>NC_073692.1:220598429-221815929 GCF_029784155.1 Uranotaenia lowii | reverse complement strand
TCATCACCGATGTTATAAATGACATCGAATGAATTGGAAATTTCAACTTTTTTGGACGATGGACCTGAATTAGGTTCGGCAATCCGTTTTCTTCCGGCTCTTGAGCCCGCCGATGACTTCCCCATGCTGGAAAGAAATGAACAAAAGAAAATGAAAATAATTTTAGCCCTGAAAAGTGCTGATTGGAAAACAAGTAATGATAAAATAAATAATGTCAAATGTTGCTGCAGGTACACAGCAACGATACGATGCTCCGGCGTACGTGTTGACGGCTCAACGGTACAGATGGAAGTGGAGAGGAGGAGTTGAGTTGTTGCGTGTAGTATTTGCGCATTTGTCCGCTTCTTCGTTGCCTGGTATACCAGCATTCCTCGCCTCGAAAACGGATCCCCCTTCCAACCTCTCTTCCACCAGCTTCGACACCAACTTGTCGGTGAAGATATGGTTCAAACACATCTTCTCGATCAATCGTGACACGTAGCATGCAGCAGGTGCGACCACCGGAGATATACAAATAACATCTTCCCCTCATATCCTTCCACACCCTATTTCCTCCCTTACCACTTTCCAAATAGTTCAATTCAAAATGACCCTCGGCACATAATTACTTTTATAAGTTAAAGGCCTGATAAACGTTTAATTAAAAAAAAACAACGAAGTAGTTGGAAAACTACACTCAAAAAATAAACAAAATGATTTTCAAAAAAAAATCATGAACAAAATTTCAATAGAAAAACTATTTTCCCTTTAATATGCACAAGTTGCAATGTATGGACGACTTGTAGCCCTTATAATTACCGAGCTAAGAAAAAAAATTCTTCAAATTCTGAGAAGGCATTTTTTTTGGGAAATTAAGTTTTAGTTTTTGAAATGCATTTTTCTCAGTGTTGCATAAAAAAAAATTCTAAAAATTCAATCATTTTTCCAAAGCTCTTTCATTAACATTTGTGTAGGAATTGTAGTTTTCGAGCTAAAAATGTTTATAAATTTTTTGCCTGAAAAGTTTGGCCCTTTTGAAATGTTAGTCTAGATAGCTTTTGGGAATCCTAAGTATGCCAAGTTTCTTTACTAGGTAAGATCTTTATGTCCAGGATTCATGAATTGTTTGAGCAAAAATATCATAGAACAAAATCAGTGACGAAATTCCCCATCCCATTAACCGGCTCTTCCTATAGCCCTGATTTTTTGTACTTTTTCATACCTACTAAGCAAATGCTTTCAAATTCAACCATTCCCAAATTTGAGCTGATTAAAAGCTACCGAAGCAATCGCTAGTTTATTCACATCACCTATCGCTAATATGTTGAGACCCAAGAAGAAAAATTTCGGATATTTCTTTCGCAAAAAAAACCCACATCACATTTCGGCATCGACAGCATTTGTTGATTTGTATATATATTCATCATCTCAGATTCTTTTGTTTCTGCTTGTTTTTTGTTTGTCTAATCTAAGGTTTTTTTCATCTTCTTGTTTTCGGTTTCTCCACCTTGTTGTTTAGAATAATACACACATACAAATCAAAAAGTAACAAATACAATATGACTTAAAAGAGTTTACATCAAAAATGGCTCAAGATTTTGAACATTGTCTCTCCTATTGGTTTTCTTCATTTTTTTTTTCTTACTGTTTGTCGTCTGCTTTTATAAGTTAATGCTATTCGCGTGTTTATATTGACGCTTCCTTTAATTGATAGGATAGTAGTATTTTTTTGTCGTTAGTTTCTGATTTCTGGTCGTTATCCGTTTGCTTGAATTTTCAAATTGTACAATTGCACTTGCACCCTTACGCTAGAGGAGTTTGTGCAGGTTTACTCTTGGCAGGACATTTCAATCGGCCGTTCCGATAAGCAAGGAAACGGTTTCCGTTTATTGGTTCTATCGAATGATTTGATATTGTAATGACTTTGATCCATTTTGAATTACTCATTGATGGATACGTTTGATGCGCGAAACAATGAGGTTATATTTCAGTTTATGATGTTTTCTATTGATTTCGTGAAACTTTACAAGTATGGGGAATTTTTTCCTTCAGATTTTAAGTGCTTTTTCGAAAATGTTGATTTGGATCTAGCCGATACTGAGCCGGAAGCTATGCTTTGAAAAGTTTGGTCGCTGAATTTGATTCGAATTTTTTAACTTTTTTCCCTTGCAAGGTAGACTAAATATAAATTTTCAGTGGTTTCAAGTCTTGTACGTACTGCATGATTGTAGCATTTTGAGATAGTTTCTTGTCTCAAGTTTTTCCTATGCATCTATAGGTATCAGATTACAAACCGAATCAGTTTTCTCTTCTTTCTTCTTGACTGCTGCGAACGAAATTATATTAAAATCGCTAGAGTTTTCATAATAATGATAAACATAATAATAATAATAATACAATGTCTAACAATTGTTGTTCTGCTTATATATTATTTTAATTTAATTTTTGGTTTTTAAGGACCAGCCTCGTCATGATTTGCTACATACCAGATGAGCATTTACTAAATTGTTTGTTGTTATTTTTTCCTCTCTTTGCTGTTATTGTTGGATCAGACGCTACTAGTTAAGATTTGTCTGTTGGGCTTTGTATGCTTTGGTATTTTTGGTATAATCATATTAGTTTTGGTTTGCTTTCTTCATATGTTTGTTGCAGCTGATTCTCTTGTTGTTGGGTGTTGTTTCAGTTTATTACTTATGAATTGGTATGTCCTTCGTAATTACATTGCTACCAGTAGCAGCTTATTTGGAAACGATACAAAAAAACACTCACACAAACATGCATTTTCTACAATGATGATCAAAACAGCTGGATCTGTGTAAACGGCGGGTTTTTGACAAAAATTCTTACAAGTTATTGAAAGTAGTTTGAATTAATAATAATAAGGAACATGATTTTAATTGAAAAAAATTGTTATGTCGGGATGAACCAAACAAAATTTAGGAGCATTTTGTATAAGCAAGTGAGGTTTGCTACGAACAACAGTCAGCTGTCAGCCGTCTCGCATCTTTAAAGGGTTATGTTATGATCTCAATTTGATTTGTGTTACTATCTGTGTATTTTTGGAAGAGTAACTAAGCTATTCCCACAACGTGATGAATATTCAAATCATTTATATCAACGATAACAAAAATTCTTCATATGTAGGTATCGGTAATTCAACATCATTTAGTTTTAATTCCGACTGAAATACTCAAGCACAAAAATAATTTAAGACTATTGATTTAAAAAAGGAACAAAGTACTGGAAGAAATATATCCAGAATTTAAAAATAAAATAAATTGTTTTGGTACAATTCGATTAAGCTTGTGTAAACCGAACTTAAAGCTATGGGATTTTTTGCCTTACATATATCAGATTGTAGGTTGTGTAATATTTATCCTAAACTTTTTATTCATTTTCGGCTGTTCGGAAGGATAGATTGCAGATTATGTTTCTTTTCCGGTTTGTTGATTGACTTTGAATTCATGTGAATAATAATTTAATTAAAGATAAAATGTACGAGCTTTAAGCTATTCATATACTTGGCGGGTTTAAAACGGTATCATAGACAAAGTGTTACAGTCAAGGTGCAGCAGTTTTCTCTCAGATGTTTAATTTGTTTTCAGTTCAAATCCAGTTTTAAAACGACATTAACTTTCTCTAACATCTAGCCACCATGCACATTTGCTTTCCATAGTTGTTGTATTAGCAGTTTACACTCAGTGGAAAACTATTCTCAATGTTGCGCGATTGATTAGATAGTTTTTTATCTATCGTTTGCTATCCGCGCTATACCTGTTTTCCTTTTGTTCCGGTAATGATTATGTTTTAGCTACCGTTCATCGACTAGTATCTTTCTCTGTTTGTCAAATGCCTCGCAGGCTGTTATTTGCTCTTTCTTAGATTTTTGTTTCTATCTGCAATTTTAACTGCAAAAGGAGCGTGAAACTTTTCAAATTACACTATTTGCCGTCAATACACTCGCTTAGATGATTTTTGGATTAGTGCTTGCTGTTCGATCAGCGCTTGTTTATGACTGCATAAATCTCGACATTTCCTACTCTAAAACATCGACTGGAAGCTATTCACAATATTCGGTTGTAGTAGTTAAAAGTAGTTTGCTATTGTTGTTTTTAGTATAATTTGCAATTGTATTGTATGCGATTCATCTCTGTAACCGATTCTTTGTTGATTGATTTCAGGGTAACTTGCGCGTCGGAAAATTTCAATCGCTTAGTTTTGATTTGTAACTTGGGTTTCCTTCTGTTTCTCTTTAATTTTAATAAATATCGTGTAATCTTTCTATATCTAACGCCTTCTGACAAATTCGTTCTTCGAGTGGGATTGAGTGTTATAATTTATGTACTATCCGGATTGATGTTTTATTTATATTTTGTGTTGTATTTTGGTGCACAAACGGTTCGAGCAAATACGATTGCCAACATGTTCTGGTGCTAAATGACGAATGTTCTTTTTTAGTATATTGGATAAACAGTGGACTCGGTTGATGCGTTTTTCGACGATTACAATCGGAAGTGGAAATTTTCTAACTGCCTATTGTCATGACTTGATGGCTTCAATAAACTAAAATATTCAAAACACGTTGAAGAATACACCAGCGTGCTACTGAAATTCTATGGTAATAATGAAAAAGAATTCTAAGCTGAACGGTTCAACTCTGAAGGGTGTTAACGACAAAAAATTATTACAAATACTTACGCGTATTTGTGGAAAAATTCATTATATGAAGCACGAAGTATCTGGAAATCGAACATTCGACGAAATTATGTACTGAGAGATATATGAAATTCAAAAGTAGCTATGCCATTTGCTAGTATAAATAGCAACATTTGCATTCAAACATGAAACCAACAAATCACGACCACATATTTCTTTATTCATATATTTCTATGGTATGAAAGCTACACGTTTTCCAAAAACTACGCAGAATAAATAAATCAAAAATCGCTTTTCAACTAACAACATTTACCTATACAGGATAAAACTTTGCATAATCTCTTTACGCTACACAGACGCCTACTTCTTTAAATCAAACAGTTTGCCACAGTTTTCCGGCTTTCCGTATTTTTTCTGTTCCGAATTCTCACCTTCCGGAGTAGCAGCGACACCGTACAACTTCAGCGCTATAATCATATCGCGTTTTTCCAACGCCAGCGCCAGATACTGTCCACCGTTGAGGATTTCACAGGATGTAATCCGTTCTTCCGGAGTGTAAACGGCCAGTTGTTTGCCGCTATCCAGTTCCCACAACCGAACCGACATGTCACGACCTTCCTTGTCGCCGGAAAGTAACATTTTGCCGGAGGGATCTAGCTTCAACAACGTAACCGGAGCGCTGTGTCCCGTCAATGTGCATCGGCAATTACCTGATGGAAATGCAAAAAATATTGTTATCTGATCATCCATTTGAATCGTTCCATCCAATAACTACCTGTTACAAGATCCCATATTAATATCCGCGCATCCTCCAATCCTGCAATCACGCACGTATTGGTCTGCGAGATGGCCAGCGAAACGGTATTGCAGGATGGCTTCCATTTCTTGAACAACGTTCCACTTTGCAAATCGTATACGACAATGAAGTTGGGACTCGGTTCGGCCAGTTCCTTGGCAACGACACAAACGTACGAGCCCTCATGCGTAATGGCAGCTAGAGAGGTAATGAAGTCATGGTGCGGTATCCGAAGGTCATACAGCAGCTTCTTCTGGGAAAGGTGCCAAACCAGGAGTGGGAACGGCTTCTGAGTTTCATCCCCACAGACGAGAATTCTATCGAAAAAAAAGAAATGTAAATGTGTATCTGGAAACACTGGGCAAACCCTACCTTCCATCTCCGGACACTAGCAATGAGTTGAGGAAGCGATCTTCACCAGCTTTGAAAGTTGTAACGCAGTCTCCGGATTCCATGTTCATCAAGTTCACGTACATACGATTCCTTGATAAACATACCAAATGAGATGCGTCATGTAACCCAAAGTATGGCATTTTTTGGTTCATTACACCCTTCAACGTAACCTTAAATTGGCCCTCATCCAAATCTACCATTCGGATTTCCCGACGACACAGCACAGCCACACCGTATTCTCCCACAGGACAAATTGCCGATGGTTGTGGCACTCCTAGCAATGTTCGTACCTTGCTACACCTGAAAGAAATATTTTTTGATCAAATTTCATCTACTTTTCCCATTCCCAAAACTAACTCACCTTGCCACATCCCAAACGCATATCTCCTCCCGCTCCGTGCTCAACGAAATCACAAAATAACCATCAATGTTAAGATTCATGATCAAATCATAACCAGCTATTGCTTTCTCGGCACCGGGATCTTTCTTCTCGGCACCGTCTTCGTTGCCCGCCTCGACGGGTCCTTTGATAATCTCTACCTGTTTAAGGAACGTTTGTGGAACGGCCTCGATAAACTCCCGCCACTTTTTAAGGGTCTCGTTGCCGACGAACGAAGAACCCTCCACAGCCATCTGACGCTCCAGGAACACGGCCAACAGCGAGTAGAACTGTCGTCCGTCATAGTTCAGCGCCTTGAAGTGCGTTTCGAAGAATTGCTTCAGCAGCAGTACGTGGTCCGTTTTGCCGCTGCCTCTACTACTATTGGTTAAATCTACTAGAGCAATATCGTGTAGTAAATGAACACATCCGGTAGCGATAACCTTCTGGGACAGCCAAGCCAAATCGGTCAGGAAGCTGCTCTCGGCAAAGGATTCATCGCTCTTTTCCAGTTTGTACTTGTGGTAGGGTAGCTCTATGAGCTTGCGGGAGTTGAAGCTGTTGGGTAGAATGGAGTTAATTTAAAAAGGGGACCATTTTAAAATAAGAAATCACTTTTGGAGAAGAGAATTCTATACTCTACATAGGCATACATGTACAGTAGTTTCTCGATTTTATCACTGTTCGATTTTATCAATACTCGCCAAATTCACGCTCGATTTTATCACGGTTATAGTTTCGATTTTATCACGCTTTTTTAGAAATCATTCAGAAACCATTTCCAGGTCCTTTATTTTCGTTCAAAAGCGTAGAGCGTCTTTGTTCATGATATTTTTTATGGTTTATGTTATGGTATATTCAATTCATTCAATAATATGAAAATATTCAATAATATGAAAATGCCATCGAACTGCTCGCACTTTAGCAACTTTAGCTGTATAATGTTTTAAAGTCGCCATCTGGATTTTGAAAACTTGTAATAATCGACATAAGTTTAACGTCACGCTAATGCTAGTAAATGGCTGGTAAACGGTGGATAATGTGCAACACGAGACCCCATAGTGGTCATATCACCTCTTATTCACAACTCCTATCTCTACCTCCCCGCGGTGCCGGCTGGGGTGCGAGTAACCTAAGCGGAGATCGGGTACCCAACCCCGGTGGATGCTTTGGTCGCATGCAGACTGAGAAGGTGGCCGCACGCGTCTGTTCCCCAGGTCAGGGGCGGCGTGCAACAACAACCGAGCGTCTGTTCTCCAGGTCAGGGGCGGCTCAAACAGCGTCTGTCTTGCAGCAAGCGGCTGAATTTATGAAATGCGGCTCCCGCCAGCTAAGTCCAAGATGGCAGCCCCATCGCGGGATAGGGACTTTAGGCTAACAACCTACTGCTCCCGATTCATAACTTGTTACGGAACCCGAAAGAAATGACCGATCTGGAACTTTGGCGACGACTTTTAGCGGACACGAATTGGAACTTGGAATGTTTTAACCCTTGCCCAACAAGGCAAACTGGAACAACTTGCTAGAGAGGCTAGCCGCCTCAAGCTTGAAATTCTGGGACTGAGCGAAGTCCGTTGGCCTAATACTGGAGAACACAAGACACAATCCGGGCAAGTCCTGCTTTACTCTGGCATACGAGGAGAACATGCTACTCGGGAACGAGGAGTTGGTTTCCTGTTAAGCCCGCAGGCCTACGCGGCCCTCATTAGATGGGAACCGATAAACGAAAGAATAATCGTAGCCAGATTTAGAACACGGGTTAGAAACCTTACAATGGTCCAGTGTTATGCGCCAACTGACGTTGCCGATTTGCAGGAGAAAGAGCAATTTTACAGTCAACTGAACAGCGTGGTAGAGAGAATTCCGAAGGGTGACATTCAAATCCATTTGGGCGACTTCAACGCAAAGATTGGCTCCGACAATCAAGACCTTGAGCGCATCATGGGGCGCCATGGCCTAGGACAGATGAGCGAAAACGGAGAGCTGTTTGTAGAATTTTGTGGCAATAACAACATGGTGATCGGTGGATCGCTCTTCCCCCATCGACCAGCACATAAGGTCACTTGGGTATCCCGAGATGGCCGAACAGAAAATCAAATTGACCACATCTGCATCAGCCGAAAATGGAGAAGGAGTCTTCTTGATGTTCGCAACAAGCGAAGCGCAGACATTGCATCTGACCATCACCTCGTCCTTGGCGAGATACGACTGAGAGTTGCGCGTGTCCAACGGCGCGAGGAGAAAGTCGGGTGTCGATACGACGTCCGCCGGTTGGAGAATCCAGAGGTGAAAAGGGCATACGTTGAACAGCTAGAATCCCGGGCCTCGGAGCTGCCGACAGACGGAACAGTCGAAGAACAGTGGTGTGGAATCAAGAATGCCTTTATCACGACGAGCCATGGTACTCTCGGTAAAGTTTGTGGAAGAAGAAGTGAATGGATGTCGGATGAAACTTGGAGGATGGTCGATGATCGGAGAAAGGCGAAAGTCGGAATTGAGCAGGCATGTACCGGGTCAGCCAAAGCAGCCGCCCGCTTACGATATGCGGAGCTGGAAAAGGCAGTTAAACGAGCTTGTAGACGAGACAAGAGAGCCTGGACAAACTCCCTAGCCGAAGAGGGGGAAAGAGCCGCCGCCAATGGAGATATCCGATTACTTTATGACATTTCTCGCCGCCTCAGTGGTGCAAGGACTAATGCAAGAATGCCGCTGAAAGACCGAGCAGGTCAGTTATTGACCGATCGAACAGATCAGCTCAAACGATGGACTGAGCACTTCGAACAACTCTTCCGAGTCACGAATAGCGATGGTCAACAGAACCCGCAGCTTGAAGCGCCAACAGTAAGTCGCATAAATGGCGTCAACTCGGAAGCGCCCTCGCTGGCTGAAATAGAAGCGGCAATCAAAAACATGAAATCCAACAAAGCACCTGGGATCGATTGCATCCCTGCTGAAATGCTGAAAGCCGACCCTGCCCTTTCAGCACAAATGTTGCACCGTCTTTTCGCTGACATCTGGGATACTGCAACATTCCCGGCCGACTGGATGCAGGGTATCCTCGTTAAGGTCCCGAAGAAAGGAGACCTGACAGAGTGCGGTAACTGGCGAGGCATAACGTTGATCTGTACAACCCTCAAAGTACTCTGCAAAGTGATCCTGAACAGGATCCAGGAGAAAATCGACGCTACACTCCGACGGCAACAAGCTGGATTCCGATCCGGACGATCATGTGTGGACCACATCACAACGCTACGAATCATACTGGAACAAATCAACGAATTCCAGGACTCTCTTCTGCTGGTGTTCGTTGATTTCGAAAAAGCATTCGACCGACTTAATCATGAAAACATCTGGGCGGCTCTAAGGCGACGAGGGGTCCCAGAGAAACTAGTCCATCTCATCGAAGCACAATACGAGGCATTTTCATGCAAGGTCTTGCACGATGGTGTCTTGTCCGAACCAATCCCGGTAACTGCTGGAGTGAGACAAGGATGTATCTTATCACCGCTACTTTTCCTCATCGTAATGGATGAGATTCTGACTGGATCGATCGACTGTGCACCGAACCGAGGATTGCCGTGGAATCCTTTAACAATGGAGCAACTGAACGACCTTGACCTGGCTGACGATATTGTTTTGCTCGCCCAAACACAACCGGACATGCAGAGCAAACTCGACAACCTCACCGAAAGCTCCAAGGCAGCAGGTCTCAAAGTCAATGTCGGAAAGACCAAGTCGATGGAGATCAACACAGGAAATCCCTCCAGTTTCATGGTAGCTGGGCAACAAGTTGAGAAAGTGGAGTGCTTCCAGTATCTTGGTAGCCAGATAACGCCTGATGGTGGTACCAGGAAAGACATCGAAACCCGGATCAGAAAGGCCCGATTTGCGTTTGCGAGTCTCCGAAACATCTGGCGGTCACGCCAGATCTCTCTACGAACGAAAATCCGAATCTTCAACTCAAACGTCAAATCCGTATTGCTGTACGGGTGCGAAACTTGGTGCACATATGCGGTGACGACGCGAAAACTGCAAGTATTTGTAAACCGCTGCCTGCGGAACATCATCCGCGCTTGGTGGCCTGGCAACTGGATCTCGAATGAGGAACTACATCGCCGGTGTCATCAAAGGGCGAGATGGATTGGGCACACGCTGCGAAAAGATGAAAACGAGATTTGCAGAGAGGCGCTTGACTGGAATCCAGAAGGTCATCGAAGAAGAGGCAGGCCTAGAAACTCGTGGCGGCGAAGCCTAGCCGCTGAAATCCGAACTGTCGACGAGAATCTTGACTGGGACCAGGTGAAGACGCTGGCTCCGGATCGTCAACAGTGGAGGTCTTTTACCACGGCCCTATGCACCGGAGGATCGGCGCGGGATCATTAAGTAAGTAGTAAGTAATGCTAGTGTTGTTATTTGTGTTTGGTTAGCCGTTCAAAAAAGTTAACTTTTTTGGTTATGCGAATCAATTAAAGATGTGGGTTTTTGAATAGAGATAAGTGTCTCTGTTTTCTTTGTTTAATTTGTTTATTTGAAAGAGGGGCGTGAGCAATCCTAATTGGACAGCCTTTAGTATTGTCGGGATGGAGAATTTTGGAAGATCAAAATGAATTGTGCTAGCTTTGCCATAAAATATGTACCTAGAATGAACTAAGATTTCTACATATGAAAAACAAAGGATTATCTGCCCATAAAGCAAATTTCGAGAAACACACTTTAAAAGTCGTAATTGAGCAAATTTCAAAATATTTTTCGAAAATGTAAACTTTTTAGTTAATCAGGTGTGAATTTAGGAATTTAGGTGTGAAGATTAAAATATTGAAATTTAAAATTTGCAGGAGAAATTTTTTTGATGCAGCTTTCTTTGAACTCTTTTTCAAAATCGACATAAGAGATAACGACTGTTAAATTTCCTTTAAAAAAACAAATAATTCACTTTATTTAGATATAGACTATCAAATTGATATTCTACATGGTTTAATTTCAAGAAAAAATCTTAAAATTGGTATAGAGAAGAATAATTTGAACTGAAATCGATGCTTTGTGTTTAGAAATCTTTGATAATTACATCTTATATCTAATCAGAATTAATTGATACAAAATGTTTCCACTACTGAAAACATTATAAATTATTGATTAAAGACAGCAAAAATACTTTTTTCCAATTTAATTTTTAGTTTCACCAAATTCACGGTTTCGCCATATTCACGGTATAATTTTTTTTGACCGTGATAAAATCGAAAAACTACTGTAGTTGCTCTATCGAGAATCACCGACGAGCTCGTTTTTCGATTCTCGGTAGAGATTCTCTGAAAAGCATTACGGATAGATTTTTAGATGCACCTCTGTAGAGTTGTGTGTGTATGTTTTTTTGTTTTTGGTTACCCAGATGATAAATTCGAGAGATAGCAAGGCACGTCGAGTTACCGGGGAAAGAACTAATCCAGAGGGGGGCGCCAAATCGTATATATTTACTCCTTCGTTTATAGATACGCCCTAAACTCCACCTGTGGCCTCAGACCATAACCTAAACCGGTAACTGCCCTAAGACTATACTTCGGAAGGGAAGTCTTATGCGCTACCAATGCAACACTGGCTTTTTAGCCAGTTAGTTTATATTTAAGTTAAATATCACCCCGACCGGCCGAGGCCATCTTCACATCTTGGTCTGATCAACTACGCTCATAGCCTACAGTAGTTTATTGGATAGCTTCGGACTCATTCAGCTTAGTAAAGATAGGTTATGCTATGTGGGTCGCAATTTGCGTCAGTCTCCAACTCTTTTGTAGAGCAGTGATTATCCGGGCGAGCCCATCGCAAACTGTATGCCAGGCGTTGATGTCATCACACATCTTCTGCAACATGTTGTCGGCTGTCGTGTTTGGTCCGCAAGCGGCGAATGTGTTGGCACGTTCCTCTTCAAATCTTGGACAATAGATTACCACGTATTCGGGTGTCTCGTCCGCGTCACCGCATGTCAGGCAGACCGGCGAGGCCACATGTCCGAACCTGTGGTGATACTTCATGAAGCATCAGGAGTTGCGTCATGTGAAAATCCACTTCGCCATGCTTTTTTTCCATTTGATGTTTAGGATCAAACGATGGGTCCACCCTCCTCTTTCTGAGCTGTCCCACTGTTGCTGCCAGTAAGTCATGGAGATATCCCTGGCTCGTGTTCTCAAGTTTTGCGTGCCTCTATTTTCGTAGCAATAGGAGCCTTTCCCCAACAAAACCGAGATGGACATGACTCCCGCTACAACGCATGCAGCCTCCGACTAAACGGTGCACTGATGACCCGCAAATTCATTCGCCTCTGTACACTGTTCAGCTTCTGCTGGTTACACTGGATGTTTTGGCCAGATTTCCAGGCCGTCCCTCCATATCGAAGGATTGACGAAACCACACTCGAAATAACCCCCCGCTGACTACTTCGGATCCCTGAGTTGTTCGCCATTTTTCTTGTAAGTGCGGCTGTTGCTGTTGCCGACTTCTTGCACACATACTCAATGTGGCTTTTAAGGCTCATCCGGTCGTCAATCATCACACCCAAATATTTAAGCTCGCGCTTAGATTCAATAGTGCATGTCTGTTTGCGGTGAAATCAGGTTGGATATCAGGACTATCTCGGTTTTGTGTTGAGCCAACTGCAAACTCTTAGAGTGCATCCAGCTCTCCACAGTTTCTACAGCCTCTGTAGCTATTAAATAGCTGGACGATTTCTGTTGAGTTACCCATAGCTAGTAGCGCGACGTCCTCCGCGAAACCAACCAACTTTAATCCCGCAGGCGAAGTTCGTCGCGACACATCTTGGTTAGAATATTCTCAGCATTCAGAGTTGTCTACCTGATGCAAATAAAAATCGCATGTTTGGTCGATGTCTCCAAATCTATGCTTAAAATATAACATGATGAACTTATAAGGTGTAATAAGCTTGTGAATCACCCTACTGCTCAGCACCATCGGTCTGAAAAGAATTGAATCAGGGGGAAGTTGACCTCTCTGTCGCAGTGTGAACGCAACGACAATCTTCCCTGTGTGCGTTGTACGATTAATTTTATTAATCTTGTTCTTGTCACTTATTCGTTAACGCTGCTCGTTGAACTTCACTTACTGGAAACTCGCATGGATATCAGCATTAACCTGTACGTTGAGGAAACGTCTCGCTACTCTTTAGACCAAACCAAGATAAAACTTGACCTTCCGGTGGAAAACCGAGGAGTGGAGCTCGTTGGAAAAGGGTCACTTCATTGGCCAGGTATACCCGCGGATAGACTGGCTTCCGACCCCAGCGATCCTTTTGATTCGGTGTAGGACGACGTCTTTGTCGGGAACCGACCGAGTTGTTTATTGTTTATTGTTTATTGTTTATTGTTTATTGTTTATAAAAATTAAATCATCTGACATAGTTGTCTTAATGATTATCTTAATACTAAGTTTACAGAAATCGTACATTTAGTTACTATTGATTGTTTCTCATTTGATCACAAAGGTTACATTCAATCAGACGTTTAAAGGTTGCAGTTGAGACATTAAAATCAAACAGAGCGTAGTAGCGTAAGAAGCTTATTTTTGCGGAACGTAAGGGGTCGTTGTGTCCATAGCGCGTACTTCTTGTTTCCAGTGAAAGCCAGTCACGATGTCGGAGAGCTCTTTCTGGTGCATATATATTGCAACGAGATAATATCCAGGAACAGTCGATTTCATTGCGAAGAATCTTTGCCACGAACAGTGATTGACCGATGGTATGACGATTTGACAGCGTCTGAGCCCAAGCAGAGCACAACGTTGTGCATACGGCGGCAGGTTTAGAGGGTTCTCCCAAGGCAGCTCACGAAGAGCATAACGGACGAATTTACGTTGAATCGCTTCAAAACGCGCTACCCATACAGCTTCATAAGGCCACCACACCAGGTTTGCAGATTCTAAAATTGAACGCACCAGACAGCAATACAGAGCTCGTAAGCAGATAGGATCTGTAAATTCTTTACTCAAACGTATGATAAATCCTAGCATTCGGTTGGCCTTTTCAAGTGTGACACAGTAATGACGCTTAAAAGTCAGGTGACTATCCAAAACAATGCCCAGGTCCTTTATTTGATTTACCCGTTCTAAAACTTCGCCTTGTATGTTATAGTCGTACATGAAAGGATTTTTCTTCCGTCCGAATGTTATGATACAGCGCTTAGAAATGCTCAAAACTAGTAGGTTTCCAGCGCACCAATTTACTACGGTATCGATAAATTGCTGTAATATATGACAATCGGATAAACTGTTTATGACCAGAAAAATTTTCAAATCGTCTGCGTACAGGAGTACTCCGCATCCAACAAGCAGCAAATTTATGCCGTTGCAGAATAGTGTGAACAATAGGGGGCCCAAGTTACTACCTTGTGATACCCCTGAAGTTGGGATGAAATCTACAGATTCTGATGATCCAATTTTAACGGCTAGACGACGATTAGTAAGGTAGCTTCTGATCCATGCACATAGTCTTTCGGAGAATCCCAAACGTTGCAACTTTTGAAGCAGAATTACGTGATTAACTGAATCGAATGCAGCAGTAATGTCCGTGTAGATAGCGTCAACTTGCTTGCCACCATCCATGTTGGGTATACAAAATGATGTGAACACTGCTAAGTTTGATGTTACCGAGCGTTTCGGAAAAAATCCGTGCTGATTGTCTGAGATCCAATTACGACAAGCTGAAAACATGACATCGTTGACAATTCTCTCTAAGACCTTCGAGCAGGCAGCAAGCGATGTGACACCTCGGTAATTGCGCACCTCTTGCTTATCACCTTTTTTGAAGATTGGGCTCATAAAAGATTTTTTCCACATGGCAGGAAATTGCTGCAATCCAATGGACTGATTGAAAATATAGGTTAGAGGCTTCAACAGTCGAGGGAGGCACTTTTTTAACACGCAAGCAGGTATTCCATCCTGTCCAGCTGAAGTAGAGTACTTAAGATTCCTAATAGACTCTGAAACCATTTCCTCGCTTATAACAAACACGTTGTTACTTTAAATTCTATGCGTGTGTTGCGACAGGCGCTAGTCAGAGATAAGCTGCTCTCGACCGACACACGACGGTCAAAAGGTGTCGAACATCGAGGACGAAATGAAGTCGAACCTCGAGTCGTTAGAGGAGATGTAAGGCTTCGGATCTTCAAGAGGAGAGATTAACCCCCAGTTTTCATGATGAGGATTCCGATCTCGAGTAGCAAGAGGATAAATTGGGCCTTGAGCTAACAAGAAAAGTAATATGCGTGTTCTTAAAAGATACCAGAAACAAGCCATTGCTGAACGTTTGGTCGTTTTACGCCAGAGCACGACCGGAACGTTGAGCAGCCTATTTCGGCTTCGATAAAGCTCCAGCCGATCTCCAGCTCACCAAGCAACTTCAAAGTGTCCGCCAGTCCATCGACACCCCGCCGCCCCAAGAGAACGATCTGACGCCGCAGGCCTGCACAATAAGGGTGAGTAGATCGCCACATACTACACATAAATACATCTCATACAACACACAGTTTATAAACAGATAATAAACAAACAACTAGAAGAGAATTTGAAGAATTACTTATTGTTTTTCGACACTAATCACATCCGAGTCTTGGGAATTCAAAGTATGCCCAAATCCGATCTTGAGGTTCTTCGTGAGATCAAGCTCCAGCTAGCCAACAAAAGAAGGTCACGCTCATGTATACCCACCTACCTCACTGATCCCAAGAGTAACGACCAGAGATCCGAGGGCTTACCCTGTCCCCTCTGGACACGTGGTAATTGAATCTTGTGTTAGGCCTAGGATCGATTCTAGTCTGCTACGCGTATGATTTTCCAAAGTCGGCAGATTTGGGCCACTCTAGGCTTTATTTATTTATCGCTTTCCGTCTCACGACATAACCTGATGAACAATATTCCTCCAATTTACCCGGCCCATGGAAACCGTTCTCCAACTCCTCGGGCATCCCACATTCGCCAGATTACGCTCCACTTGGTCTATCCACCTCGCTCGTTGCGCACCTGCTCGTCTCGTTTCTACCGGATTCGTAGCGAACACCTATTTTGCAGAAAAGTTGTCCGGCATCCTTGCAATATGTCCCGCCCAGCGTATCCGTCCAGCCTTCACCACCTTCTGGATACTAGGTTCGCCGTAGAGTCGCGCGAGCTCGTGATTCATCTTTCGCCTCCACACTGCGTTCTTCTGCACGCCGCCAAAGATGGTTCTTAAAACTCGTCGCTAGAATACTCCGAGTGTACGCAGGTCCTCCCCGAGCAATATCCACGTCTCGTGGCCGTAGAGGACAACCGGTTTAATGAGCGTTGTGCACAGGCTACACTTTGTGCGGGGGCTAAGTCTTATCGACCGCAGTTGCTTGTGGAGCTGGTGTCATTGTCTGCGGTCACCAGTGAGCCGAGATGGACAAAGTCTTTGACTATCTCCAGCTCGTCGCCGTCGTTCTTAACCTTGTTATTACTGGACAAGCGGCCTCAGTCGGTCTCTGATCCGCAGACCAGCATATACTTCGTCTTGGATGTATTAATTATTAACCCAATCCTTCCTGCTTCACGTTTCAGTTTGCGATGGATCTCCTTCACCCCGCAGATGATCTGCCGACAATATCAATGTCGTCGGCAAAGCAGATAAGTTGACTGGATGTGTTGAAAATCGTGCCCCACATTTCGCCCACCGCTCGTCGAATAACACCTTCTAGCGCTACGTTGAACATCATGCTTTGTCGAAGCCTCCTGCGCGATTCGAATGAAATCGACAATTCATCCGAAATCCGTACACAGCACTGCGTTCCATCCACCGTGTCGCCTTGCTTGTGGCGTTAGGCGGCAGAGTAGGATTCGGGACAACACTTTGTAGGCGGCATTGAGGACAGTGATCGCTCGGTAGATCTCATAGTCCAATTTAGTCTACACATAAGTATTTTCGGGTACAACAGATTGGAAAGCATTTCCATGGACAAAAAGTTGATTCGAATGATAAGGTTTTTGCGGCCAATAAGTTGTGAAACCATTTGCGACCTTCTAGAAAAAGCATTAACCCAAAAAGTTTCGAGCCACTCATGCTTACTGCTCACTAAAGCAAACGTTAGAACAACTGTGAGGAGGTGAAACTGCATTCAGCTTGATTTTTATTTGAATTGTGTTTAGCGTTAGTTTGGAAACCATCCTACCAATCTCTGAAAAATTTGCCTTTTTTAACCTTCTAGAAAAATAAGCCAACTCACCACTTGTCCTTCCCCTTCTTGTCGGTAAAACTGTCCGGTTGTTTCTCGAAAAAGTCGTACAGAACCCGGTGAGCCTCGCGTATGTCCTGTGCGTAGCGCTGACGAGATACCTCAATCAAAGTTCGGTCTACCAGAATGATGTGCTTGTTGTGCAACAACAGTGGTCCCATTTTCCAGCAGAAATGTGTCCAGAGCTTGGTAGTGGACCCTTAAGGAATATGAAAACATAGCTGATTAATCCAAATTTCTTTATTTAAAATTTTAATAAACCTACCGGAAACTAAATTTGAATTCCTAATAAGCGTAATGATCTCTGTCTCCAGCAAGCCTTCCCGGGCTGTGACCAACAATGAGATAATAAACTTGGTAATTGCAGCTGTAAATTTCTCTTCCAGTATTTCGAACACTTTCTGACTTATGTGAGACACCGATGTGTCGCTCAGCTCTGTAACGCCTAGCCATGCAAGCCACCACAGAATCTGCAAGAATTTAAAATTATTCGTTAGAAGTATTCTTAACATTTATCATTTCCATTCTTACCTTTGCTTGAACGGAGATTTTTTCGTTGGATTTCTTCCAACTGTCAGGTAACTGTAGAGCGCCATTTGCCGAGTAGATATCTCCACCTCCGAAGCACAGCACATCCTCCCACTGTTCCTGGGTGAACGGTGTGAGGTACAGAAAACTCTCCGGTGAACCAATTTTCTCCAATAATCGCTTTAGGGCGACATCTTCATCTCCCAACTTGGCGAGCGCATCTTGACTAGGACACGAAGAGGACACGGTTAAAATAAGCTTGACATTCTCCAGCAGCTCAGTTGGCAACCAGGCCAAATCATTCGGATCACACAGCCTATCGACGGAATCAATGATTATCGTGATTTGTTGTTTGGTGTTTTCGATCAGCTCCTTCAGCGCTTCCGAATAGGATTGAATCGTCTGAGAAAAGAAATTTATATATCATCCAAATACGAGAAATTATTAATGCGTGAAGACTCACATGTTGACACCTCGTGGGAGTTCCATTCACTAGCACCGAAATTTGTTCGGTAATAGAACCCAACAGAGAGGTAACATCCGAACTCAAAGTCGTAAGATTCGCATATCTACAAAAAAAATCTTTTCAGAATAATACTTCAAACTTCAGCTCAGAACTACAAACCTTAACACCAAATGAGACTCCGGCAGCCAGGTGTGAACGTTCTGTGACACTTTGGCAACCAGAACACTTTTGCCGGCACCGGTTTTCCCGTAGATGACCAACGGTTTCCTCCTGGAGCTCATGAGATACTCCTTGATCCGATCGGTAACCGAGAAGTTGGCGCAATTCTCGTTCAGAACCCGTGAGTGACGGTTGACCTCCTCGATCTCACCGAGCAAACGTCGATCGACGCCGAAAGTGCAGTACGGTACCGAGTGTTTGACCGTGTGCTCGTCGATGATGGCGTCGATTTCGGCGGACAGGCAGGTATCCAGAAGGTTGGCGAACTGATCCAACTGTTGGCCAATGTTTGCCGGGATACGCAGGATGTGCTTTTCGGACAGGTGACTCTATGGAAATTTTATTTAAAAAATGTTAAATATAGTTTGCTCGCAATATTCTAATGAATTCTCAATGACAAGGTTGTTGAGAATCAATAGTTTTTTTTTAAATTAGTTTAAGTTTAAAAAAAAATCAAAAATGTATTTTTTTTTCAAAAGTAAATGTATTGAACTGTTCCGTTTTTTCTGTGTGGATCGGATCTACCGACACAGAATCAACGTTGCGATGTTACACAGTCAGTCAGTGAATAACCAAGTGAATCAAAGAGCGAATTGAGAGAACCATTTCAAAATATTTCAGGTGGTGTGAAAATACGGAGAAAAAAGTATAGTATTTCCAACTGTAATCCACTTATATTCAATCATATATCTGATTGCTTCTCGGCCAACTATAATTATGAAAATTTCAACAAAATATAAAATAGACAATCTGATTGATTTCTTACATTCAACAGTAGGGGAGAATGAGGATACTTGATCCCTGGGGATACTTGTTTCTTAGCTATATCTCGAAACTGGAATGTCTTACAAAGATCAAATGTTCTAGAAAAATGAGCAAAATAACAATGCTTGTAGTTTAAAATTTTTTAACAAAATAATTGTTTGAGTAATTGAACTTTGTTTAAAAAATTTCACAAAATGTAACTTGAAGATCTTTTTTCATCACTTTAAAATTTTCCTTACATGGGAAAATTATGAAAAAAATATTTGTTCCAATGTATCAATCGTCGAGCGTATATTTATTTTCAAAGCAATGGAAAACTCTCAACTTTTTTCAGAAAAAGTTTTCTAAAATGTTGATTATGGGTACAATTGATCCCCTAGAGTTGGGTACAATTGATCCCTCTTCCAAACGGCATATTCTTTTCCTTAATTGATCGTTATGATTGCTGATTACAAAATTACCAATATTCATCCAAAAACTAATATTTATCAAACAATTGTCTGAAGAAAAGAGCAAAAATAATTACTTTTCTCTTAATTATAAAAAAAATAGCGCCTTTAAGTATGCAATGTTATTAGCGTTGAGACAAAGTTATAGAATTTTCTTCTTATGTCTGCTATAAATTGTGAAATGAGAACAAACATGACCAAAATAGTCAATTAACATTCTATCTTGGGGTTTTGTTTGATTTTTATACAAGGATTATGGCTTCCTGAATAAAAGATCAAGTCTCCTTAAATAGGGTATCAAGTTTCCCCTAACTTCAGAAAAATTGCATTTTTTTTACTCCCACGAAAATTCTTCTAGTTCATCAACGGGTTCTAGTATCGTTCTAATTTTTGGAGCATAGAAACTTGAAATTACAAGACGGCGAGTTGCTAAATTTTTCCAAAAAGATATGGTGAAAATAAGACAAGGGGGATCAAGTATCCCCACTCTCCCCTATATAAAATACATACGACTATAGTTGTATGATTAATTTTGTGCAGTCAACTATAAATATAATAGATTCAATTATAATGTACGATTGATGTCATACATTCAACAATAATTATAGTAGATTCAACTATAATAATATGATTGATTTAATTACAAATATGATAGTTTCAACTATAATAATATAATTGATTTAATTATACATAAATAAATATGATAGTTTCAATTATATTTCTATGATTGATTCAATGAGGTCAACTATAAATATTGTAAATTTCAATTCCGTACTTCTGCACCCAGCAAAGATTGACTTTGTGGGGGGAAAATTCACTCAATATCATTACATCAAACTATCATACGCTGACTTACCAATGCGAGTTTCCTATGGAATCCTGCCAAGATCACGTAAAGGAACGTCGAGACCCATGTTGATTTTGCGGGCAACCAGATTAGGTGTTCCTTTCCCAATTCCAGGAATAATCGGTTTTTTACACGACCGCTGGTAGAGGAAAATGTTTTCCCATCGCCGGAAAACGCTTGCGCTTTGCCACCGACGTCGAGGAATGCCGGTTGAGCCCTAAAAACAGCACTACGATCGCTGCAGGGAACACGTACAGGTCTCACACTTACGATTTATTTATTTTTTTGTTTTTTGGCTGATGAACACGGATGAAGACTATAGTATTCAAGTAGCAGCACAATCATAAAAATATAGTTTAATTTACTATATTTATAGTTCAATACCTACAGAATCAGTCATACATTTGTAGTTGAGTCTATCATACTTACAGTTGAATCGATTATACCACTACAGTTGAATCTATCATATTTACAGTTGAATCAATTATACCACTATAGTAGTTAAATCTGTTTTATTATTGTTGAATCACTAAAATCAATCATACAATTGTAATTGAATTTATCATATTTACAGTTAAATCAATTATACCACTACATGATGATGAAATTTCAATTTTTTTAAAAAATTGCGCAAAGTAGTGAACTTTGAAAAATTCCAGTAATTTCAATTTTCGTTGCATCGAAAATCTAAAGACAGCAAAATGTTAGAATTTTAGTAAAGTTTGTTGTCATATTTTTTCTAAAACTCTACCATCGCTCAAACAGTATTTAATAGCAATCGAATGAAAAGTAGGTTTTTTAGACCACTTTTTTAACTTTTTGTGACCATTTCATTAAAAAAATTTAAAAAAATATTTCTTGTCTTCATGATGTAGGCATTAACTTCAGCTTTCATATGCATAAGGCAAATATTTTTTTGGACGTGTAATATATGAACTACAGCAGTTTTCGTGAGGCATGTTTTTCGGATTTTTTTTTTCTTTCATGCTGAATAACGAGAAAACTTGTAACTTTAGCTGTATATGATGTTCTAAACATATTTTACTGACATTACAAGGTTTCTTTTGATGTAAGTTTTGTTTAAATCGGTTTAACACGTCAAAAGTTAAAACGATTTGAGCTTGTGGTGTCAAATTGACACTCCAAGTGCTGATTAGGGTAATGAAATCTAATGCGGATGAGGGTTAAAATTAACCTACACGGATTTTTCCGTCAAACGTCACTCGTATAAAAAACTGATGAGATTGAGATGGTGTTGTTGTGAGTTTGTATTTTGCCATTTATGTGTTTTTCTGAGTATTTTGTAATAAAATTAGGTTTAAAAAATGTGCTGCAAAATTATTGAAATGTATTGTTATAGAATGCTTGTTTTCAAATTTCAGAAATCACATTTGAATATGAATAATTCAGACTCTCTGAATGACTAAGTAGTCTGTTTTTTAGTAAGAATTTGGAGCTCTGAATTTGAATTGTATCAAACCAAAAATATTAATTCAAAACTTTGAGTTCTCAGTGAAAAAATTTCAGTTCATTCCTATCAATGTGGATTTCAGATCTAAATTTGAACTAAATTGTTATTTGATTGAGAATCCAAAACACATACCAAAAAGGCAAAACCGTTTTTGAAACATTGTAGACTAAAACCCTTGAATTCGTTTTTCTGCACTCACCTTCAAATCATTTTGTATATTGCCCAATCTACGAAGCATCTCGATCTCCGTTGAGGAAGAGTTTTCGGTAACCTTTAGAGGAGCAATTGAGTTCTGGATCCAGATGCACCGTTTGGACAGTTCTTGATTAATTAGAACGGTGTTGTTGATTTCCTGGGAATAGAAGAGCCGATGAAGTATTGAATCATTTTAAGTAGTTTTAAACTAACCTGTTCTACAACCGTTGTCAAATAGGAATCACACAGCTCTTTCGAGAAGATGTCAACCAAAATGCTCAACAGGGTCGAGAGTTCTTTTTCCGATTCCTCCGATGAGAGATTCTGAAAACAATAAAAACGAATAGAATTAACTCAAGATGCGAATGACTACCTCGCCGAATCAACTCACCGATTTGTTTTTAGTAGTCAGACGATAGCAAGCCGGCTGGGATTGATCGTCCAGGGTGTACCAACTCTCCAGAATAGCCCGTTCCTGCGGGTTCTTCTCGGCCGTTTGGAGGGCTGCTGCAAAGTCTTGACTTTCGATGGTTAACGGTAGCAGCGGATCGCCCAGGCTGGTGCTCAGGAACAACACCGGAATCAGGTAGGAATCGCCCGATTGCCGTGCGATTTCAGCCAAACAGTTGGCAGCTAGATCGTGACCACCCTGAGCCTCCAATGGTCCCTTGAACCACTTGTTGACATCCAGGCTGCTGCCCTTGACCTGCATCAGATGCAAATCCGACACGTGTAATTCGAATCCCCGGCTTTGACATTTCTGGTTCAAGCCCTTGTAGACATCGCGAAGAACCGTTTTCTCCGTTTGGTAACCTGAGGTTGTTAAAGAAGATTTTAAATCATAATTAAATAGTTTCATAACAGTAAAGAAAACTTAAATAAATAATAGTTATTTGTGTAGCGAGTTACAAAACAGTTATTTATGCAACAACTTACAAAAAGAGGGATTTTTTCAGCAAAAGTCGTAAATTTATCCAACGAGGCTTGCCGAGCAACAACAAAATAATGTATGTGTATTTGTAGAATACAAACAATTCACATACACTCATACATTATTTTTCTGCTGCTTTGTTTGACGGATGATGCGAATATAGCCGTATAATGCAACAATCAAAATAATCGATCATGAATGGTCATAAAAAAATAAACTCGCCTGGACCAGGAAACGAACTCTAGACGTCTGAGTTGCCTCTCCAACACCTTACCACTAAGCCAAATCGTCAGATGAAATAAGTCGAGCTGTAGCTCTATAATTGAGTTGACTCCATCTAGTTGATTTCGATGCTAGATTCTACGGCAGAAAATGCTCTTCGTACCCCGATCAATAGTGCTCTATTCGCCTCGTGTCAACAAGTTAAAGTAAAAACGCATTTCAAAATTGATTAGAGTGAAAAAGCAAAACTTCAAGATGACTTATCGATCCTTAAAGCTCATTTTCCGGTGTTTAAAAATGATTATTTTTTGTCACTTGAGAACCACGTTGGTTATTTTTAAATATTTCTGCTAAGTGTAATAGAAGATTGCGTTTTTACTGAAAACAATATATAATAGGAAGTACGAAACTATTCCTCATTATTTTTTTTATGAAAATACGTACTTCTATAGATAAGAGGGGTGCTAACTATGCCCCGGGTGCTAATTATGCCCACATTTCCCCTACTCACCATCATCGGCAGCCAAAATGTAGAGAACTATTTTCCGGTGTTTATCAGTCCGACGATTGGTAGTTGGCTTTCCGTACAATGGCACCAAATTTTGCGGTAAATTCTGATGCACCGAGGGGACCGGACAGGGCGGCGTTGCCACTAGTGGGCTACTTGTAGTTGAATCCGCTAAAAGTATAAATCAATGTTTTGTAGAAATGTTGTCTATATCTTAAAGAATTTTTATCTATACACGAGAACAAGTAACTTACCGGATAGCGTAACCGAGCGCACATTTTCCAAAGCCTTCGGAAGAGGCCTGGTTGCGTCAGTCGAGGAGGAAGCCCCAGCAAGACCACCACTAGCGGTCGAGTTGTTAGATACTGGCCCGGTTCCGGACCCATCGGACGTCACCTCCGGTGCGGCTAGCGGAGCCTCTTTGGCATTGTTTTGTCCAGGTTTGGATTTGTTCTTGTCAGCCAGCTGGTAGGAGGGAGACCTAAAAGGTAAAAAACAAAACAATAAAATAGTTATAAGTTTAAACACTTCAGGATAGTAAAATATTCAAGTCATAAAATTTCAGCAAACATTTCAAATCAATATTGCATAGCTTTTAGAAGGGTGACTATTGGTCAAAATTAAAAATGTTTGTTTTAGAAATATATTCAAATTTTAAAACATGATAGCTCATCAGAACCGGAGGACTTGAAGAAGGGGTAATATACCCCAACCCCGTATACAAGAAGGGCGACAAATTGGACTGAACTACCGAGCGATCACTGTCCTCAATGTCGCCTACAAAGTACTGTCCCGAATCCTACTCCGCCGCCTAACGCCACAAGCAAACAGATTCATGAGAAGTCATCAGGTCGGCTTCATGCAGGGACGGTCTAGGACGGATCAGATCTTCACTTCACGGCAAACCCTTCAAAAATGTCAAGTCCCTACGCACCATCTATTCATTGACTTCAAAGCCGCGTACGACACGATCGTCCGTGACGAGCTATGAAAAATCATGGACAAGAACGGCTTTTCCGGGAATCTGACCAGACTGATCAAGGCGACGATGGATGGTACGCAGTGCGGTGTGCGGATCTCGGGAAATTGTCGAGTTCATTCGAATCGCGCAGGGGGCTTCGACAAGGCGATGGTATATCCTACATGATGTTCAACGTAGCTCTAGAAGGTGTTATTCGACGAGCGGTGGGCGAAATGGGGGGCTGTTTTGCCGATGACATTGATATAGTCGGCAAATCCTCGGCGGGGCGGTGGAGGAGATCTATCGCAAACTGAAACGCGAAGCAGGGTTAATGATTAATACATCCAAGACGAAGTATACGCTGGCCTGCGGATCCGAGACCGACAACAAGGTCACAATCGACGGCGACGAGCTGGAGATAGACGAAGACTTTGTCTAACCTGGCTCTCTAATGACCGCAGAAAATGACACCAGCCGTGAGATCCAGCGGCGTATGATCAGCGGACTCCACAAGCAACTGCGATCGAGAAAACTTAGCCCTCGCACAAAGTGTAACCTGTACATGACGCTCATTAGACCGGTTGTTCTCTACGGGCATGAGACATGAATATTGCTCGAGGAGGACCTGCGTACACTCGGAGTATTCGAGCGACGAGTGTTAAGGACCATCTTTGTCGGCGTGCAGGAGAACGAAGTGTGGAGGCGAACCACGAGCTCGCGCGACTCTACGGCGAAACTAGTGTCGAGAAGGTGCTGAAGGCTGGTCGGATACGCTGCAAAACAGGTGTTCGCTACGAATCCGGTAGGAACAAGCCGAGCAGGGGCGCAACAAGCAAGGTGGTTAGACCAAGTGGAGCGTGATCTGGCGAATGTGGGATGTCCGGGAATTAAAGAACAGTTGCCATGGATCGAATGAATTTTAGGAATTATGTCCGTCAAGTTATGTCGTGAGACGGAATACTACGAAAATAAATGAATAAATGATTTATCTTTATTAGTCATCATTGATTGATACTGAAAGACAAATTTCATGTCATGTTTTTTCACACTTTATGGGATCATTCTTCACTAAAACATATAGGTTATATTTTTTAGAGTTTTTGGTAACATTTTTTCTTAAATCAGGCAACTAGAACAAATGGGCGAAAATAGGTAAATTTTGTTTGTCTTGTATTTTTTTAAATGATATTTTCCAGCCAATATTTTTACTATTTTATATTTACTATTCAAAAACAAGTCTGTATTGTTATACTTTCTATATGAGCTTTAATTAAAATAGTAATTTATAAAACAACCCAAACGTCACCTTCTCGTACCCATTGTTACTCCACACGACGGTAATCAAAAGGCTATTAACGAAAAATAAATACAAAACCATGCTCCAGCTCGCTTACCGAATGCAATGTGGCGAGGGGAGTCGATAATGCTATTTAGCTGAATTATTTATTCAAATTATGCAGCTACAGGTTTAGTTTATTTCTATCCGCATCCAATTCCAAAGCCGTGCCGCCGCCCGGCTAAAGTTGGACGAGCCTCTAGAATCCATTTGTGGCACGCTATTTCTAAATGGATGGCTGCCCGACACGTTTCCTAGGACATTTCAAACAATCGAGTTTATTTTTTCAGATTTTGGGCATAATAGAAAACTTGAAACCGTTTCCAGTAAGCTAATGCAATGTTTTGAAAGATTATAAACTATTATAAACTAAACATATCAAGTGGCTCATACGAACTAGATGAGCAGAAACTTCGCCGGTTGTATATTCTTGTGCTGGTAACACATTCCACCATGAGGTGAAATCGCTTTTCTGGAATTTTCTGCACTGTTATCATTCTAGATTTCAGCCAATTTATTTGAAAATGAAAAAAAAATGTAGCTAAGGGAAGCAAATTGAAATTCCTTCAAAGTGAATATAATTTGGTCATTGAAAAATTCAAGTTGTTTTTGTTGTGATCGATTACTTTTGTGACGTGAATTCACCATTTTTGACTTCAGTACATACAACTTTGATTTCCTGTTCTCTCTGTGGAAATAGAATATCGGTGTCTTCAAAAAAGATGTAGAAAAAAACATAACCCACAATTTGACTCGCAGAACTTTTCAATTGAACAACAACGAACGAAGTTATGCTTATTTGAAGTTGTGACGTGAATTCACTCAGTTAAAAAAGAACTGGGTGGTTAACTGAATTCACGTCACGAAATATACAGTTATATACTAAACCATTCTTTAGAACCATCAAATTTCATGTGCAATTTTAAAAACGATATTTTGTTGTTCCGACTATTACAATCATAAATTTTCAGTATCTTTACCTAACTTTTTCCTTATTTTGATTAATACTTTTTCAGAGCGATCACATGTCAGTTTTTATCTATTGGCAATTGTATAGCAGTAAATATATTAAAAGATCATACGTTAAAATTACTACTGTTTCTCATAGTCTACATTTTATATTTTTTTAATCATTTTGTATTTTTATTTGAAAGTAACGAACTCATTAAAAAATCCACTGAATTATGTTCAATTTGTAAAAATCCGACCATCTGGAGGGTCAAAATAGCTTTCAGAGCATATTTTCTTTATAAAATTTTATAGGAAAAATAATTTTGTGACGTGAATTCGAATGCGTTGTTGTAACTCATTTAGATTTCAACCGATTTCTATAAAATTTTGTGTTTTAGAATCGTCTTATCATTTTTAAAGAAAATCTAATTTTTTATGTCAGAAAATATCAAAGTTTTCTCGTAAAATTAAAAAGATCCTTTTTTGTGACGTGAATTCACTGATTTGCGACTGATTTTGTTCGCTTTTCAAAACAACCACATTGAATATAAACAAATTCTTTTTTCTGCAAAATGAAGCAGTGTTTTTTGACTTCAAAACATATTAAAAAAAATCCAAAACAAATTCATCCATATATTTTAAAAGATTATTTTGTAAAAGTTGTCAAAATAACCGCTTTTTTCAACAAAAAAATTGATTTTCGAAATCATATAAAACATATGTAAAAAAATATTTTTCTCTTTTTCCGTTGGTTTTGTGTGATTTGAATTATCAAAATAATTGGCAAGTTTGAGATTTTTTAAAACGCGAACTGATAAAAATCACTTTTGAGCGGTACAAACGCGTGGAATGTGTCTGGTGAGTTTTTTGCAAATCCAGAAAAGCTTTCTTTAGCGTGAACTCCATCAAAACTGTGTTGGGAAACTGCCTTGAAAGGATGTATATGGGCCTGAATAAATCCGAAAAATCAATGTTGAGACTTAATTTGGTTTTAACTGCAAGATAGTGCTGCCATCTACGCCTTGAAACTGGAAAAAGTGTGGCTAACTAAAAAAATTGAATTCTAACTCTGTTACGTAAAGATTTGATAGCTGGGTTTGTACAGCTCCAAAGCTGAAATTAGATATGTATGTATTTCGTTACTTTTAGGGAAATTATTAGCTTATTTCTAGACTTACATTTCAGTACAATCTACGTGTTTTTGCTCAGGTTTTCAACTGACTACAAAGTCTGAGGCACTTTACTGACTGCCTTATCAGCCTTCCCTACATTTAGTGATTTCTAATGAGTAATTTAATTTTATAAAAGTTATGATTTGGTGCTCGCTCACCTTACGCAACGAATGATAATTTTGGTTTTAAATATGAAACCACTTTGGTTTAACCGTAGCTCATGTGTCTCTGTCTGGTACGTGACTGACCAACTGTAAGGTTAGAATTAGGTTAGACGAAAATTTAATATGATAATGAGAAATCCTTACAACTTGGAAGAAATTCGTTGGCCTCCACGGACCCACTATACTTCACTTGATTTGCACAGAGCTCAATAAAGAAATCCAAACTACCAAAACTACTGATAATATTTCCGACAATGTAACTTGGGAATACTTGCGAAATGTACGTTTGCAAAATGAGGTGACTTGGCAAATGATGACAGATTCTAGTCGCTTTCTGTTTTGGTGTTGGTGTGCCTAATCTTATTATACGACTTACCAGATGTGTCGTAACAAACTCGTTTTTTATGATTTTAAATTAACCCAGAACGATTGTTTCATTATTTCACGTCATTTTATTAAGAAATTAAGCAGTTTGATAAAGTATCATAGCATAGCTCAAATGTCAAAATCGAATATCTCTTAATTTTATTTATTTACATAGTATACCGTCTCACGACATAACTTGACGAACATAATTCCTATAATTCACTCGGTCCATGGCAACCGTTCTCCAATTTCTCGGGCACCCCACGTTCGCCAGATCACGCTCCACTTGGTCTAACCACCTCGCTCGTTGCGCCCCCGCTCGTCTTGTTCCTACCGGATTCGTAGCGAACACCTGTTTTGCAGGACAGTCGTCCGGCATTCTCGCAACATGTCCCGCCCAGCGTATCCGGCGTATGCGAATATCTCTTAAACACCCCTTAAAACCATTGGCATCCATCATCTATTCAAATAGCTCGTAGAAGGATTTTTATACACTTTAAAACAATAAAGTTAAAGAAATTTTGTTGATTTTTGTAAAAAATATAAGTGGGACTATTCTTATTGTGCACGTTTTTCATTTTTTTACCCTCAACGCCTATTGCTTAATCCAAACCACTGCTTATACTTCATTTATCCGTTGAACAATTTAAAACAAATTGTAGAAGACCATTTTAATTTTTTTTTAAATTTTTGTTTCGTTCACTGTATAATGTTTACATGTTCAAAATATTCTGGCGTTCTGTCAAGTGGTTTTGAGAAAACGTCTGATAAAATGTTCTTTCGCCATATTTGTGGACAGAATCGAGAAAAATCTCAGAAAGTCCTATTGAGAGACGGGAGTTATTCTTATTATCTGAGGGGTTTGCGTCGGAGATCTTCAAGTTTTTCCCAAAATTTAAAATTTGGTTCATTTTTGCAACTTGAAAACAAATGATTCTTAATTGTCATAAACTTATGACTTCCACTATGATTGATGGTCTCAAAAATTACTCTCTGTCAGGCTCACTTTGTGTAGCGATTGAAGTCGATATTCATCATCGTGAAATCACCTTTGATGAGTTTTACTTTTAAGTCGGGAGAAACTCCCTCGTCAACAGGCAGCGCAAGTGAAACGAAGATAACTGGGCCAATGGCTCCATTCAATCATCCCTAAAGTTAACCTCACGCCATGGTTAAAGAAGTTGGACTTGAGCCGAGAATTAATCAAAACATTTTCTCGTCTCATTTCCAACCACTGTGCTTTGGACGCGTTCCCTACACCCAAAAGAATAAAGAATTTTTTTTTCTATGGGATTTTTTACGTAAACTATGATTTTGCTGCATAATATCGATTCTACGTCTGTTTTTAGTAAACACAGTGTGTAACGGAAGCCCTGGTAGTTACGACTTTAAAGTCTGCTTCATTTAATATTGGAACAAATTCTTTTGCTCATTGTGGCGCTCCTAGTGGACGGATTTGGAAACTTTTTTCACCCACGTGTCGGGAAATTCATTACCTTTCACCATGTATTTATGTCATAACACCAAACGATAGCATTTTGTAAACAACCGCCATGGAAGCCGAACGGAGAGATCAAATTGTGCACAGTTTTCTTGAAAATCCATTGTTGTCGGCATCGAAGCTAGCTAAACAGCTTAAAATGCCCAGAAACACCGTATGGCGTGTTATCAAGCAGTACAAGAAAACATTGACGACGGCTCGGAAGCCGCATTCGAAGCGTCGGAGTGGAACTGTCGACCGGAAACTGCGTGGGAGAGTCATCAAGGCCGTCAAGAGGAATCCCAATCTTTCAGACCGCGATTTGGCCAATAAGTTCCAGGCCGCTCACAGTACGGTGCGACGAATTCGTCTCCGGGAAGGAATAAGGTCATTCCGAGCCAGCAAACAGCCAAATCGGACGCTGAAGCAGAACAATGTGGCCAGAATCCGTGCTCGAAAGCTGTACGACCAAGTGCTGACCAAGTTCGACGGATGTAAAGTCTGCTTCATTTAACATTGGAACACAAACAATTGCGTGTAGTTCAGTCATTTATTAACGAATTCATAATTTGTTTTTCATACAAATGTAGCATTTTCTTTACTCTTTCATAAAAAAAAATTAAAAAAATTATTCATTGCTGTTTCGAAGAAATTCTCGTACTCGTACTCGTAAGAAAACTGCGCACAATTTGATCTCTCCGTTCGGCTTCCATGGCGGTTGTTTACAAAATGCTATCGTTTGGTGTTATGACATAAATACATGGTGAAAGGTAATGATTTTCCCGACACGTGGGTGAAAAAAGTTTCCAAATCCGTCCACTAGGAGCGCCACAATGAGCAAAAGAATTTGTTCCAATATTAAATGAAGCAGACTTTACTTCCACATAATCGTTGCATGAATTTCACGTAAAGTCTAAGTGAATGATTTAAATCCGTTTTGTGCGTTTGTCTTAAGCGTGTGGTTGTAAATTCTTATTAGAGAAGGGAATTGTCAGCCAACTGATTTCGTAAGCTGTTGTAAAATTTTTGTGTCTAATGAAACTGTGGATTCAGCTTTGTCTTTTTGGTAAGTGATAATGATGCTTATGATAATCATGATTTTTTTTTTGTTTTTCATCCCCTTTTAGCAATGGACACAACTCATCTTTCGTTGAACCTGGTGATGATCGCTCGTTTTTTAGTTGGACTGTACGGAAAAGATGTTCAACAGAACATATGAACGCAACAAAGGTGATTTATTTTTTATTTCAATAAAATTTTTTTTAATTAAATCATACTTTTAAATTTTTGCAGGATTCAAAAAACCAAACGAGCTGCGGGAATTAAAGGAAAAGTGATAAAATTGGTGTGAAAATAAAGTTTATTCTCAATTAAATTTGGTTTTATTTTTTATCATAATAAACAAAATGAAAATACAAAGTAGAAACAACATGAATTTCATTCCTATACTAAAAATATTCCCAGTAGCTTTTACAAATACACGGCGTTGAACGTACTTAAAATTTACGTAAATTGTGGGTGAGTTCCATGAAGCACGAATTCTTATAGGCATGCGTTTACGCATTTTTTTTCGTAGCATTTACGTGAAAATCATTGGGATAAAAATTATGTAGTTTTGGGTGAACCGTAAAACGGGGTAACATTGATCACCGGGGAAAATTTGACCAACAATAAATTTTTCCATATTATCATCAATAACTCAGTCTATAGTTTGAATTTTTGAAAACTGTTTTCAACGTTTGAAAGCCTTTAAATTGAGTATCAAATAGGAAAAATTGGGTTTCTTTTTTAAATTTTTTCTGTTTTTAAAAATGTATTTTCAAAATCTTGAAATATCTATTTTTTCCAAGACTCGCAAACAAACAGCTCTCCTGATGATACCAAAAGCATTTAGAAGCAAACGGGTTGTTGAATGTGATAGAACAACTTTTTTTCTTTGTAAACGTATAGTTAGAGTGCTATTTTTATAGTCATTTAATGATAAATTTGTGATATTTAAAAAATAAGGACATTTTCATAGTAAGCCCGTATTGGACAAATGGATAGGAACCCTATCAAATGGTTTACTTTGAAGAAAAAATTAAAATGGAAATAATGGGAGGGCCTAGGGGAATGTGTGAAGGTAAAATTTCATTCGTATTTTGATGCTCAAACTATTTAGCAATTGTTATCATTTTTGCCCCTAAATTTATGCAGCATCATTGTTCTTTTTCCGATTATAAATGTTTTTGAAAGAAAACGTAAAAAAGCAAGGTAAAATTGATAAACTAGTATTTGTAAATATTATGAAGGTGTTTTGTATCCTTTATGATCAAGAAAACTCGTTCAAACCGTTCAAATAGAGACTGATCAATATTACCCCAATGCATCAAATTCTGAACAGAGACGAAATCGATTTTGAAATCAAATTTAAAAAAAGTCTAATAAATTTCTGCAACCATGTTTAACATTCATCGGAGTCCAGTACTGGTTTTAAAAATATGAAACATGCCACATTCCCCTTAACTGGAAAAATAAATGAAAAATATTGAAAAAAATGATCAATATTACCCCGGATTACGGCATCGTGTCAATCTGGCTGGCAGCAATTTATTCTTTGATGAAAAAAAAATTTCTTTCGAAAAACTCTTTTTTAAACATGGATCTAATATAAATGAGTATATGTAAATAATTTAGAAAAAACGCTCATTAACAGTGAGTAAAAATTCTCGGAAAAATTTCACACGATCATGATTAGGGAATCGTGTAGTGCTATATCAGCAAAGTATGGCTACCGGTTGTTCATTGGCCAATCACGGCTGTTCCGTTTTTTCCGCCATAAATTACCGTTCATTGGCGCTTTCCATCAGCCGGAAAAACAACACCACAACGTAGCTATACGAACCGTTCCGTATTACCTAGTAGCTAGTAGCATGGGAATACAAATGAATATTTTATATCACCCGCCTGTATTTGTTTATTTATCCTATCCTGTGGCTCATAATGGATAGATATGGTTTTACGCACGGCGGGCCATCGGGAGTTTGACGTCAGGAAAAACTATTCCGTCCGCTAGCGCTAGCGCTGTGTTTGGCGAAGGGAAAACTCTGCCTCTTCCTTGGCACCTGATCTGGTCTCGATACCGGCCCATGGATTGTTTTGTGTGTGCTCTTTAACCGTCCTACAGGTGGTGAGATTGAGAAATCCGGGTTGTTTCGCTCTCAAAAGTGCACCTTTTGCTGGCTCAATAATTTAGGGGATTTTTCGGTGAATTAATCAACATGGTGAGGTTGGATTTATTCGTTCAATAGGAATTATGGACGAATAAGTAATAGGGGAATAAAATGCAAACCATTTCTTTAGATATGTACGTTAGGGTGTCCCAAAATTGCATAACTTCTGGGAATCTGGGGGCTCACCCTCCAAATGGTAGATTAGGATGTGCAGAACAAACTTTTGTATGGGGCCGACTAAATAAAATCATGTTTAGAGGTTCCGCAAGCGCGATCTTTAAAAAAAGTCCACTTTCAAAAGATTTGATTTTAAATAAATTCTGGGTCCACAGTCCACAGTAAAAAGTACTCATTGTGTATTAAACGACAATTTGCCACAAAAATACAATCTTGGAACAGCCATAACTTTTTTGTTTTAAGTCCAATTGAGTTGCAGTCTTCAAGTGAAATGTTAGTCTTAATTGAAATTTTCATAAAACCTTCATAATCAAGCAATGGATTGGTAAAGACAAAAATGTATGATGAAAAACCAGTTTTTTATGCTTCTTTAGAACACTATGCCTCAGAATCCCTTTCACACTTAAGATTCAGTGCAACCCCTTCCTGTTGTCCGATTCTGCTCAAATTCGGCAAATGAATTTTGATTTTAAAGTAGGTATTTATTAAGACAAATTTGATAAATGAAATAAAAAATATCCTAAATTGGGATTTTTGTTAAGCATTAAATCGTGAATAGCTGTTCACACGTTCATACAAACTACATGTTTTGTTCAGCAAAGTTTAAGTGCACAAAAATCCGCATCTTTTGATGGCATTGATATCAAAAATATTCTACGCTTGGTACTCATTTTGGTCAGTTAAATTCAAAATGTTTGAACCAACAAATTTTTTTCTTGAAAATAGCTTGCTAGCTTTACATTTTGATACAAATTTGCTTCATTTTGTATTTTTTACGTGTAGTTTTTAACTCAAACAAAATTAAAAAATATAACATATATAAATTTTATGAAAATTTTTGGACCCAGAATTTATTTAAAATCAAATCTTTTGAAAGTGGACTTTTTTTAAAGATCGCGCTTGCGGAACCTCTAAACATGATTTTATTTAGTCGGCCCCATACAAAAGTTTGTTCTGCACATCCTAATCTACCATTTGGAGGGTGAGCCCCCAGATTCCCAGAAGTTATGCAATTTTGGGACACCCTAATGTACGTATTAAGTTAATTGTTATTTCGCTTGAATGTTTTCATGGAATGGTAATGCATCATTAAGCATGAGAGCTCAAGTTTTTATGCCAATAGTTAATATTGGTGCAATACACGTTTTAACCCCATTTTTATCATTATCCGATCGGCATTGAAATTTTGCAACCCGTACGAACATAAAGGGTGAAACGGTCAAAATTTGGTCAATATCAACTTGACGTATTTCTTTCAATTTTGCATTTAAAAATCCTAAACACCCCTCATTTTGAAGGTGTGTGTGTGTGTAGAATGTTGCTCCTATTTTTATTTTGGAATTCACTCTTCAGTTGTCAAAATGCCGTCCAAGGAAGTAAAGCAGCGTATCAAATCCGAGCTACTTGCACGCAAAGCTGGCAAAATCGCTACAAGTTGCGAAATCAATCGTAATTAAAGTGTTTGGGGAACGTTTGTCGACAGCCAGGAAGTCTGGATTGGAGGGAAATCGAAAACCGGAAGCCGCTGAGACGACAAAAATAGTTGCAGTTAGTTTCAAGCGAAACCCTAACCTCTCTCTCCGAGATGCCGCAAATAAGCTGGGTGTATCGTATACAACCGTGCATCGAGCCAAAAAACGAGCCGGACTATCGACTTACAAGAAGGTAGTGACTCCAAATCGCGATGATTAACAAAATACGACGGCCAAAGCGCGATCCCAGAGGCTGTACACGACGATGCTGACGAAGTTTGACTGCGTGGTAATGGACGACGAAACCTACGTCAAAGCCGACTACAAGCAGCTTCCGGGACAGGAGTTTTATACGGCAAAAGGAAAGGGAAAGGTAGCAGATATTTTCAAGCACATGAAACTGTCAAAACTCGGTAAGCCATCTGTACCTGTGGCTTGAAATGCAGCATTTTCATAGCTTCCGGGATTGTCAACCAAGAAAGTTACGTGAAAGAGTGTTTGAATAAACGTCTGCTGCCATTCCTGAAGAAACACGGTTGTTCCGTACTGTTTTGGCCGGATTTGGCATCTAGCCATTACGGTAAAAAGGCCATGGAGTGGTACGCCGCCAACAACGTGCAGGTGGTTCCCAAGGACAAGAACCCCCCCAACCCGCCAGAGCTCCGCCAAATTGAGAAATACTGGGCTATTGTCAAGCGGAACTTAAAGAAGACCAAAAAAAACTGCTAAGGACGAGCAGCAGTTCAAGGCAAACTGGCTTTCTGCGGCGAAGAAGGTGGACAAGGTTGCATACAAATACAAAATCTGATGGCAGGGGTTAAGCGCAAGTCCCGGCAATTCGGATATGGAAAAGCGGAAGCCTAACTGAATATTTTTCCTGAATTTTATACTAATTAAACCTCAAAAAGAAATTTAATTTGATTTTTTTAATAAACGATTTCTTTGATTTACACGCGTTTTCCCTTGACCAAATTTCGACCGTATCACCCTTTATAAAACCACTCTTCTGTTGCCTTAAGAATAAGAGGAGTGAAATCTATCTGAACCTGCCAGTGCTTACGTGGGAGGGGGAGATCCCGGTTACAAACTTTTTTGTAAAGGCGATCACATCATCGAGAGACTAATTCTTCTCCTTTTTGGAACCCATTTAGCATGGACGAAATAGCGCTTAGAGAAATTGGTAAAATTCAAACTCCAACAACTTAGTTATGGTACGGGCCTGGAAAAATGGATGCAAGCTACGAAGCAGACGCTCAGACAACGAGTTCCAACGATTATAAGGGAGCGTCAAGCTACTGAAACAGCATATAGAGGATGAATAATCGGCAGATGTACTTTTGTCTGAAGTCGAGCTATAGATCTAGTGATACCCAGGGGCAGGGCAGGCAGTGGAGATAGTATTTCCAGAGAGAGTCCAAAGGTCAGATTCGAGAGAGGAACGATGTGATAATCGTGAAGATCGAAAAAGGTTATACGTGGGCGAACCCAAACGTCAAAGAAGACAGAAGGACCTCGTCACAATTACAAAGCACTCACAAAGGAAATTCTAGGCAATCGAGTCCTTAAAGGTCAATCCGAATTTCTCAAGGCTAATCTAAAATGGCATTTCTAGTTTTATAGCAGGTCACTAGAATAATTTCAAGTAGGTACATTAGACTGGCCCAAATTTGTATGGGATGATTTTCACAATATTTTTTTCAACGCGGCACCCCCTAGATTGGTCCATTTAGGTGAAAAAATGACTTTCTGATGCGGACTATTAGTACTAACTTGATCGCATTGTCACACAAAGAGAATAACAGATAGAAAGTTTGTGTCCTCGGCAAAGTTGTAGCTTTTTTATAACAAATATCTTTGCAAAAAGTTGAAAGAAAGGTTCGAAAAACTATGAACTGCTGCATTGTTTTGAGTATAAAAAAAGAGTTTTGGTTTAAATTATCTTTCTTCAAAATTTTTGGCGTTTACACATTAATCAATATCATTAGTAATCAATAAAATTGTTTATTCAAATCAAGCAAGTATATTGAACTTAGATCCTGAAAGTTATCAACAATGAAGTTTTTGTTTGATTCTGGTAAGTTTTGCGATAATGACTTATTATGTATTTGCAAAATAATTTATTTTTCGGCTTCGCCGTGGGTAAGAAATTTGTTATAGTGGGAAATATGCTTGACCCCTCTTTCTGCAGTGTCATTTACTACCTTTAAACTTCTTATACGTTTTTGCCCTTTGTTGAATTCTATTATAGTCTTCCAATGCTCAGGATCTATTGTCAAAAAACCTTTCGGTATATCGTACCAATCGAAAAGATAAAGCTACTCTGAATTAATCAAATCATTAAACGTTAATTTTCTAAATTCATTCATACCTTTTACCACAAGTTTTTTAGTTCTTGAGTTGACTTTTTTGACAATGACGTTTCTCTTCGAAGGTCTAAATGTTCTTCAGAGCTTTTTTCGCAAATTTGCTGAGGACACAAACTTTCTATTTGTTATTCTCATTGTGTGACTATGCGACTGTGTGACTCATGAGTTTTGTGCGATTATTAGCCCATACACCGTTCACGATATATCAAAGAAATGCGAAAAAAATCACACATTCAATTGCCAATAACTCATCACAATCAACTCGTATCGCGACGCAATCTTTAACAAACTTGTTTGTCATTGTTTAAACTACAATTCTTCTGAGCTTTCTAACATACTGGGAACATATTTTAGAACACAAAGAATGAAAGTATGTCGATTTTTCATATATTTTGCCAAAAATCTCCATACAAATTTCAAGTCCTTTGCGCCAGCTCGTGCTTCTGCCAAATGACCTGAAACCTTCAGAAAGTCATTTTTTCACCAAAAGGCACCAACCTTGGGGGTGCTGCTTGGAATATAAGGATTTTTATTTAGTTATGGGCCAGTCTAAGGTACATATAACCTACTTTCTAGATTAAGCTTGCCAGATTGCCCGGTTTTATCCGGGTTTGCCCGGATATTTGATGCAAAATGTCGAGAAAGTCCGGTCCGGCCCGGTTGCCCGGATATCGTGAAAAAAGTCCGGATATTGCCCGGATTTTTTCACAATTTTCACAAAGAAACCAAAAAAATCAAAGTTTTTGAGTACGTTTCAGCAAAGTCGATTATCGGTATGGAAATTTTCAACGGTTGTTTCAAATAATTTCGCTGATTTACTATTATAAACCTTTAGATATTTAAGTGTTCCAAAAAGTTGTTGGAATCTGCAATTACATTAATAAAATATTAATTTCAATTCTTTTGCAATTTTTCTTTGCTTTTATATATAATAACACCTAAATTTTGCCCGGTTTTTGCCTGGTTTTTGGATTTGAAAAATTGAAATCCATGTCCGGATTTTGCCAGGTTTTTTTGAAAAAAATGCCCGGAATTGTTAGGCCCGGATGGTAGTGAAAAAAAATTCTGGCAACCTTATTCTAGATGAGCCGTGTGAGACAGTCGGTGTTATTCCGACTACCCTTGAAGACGTTATGCAAGAACTGCGCAATGCGTTAGTCTATCATTTCGTGCAAAAAAGTCACCAATCAGCTTAGAGTTGGTCTTCACAACAGCAGAACCAGTGAGGGCAGCCAACAAACGCCCAAAGTGGAGTGGTTGATATGCCGTTTAACTTTGTTCTTGCTATCTAGTTAAGTGCTACTGGAACATTAATCGCGGTTTGCGGAATATTGTCCGCACTTGGTGGCCTGGCAACTGGTTCTCAAACGTTGAACAACATCGTCGGTTTCATCAATCGGCGCTAGAAATCGAGATTCGGGAGCGTAAGTGGAGATGGATTGGGCACACGCTGCGAAGAGATGAAAACGAGATTTGCAGAGAGGCGCTTGACTGGAATCCAGATGAGCATTGAAGAAAAGGCAGGTGGTCTACTGCGCAGGGGATCGGAGATAAATCGAATGCGTTGTGTTTACAACATCGCCGGGAAGTTTCGATTCCTTACGACTGAAAACTGAAAAGTGTTGGTGCAACGACCAGTATAACATCACGAACATTTTCAGCGGCAAATAGGACTATGGCAGGAGCGTGTTCAAAAAACGGCACTCGATCGACAGACGACGAGGATAAATGCACATGACGAGTCACCGCTAGGAGAGGTCGGACCTTTAATCGCAAGAGGAATAATCAGAACTAGTAGCTGAGACAAAGTTCGTAATTGAATATTTGCTGAAGGATTCTTTTCAAAGTTATGTATGCCGGAAATTGCCCTACCGCGAATACAACCTTCCATCTTCAAAGGAAAGCTTTGAAGCTTTGTATACCCAGTTAAGCAAACCAAAGAAAACGAGTGTGGAGTCTTCCATAAATTATTTCGATATAATTTGTTGGCATTTACTGTATTTGTTTTAGCACACAACTTACTGTTTTCTTCTAATTAGCCAGTAAATAATCGATCGCAATCATTACCGTAAGAGTCTCAACTTAACAATCAAACAGAAAAATGTGCTATCACTGCATATTTCTTATCAGTCAACTTAACTTATTTTTTATTTCAGCGTCAACATAAGCATTGTAATAAGCTGGAAAGTATAAGAGAAATAGCCTAAAAAACATGTAACCATATACAATTACACAACTTGATCTATTGTTGGAAAACCCTTAGTAAATAGAACTAAAAATGCCAGCAAATCTTATACTCACTCTTCCGACTTCTCCGACACGTTATCCTTATCCTTTTTGGTTTGGCCAGAGCTGCAGTAGTTTCCCATTTTCAAGAGTTAATCTTTCGCGTCACTGCTTCAATCTTCTGTCTCCCGCCAAAGGCTGCACCACTATCTAGGGATGTTCTGCTTTAACCAAACTCTCCTTTTCCTGCTCACCTCTAACAAACACTTTCATCGAATGTGCAAACAGCTTTTATGAATCCACTATTCACTTTAATTTCACCTTTATCACTGACGTCATTGCAAATCCTTTCTACATTTGCTTGCTTCACTCATCACATTAAGATGCATAATGGCTGATGATGGCTTTTTCTGATAATTTTATCTGGGAAAAATTTTCCAAACATCGAAAGCTTAATTTAATTTACTCATTTCGACAGCATGTACGGATTTTCGTTTTTTTTTTCTTTGCCAAACGCTCTGCAGAACTGATCGTTGCGATAAGCTCCATCACCAATCCTGGCAACCCGTTGGCCTCCCCTTTGATTTATCTTTCTTTTATTTTGTAAATTGAAAAGCTGCAACATATCACAATTTTATGGCCATCATTAATATTGCTGCCACTTCACTCAATTTTCTGCTTCATCGATCGCAACAACGAACGGCCCCGTTCCTTTGGCAGATTGCGAGTAACCGGTTGAGTGAAGAGATGACGACGACGACGACAACGGGAGGGTTCTGGATAGCCCAAGTTACGTACATCCATAAGAAGGTTAGGGTTGTTGGGGGATGAAACCGTATACCGTAATACCATCGAATCAATGCCACCCGGCAGATAAGACAATTTTCAGCCCTCTCACTGGGTTGTTGTGCCCTCCACACAGTACGATACATAAGTATACAAGTTGTTTGGTAGGTATTGAACAAAGTATTTTCATGGTGCACTTTCCCTCCATATCGGTCGGATGAAGTTAAGGCTCGGTTGACGTTGTTTTCCACCGATATAAAATGATTTCAGTCACCACATAATAAGTTATCGACCATCGATGGGGATTTTCGAGCCCACTTTCTTCTCACATACAGGAGGTTGGTAAAGCGTGGTGAATTAAGTTAAAATTCAATAATTCAAATAATTGACAGGACCCCACCCTTCCATTAACAGATTTGTACAAACAGTTTTAATGATGCAGTTGTATTTAAACAAGGAAGTCAGAAGCATTTGCAATATTCTTATCCCTGAATCCCATCACTAAGTTACACATTTTGAATATGGACTGTATAAATCTTAATTCTAAATTGTGGGACATGAAAGCCTCTCACATTTGGGCTAGGTACCATTAAGATTGTAATGACAGTAGAAAGGCGGAATGTTTGGTTCTCCCATTTTATTTGTAGGGGAGTGTGGTGTATTTGAGACCATCTTTTTATTTGCTCCGTAACTTCTTTATAATATATGATAAATTGAAAATAACATGTATTATGATATCCTACGTTTTTAACGTATCACTTGGATTTTTTTTTGATAAATTTATGTCCTCGTGTTCTAACTGTTAAATTTTCAATTTAATCATTTCAATCACAAGTTTTAATGTTGATGGGACATCACATCAAAGTTGTTGGGAAAATTATTAGTATCGTCGTAATCTTAATGACTCAAAAACTTGCGTTTTTCTTCCTATTTAGAGGAAGGGGTGATCATCAAAATTGGAGGAAAAATCTAAAGAAAAGCTATCAAAATATATAGTGTTTGGTACATTGTTGGTGCCATAAGGACCATAAAGCAGAGAAACACAAGATGTATTAATTTTTTGTTTTGTCCAACCAAACTTACATTTTTTTTTTCTCTAGAGCTAGTGAATGGTAAATTATTAAGGTGTTGCTTGAATTTAGAGATAAAAAAAATACAAAAATCTGTACTAATGAAATATGAAAAAAAATGTTTGGACGGATAAAATTTTACTGTTAACAAACTTGTGTTGAAAAACAATCATATTCTAGAGCAGTGGTTTTCAAAGTGGTCCCTACCGCCCCCTTGGGGGCGTTGAGCGCTTCCAGGGGGGCGGTGAGCTCAGTTTTAAAATTTGGGGGGCGTTGGAAAAACTCAGGGGGGCGGTGAGGTCCAAATTCACATTTTCACAAATTACGAAACAACGCAGATTTGAAATAATAACAAGTAAGTTTGATGCACAATAATGAAACTATGCAACCGAACTAAACATCAGGTTCAAGACTAAAATATCATTAATTTCAGAAAGCTGCAATCAAATTTATGTTCTAGTATCTCATTATTTTTTTTAAATGTATCGAAATGATTTTTTTTAAATTGACACAGATTTGATATATGTTGATAATGTTTTGTAAGATTATTTTGAGTTATACTAATAAAAGTTAGTTGGCACTGCTTGATAAAATGTATTGTCTCAAAAAATCTGCTTAACAAAAAAAAACCTTCAAAAAATCTGTAAAAAGGCATCATCTGTGATTCAATGATAGATTTTTATGAAAGAAAATATGAAAGAAAATTTTATTGGGAAAGAGATTTTTTAATTCAAGCTCTTATTTGTCCATCTTTATCTCAATCAATTCAAAAAATCAATTGTGTCATTTGCCATGGATGAATCGGTTATCATTAAGGGGGGGGTAGGGTCTAACACTTTCAAAAAATCGATTTTTCTATTTTTTTATTTTCTTATTGTAAAACATTTCAATAATGTTGTGTCAAATTTTCAAGTCAATTGAAGCAAAGCTGTAGAAATTATGGGCCTTTATCTCCTCCTATCTAGTACTGCAAGAAAGCAAGAGCAGAAACTTCAAACGCGTTTTTCTCGAAAGCACATTTTTAAAGTCGACGTCGTCATTTGAAAACTACTTATCTGATTCTTTTCAAATTTGGAACATGTTTTCTACATATAAAATACCAGACCCCAACGTTTTTCTTTTTTCTTTTTTTTACTTTGGGGAGATTTTACAGATAAAAAATGGCGGATTTTTTCGTGAAAAATCGTAGTTTTTACTTCAAACAGCCACAAAAATTTCATAAATTTTTTTTTAAGTTAAATAAAAACGTTGGGGTCCAGAAAAACATCTGTTAAAAATATTTTGCTCTGATTTTTTGACTTCAGATGATTCTGTGCTGAGATACAGTGTCCACCGCAAATTCTGTTTTCTAAAAGGCATCCTCGAAAGTGCTCCGTCACCGGCTCATTTTTCAATATTTTTCTACGAAAAAATTACTAAATGTTCTTTTAACAATGCTTTGTATAATGCAAAAAAATTGAATACATTTGTTTGAACGATAGCTCTAGAAAAAAAACGTTAAAATGGTGTTTTTTTTTACCCGTTAGACCCTACCCCCCCCCCCCCCCCCCCTTAACATTGCTGGAATTCAGTTATTAGAAATTAATTCAACCTTCCAAAGCTGTTCGTGTCAATAGAACCCAAAGCGCAAATTTCAATCAACATCATCATAATTCCATTATTCTGAAGAGCTGAGATTTCTTAAAGACTAAATATATTTTATGAAAATGATAATTAAGTTAACGCGCAAAAATTTGAGTTTTGAAAATCGGTTCATTATAATGAGGTATAGCGAAGCATAGCAAAAGTTGAAAGTAGTTTTTTAAGTTAATTTGTTTTCTACCGCACGATCTGAGAAAGCGGTTAAAACTTACATTGGATCTCAACATATTTATACATCGTTGAAAAAAGATATATTTTTGACAATGCCAAAAACAATATAACACAAAAATATAACAAAGTTGTCAATAGCTCTAAATGTTTAAAAAATAAAATTGTTTTCTGAACTTTTTTCATTCGGAACCAGTTTCTGATAACTTGGTAAAACATATCGACTTATTTTTGAAATATTTAAAAACCAGAATAAATTACCAATACAATGAATTCAATATCAACAAAACCGCTCACCATTTGCAGCCAGGGGATCGCCAAAAATCAACATCTAAATTTTCCCCAGAGAGTGGGAGGGATGAGCCAAGTGGGTTTAAGTGTAAAAAGCTAATTTCGAGCAACTATGCTTTTAAGTTGTTATGTTTGGTAATTTTCCATATATTTATTTTCGAAAATTTGCATTTTTCGTTCGTACGAAATAGGATATGAATAATATTCTAAAAATCTGAAAAATTACAAATTCTAGTTTGAAATATCATTTGAAATTTTTTATATCAAAATCGTACATTTTTACACTATTATACCCCCTACCCCTTTGGCTCTGAGGGCCTCATATAAATTTGAATGAATTTTGAGTTAAGCCTTACAACAACATACAGCGAACAGGTTATGGTTTTTCAAAGATCCAGATTATCATTTAAGTAAAAATATTTTCTAAAAACTTGCCAAGGGGGGCGTTCAGCTCAAAAATTTTGCAAAAGGGGGCGGCGAGTGAAAAAAGTTTGAAAACCACTGTTCTAGAGCATTGGTGGCCAAACCAAGGCCCGCGGGCCACATGTGGCTCGCGTCTGTCTTTTTGTGGCCCGCGTAGCATTTTTCAGAATTGGAAAAACGACTATATCAAGCAAAAGAGAAACATTTTCATATTCCTTAATTTTTACAACATTTTACAAATTGTTTGTACTTTACAATCACGTATCATGCAATAAATATTTGCTATTTAGTTGCATCATACAAATGGTATTGAAAGTGGCCTCCACTATTCTGGGAGCGTTGAGAGTCTTCAAGCGGAAACTAGTCTTTTTTGAAGAGTTTAGAAGGTGTCAGAGAGATATGTTCGTAAATTAGTTAAGAACTCGAATAACTTTGTACATTGAATTGTTAATGAGAAAGTAAAAAAAATATTTATGATTATTTTGAGCTGAAAATTCTGCATATTTTAAGTCACTCACAAGAGTTTGGCGAAACATAAATTAAGTATCTTTTGACTTTATTGTCCGAAATTTTATTTGTCAGCTTCGATTGAAACAAATCAAACAGGAAAACAGAAGCTCAAAATAATTGAAATCTAGTTTGCAAAATTATCACATTATATTATAATCACAGCATTATCAGAGTTATATTGGTACAAAACTTCTACTATTTGTCATTCGAATTCTATTTTCGAAACTTTGTTTACCAACAAAAATTATTCAGAATGATTTAAAAAATATAAAAACTCTCACACTTTATTTGTTCTTAACGTCAACAGAAAAAGTTCAAGGTATTTTTAATATACATGCAATGGTATATATATGACTGATATAAAGTTCCCCTAAGATTGTGGAGCTTTTTTATCTGTAAATTCACCAAAACTAAGGAGAGAAAATAATTTAAAAACATGAAATTAGCAGCCTAAATAATAAGTGATCATATTTTTAAAGCCAGATTCTGCCATTAAAATATTCAGTTAGGTAAAATTCATCTAAATTTCAATTTGAACTAATTTGGTACTTACATATAACGGAGAAAGGAGACTTTTATATAATAGATATTTTTCATTGTCATTTGCTCTTTCTTGTTTTTTTTTATACCAAAAAGGTAAATTGACAATGATAATTTGAAAAAAAAATTAAATCAATTTATGAACGGCTTTCCCTTTATCGAATCATTAAAATTTTAAACATTTAGCTTTGGTATGTCCAAATTTTGAAAGTTTCTTAAAGAACAACACAAGAACATAACAAGGAAGAGCTCTTTTCATATTATTTTCAATTATTATCATTAAAAAGCGTAAGAAAATTTCATCTGAAATGCGAAAAGCTTCGGAAGGGTATTTTGTTTTGAAAATCCCGTTCTACAGAGTAATCTTTATGGGATGAATAAGTCCAGAAAATTTAAACAGCTAAAAACGCTATGTGTGTGAGGTATTTTCAAGGAAATTAAATTTAATTCATAACCCATGTATTGAATCAGAATTGGAAGGCATAATCTTGTCAGTTAGCTCGTTAAAAGTTTATTAAACACTTTAAATTTTTATTTTGATCAAATAAAGAAGAACTGATAAAAATCTATACTGAATCTCAAAAAATTTTTTTTTAAACATGTAAAAAATATGTTTGGCTAAATTTATACTTTAAGTAACCCGCTGAAATTCGTTTGCATTTAATACTAAAGAAAAATTTGTTGTGTGGCCCGCAAGCAAGTCTCAGTACTGAAATTTGGCCCGCCTGTTGAAAATCCTGGCTACCCCTGTTCTAGAGTGTGGAAACGAGATTACCAATATTTTAGTCTGGTTTGAGTTTCATTGCATGTTACCCCAGAAAGGTATCTTAATCTGTATCTTAATTGTTGATTACAACTTTGTAGAAGACAGTTTGGCTGTATCCGTTCTTTGAAAAACGTTTTTATGAGTAAATCGTGCAAAAATGACACGTCCTAATATTTTATTGATATTATTAAAACGCATGGTTTGATGAGCATTTTTGCTGAAGACACCATTTGTCTATCTCTTATAGTATCTTCGTAATAATTTAGTCACGATAAAGTTCCGTCTTGGACCACTTTGCATTGTATTGTTGCAGTTTCGGATATTTTACCCTAAAAAATCATAAAACAGGATTTCTCATGTCTCATGTCTCATGTCTCATATCTCTTGTCTCAGGTCTCAGGTCTCAGGTCTCATGTATCACGTTCTTAGTCTCAGAGCTAAGATTTTCCAACTTCAAAAAGATTCTATTTATTTTCCTTTGAAAAGGACATATTTTATCTCAAAAACCGTGTTATTTCGCGAAATCCGTGTAAAAAAACCGTGTAAAAAACCGCGTAAAAAAACCTTGGTGTATTTCTATTTGTTCTAAAATATATAAGTAGGTGGTTTATTTCTCCGACTACATCGTTTGAAAAATACTAAAAGCCCATCTTAGGCTGCTAGTTATTTCTGCATATCCTGTAGTGAAATAAGAATCAATATAAAATTGCATTAAATTGCATTTATCTTGCACAAATTAACCCTATTCATTCTTCTCAGACAAAGGCTTATTTATTTTAATTATATTTATTTTTAAGTCAATTTTAAAAGTTTTTTTGCTAATTATCTTAGAAATATTGCACATTTTTCTGAGGATATTTTCATCAAGCAAGTACGATACCTGTTCTCCGTTTAAGTAACGTTAGCCGTCCTTTAATTTCTCATTGTTTTTTTTTTGTTTGATATTTATTAAGTAGCGTTAGAATACTCTTCGTATAAATTGAAGAATGTTAATTATCATGACGGATTTGGTTTTTATACAATTTGAGCAGAAATATCAAAACTAATTTAAAAAACTAAGAGAAATTGGTTACGGATCAAATGTTATCAATGGGCTGTTCAGCTGTCAGTTCACCAGCGACGTTTCTAAAAGTTTTTTTTATGCACAATAGGCAGTAACAGACATCTCAATTTAAAATGACCACCATTTTTCTTTTAGAAACCTATAATTTCCGTCAAAATTGATAAATTGTCTTAGGGTAAATCAGGCTTATTTCCAAAAATCTGGAAAAAATGGAGGCTTATCAGGATGATGAGCCTCCAAAAATCAGACAAATCCTTAAAAATCAGGCACATCGGCAACCCTGCTTCGCAATATAAACCTCTGACATTGAAGCTCACTCCTCAGAGATGAAAGCCTTTAGAGAATCGAGACTTGTGTGAGAGGATCCACACTTGTCGAGGGGGTTCAAATCCGGACTGCTCAAAGGCCAAAGATCCTTCGGTTAGAACTGCTTGCCTTGCCTCCAGCCAGGTTTAGGGAAAAAAGGGTGCAAAAGGAAAATAGTATCTCAAATAAAGACATAAAAAAAGGAATAGTATCACTTACAGTACCGTTCATAATTGTATAGAAATTGGAAGCAAGCGCACTGTCACTTCGACTTTGAACTTCCTTAACTTTTTACTCTGATAATAATTTTTGATCAAAATTTTTGCGTTAGATAGATCAACTACCACACTACTATAACTGTTGGAAACTGGCATCCCTGCCTAAGCACTTTCCGACAGGCCGCTGACAATTGCAGTTCAGTGGCTGATCATCGTTTGTAGGATACGTCATTCCTTCTCTTTTTTGGCGGCACGCGAGTTGGTGAAAGTTTTCCCGGAACAAACTTTATAGAAATTTAAGTGTTAGCTAGTTTAAATAAGCAAGTTCAGTGTCAGTGTCGATCGGGTTTGCAATTGCGTTTGCATTATAACAACAGCAATAACTGCGCACAGCAACCTCGATTCCACTGAATCACAGCTAAAGTAGCTAAATATCTACTTATTCCGTTCTAAAAGGAGCGATAATTAAAAGGGCTAGCTAGGTCTAAATTTACAGAACACACGTTGTACTTAACCTCAATTACCCTCACTTGTTCGGGTGTAAAATAGCAGCTGAACACTGAAAATGTAAGAAACATTATAATTTAAAAAACCTAGATCATGCAACTAAATTCTAAATACAATTACAGCTTGAAACTGTGCAAACTGTTACCGAGATTCAGCGTTTTTATTTCACACACCCGCAACAATAACACAAAATTTGAGCTTTCTGGAGTTTGTGTGGCCAGAGAAACAGTAATTGTGGACTTTTCTCATTCAAACTGCATTATCTCTGAAACTACGCAACATTTTTTATTGAAATTTTGCACAGTGGTTGTTGAAATATGAAGCTAGCAAGTCTGAAGTTTTCGAAAAGTTCTATCGATGAGATCAAAAGTTACGCGAGGTGCAATATTTCAGGCATGAACGTTGAAATGCGATTTCTATAGAATTTTGGACGATTCATGAGAACAATATCTTTTCGACCACCAATCAGACAAAAAATGTCTGGCAAATGCAATGAAGAAAAGAAAAAATGGAATAAATGATCCATTTGTGTTTTGAAATTAAAATCTCGCGATATTGTTGTGATTTTTCGGTTTAAATAGGTTTACTGGTTGTTAAACAGAGAATATGATTTTCCTACGGAAACATTCGTCCAAAATTCTATAGAAATCGCATTTCAACGTTCATGCCTGAAATATTGCACCTCGCGTAACTTTTGATCTCATCAATAGAACTTTTCGAAAACTTCAGACATGCTAGCTTTGTATTTCATCAATCACTTTGAAAAATTTCAATAAAAAATGTTGCGTAGTTTCAGAGATATTGCAGTTTGAATGAGAAAAGTCCAAAAAGTCCGATTTTCGTAGAATTACTGTTTCTCAGGCCACACAAATTCCAGAAATTTCAAATTTTGTGTTATAGTAGTGTGGTAGTTGATCTATCTAACGCAAAAATTTTGATCAAAAATTATCTTCAGAGTAAAAAGTTATGGAAGTTCAAAGTCGAAGTGACAGTGCGCTTGCTTCCAATTTCTATACAATTATGAACGGTACTGTATGTGTTCATACAAAATAAAGATTTTTTTTTTTTTCAAATTTACTGTGTTGAAGTGAATATTAATGCTTCTTCACACTTTTTGAATAGATAACTGTTTTTTGGCGATTTCTTGTATTAGAAAGGTATCAAAGGGTTTTTTAAAGGATTTTCCTCTTGCATTAAGGAAGATGACCCCAAGTAACAATTTAAGTTTTATTCCAACCTTAACAGTTCGCTTAAGACTATTTCCTAAAGCTACTTTATAAGCCAAAGCGCATTCTACGCATTAGCACAACTACTTTAAAGCTAACATATGGCCAAAAGGGCCCATTTTGTTAACGTTTTTAAAGCTAATTCTATACGCTATAATAAAACATCCAACAGAATAGTTTTATTCGACCTTATAGACATAGCTTTAAGAAACCTTTCAGAGCCCTCTTCAGACTATCCACAGCTCTTTTAAAACTACGTCGTGGAATCTGATAGGAATTTTACTGTGGGATCTGTGAAATCTGATAGGAATTTTACTGTGGCAGCTGTGGAATCTAATAGAAATTTTACTGTGGGAGCTTTCTGTTCCGTTTTTTCTCGTTACTCTCTTACTCTCCCAAGCATTTGATGATAGGTAAAGATTCCATTTAAAATATTTTAAAAATATTCTCATTCTCATTTTCAATATATCTAAGCAAGAAACTTCCTGCAACCTCAGATATCTGGTGAAGTATATACGAAATAGCATCAAAACTTAAGCGCGCCTCAAAGAAAATCAAGGTTGACCATATTTTAAGCATTATTTAAATAAAAAAATTATAATTAAAGGAAAAATAAATTGGCTCAAAAGATGCAACTTTTGTTTTGCGTTGAAATTCATCACCTATACAACAAATAGTACCGCCAACATTGTCAAATTTGATGAAAATGTCTAGTTTTTAGTATTAAAGTATTATTTCCAGCAACATGGCGTCAGTAATTTCGATTCAATTTCACAATCAACATGGTGTACAGTAAATTAATATTGAAAATCTTAAGGCAGTTGTAAAACAGTGTTAAAATGGTTTTATGCCGGTTAGAAAAATGTGGTAATAAAACTATTTCAATAAACAGTTTTTAAATGGTTTTAAGAGACCTTGAATCACAGCTTCGTTTGACGTTTCTCTTAATGGAATACACGCTCATGATGGATTTATCCATTTTTGAGAAAAAGAAGTTTTTCGCAATAAATGAGAACATTTCGATTTGTAGCTTGGAAAAAGGCATTCTTGCAACTTTTTGTTTTGTTTCCTTTTAACTATGAATAGAGGATGGTCAATTATCTTTTAACAACAAGTAGCTATCAAATAATCTCAAACTGTTTTGGAATAGAACATTTTCTGTCATCAAAAACCTGGCCTTAAAGCTAAATAATAACCCGCATAAATAAAGATTATAATCAAATGATTTTTGAAGCGTAATAAAACGTTTAGCAAACGATTATTGAAATTGTAAAAACATTGCTTGAATCGTGAATTCCGAAATGATTGAATTTTGAATGTGTAGTTAGGTTATGTAAAACAGTTAAAAACTGTTAAAACAGTTGTATGGGAAAACAATTGGAAGCGATAAAACGATTCTTTAAAACGTCCTTCGGATGTTTTGCTTACTATTACCAGAACTGCATTACGCTTTAAATAAATCGTTATTTTCAATGATCGGCCAATGCTAGTGGTCTTCATTCAGAATATATCATCTGAAATTTGTTGAGGCTGATTTAGAATGAGCATTTTCGCTTGTGATGAAACTCAATTTCTCCGTCTTTGCTGAGTAGAAACCGGTTTCTGCAGTCTTCTAGAAATTTGGACGGTTGATCTGAAAATAATTTTGTTAGTTCTGGATTGGATGACGTAAATAAAGATCAACTTCGCATTGAGAGACAGAGATGGATAAATAAAACGTGTAGTTTAATAGGCATACTTGTAAATGAATTTTCTAGTACAGTTATTCTTATCGAATCAGAAGAACAGTTTATTCACAGTAGGCTTTTATTCGAATTGAGCGAATAATTATGTGGACTGATTTGCGGTTGTTTTGAAATATGAATGCGGATACATCAAAGTTGTTTTTATTTTTCAGATGAATTAAACTGTGTTAATTTATATCATTTTGATAGCACGCTTTTCTCAATTTTGAGTGATAATCCTTTCAAAAAAGGTTATGCTATCTCAAAAAGAGGTAAAAAAGTTTAAGCGTGTATACGTTCTTCTCGATTGTCAAATCATCTGTCACTTAGTTTTATCATGCCTACATCCAATGTTCCAATAAAACAGTTTTTCAACTTGGCTTGAACGCTAGTTTTAAAAGCGCATTGAGCGCATTATTAAAACTGGTACCAAAGCTCTAATAAAAACAGGAAAATATGTGTTTTATTGAATCTTTAGCAATACTTTTGCAACTTTTTTACAACACTCTTAAGATAGTGTTTTATTCAAGTTTTAGCAAAACTTTCAGGGCTCTTTTAAAACACACGATAAATGAAGCATTTCCTATGTTACAATAAAACCGTTTTAAAAATTGGATGCCATCGAAAAGTCTTCATAAAACAATATTAAAACTCAAAAAAGCCAATTGGCTTGATCTGTGTTACTTGGGGACATTTGAGCTAAAATACTTATCAAACGGCTTATTTTTTCATAAACATGATGTGAAATGATGGAACAAACGATTAATTTTTCATAAAAAAAAGGGAGAATTCAAAAACTCTATTTTGTTTCAGTAAACCACACTTCTTCAGTTTCATATTGAAGATGGTAGCACTATCTTGCAGTTTAACCCAAATTAAGCCTCAATATTGATTTTCGGGGTTTATTTAAGCCAATATTCATCATTTTGAGGTAGTTTTCCTGCACAATGTTTTTGGACTTGCCTCTTTTTCGGATTTGCAAAAACTCAACAGTGTGACGGACTTATTTTGAACCAGGGGACTTTTATTGGACCATCTTGATTATCTCTCTTATAAAGCAACTAATCATAAAAAATATTAGTGAATAAATAGTGTCAAAATAAGTCCTCTATCACCGCCAAAGTTTCTGCTTACTCAACTTTCGAGGTCAAATCAAACCAATAAAATCGCTAGCCAATCAAGCTTCACCGGAATGTAATGATTATCGGTCCAAGAAATTCAGTTTTTAGTGACCTTGATGCAATTCTAATTACCTACGTGTAGAGATGAGATGAGGGATATGGAGAAAATAAATCAAATTTAATTAAAAATAAATTAAAACAATAGTTGAATTCGGCAACACTAAAGATAATAAAAATAAAATAAATTTCATTAGTAACGTTTGCTATTTTGGCAACACTAGGCAAACAAACAAAACAAAGTCAGTCATTGGTCTATCCTTGTGAGTGACAGACGTGTTTAAGTGAATCTCTGAATTGAGATTCTTAAAATCACGACAATGGCGTGGTTGGTAGAATAAGCTCAAATTGCGCAAATATTTAAGGCTGCTGCTGCTGATTGTTTTAATTTAGCCTTCCGGTGGAATAAGACGGAATCGGCGTTAGAAGCGCAAATATTTAAGGCTGCTTCTACTGATTGTTTTGATTTGACCTTCCGGTGGAATAAGACGGAATTGTTCTGTTATGTTTGTTATGAGTAGGCTTTCCGATTGTCAGGTAGCTTTTGCTGATTGTTTGCTTTGATTTGGCTTTTCTGTGAAAAAGATGGAATTGGCTTTGGAAGCGCAGATTTTTAAGGCTGTTGATGTGCTTCAATTAGGCCTTCCGGTGAAAACAAACGGAGATGTGTAAGGAAGTAAAGAGAAAGCTGTTGCTAAGAATGTTTCTTTTGCGAATTGTTCCGACTCTGGTAAACAAAAGCAGAGTGACAGAAAAAGCACAAATTGGAATATTTTCGGATGGGATGAAGAATATGCAGAAAATAAAAATTAAGATTTGAAAAGCTTTGGCAGAGAATAGAATGTAGAAATGAGAGATATTTGGGATATAAAATTTTAGAAAAACCAAAGTAATTTAAATATTCTATTGAGAACAGAGTTGAGAAGGAATGTAGAGATGAGATGAAGGATTAGCAGAAATTAAATAAAATTTGTAGGATAGAGTATAAAGATGTGGAATATGGAATAAAATTTGAGGATATTTGGTAAAAAAAAATGTTCTAAAGAAAAAAAACATAAGTCGACGCGTAAAAAAGGTTTTAATTGAGAATAGAGGTGAGAAGGAATGTAGGGATGAGATGAAGGATATGGAGAAAATAAATTCGCTCCACATCCTTCTATATCACGACACTACGACTCTACGTATTTATATAAGTGATCTTATAAGAAATGCTCAGTTTGATGAAATTTGTAGACCTGTTCAATGAAAAAAAATGTCCATAATGATCATTTTAAAGGAAAAAAAATTTGTCACCTAATCACTGGGTGGTAAATTATTCAGGCCAATTTGACACTTGAACGATTTTTTAAATTTTTTTCCTGTTTTCCAGCCATGGTTTAAAAACTGTTGGAAAACTGCAATTGTCCAATCAAATACTTTGAAAAAGCATTACCATTCTCTTTTACACAGTAAATGCTAAGAAAAAATTGCAATGTTGTAGAAATACAAAAGTGGTACGTTTCTTATTTCGCGCCGTTTTTTTTTTTTCATATTTTTGATCCTCAACACCAATTGCTTCAACCAAAAGAAGTAAACGTATGTTTGATTTATCCATTGAACAATTTAAAACAAATTGACAAAGACGATTTTCAATTGATCGTATTTTAGAAAGTAAAAAACTGAATGGTACTTTTCTTATTTCACTCACTGTAGTATAATAAAAGACGAGCTGAAACGTCATCAAATTACTAGTGCCGGTATCAATCAACCTTTGGAGCGACAAGTGCGAAAACATCGAGCGCAACCAATTAAGATGCTCACATTAGCTCATGATTTTAAACTGATGACGTTGTTCCTATCAGTATTAGGAAGAGTGACATCAAAATTGGGCGCTAACCAGAAGTCACGACGTAGGATGTTGTTTATCTTATCTGTGAAAGAAGATACCTATCTACCTACAAATGAAACAAGCATGAACGCGCAAAGTATCACATGCAATGCATATGTTCCAACATACGAAAGTGTTAGATTGATGTTCGCTCGCTAGAATGTCACCGGTTTTTGTTGGTATTTCAAACAGCTGGATTGTATGAAAAAATAACTGAATTCTATGGGCGTTAACGGTAAAATCACGAATTGCTGAACAACACAACTGATGGAATAAAAGCTCATCGGTGTTCTATTTTACTGATTTTTTAATGATTAGAAATCCCTTTTAAATCAGATGAGCTATCCGAGGTGGAATCCTACTATCTGACAATCTATTATATAAAATTCTCTTGTAACGGTGTTTGTAGTACTACTCCTCCGAAATGACCCAAACGATTCGAATGAAATTATTTTTAGAATATTCTGTAGCCATGCGAATCGGTTTATATCGAATAAAAAACACAAAAAGTCACATGAATTGGCCGTTATAATACAATTTGTAATAATTTGAATAAAATAAAAGTCATGGCTTCCATTTTTTAGAGATTTTTTTTCCTTTGGGCGGTTTGTTTTTCGTCTTCAAGGTCGAGGCGTCGCGAGCCAACGTCGGAAGGGGATAGTAACCAAAGCATACTAATCAATGATTGCGGGAAAAATGAAAAATTTTGGCGTCTATTTCTCAACCAAGCATATTTTAATGCACGTGGTGACAATATGCAACGTAGATGTGGCTGCCTAAATAACCATCAAAATTTTCAGAAGAACAAAAAAAAATAGCAAGAGCCTTTCTTATTTGGTGGAATTGTTGCCTTAAGGTGGTTAGGGCGAGTGCCTCGATTACATACATAGGATTCTTTACAGCGACGCTCACCCGTGTGTGGTGGTTTATAATGCAACTTAGCAACCACAAACAAAGTGAAAATATAAAAAATAAATATTTGATCATAAAGAATTTAACGTCTATGGGGTCTGTCATCCATGACGTGCAAATAACGGTGTCGTGTGAATCAAATATCAGTTGCGTGGCAGTAAATAAAAAACGACGGGTAAATTTAATCCTCTTTGGTTTGCCATCTGCGTGTACCATCTTATGCAGAAAAATACATAGGCAGGTAAGTCGTTTTCATCTAATATTTGATATTCGTTTTAAACTTCTAGGGGATTTCAGACAAACCATTCCCGTCATTCCGCGGTCAACATATACCGATGAGGTGAACGCTTGCATAAAATCATCGCATTTGTGGAGGTTTGTTAAAAAATTACACTTGAAAACGAACATGTGAGTAGAAACGCTTCAAGATCCATCCGCTAAAATATTCTCAAAAAAAGCTTCTGGAAATCAGCGACGGGAAATTAGCTGAGCATGAAAACACAGGATGTATCAAATTACCGGCAGACTTCTGCTAAATTGTTGAGTCCCAGAATGATCTCATTAACCGCATATTCCCCGAACTTGACAAAAACTTTCTAAGACACGAGTTGGCAGAAAGAGCTATCTTGGCTGCCAAAAATTATGTAGTAAACAATCTAAATATTAGGATTCAGCATTTAATACCAAGAGATTTATACTGTATTTGTTTTCTCCACTAGTGGAGTGTCCCACCGTTCCCGATAAAAACAAACAAAAATCGTCGCCAGTGTATTGCTACCTCGCTCACTCACATGCTCTCTCGCAACACTGACAAAATTTTCGGGGCAACACCGTTCGATGGCAGTGCAACACCAGGTCAAATCTAGTGCAACACTGTCCGAATAAACAAACAGTTTGACAGCACCTAGTGGTGCACCAGTGCAACACTAGTGCAACACTCGGCATAAACAAATACGGTATTAGTGTCATACAAATCTATTGAAATCATTTGCGATACCAACGAAACGATAAACTACCCCTCCGAGTTTTTAAATTCTTTGGATTGTCCAGGCTTGCCACCACATCATCTCCGACCTAAAGTAGGATCGCCAGTAATTTTGCTACGAAATTTAAACCCTCCACGGCTTTTCACGCGTTTAGTAATTAAGAAAAAAATGAAAAATGTTATCGGGGTAACCATTTTAAATGAAAAATTTCGAGGAGAAGATGTCCTACTGCCTAGAATACCAATGATCCCAACGGATATGCCCATGGAATTCAAACGGCTTCAATTCCCAATCCGATTGGCTTTTGCGATCACTATAAACAAAGCACAAGACCAAACGATGTCCGTTTGTGGTCTCGATCTGAGCACACCGTGTTTTTCACATGGACAACTCTACGTGGCGTGTTCTCGCGTGGGTAAGCCATCGAATTTGGTCGTGTTAGCGAATCAGGGAATAACTAAAAATATTGTTCACTCTACCGTTCTTCAAAATTAATAATCATTGTTTGTGTTGTTTTCGTGTAGTATAGTTTAAGTTAATAAATCAAAAATTATGTCTGAAAGCCTTATTAAATAATCTTTTTGATATTCCAATAAGACATCACCATTTACTTCCCTATTATTAAATAATCATATAGCAAAAACAACCATAAGATACACAACGTTTGCCTGTAATCAAATATATGAGTTTAGATTCAGAATCAAGATTCAGAATTCATATTAATAATTCAGAATTAAGATTCAGGAATAAGATTATTAATTCAGATTCAAATTTTAGATTCGAAATTCAGATTCAGAATTCAGACTCAGATTTCAGCTTCTGAATCGCATCTGGATGAAAAAAAAAATAAGAAAGCTGAAGGAAGCAAATATAACGATTGATCAAATTTAATTTTGAATTATTCAAACTGTTTTAAACATTGACATTTGAAATTGGTATTATAATTTAGCTTTTCTCTAAATGATTAGATGAGTTATTTAAATTTGAAATTCATGTAGTAATTTTTATCTCGCACAATGTTTTCCGTCAATGTGTTTCGTACTGTCCTAGATGGCAATACAACGTTTGCCGGGTCAGCTAGTATTCCTCAAAAATTATTCACTTTGTCTGCGAACATTCATAGTCATTATAGGCCGAATAACCCTAGCTTAAGTCTCAGTTATCTTACAGTTGTCAGCCTATGCTAGAATATCTACTATGGTGTGAATTCCTAAGGTTGTATAGATTCCGTTCCAGGGCCTGGCCGGCTCTCAATTCCCTCCGTTCAGATGTTGGTACGTGCCAATTCACAAACGTCAGACGCAACACAGACGTGATCGAAATATTGCTACATACCATTCAGTATATTTTGCAGCTGATAGCGTCAATTCAGCAAATGTAAGGCGAGGGGACTGCGAATAAAAAATACGTTTACAGTTCCAAACTAACACAGAATAGGACTTTAACAAGTGTCGCGTGTTTTCTAATTGAGTTAAGAGTGACGAGTGCACTTGAAGAGTATTTATCAGATAATTACTATTTCTCTTATTTAAGAGCTTTGAACAAACGTTTTTGAGGATTGCAGTTTTTAAAACATAAAATCTACTTAATCGTAATACAACTAATGTTTTCAGCAAATGAAGTTCGAAACGATTCATTTACCAAGAATGTGGAAAATTTTTCACCCCCCCGCCGGAAAGCTGATGTCAGAACCGGTCGAGGTTGGGTTGAATTTATGCCCTCGTCTCATGGTGCCATAAATCACGACCTCAGACCACCGACCACGGTCAGTGCAGAGCAGAGGTGCTACTGTTCCTATAATGAGGACAAAAATGTGGAGAAAAAACCTTTCCATCTGACACTCGACCATATGACAAAAATAACGATTTTCCCCATTGGAGTGAAATATGGATCCGAGTATGGATCTGGAACTGTAGAGTCGAGTGGTGTCAACCTCATATGTGTTTTTGTTTTCTTGTAAAATAGCTCTGTATTTTGCTTTACGATCTGCAACTGTTCGGTGGAATCTAGGAAATTTCGTAGGTGTCTTCCATTCGACCGAAATGTTACTAATTTAAAACTGTTGAAATAATACTTTGAGTATGTCACGGTTTCTAATTATTTAGCCAAATGTGAACTTTTTGAGTCATTACAAATATGTGGCTTTTGGTTTTGGGAATGTTTCACTTGGACATCACATTAACGTAGTTTAAATAAATATTAGTATCGTCGGCAATTGTTCAACCTGGAAACCTTAGAAAATTTAAAGTGTTTAACAAATTTTCAGTTGTAATAATGTCTGGTTTTGTTCAAACTACATTTTACACGTTGTCTGCCACCAAAGCTAGTATATATAACAGCATAAATGTGTTGCATACATCTAGGGGTTTGGATGGATGTAATTTTTACTGTAAACAAACGTGTATTACAAAACAATCATATTCCAGCGTGTGGAAACAAGATTTACAAGTTTTCACTTTGTATTACCCCAGCAAGGTAACTATATTATAAAAGCTTTTATTTAAAATAAATTTAGTGAAATTCCGAAAAATATAATGTTACCAACATTTTGGCACAGATTAATTAAACCAGTATCAACTTTTATTATGTTATGTTATAAACCAATCCGTCATTACAGGTAATGTTAGAAAAAATGTAGATTATTTGTAGACGAATTGAATGTGTTTTAAATGAGCGCTGGTGTGGTCTAGTGGAAAGGCTGGCGCGAGTCTGGTAACCCAGGCGTACTGCGTTCGATTCCCGGTATCGGCAAGAAAAATTTTTGGGTTCGAATCCCATAAGTTGCCAACAAGTAAAATGTGTTTAATTGTATAAATAGGTAATATATATTTCAGAGGAAATGCATCTAGGGTTAATCTGGAGAGGCTATTGCAAACGGAGTGGATTGCCAACCATTGTAGGTCTCTGAAGGTTGGATACCTTTCGTCGACGAACCATCGGCCGTGGGAGCCTGAGAAGCAATTCGAAGGCCAAGCCACACAGACATAGGCTGGACCTTGCTACCGATGGGGGAACCATACATTTCATACATACATACAGACAAATTGAATGTGTTTTTTACCCGAACGGCGAAGTTTACTTCTAGTAAGAAGAAGAAGAAGAGGAAGAAGAAGAAGAAGAAGAAGAAGAAGGAGGAGGAGAAGAAGAAGAAAAACAAGTTTTTCAAAGCTACACTAAACGAATTTGTAATATTATTTGTGATATTTTATATAGAAAAACTGGCAAAACCCGGGCATTCGATATAAAATTTTCAATTCCAAAATCCCGGCAATATCTGGAACAATGTGGACAAAATTTATTCATTATTTGAACAAAATTGAGAGAAAAATAGGTTAAAATTACTTAAAACTAAAATTGTTCTTCGAAGCACATCAATTTTTTTTCGATGCTTCTAAAAAAATTTTTAGTTTATTTTGCTGAATATAATTCTGAAGAATTCGTTTTCGGACACGAAAATCAAAGCTTATCATTGCTCAATTTGAACTTTTTAATGAAATTTGCAAATAACGAGAATAAATCCGTGCAAAAACCGTTAAGGTTTTTTTTTATAAAACCGGGTATCCGGGCCGGATCGGACTCACCTTGATCGGATATAAAACCGGGGAATTTAGAATGCTCACTTTAGAGGGGGTTTATATTACTTATTTTTTCTGGCTAACGTGTGATCTTTCCTTTAAAAAAAATCCAGAATAATGGTACATTTTAGACCTTTAGATTTTAGATATTTGAGTGTGAAAACACATGGGCCAGAGATTTCAGACGCTTACATTTTTCGAAAAATAGGCCCATTTCCAGTTTTCTCATGTTTTAAAGCTTCTCTTAGCTGTAGTTTTTGACAATTGCTTGTCAAACAGTTGTCATTAGTATAGATTGTTAGATTAACATATTTTGAAATATTCTGCACAAAAAGTAAATTAAAATAGTGGTTTGCTTTGGCTCTATGCTGATTTTAATGAACCACATCTGCATGTGGGGTTGCTTTAGAAGGGTTAATAAAATTAATAAAAAATATCTCACCAAAAAAAACCCTTTTGAAACAGACATTGACAGACATGTTGAACAAAGACAGGCCAAAACATATTTTCCAATTATTTTTCCGTTAAGTTTATCATATGCTGAAAAAAATTTGATTAGAAAAAGTAAAATTATTGAAATGAAGGGATTAAATTTGTTTATTGTTGTGATAACTTAAAAAAAAATCTATTTTGAATTTCTTGATACACTTCTAATCGCGAGTCCCGATTTTGGCAGAAAGCATCTCAAACACCATTCTTTTTCTTAATAAAAGACCATTAAATTTACAAGACCAATTGTTTTCCAATTTATTTTAATCGCCGCTCATTTCTGTCGAATTTCCGAACTCACCGCCCCTTTCAGGGTAAATGATATTGTTGAAAGGAATGTACGTCTGAAAATTGTGTAATAAATTTTGGTGTGTGGTATATTCACCCATAATTATGTTTCCAATTTAAAAATAGTCTAAAAAATTGAAGTTATTTCCAAATTACAAAATATGAATAAAACGTAATCAAATAATCAAATCTTGTTCAAATATTCACAATTTAGTGGTTTTACAGAAAAAAAAAACGACAGGTCTGTTACATTAAAAAAAAATTAACATGAATTTCATTAACTCGAAAAATAATCTAACGAGTCGATTGTAGCCAAAGGGGAAAAAGTGCAAAAATTACGAAGTTCGAGTTAATATTGCAAAAAGATTAATCAAACCTTAACCTTCAGCTGGTGTTAATTTCTGATTTATAGAACTTTAACTTCATATTTAAAGTCTGTTGCATAGAATCTGGTCGCATCTTTTCATTTACTGCAGCGCCCCTAGTTGTCACATCGCAAATCTATTGACAGTGTTTTGATCCGGATGGTTTGTTTACTTAGTGGTGAAAATTTCATCAAGAATGAAGCAGTCATTCAAAAGTTATCGACGATGGAACACGAAAGGCGAGAGAATTCTGCACACTCACGTAGAGAAACTGACGTGGTCAGGGGTAAAGATCGCGAAATTCCTGAAAGATCCAAAATCGACTGCAAATTCGGTGCTGCAACGTTACCGGGAGACGCTTACGGTGGATCGAGCAAAACAAACCAGGCGTAAAAGTGGACCGGAAGCTGCGAGCAAAGGTAATTCGATCAGTTCACAATAATCATGGAATCTCCTTGAGTGATTTGGCGAAAAAGTTCAAGACGAACCACAGTACAGCTCGACGAACTTGTTTGCGAGAAGGCTTGCGGTCGTATCATACAAGCAAACACCCCAACGAGACGCTGAAACAAAACCTGGTTGCCAAAACCAGGGCAAGGAAGTTGTACGAGAAAGTGTTGACCAAGTACAACGGATGCATTTTAATGAACGACGAAACTTACGTCAAAATGGATTTTGGACAAATACCCGTTAACAAATTTTACCTTGCGAAGCGTAAAGGGAATGTTGCGGGTAGATTCAAGTTTGTTTTCGAAGATAAACTTGCTCGTAAGTTGATGATTTGGCAAGGGATCTGTAGCTGTGGGAAGAAGACTAAGATTTTCATCACTGGGGACCAAGCATGGAAACAATCGGATCGAAGTACATTCAATCTGCAATCCGTGGTGAACTCATTCAATTCTAACTGCCAATCGAAGCAATCGGGAAAGGAAAAAGTTAACACACCACAATGAACACTAACGTTTGCAATCCCGAATGAATGAACTTTTAATAAGTTCGGGTGAACGAAACGAAGCCCGAAACATTCGCCGCGTTCAATTGGATCGTTTTTTATTTTCACCACGACGTTCGCAAATGATTGTCGAAACACAATCGCCAAACGATTGTAAGATTGCATTCGCGAATGTTTCCGTAACCGGTAAAGGATTGCACCATCAGGTGCTTGTGTTTCGGCTAATTTTGTGCGTGTTTTAGACCCCGCGCTCGCTGATGGTTTGTTTTCTCATGAGGTTTTTTTAATTTATGTTCGAATAGGAACATTCAACATATAATTAGTAAAAGTTTGGACTTTTGCACATTGCGTAGAAAACTAAACTGACAATGGGGGATTTGAAAATAGGAGGCAAGGACGTCGGCCTGGTGTCGATCAAAGCCGTCGATATTGTTTCAGTCGAATAAACGTCGTCTTAGCTGCTGATTTTCCGGTGCGGAATTCGCTTTTATGTCCCAATGGGATACGAACGCGAAACATACGCACGTGTTAGGCTTAGCATTTTTATAGTTATTTCAATTAACAATAAAAATTTAAAAAAAATTCGAGCCAATACCTCACAATTTTTTATTTCCTTCCGAAAACCAATTCGAACAAAACAAAACGCCTTCAAGTAGGCAAGCACGTAATCGCCCAGATGTAGGCACATATTTGAGTGCTATGTCGGCTTACAATATTTATGTGTGGGATTTTATAACTTTTATGTGACGCATATAAAAGTAATAATTTTGTATTCTGTATTCTTGCAATCTCAACATAATTAAATGATTATTTGGCAATTTTGGTTAAAAAAATGTCCCAGTAGCCAAAAGCTAAATCCCTAGGCTTCGTAAACAAGAGTGGACATTTCAAACCCCCCTTTGTCAGTTTAGTTATCTACGCAATGTGCAAAAGTGCTGAATGTTCTTATTCGAACATAAATTATAATAAAATCATGAGAAAATAAACCGTCAGCGAGCGCGGGGGCTAAAACAAGCACAAAATTAGCCTAAAAACAAGCACCTGATGGTGCAATCCTTTACCGGTTACAGAAACATTCGCGAATGCAATCGTGCAATCGTTTGGCGATTGTGTTTCAACAATCATTTGCGAATCAATTCACCCAACGAACGTCGTGGTGAAAATAAAAAACGATCCAGTTAACTGCGGCGAACGTTTCGGCCATCAGCAGAGATGCCAATGTGCCTGATTTTTCAGGCGTTGCCTGATTTTTCAAGGCTCTGCCTGACAACCTGATAAGCCATTGATTTTCCCTGATTTTTGAAAATATGTCTGATTTTGCCTGATTTTTGCGAATGTCATGAAAAATGGGTAGTTAGGAACTGGAGTAGGTACCATAGCTGAAGTGAAAAAGTGTAAATGTGGCTGAATCAAAGCAATCGAAAGATTCCCGTTAATTCTTATTGCAAAAGAGAATTGAAGGGAATCTTTTGATTGCTTTGATGCAGTAGAGCCTACTTTGTTGGGCTCACAACGCATGTTGGAGTGAAAATGTGGAGCGAGACCAAAAAAAAAAAAAAGGTCATCACTTTGAGCGTAATTTCCGTTAATTTTACGTAGCCTGATTTTGCCTGATTTTTATTTCGCAAGTTCCCTGATTTTCAAAAATAAATGTTGGCAACCCTGGCCATCAGTTCGTTCACCCGAACGTATTTAAAAGTTCATTCATTCGGATTGCCAATCCGACCAATCAGCGGTCGTCTGTTCACGCTCGCATCGCCGATGCTATCATCGTGAACGGAGCGGTGATTGAGAATCATTAGCGTTCATGCTGGTGAACGAATTTTTCCATCCTTGCTGGGGACACAATGAATGGAAATGTTTACAAAGAAAAATGTCTCAAGAAGAGGGTTTTGCCATTCATTCGGTCCCACACAGGTCCGGTAAAGTTCTGGCCGGACCTGGCAAGCTGCCACTACAGCCGGGGTGTCGTTAAGTGGTATAAGGAGAACAAGCTGTCCGGATTTTCGTCTCATCGAGAAATATTGGGCAATAGTTAAGGGCAAACTGAAGAAATGTGGCAGAACCATGAAAAAACCCGCTCAAATGGAAAAGTGGTGGAACAAGATGGCGAATGAGGTTACCAGCAGTGCTGTGCAGAAAATGATGGATGGTATCACAAAAAAGTTCGCAAATTCATCCGAAAAGCTGACGAATGATTTTTATGTATTTTTTCCTTAAAATGCAATAAAAACCCGACAAAATTACATTTTTATTTTTGTTGTACGTTATTTCTTTGCGGATAAATGATCTATTTTATCCGACCAGATTCTATGTGAAACAGACTTTATTTTCTTTAATTGATTAGAATAATTATTTTCAAAAAAAATATGAAAAACGAACAGAACGAAACCTATTTTTTTAATCGATTGAATTTATCAGTTAACGTTAGAGATGGTACCAACGCAATATTTGGATCACTTTTATTATTGTTTCAGACAACAGAGAGGCTAACTTTAGTGTAAATGCTGGCACTGGTAATTTATTTTGTTTGTTTATTAACAACACTACATTCCTGAATACCATAAATTGTATTCAATATTCTTGGATAATAACTTTTACGCTTCTCCATAAGATTTCATTCTATAGTCGTTGAAAATCAAGTCGAGAATCTATGTTTCAAACTGAATGGCAACAGTTGAAATGATTGAAAAATTTAAGGATGATGTGAAGTAACGATTGACAAAAACCTCTTTTCTGTAGAAGTTTTTCAAAAACTTAAATAAAACTGTTTGTGATTTCTCTAATTTTGGATGTGAAACGCCAAAACCTTACCGCTCCTGAGCCTTTCCAACGCCCCCCAAAATTCAATTTAATATCACAATCCGCCAACATGCCAAAAATACAATAAGAGAATATAAAAAAATAGAAAGCGTATAGCTGATAAACTAACAAACCTACATAAAAACTAAAAACCAATTTCGAATCTATTTACTAACCTTTATTCAATACAGGATAGAATTTTTGCCTAGGTTTTCTAGTTTTAGAGATACAATGCTTTGGGAAAAAAATTGAATTCTTCAATTTTTAGAAAATTTAATTGAAAAAAATACATTTATTTCTGTCATCACAAAAGGGAGTTTTGCAAATTTAGATATTGAAATCACAGTCTACTAGGGTAAAATACCTAGATTTCGACAGTTTTTGCTTGTTTTTTTTTCAGAAAAAGTTTTTCTGAAAAACCATGTATATAAATTATTTAACTAAAGTTTTTCTTTTCAAATATGTTTGGTTATATAGATCAGACTTTTTTCTTCATTCTCTGCCTTTTTTATTGATCAAAAGTTTTAAAACATTGTTTTTAATATCCTTTTAATAAAGCCTATCGATGGTCTAGTTTTCGACATTCAATTTTAGTTTTCGACACAAAAAGTTTTAGATTTCGACAAGCATATTTCCACTTCCTTTGTTAGCTCAGGTATATGAATATTAACTTATTGGAATTGCTTGTCTACTTCACGGCGTTTTTTACACCATGGAAACAGTATAAACATACCCAAGAAGAAGGGTGTCGAAAAAATTATTAGGTGAGTTTTCAGCGCTAGTTTTCGACAGCTCAAAAAGCAATTGAAATTTCATTAAATGTTAGCAAAAATATAAAATAAATTACCGGAAAGATTGATTTCAGAACCTTATCCATCCATTGATTCCTTTTATTTGGCTTTTAATCGAATAGAAGGGGAGTTTTTTCGTGATTCAAAGTCATTCTTATTTGGTCGATGGCATTGAATTTCACAGGTGATTCAGAATGTTACTTTTAAATAAATGGCTTTCTACTATTCAATAACTTCTTTAGGAGAATTTTTATATTCAACGTATACTAAAGTGGGAGAGCAAAAATAGAAAAAATATGAACATAGATAGCTTGAGTCACCAAATAGAAAGATAAGCCTTTCATTAAAAATTTGTCGAAAACTAGCTCCTGTCGAAATCTAGAGTATCTACCCTAATTTGTTGAAAACTGCAGTACGTTTTGCTTTAAAAATATTTAAGATGCATTTTGATTTAAAAGTTCTTTGAAATTTCGTAAAATTCCTGAATTTTCATAGAACTGAAAAAAACACTTAGGTTACTTTTTTTCAAAAGTCAAAATTACTCGAAATCATCGAGAAAATAGACCATTGGTTTAGTTTTTTATTTTCAATACTTTTTTTTAATTTCAAAAATTGTAAAATGTGACACAAATTTTTTGTAACATTTTACATTTTTTTAATTAGTATGGGAGAGTGGGTATTCATGGGCCACTTTTTTTCTTTGTTCCATAACTTCTTTATTATACAAGATAAAATGAAAATAAAAAATGGTATGGTTTTCTAAATTTTCAAGGTATTATTTGGCATTTCTTTTTAAATTTTTAAAAAGTTATTTTCTCCAAGTTCTGACTGTTCTAAAAAAAGCTATATTTTTTTAGATTTTGAAAAATGGTGGGGAATCGTGGGCTACCAAATCCAAATGGACCAAATAACATGCAAAGTTTATGAGTTGACCCAAAACTGTGATTTCATAATTCATTTCGTTATTTTAAAGCAATTTCAGATGATGAAATAAAAAAGCGACATGTGTATGACCGAATAGATTCAAAAACTTGGCTCGCGAACGTTTTTCAAAATTCCTTATATGGGATGGACGAAATATTTTTCTTTTTTCTTCATTTGGCATAAGAGAACTTTACAGATAGGGAAAATGTATTTTAAGTTTTGAATGTGTATAAAAACATAAAAATATAGATGGTTCAAGATGTGTGGCCCACGATTCCACAAGTTATGATTTGCATATTGGTTACGTTTGTGCGACTTATTGATGTTTCATCAAAAATTCATTTTCCACGTGAAAGAACATGACAGAAACTAAGATCATAAGGATATGAGCATATTTTTGTTATGAACTTTAGGTTCCCCATCGATGCAATAAGCTTTTTTAATTACATAAGTAATTTTTTTAAACTTTTTTAAGTATGATAAATAAAAGAAGCATATAATGCGTATTTAAGTAAAACATATAGAAAAATGTGCTTGAGTAAAGCGACGACGATAACAGTTGGATTGAGATTTTATATCTCAAAACACATCTGAGATATTCAGAGTGGCCCACGTTTCCCCATGGCTCACGTTACCCCACTCTCCCCTACACAAATTTCTTAAATGAATATTTACCTAATTTCAAATGCTACCTTGAATCTTAGAAATGAGAGCTGGTAGAATGAAATTAAATGCATATTTGAATTCAACACGCCCTAATCAGTCAAAACCAATTTTTTGCTTCTCAGAAAATATGAATTTCGTTGCCTCGAGCTATCAGAAATTGATTCTTTATTTCATGTTTTCTTTATTATATCTTTAAAATCGTTTAAGAAATAATGTGTCCATCAAGAAAAAAAACAATTTTTCACTTTATTCATACATTTTCTGTTGTAAATTTCTTACTATTTGAAATGAAGGACTAAAATTTCAATTCGCTCATTTTAGATTAAATAAAGTTAAAAAAAATCTTGGATAAGAACTTGAAATTCAAGAGCAAGTCAATGAAAGTAGAATTCCAAATGCACCAGACATTTTTTTTTCTATTTATGAGCAGGGAAAAGGGACATCAGAATCGCAAATCATAATTTTGATTCAAAATTAATTATAAACATTAAGAAATAAAGTTCTCCGACCAAAATTCAAAATGTAAAATGAACTTCAGAGTAACATACACGATAATTCCGATTCACTATTCAGACAAAAATATATCAAAAAGTACATATATGCAAGTTCATAATTAGTTTTAAATTCATAGCAATGAATTAAAAATATCTGAAATATTTGCTTTTTCGAACGTAAAGTTGCAAATGAGGATCATTTATTAACCTTCCACTAACCTTAGTATGAAGAAGCTCAGGAAGAATAGATAATTTAAAGAAATATTCTTGTTTTCGACATTTTGTTTTTTTTTCATTTGATAAATTTATAATGAGAGGTTTCTGAATGAGCTCATAAATCAGTATTTTCCTTGGTATACAAAATAAGAAAATCAACTTTAAATTAAAATCACATTTATCAAAGGATATCGAAAAAGTTTATATAGAAAATGGGTTAAAAAAAGATTTGACTTCTTCTCTAATTTTGATTTTTTTTTCCAAAATACTTTTGATTAAGTTCCCCCTCCCCCCCGAAGAGCGAGCTCTAGGACCGCGTCTGGGAGCGTTTCAAAACTCGGAACGAATTGATATGTCTAGGGCTGAACAAGCCCAAGAGGTTTAAAAACTCAGGATAAACGGTATTATTAAATTTAAAAAATTTAACGAAACTATTTGTACGGCCTTGAATATCAAATTACTTTTAGTGTAATTATAAAATTCTTAAAGTATAAGTTAAGAAATTATTTTTTTCTACATTGTTTAAATTAGACGATTCAGGAACAAAATTTCATATGTAGCCTTGGAATCCTGGAAAATTCATCTGATGCTGTCCCTTGAGCACAGATTTTCCCAGCATGCAAAAACACAACCTGTCCCATAATGATAAATAACAAAACCACCACACGGATACACTCACAAACTCTTATACGAATGCACGTGAAATGGCGTGAAAAACGTGCTACTTGTCGTCACCGCTTCGACTATGATTATGATGTTGTTGTTGAAGGCAAGGCCCCACACACATGCGAGAAGGTTTGGGTATCGCACATCCAAAACAGAACCTCTCAGAGAAAGCCCCCTCTCCCCCTGGTTGTCGTGAATCGTGATAATATCCACATCCAGCCAGCCAGCGTGTTGTTACCGTTGACGAACGTCGTGAAAAGTGAGAGCGTTTTGGGGAGCACGCTCTCGCACCTTGGTGTGCGAAAAAACGTTTCTTGGTATGGATGGCTGCCTGTATTTGGGTGACACTGATTCTGTACGGTAGATATACGGGGTTAGGTGTTCGCGGTTCGACTCTTTTCATTTTCCCTCCCCAACTAATTTTTCACTTTGTCCCACTAGCTCTCGTCCGCTCGAAGGTGCCTTCGATTCATTTGCTCACTTGCTCGCCTGCTGGGATAAAAGATTTTTCCACCATCAATTTTTCATCAATTCCCAAGGCTTGCCCTGGAACATTGTTGCAGATCAAGTTGTCGAATTGGCACTAGAGCATTTTCGTATCACAGTCAAATGCAAATCACTCTTCGGTTTTTGCAAATCCATTGAGGCCACACTGGACGCATTTTTGTTCGGCTCACTCAAGGTCCTAGCGAGCAAACCTTAGCTCAACAGCTAGACCTGGATCTAGAGTGCTCTCGGAAGCAATGAGCCATTACAGATCCTGGCACACACTGGAAGTGACCTTCAATGGATGTCGTTTTTCCTTGAGCACAGGTTTTATTTTTCACTCGTTTCAGATCGCGCGCAATCGAATCGAATCAATCTTCAAAAAATTTACACACTTTCACTTCCTGAATTCAACTTTTGAGCCCCTAAATCACCAAGTTATCAGATGATGAAAAAACCTTTTTCCAATCAACCGTACTGAGCTGATGGCAGAAGTACACTTGTCTCATCACTTGTGCTGTCCCCATGTATCTGCTGAACTAATTGCTTCGGACGACGATGGTGAACTGGCAAATCTCTCCACGGTCTCTCTTTCTATTCTAACGTAGTGTATCTACATCCCGATGCAAATTGGTCGGGACGTTACTATTTCGCTGAAACAGTAAGTTGATAGGTAGGTACCACTTTATAGTCTAGCGAGATGTTGAAATGCTTCACTCTGCCTGCACACATTAATGAATATTTCTAATTTCGATTCTGTATATGAATCTGAGTCTGAACCTGAACTCTAAATCATATTTCAAATTTGAATTCTTAATCTAAATTCTGCATTATAAATCTGAATTATCAATCAGTATATTGAATCTGAAACTGAGCATCTATATTCTGAATCTGAATTCTGAATCTGAATTCTGAATTCTGAATTCTGAATCTGAATTCTGAATCTGAATTCTGAATCTGAATTCCGAATCTGAATTCTGAATCTGAGTTCTGAATCTGAATTCTGAATCTGAATTCTGAATCTGAATTCTGAATCTGAATTCTGAATCTGAATTCTGAATCTGAATTCTGAATCTGAATTCTGAATCTGAATTCTGAATCTGAATTCTGAATCTGAATTCTGAATCTGAATTCTGAATCTGAATTCTGAATCTGAATTCTGAATCTGAATTCTGAATCTGAATTCTGGATCTGAATTCTGAATCTGAATTCGGAATCTGAATACTGAATCTGAATTCTGAATCTGAATTCTGAATCTGAATTCTGAATCTGAATTCTGAATCTGAATTCTGAATCTGAATTCTGAATCTGAATCTGAATTCTGAATCTGAATTCTGAATCTGAATTCTGAATCTGAATTCTGAATCTGAATTCTGAATTTGAATTCTGAATCTGAATTCTGAATCTGAATCTAAATCTGAATCTGAATTCGAAATCTGAATCTGTTAAAATGGGTTAAATACATAATACAGAGCCCGTTTGTTTTTGGCAACATTCGATTTCAGCAACATCCGATTTTGGCACATGGAACAGTTTTTTTTGAAACGACATTACTTTATAATTTTTGCTATAAGGCTGGAACAAATTTCAAATCCTTCTTTTGTCACTCGGAGTTGGAACATCACGAGGAGGGGGACAATAAAAAATAATGCGAAAAACAAATAAATTGAAATAAATTGCACGAAAGCTTTTATGCAACCAAATTTCATACTATATTATTGCATAAAACCTATAAATCAAGTATTTTTTATCGATTCGAATTCGATAAATTCAAGAATACAAAATTAGAATTTACTTGCATCTTCCTAAATTTGGTTCTTTGTCTTGTAATCTTTCGGATATTTGAATTTTTTAATTGAAATTTACTTAAAATACTTCAAACTTTATTTATTCCCCCCTTCGGGATTTTGGAAATTTCGAAGGGGAGTGACAAAAGAAGAAATTAATATTTGTTCCAGCCTAACAGGACCAATATCATTTAAAGAAGCACCAAAAACCGATGTATTGCATGACCACACTTCATGCAATGGTACTTAGCTAGGCACCCAACATTGATGTCAATTGAATTTTATGTTTTCAAGGCTAAAATATGGGTATAATGCAGTGCATGATGGTCTAACTAACGTCTCATAAACGCTTTCTATTCTACGCTGCCTACTCTAAACTTTAAATTTTCTTCTCCAAACTATTCTAATTTTCAATTCAAGCGGTGACCCCTGTTAAACAGCTAATAACTTTTTTGCCTAAGTAGATATTAAATGAAGGTATTGAACAAAGTTGTTCAGCGGAAAATTTGCTTCCTAGATTTTTAAATTGGCACAAAAGCCATTAGCAGGCTCGGTGCCACAGAAGAAACAAAAATGATGTTGATTTTTCAGTACAAAATATTCAATTTTTCCTTAAATACAAACCTTAAAGTTAAAATTTACGCATGTAACCGTTACGAAAAAATTCTGCAAACAATCATGGATGAGTTTTAAACCAAAACAAAGCTTTTGAGACCACATGGTTTGATGTATTAAAAAACTCGACAGAACCTTCCACAATTTCCAAACCCGAAGGGATCGAAATATCCATTCATCAAAACACCAAATTCTCGACAAATTTGAGAAGCTTGAAAATTTTGCGTCAGTTATTGGCAGGGCCGTAGGAAGGGGGGATTAGGGTTGGATTTTAAACCGACTACACCCCCCCCCCCCGCTTCCTCCATGAGGGTCCGTTCTACTTAACACTTAAAATTTGGAATTCCTTATCAAATTTTGATGATTGAGAATGGCTATTCAAGAGTAAAGCATGGATCATCAGAAATCTGGACGCACTGTTTATTATACTATAGCGCTCCTAGTTGTCGGTTCTGGAATTTTTTGATAGCACTTTGCTCGGAAATGTTTCCTCTATCAGTGCTGAAAATTTCATTACGATTAGTTTTGTTCCAAAAAAGTTACACGTGATAGAAGCCGCGAGACGAAAATTAATTTTGGACACCCACGTTCAAAAACCTGATGTGGTCTGGTTCAAAAATCGCGAAATCTGATTTTGGGAGGCTTCCTGACCAAAAATTTTACAAAGCCACTGGTCGAAGTGATAGCCCCATCAAGTTCAAATTCGTTTTTGCCAAGAACTTTGCAGAAAAGTGTTTGATCTGGCAAGATATTTGCAGCCGCGGCCGAAAAACCCCGGTTTTTTGTGAAAAACAAGACCATGGACTCCGAAATGTACAAGGAGGAGTGCCTGAAAAATGTTTTTTTCCTTTTATTAGATCTCACAATGAACCATTAAAGTTTTCGCTAGATTTGGATGGCTGCCAACTGGAGGATTTTGTCGAAAAGGACGTCAACCCACCCAACTGCCCTCCATTCCGCCATATTTAAAATTTTTGGACAATTGTTAATCAGAAGATGAAGAAGAATGGTAGAACGACTCGGGATGCAACAGAGATGAAGAGATTGTGTCCAAACTTAGATGAGTGGTTCTGGACGAAAAGTACGAAATTTCATCAAAACAACATCGGAATAATTTTTTTATTATTTTTCCTTAAAAGTGCAGTAAAAACCCTACAATTTGAGCACAAAACATTTTTATTTCGTTTACATAGCTCCGAGATAGACCCTTTTTAATGCGTCCAGATTTGTAGTGATCCATGCTTTAATAATCCAGACTCAAACTTATGCCAATCCCTCGACAAATAATCTAAAGTTTAAAATTCTGCTGCAGTTTTTAAATTTTTTCTCAGTTCTGAATATTGAATTTTACTGAACTTAAACTCATTTCGGAGGTTCAGGCTCCAAATTACAAAAACGAAAATTGTATTTTAATTTTCATATTTCGGATCTGTATCCAGTTTAGGATTCCTTATTTTCTTTGGAGTCTTCGTTCGAAATGAGAAGCTGCTTTGAAATGCTGGTTCAAGTGTGGTTTTGCTTTTCATACCAAATTCGATTGATATTTTTGGAAAATCAGACTTAGTTATTATGCAAAATTCAAATAAAGCAAAGCTTCAAAATGGCGTTCAGAAAGTGAAAACTCAGCAGAATCAAATTCAACATTCGGGATTCATGTTTTAATTCAGGTTCACAATTTGAATAAAAAAAAATATCACGATTTCAGTTTGAATTCCAGAGCTACAGGATTTAAATTAGGCCGAAAAAAATGTCACATGCTCCTTTCGTCACTCTAAACCCAAACCACCCCCCCCCCCCCCCCCCCTTCGGTTTTTCGAAAATCCAGAAAAGGGGAATAAATAAAGTTTAATGTATTTTATGGAAAGAAAAATTCTACGAAAATTCAAACAGTTAAAAAAGCGAAATTCAAACTGTATAAGATAAGAATTAAGGTTCAGAATAGAGATTGTAGATTCAAAATTCAAATTTGGCGTGTAATTGAGTTTTCCGATCAAGATTAAAATATCGAAAAACTATTTTGTTGAGGAATCCAAGAGATTTAATCAAAGTTAGTTTGTACACAAAATTCGACTAGAAATTCCCTATAAAAATAGAATTCAAGTTTATGTTTATTTTTTTAAAAAAATATCTCATTAAAAAAAAGCCACAGGATTTTAATAATGGAATAGATATTTAATGAAAAATATTTGTGATAAAAAAAAACATGAAAAAATTCACATTTTCTTGATGTACTATTTAACATTATTAATATTGAAATTGTTGTAAATCCATATTCGAAATCTTTAATTTGTTCAAGTTTGCAAGAACCAGATTTTAACCGACAAATTTTAATCTCTTTTTTGTTTAAATTTTACTTATTATCCTCGATGGTTGAATCCTTTGATTTTTATCAATAGCTTGAAGGCTTTCTTAGAAGAAAAACTTATTCTAAGCTCAAATCAAATAAGCTTAATCTACCAGACTCTTGAGGAAATTCAATGATTTCAAACATCGATGAAAATATGTTCCCTGTTTAGTTACTTGAAACTTCATTACATGAATTTATAGGGTGTTCCATTATGTCTAAGCACGATTTATTTTTAAACAACCCCTACGGGATGTATCATCCAAGCGGATGAAAATCCTCGAAAAAAAATAAGCACGATTTAAATAAACAGTATAAACACAATTTAGAAGCAAATCCATTTTTTCACTTCTATGTTTTCTATAGTCTTTTTTACAGTGAATCAAATAAAAATTGAATTCCAGTCAATCGTAGACCAGTGATCGAATTTTTGACAAACCATTACATTTTACTGAATTTTTCTATAAAATTTTATGTCTCCGTCTCGTCAAGACCTTGAGCCACCCTGAACAGTGTAATACTGGTCACTCGGAAGCATTTCGTAAATAATGAAATTCGCAAAATGTTTTGTCATCGATAATAATGAACACCAATTTTCCACACAGCAGTTGAAGATAATATGATAACATAACATAATTATATTATAATTTACGAGATCTTGGTTTGACGGAAGCAGATTGACTTTTACTCCACTTCGGCTTCTTCTGCTTTTTATATGTCTTTAGACCCAATCTCACTTTGCCTAGAAGGTATCCAACTTTTAAGCCACATCCCGAACTCAGCCAGTCTTCCTACTGGCGTAAGCATGAATGACTTTCCGGTCCAAAGATTTGTCCATCGGACTTGGTATCCGTCCTGCACGAAGCTGCTTTCTTCTCCGAATTGCATTTCGAACCGTTTCAATATTTACTTCTTCCATTTTCGCCAACTGATTCAACGAAATGTTGGGGAGAGTATACTATTTGTGCACGACATTATTACCCTTTACAGAGAAATGCTTCTCATTTTCTCGAAAACTTTTAAAACTGGTGCTCAAGATACTGCAAACAACAACACACTGCAGAAATCAGCAATTTGAACGTCATCCGGAATGAGCAGGGTTGTATCAAAATCGTGCTTAGACATAATAGACACCCTATGGCTTACCATTTCAAAAATTGTTGAGCATATTTTGTAAAGCTAATAAAGTTTGTTCGAAATACTATTAATGTTGAAGAACTAAAAAATGAATAACTAAAAACTACCAAAAATAATTTGTTTTAAAGTTTGTTCAAGTGGGTTCTTCCTACGGCCCTGATTGTTGGCAATGTTTACTAATCCTTCGCCTTAAAATTTTCCTGATCTACTAATAAAGATTTTCGTGAAATGAAAGTTTACATGCATAAATTTAAACTTTCATGTTTGTATGGTAAAATTGAATATTTTGTACTGAAGAATCAACGTAATTTTATTTCTTCTGTGCAACCGAGCCTGCAATGGTTTTTGTGCCGACAATTTATAAATCAGGAGTGCCTCAAGGCACTCAAAGTTTCGTTTTTTACTCCGAAAATCATCAAAAGGAAATCGGAAATATGGACATTTTTATTTTGATACCAAATGACTTAAAAACGCATATGAATAACATTAAAATCTGGTGTTATCTTGAAAAAAAAAATTGTTTGTTGAAAATCGACTTTAGTTAGAATTTTAAAAAAATCACGTAAGAAGTGATCGAAGGAAATCCGGAAAATCGAAATTTTAATTTTGACGCCAAATGACTTAAAAATGCATGTAACGTCGAGATCTGGTGTTATTTTGACGACCATCAGCTCAATACAAACTGTTTAGGCAAAACTATGGTGAAAAAAATCTTTGAATCCAGAAAAGTGTATTATTATAATATTTTAACTAAAATAACAGCATTGTATACACGGCTATAGCTATGTTCTGTTTTTTTGTATGGTATATGCGAACCAATTTCATCCCACAAATTGAAGTTCATATTACTTTCTTATTAAAAACATTCACCCTATCCTTATCAATTTATCCAACACTGTATGCATAGCCACATATCTATACATGGAATGCGAAATCGCGAGACGACATCCACAAGTCCGCGCGCGAGATTTTCAACTTCACCGATGTAAGTATGTGCGGGTGCTGCTGCTGACGATGCTGAAGAAGATGGAACTGTCTAGGAGCAGCTAGCTACTGGCATCGAATCAATCAAATGCCCAGAAAAATATCACGATCAATGAGTTCACTTATACGATTTTGGCCACGGTTTTATCATCACCTACATTTAGGAGGTTTTAATTCGCAAATTTCCAGACACAACAGCACAAATTCACCAGGAAAATTGCGAGAACTCCGCTGAAAACGTTAGCAACTGAACCGTTCCTCGTGGAATTTCCATCACATATACAGGGGACCAAACGAAATTTTCCAGGTTATCCAGATGATCCGGGCATGCGCGCTCGCTTCCATCCAAGAACTATTCGAATGTCACGGATAAAAGTCAAAAGTACTATCCGGAAAGCTAAAATTTGGAATCAAATTGGCGGTTCGAATTTTTCAAAGTAGGAAATGTAGTTAGCTACTGAAATCCAAATTGAAAACGGGGTGAATATTTTACTGTTTGCACTTGGGCCAAAGCAAGTGGACCAAATTCTTCAAATACGATAACTCTTCGAGTTTTTTTAGAACGTATCTAGGCCATATTGCGAGGTATTAAAGTTTAGAATCGGAAATCGGTGTGAAATTCAGATCACTACCTAATGCACATTCATAATTTTAACACAAAATACTGACACATTCCAAAACCGTTCGCGAATCAAAAAATCTCAAACTCGTCGAAAATTTCGATAATTTAAATCACACAAAACCATCGGAAAAAACAGTAAAACAAATTTTAAATATGATTTATATTCATTTGAATGTCAATTTTTATCGAAAAAGTGTAAATTGTGAAAACTTTTACTAAATATTTTTTTAAAAGTATAAGGATTAGTTAATTCGCAATTTGCATAAAACCACAGATATATCGTTTTGAATTGTTTTCATCTAAAGGAGTTATTTCAATAAGCGATCAAACACAGTCTCAATAAATGAGTCACAAAAAATGAAACTTTTGAATTTTACGAGGACACATTGACATTTTCTAACAAAAAGAATAAAGATCTTCTTTGAAAATAACGAGATAATTACTTGATGGCCCCGCGTCTATTCTTAGGCGCAGGGCCGTGGTAAAAGATCTCCAGCAGCAAAAAAATCTGCACGTAGCGGTTACGTGAAAAACTATATAATTTTTATTCCTCCCCTTCCCAACTGAAACATAAAAAGACCCCATTTGTCATAAATTTTCAAAGAAATTAAAGTAATTAGTGAACGCGTTTTTTACTTTGAATAAGAGGAATTATATTTTTGCGTTTGATCCTGTCTAGCTTTACAAAACGAGTGACGGACGAGAGCGTTCATGGATGCCAGATAATTTGTTTTTGATTCAATTGTACGATGTCATATTTTCACTCTTACAGCTCGGCCGTCCTGCTGAACGCCTCGTCGTCCTAATCCCTACGCTCGTTACAATTTTTATAATAGCGATCTGAATATATATTTAACGACAATGATGGCCTACGGGTTATTCATTCTGGAAATAAAAACAAAAGATTCTTTTACAAATTATTTACTTGGCAAATCTGAACCCAAGACTTCTGGATTTTCATCAGGCTCTGACTCTTGATGCTTGTATAGTTTCATATTTTGCGGATCAAATACCCCCTCAAAACGCTTGCCTGCGACTTGATAACCATCAATGTCCCCTACCACATATCTATTCTTGTCAAGAACCTTTCGAACAACATATGGCCCTCTATATTTCGGTTTCAATTTATTGTTTTCGCCCACTGTGGAGACTCGCCTTAGGACAACCAAATCACCCACGCTGTATTTAGTTTTTGCACACTTTTCGTCATGTCTTTGCTTGTTATACTTTTGCATTTTACTAGTTATTGCCGCCGCTTTGGCCCGGATACTTTCTAAGCTCTCTCGGTTTTCCGATTCTTGAAGCTCTTGAAAGTATTGCGCACAATCGTAACCAATCTGTCGACGCTGCTCAATACCGAACAGCAATTTAGATGGAACCGTACCAATTCCTTTATTGAACGTATTATTTAGAAGAAATTCGGCATCAATTAACGCTGTATCCCAGACATTTCCGTTTTGTTCAACAAGCTTTCCTAACAATGGCACTAACGTTCGATTGTAGCGCTCAATTTGCCCATTGGCCTGAGGACAAGCTGTCGCTGTTAAATGGTGTTTAAAACCGTGAGTTTTAGAGAATTCGTCGAACGATTGGGAAGTGAAGCAGCTACCGCGATCTGTGACTAGGATTTTCGGAGTACTGTAGTTTATAAAATATGACTTTAAGTGTTTCATTACCTCTTTGCTGTTTGTCGTTTTTGTTGCATATAATTTTACAAATTTAGTGAACCCATCAATCACGGCTAATATATACTTGTTTTTACCGCGAGTACTCTCCAACGGTCCCAAGTGATCTGCGTGTATGACATAAAACGGAAGGTTTCCTTTTTCGACAAGGTGGAGTTCCCCGTCAAGTTTTCTTGATTTCGGGTTGTACATGATACAAGCAACACATTTTTTAGTATGCTCAATAACCTTTTGAGTCATATTCGGAAACCAGAAAGATCTTTTAATCAGCTGGATAACCTTTTCCCTACCAAAATGTCCCATCGAGTCATGGTAACGATAAATGACTGATTCTTCCATATTTTCAGGGACGTAAAACAGAAGACGAGGACCCTCTTTCTTATAAACCAAATTGTCACGGACTTCAAAGCCGGAATTACTTTCTTTACCCACGGATGCCTTGATTCGGGATATTTTGGAATCCCTTATTTGTGCGACATAGAGCATATCATGGAACGAATCTGAGCAGTTTTTCTGTTCTACGGCATAAACATACATTCTAGAAAGTGCATCCACATGTTGCATTTTATCACCGGATCTATGAACAATTGCATAATTAAACTCTTCTAAGAACATAGCCCATCTTGCGATTTTGGAATTAACATCTCTTTTGTCAAGCGTTTGTTGAAGGGATTTACAGTCCGTTACTATCTCGAATTTCAGGCCAATAAGGTAATGCCTAAAACGTTTCAAAGAATACACTATAGCCAATGCTTCTAGCTCAAATGAATGGAGTTTACTTGCAGCGGAATCAGCTCTTCGGCTATAAAACATTACCGGATGGAATTTCCCATCTTGTTGCTTTTGCATAAGTATGCCACCAAACCCGTGTGACGACGCATCAGTATGTACTTGCGTTTCTGCTGTTGGACAATAAATGCTAAGAACTGGCCGCGAGATCAAACAGTTTTTCAATGACTCAATGGCGTTAAAATGTGGCGGACCTAGTTCATACACTGCATCTTTCTTAAGTAAATCATACAGCGGACGGGCAAGTGTTGAAAACTTCGGAATGAATTTCCTAAAATAGCTCATCAATCCCAGGAAACGTTGGAGCGACTTGAAATTTAACGGTATCGGTAATTCACGGACAGCATCGACATGCCGATCGCAGGGAGTTACTTGATTAAATTGAACATTATATCCAAGAAACTCAACGGTACAAACCAAAAAGCGACATTTTTCTAAGTTGAGCTCAATCATATTGTCCTTTAACACTGTAAATATACGTCCGAGAAGTTGTACGTGTTCTTCAATTGTTTTTGAAAAACCTAGGATATCATCCATAAAAACAATTATTTCACCAGACTTTACAAATTCGTTTAACACCTTGGCAACATATCGGCAAAATATAGACGGAGAATTAGTGTACCCAAACGGAAGTTTATTAAACATGTATTGTCCACTTTCTGTTACGAAAGATGTGTACTTTCGAGACTGTTCCTCCAATTGAACGTGGAAGAAGCCGTTTTTCATGTCCATGGAGGAGAAGTACCTCATACCCTCTAGCTTTGCGATTTGATCTTCTATTACTGGTAGAGGGAAACGGTCACGTTCAACTAGGCGATTCAACGTTTTAAAATTCACACACATTCTATAGTTCCCGTTTTTCTTCTTCACCAAAACGATACGGCTTGAATAAGGAGAATCACATTCACTAATTATACCACCAGCTAACCATTCCGACACTATTTTGTCCACGGCATCACGCTCAACCTTGCTCAGTCGTTGGGGGGAAACATTAAAAAACTTGTCCTCCCTGAGTCGAATAGCAGCCGTGTAGTTCACTTTTCTAGCAACATCAGATTGTCTTTCCAAATAGTTGGAGCGGAAAACCTCGTTAACCTCCTTGCCGTATGCTCTCGTTTTTAGATCATCCCCGACAATCAACTCCGTTGAACCATTTTGTAGCGAAAGCGTAAAACAATCCCCAAAAGCATCAATCATCATAGCCCGATCAAAACCAGAAACTTGTTTATCATTTTTCGAAAGCTTTATAGTTGAAACTCCGTTATTTCTTAGGAAGTCACGTCCTAAAATCCCCGTTATTTCAAGGGTGGTATCAGCTACTACACAGAAGCAAACATCTAGCACATATGCTCTCGCTAAAATTACTTTAGTTCTATAATAACCCATGACCTGGCAACTACTTTTATTGATTCCAGATAAGCTGAAATCTTTTTTCGGTTTCTCTAACTGCCTTTCCAAACTAACTAGCTGAGCAATTTCAGATCGCTTAATAAGACTCACCGCGCTTCCAGAATCGACCAACAGCTTCAGGTTACTCAGTCGACGACCAAGGACAGCTTCGCAGTCCAGCATCCCCTCTTCGTCGGTTTCGATTTCCAATTGGTCGGATTCTGCTCCCCCTTCCGGCATCGTGGGCTCTACCGTATTCACCATCGCAACCATTGGCTTGGCCTTCGGAATTCCAGGATTGTTGCACACGCTTGCAGTATGACCAACCTTCATGTACACAGTGCAACGTTCACGGCGCTGTGGACGAGGACAATCAATCGACCTATGTCCTGGTGCGCTGCAGTTAAAGCAAACGATTGCAGATGCCACTCTAGCCGGCGGTGGCAAGACTTTTCCTGTATTCGATCTCGAAACACCTCCCGAATTTCCAGGCGCGAAAGTTGCTTTCTTCAATTTAAAGTTTGATTCGCACCACTTGAGCCGTTTAAGTAGATCGAAAACTGTTTCATACTGACCCGAAACCACTTGCTCATACAATTTATCGCGAGACAATCCACTTAGAACGTACTTGATAACCGATGTTTGAGAAATTTCGCCTTTGCTGGCAATATTTTGCACTCGAAAAACATAGTTTTCGTAACTTTCTTGATTAAATTTAATCACTCCCATTAGCTCTCGATGAACATCCACATCATCACAAAAGTTCGGAAAAATTGCAAGAATTCGTACTCTTAATTCTTGAAATGAATCGATCTGCTCTTCCACTGAACTGTACCACAATTTCGCCGAACCGGTTAACCGTGTTGCAGCATACAACAACGTAGCACTGTCACTCCAACAATAAAGCCGCTGATAATGTTGAATTTTCCGCAGCCATGGCCCGACCGAACACTCACCACTGAACTCAGCGATGAGAGCTTTTATCTCTTCGGGATGAAGTGGCCGCATCGCAGACTGGAACTCACGGTTCATGTTAGGCGTCACTCTGTTCAACCGTTGCAGATTTTCCTCCTCTTCCCTTTCGTCCACCGCAAGCCGTCGTCGTTTGATTCGGCTCATAAATTTTTCACGTCGATAATCAAAGATGGCTTCCAACTGCGCAATTCTCGGACAGCCCGTTTTGTCGGATTCGTTTTCGTTGCTCGTTTCCGTTTTCGTTGCTAAACAGGTTCCGATTTCGTTGCCGTTTCCGTCGCCGACGTTATTCCCGTATGGATGACTGCGTCGCGCACGGATACTGATCCCACTTCTGAAAATTTGAACGCGTTTTTTACTTTGAATAAGAGGAATTATATTTTTGCGTTTGATCCTGTCTAGCTTTACAAAACGAGTGACGGACGAGAGCGTTCATGGATGCCAGATAATTTGTTTTTGATTCAATTGTACGATGTCATATTTTCACTCTTACATTAGCATCACAGAAATCCATCACAGAGTTTTTGGATGAAATCGTAAAAAAAATCTGATTTTTTTTCTCAAAAACACCATGTTTTAGAGCAATGTACTTTTTTTTGTTATCGATTTTGGTTGATATTTTTCGGTGGAGATTAAGTCAAATCCAAACAACTTCTTTACGTTTCGGCTTACTATTTTGCTTCGGCCATTTTCAGAAAAACTGTATTAAAAAAAATGTTTGAAAAATAGAATACAAAAAAATAAAATGAAAGTCTTACACAATTTTCTTTCACTTTTATCTACACTAGAAGCACTTACAATTGTTTTGCCGTGTGCTTTCCTGACGGCTGTCTAACTTACAGTACCGTTCATAATTGTATAGAAATTTGAAGCACGCGCTTTGTCTCTTCGACTTTGAACTTCCATAACTTTTTACTTTGATGATATTTTGGGATCAAATATTTTGCGTTAGATCACAAAATCACTATTATATCACAAAATTTGATCTTTCTTGATATTGTGTGGCCTGAGATACAGTAATTCTACGAAAATCGGACTTTTTGGACTTTTCTCATTTAAACTGCAATATCTCTGAAACTACGCTACATTTTTTATTGAAATTTTGCATGTCTGAAATTTTCGAAAAGTTCTATCGAAGAGATCAAAAGTTAGGCGAGGTGCAATATTTCAGACATGAACACAGAAATGCGATTTCTATAGAATTTTGGACGATTCATGAGAACAATATCGTTTCCATCCAACAATCAGACAAAAATGTCTGGCAAAAGCAATGAAGAAAAGAAAATATTAAACAAATGATCCATTTGTGTTTTGAAATCAGAATCTCGCGATATTGTTTCGATTTTTTGGTTGAAATAGATTTACTGGTTGTTAAACAGAAAATATGATTTTTCTATGGAAACATTCGTCCAAAATTCTACTGAAATCGCATTTCTAAGTTCATGCCTGAAATATTACACCTCACGTAACTTTTGATCTCATTGATAGAACTTTTCCAAAACTTCAGACAAGCTAGCTTTATGTTGCAACATTCACTCTGCAAAATTTGAATAAAAAATGTAGCGTAGAGATATTGCACTTTGAATGAGAAAAGTCCAAAAAGTCAGATTTTCGTAAAATTACTGTTTCTTAGGTCACACAAACTCCAGAAAGCTCAAATTTGTGATATAATAGTGCGATAGTTGATCTATCTAACGCAAAAAATTCGATCAAAAAATATCATCAAAGTAAAAAGTTATGGAAGTTCAAAGTCGAAGTGACAGTGCGCGTGCTTCCAATTTCTATACAATTATAAACGGTACTGTACATTGAGTCAGATTTTGAACCGCTTCTAATAGCTTGCGTCTTGCGTTCTGGTGGCGTCGTGAAGTCGGTTGTTGTCGTCGTGTTTGGGGTCGTCGCTTTTGAATTCTTTCTTGAAAACTGTGGCATTGCTCTTAATTTTTTTATTATTGAGCTGTGTATTTTAGAGATCTCGATAGCGTCTTGTTGTATGTTTACTGTATTTCCTTTTTTCAGTTTTATATGTAATGTTTCAGCAATCTTTCTTTTTCCTTCTTGGTTCACTCTCTCTAAAATATAAGCCTTTTCAAAATCAAATTTGTGGTTTTGTTCAAGAGCATGTTGTGTCAATCCTGTGGCCCTGGAGTTTTGTTCAAGACTCGTTTTTTCTGCGTTTTTCCAGTGTTTGTGAGGTGGATGTCGCAAACATGATGTCATTGTATCTTCGAAACTAATAAACAAAATTAAAAAGTGTTTGTTCACCAAAACAAAGTACCAGATCCCAAAACTTAAACAAACAATTGTAGTTTACTCGCTTCCGTGTGAATGTGGAAAGGAATACTGTGGTCAAACATCGCAAACAGTGGAAAAACGCATAAAAAACATAAAACGAGTCTTTAACAAAACTCCAGGGCCACAAGATTGACACAACATGCTCTTGAACAAAACCTCATATTTGATTTTGAAAAGGCTTATATTTTAGATAGAGTGAACCAAGAAGGAAAAAGAAAGACTGTTGAAATATTTGTTTATTATTTGTTTATTAGAATAAAAATCAACGGATCATATGTAGATCCTAATGATTACTTAATAGTAATTACAATACAAGATAAAAAATTAACACGGGTCTATACAGTTCTTGAAACAGTTACAAATTTTCTCCGGAACACGTTCCTCGAAACATCGAAGTCGAAATGCTCAGAAAAGCGATTGAACGTTTTCAATATGCCGATAAATGCGCTGTTCGCTCCATAGTTGTTTAGACGAATAGGAACATAGAGCTGCAAAAGCTGGTTTCTCAATCCTCGGGGACGCACGCTGAGAGGAATGGCCTCCAGCAAAACGGGACAGTCGACTCTGGACGTTAAGAGATCAGCACCAACTTGAGCGCGCGTAGCGTTTCTGCGAGCTTGAAGCGTATCCAGGTTTATGATGCGGCAGCGATTCTCATAACTTGGTAAACGGAACGGGTCTTGCCAGTTCAGATGACGTAGGGCATACCGCATGAAGCGACGCTGGATAGTCTCGATTCGTTCAGCCCCATTCTGGTAGAAAGGGCACCAAACAGCAGAAGCATACTCGAGGATGGAACGAACTATACAACAGTAAAGACTTTTCAGGCAATACACGTCTTTGAAGTCATTGGCCATGCGATATAAGAATCCAAGGTTTCTGGATGCTTTGTCGACGATGTAGTTTGTGTGAGTCTTAAACTCCAGCCGTTGATCGAGAATAACGCCCAGATCGTTGATGTGGTCCAGCCGAGAAATGATTCCGTCTCCGAGAGCGTACTCCGCATAAAGAAGGTGTCGCTTACAAGAAAATGATACGACCGAGCATTTACTGCGATTCAGGGGCAGGCAATTCAAGTCACACCATTGAGCAAACACATTGAACTGCTGCTGCAGGACATTGATGTCCTCTTGGCCGTTTATGGTGTGAAAGAGTTTCAGGTCGTCGGCATATGCAAGGTTTTTGCAGTCAAGGAGCGAGAGTACGTCGTTAAAATATATCACGAAAATTAGTGGTCCTAAATTACTTCCTTGATGCACGCCGGAGCAGGCAAGAAAATGATTTGAAAAGGAGTCACCAATACGAACGGATAACTTTCAACCTGTTAAGTAACTATGGAACCAGTGCAAAAGGGATCCACAGAAACCCAGACGTTCCAGCTTTGCGATAGCGATATCGTGGTTCACCTTGTCGAATGCAGCAGAAAGGTCAGTATATATGGCGTCAGTTTGGGTTTTCATAGCAAAGCTGTCTAGCACAAAAGAAGTGAAGATGAGTAAGTTGGTAGTCGTGGATCGTTTAGGCATGAACCCGTGTTGATCATTGGAAAGTTGGTGCTTGAAGAACGAATTAATGGGATCCAAGATAACCAATTCAAACAATTTGGCCATCGCGCATAGAGCTGAAATTCCGCGGTAGTTGTTAACGTCTCTCTTGTCGCCCTTCTTGTGAACAGGAAACATGTAAGCTTCCTTCCATAGTGAGGGAAAGATTCGAACATCCAGCGATGATTGGAAAATATGCCGAATAGGAAACAGCAAAAGTAGCATAAAACGCTTCAAAAAAGTAGCAGGTATACCATCCGGGCCCAATGATGTAGAGTTTTTCAGCTTAACTGTCGCTTTCGATATGGATGCATCGTCGATTGTGATACCGTTAAACGAAGAAGCTGTAGGCAATATATTTCTCACAGCTCTAGCCAGTTGCTCAGGAGAAATGGATCCAGTTGTAAAAATGCTAGAGAACTTCTCGGCAAATAGATCACAAATTTCGGGGTCAGAGTTTACTGTGTCGCTGTTTAGGAACATGTGAGACGGAAGCCCTGATTCCCTCCGCTGATTTTTCACGTGCTTCCAAAAAGATTTCGGGCTGCTCTTGAGATTCTGTTGTAACCGATTAATATATTTCTGGTAGCAACGCTTACTGGCTTTCTTATAGGCAGAATTCAATGTGTGATATTTGTCCTTAGTGTAGAGGGACTTGTGTTTGTTGTATTTGCGTAGTGCGCGTTTATATTACATATAAAACTGAAAAATGGAAATATAGGCAACATACAACAAGACGCTATCGAGATCTCTAAAATATATAGCTCAATAATAAAAAAACTAAAAGCGACGCCACAGCTCTCAAGAAAGAATTAAAAAACGACGACCCCAAACGACGACATCAACCGACTTCACGACGTCACCAAGAACGCAAGACGCAAGCCACTTGAAGCGGTTCAAAATCTGACTCAAAGTAAGTTAGACAGCCGTTAGGAAAGCGCACGGCGAAACAATTGTATGTAAGTGCTTCTAGTGTATGAAAGATGAAGTTATGTCTACATCATGAAGCCAAGAATTTTTTTAATGAAAGGGTCACAAAAAGTTCAAAAAAGTGGTCTGAAAAACCTACTTTTCATTCGATTGCTATTATAAACTGTTTGAGCGATGGTAGAGTTTTTGAAAAAATATGACTACAAAATTATTCTAATTCTTACATTTTGTGTCTTCAGATTTTTGCTGCAACAAAAATTGAATTTATTGGAATTTTTCAAAGTTGACTACTTTGTGCGATTTTTTTACAAATTGAAATTTCATCTGTTTTTTGTGGTCCACCGTTAGGTTGTACCCGGGTTTTCAGTGCTTTTACTTTGTTTGGACCAATAAAAAGTATATTCATTGGAAAGGAAATTTGATCTACATTCTCATGAAATGCAACAACTTACGCTGTGAGATTTCACAAAAATATGCAAATTATAAACGTAAAATCATTCCTGAATTTCTAGAACCACAAGCAGAAAGCGTCCAGCAGAACGTGTTTGCTTCTCCGAGTAGATAGGGTAAGTGAGCCTAATTTCGTTATATTTTGTCAGAGGTTTTAATATTTGATATTAGTAGGCCAAAACATTAATTCATAGATAAACAATTTTTTGGTAACTAAGTTCCAAATTTTTTCTGAACTCTGTTATGGTTTGAAATAATCCTTTCAGGCTTTAATTTACGAAAAATATCATATTTTTCAAAGTGTGTCGATGTTCCTAATTTGGCACTAATTGTTCCTAATGGTAACATATGAGGAAAAATATATCCGCGTATCCAATATTATATTATTTGTTCCTGATTTTGCATAATGGTATGTTTTATTCATACTTTAATGAAAAAAATCTCAAAACTCAAAGAAAAAAGGACTATTCAAATCCTACACAATATTCAAACTTTACCTTTTCCTTAGAAAATTCATTGTAATGGATACAAATAAGTATAGTCAAATAGAGCATCATGCAACAGCATGGTTAGATGCAACATTTGTGTACCACAACACTTATTCAATTTTTATTTTAATATAATTTAGCAAAACTATCATTTATTGATGATGCCATAGTTTCTCACATCGTGAGACAGTTTTTTGAAGTTTTTTATCTTCATGGATAATCAAATAAATCGAAATTTTTACATTTTTCGATGCCGTAAAAAACTTTACACTGTATGATTGATTGGCTTAATGATATCCCCTACAAACTTTTTATTGCTTTTATTATCCTATTATATCAACACTGTTGGTGTATAAATATTTTACGGACATGGACATTAATTGATTTTTTTTTAGATAAATATTTTTTTAAATTGCGTTACCAGTCTGAGCTAAAATGCATCAACATTAGACTGCTCCAAATTTGTAAGGAAAATTTAAAACCTGTGAAATGTTATGCATGCTAAAAATGATTCTAGTCCTAGTACAAGATCTCATGCCAAATTTGGGCCAGATCGGATCACGTTTAGGGGTCGCTCAACGAGCTTGAAGTTTGTATGGGATTTCGAGACATGTTGCTTGGAAGAAACATGAAACACCTGTTTTTTATCAATGACTTTGGTTCTCGTTGGCCGATTTCTTTTAAAAACGGTTTTTGCCTTTCTTACAGAAAGGTATAGTTATCGGTCGATTTGGGAGATCATTAATTATGGGTCTTAGATATACCTTTATAGGTACTTATCTAATCAGCTCGACGAGTTCTGATGATGTCTGTATATTTGTGTGTATTTGTGTGAATTTTTGTAAACTTTGTTCTCGACGTTTTTGTGAAACTGAGCAGTACAATAAAAATGATTTTTATCTTGAAAAATTTGATTTTTTTTCTTCTTCAACCTATAAAAGAAAGAAAAAAATACAAAATAGTTTGAAATTTTTTTTTTCATAGTAAATATCAAAAATCATCTCTCCAAAAAACGTGTCAATTTGGCTTGCTAGCCACAACCAGCAATCACTAAAATCAAGATTATCGTATACATGACGTCAAATTATACGTGACGTCATTGATACGCGCTTGCTATCTAAAAGTATGGATCTGTCGATGTGTGGAAGGGAGTACAGACAGGCTTCACTCCCACTCAGGTTCGATGTCATCGTGATAGGGACCGTGTGGGAGGAAGAAAACAACTTAAATTCCCCCAGCCTATCGTTTAATTTATTCATATTAATGGTTCAGTTTGCATCCGAACCATTCCAAAAATTTCGGAACCGAAACTCCGAAATATTAAACTTGAAAATGGTTTTCACCAAGGGGTACGACCCCGAAATTAATCAAGTCATTGATGAGTACGTCATGCCCACACTGCATGGTACGAAAGCGATAGTAACTTCGCTCAACATTATATTCAGGCACAGATTGCTCTGAGAAGGGGAAAACAACACGGGTACGCGGACGACGGACGATGTATGCACATCCTCTCATCTTCTCACGTGCCGTTCGTGCTTACGAAGCTTTTTTTAAGCAGCAACGACAGGAGAGTATTTCGCCCGTGGAAGCAAATTAAATCCAATAAGACAAATGCTACTGAATCCTCTCGAGCTTTAAGCTCTCGGGCTTGTTTTTTGTTCCCTTTTCTCTTCCTCTCTTAAGATCTAACGTTGCGTTGTTGTTGTTGGGGTTGGTGTCTAGAGAAAAACGATGACGGCTTGGAGGTCAATCTGAACTTTCACTTGCTGAAGCCAATGAAAGATGACAACCAAACAGTAGCGCCACGAAGCCCTCCATAGTAGAGTTTGAAGCATTTGGGATTTTTTTGGAACATGCATATAATGCTTAAAAACTTATAATCATTATTGACAAAGTTGAAGAAACAGGAAAGAACTCCGAATTAACCATTTTCGCCAGGTTGACCAAATACAAAAATGACAAAATTGACAAAATTGAAAAAAATTTACTAAATAGACCAATTTCACTATATTGACGAAATTGAAAAACTTGACTTAATTCATTGATTTGACAAAATTCACATAGCTGAAAAAATCATAAAAATTGATAATATTCTTAAAATCGACAAAATCGAGAAAATTGGCAGAATTGACAAAATTGACTATGACAAAATCGACAAAATTCACTGATTTGACAAAATTGACAAGATTGATAAAACTGACAAAAATCGACAAAAGTGACAAAATTGAGCAAATTGACCAAAATGACCAAATTGTCAAAATTCACAAAATTGACGAAGACAAAATCGACAAAATTCACTATATTTACAAAATTGACAAAATTGAAAAGATTGACAAAATTGACTGGCGAAATTTACAAAATTGACCCAATTGACTAAATTTTGACCAAATTTACAATATTGACAAAATTGACAAACTTGACAGAATCGAAGGAAATTTAAAAAAAATTAAAAAATTGGCCAAATTGACAATGACAAAATCGACGAAATGCACTTAATTGACAAAATTGGCAAAGCTGTCAAAATTGACAACATTGACAAGATTGACAAAATTCACTAATTTGATAAAACTGACAAAATTGACAAAATTAACAAAACTGACCAAATTGACAAATTTTGAAAAAATTGACAGAATTTTCAAATTTGAAAAAGTTGACAAAATCATGAAAATTGTTAAAATCGACAAATAAACAAAATCAAGAAAATTGGTTAAATTGACAAAATTTACTGAACTAACAATGCTGACAAAATCATGAAAATTGATAAAATTGACATTATTGACAAAATTTAAAAAATGACCAAATTAACAAAATTAACGAAATTGTGGATTCGTGTTCGTGATGTTGTGTGGTATGGTTCGCTGGTTAATTTGCTCCGTGTTTTCATTTGTAGAAAAAGGAAATATTTCGTGAATGTGATCCAAATAGTGCGGAAATCATGGAGTGATATATAGAATAACGCGTTTCGTATTAGGAAGTGTAAATTTTGCCCACGAAAGAACGCTTTTTGAGCATAACCCAGTGAAAATTTAGGAAAAATAGCTAAAGCTATCGCGCAAATCGTGTGACACACGTCGTTATAGGTGTGCGTGTGGAATTAAATGAAATGCAAATCGGGAAAAATCGGTCACGAATAATTTACTCGTGTCGGTTTGATTTTGTTAGAAAAAGGGAAAGGGGTATATATCAATTCGTATCAGGGGGTTGAATGCTGATTGAAAAGTTGTGAAAGGTGGTCTGTTACAAGGAAGGAAAGAGAATTGACCAACTTTAAGTTGTGCGTTGAAAAAACTCGCGTTTGTATTTCCCTCTGCCGGGTATCGCAGGAGGCGGTGAAATAGGAATTTGAAAGAAGAGAGATGGTAAAGTGACTAGCATTCGTAACAGTGTGTGAAAGAAAGAGAAACGCAGTGATTCAGCACCGATGGCAATTGAAAAATAAAGTTGTAGATGGGTGTGTGAGTGGAAGATATCGACGAACTGTTTATGTCGGAATGACAACAGTTGGTATTACGGCAGAAAAAGTGTCCTACATCCACATGGGATTAGCAATAGCAGAAAAAGCTGTTGAAATTGTTACTGTTGAGTTTTTGTATCGTGTTAAACTTGAAGCGTTAGAGAATCGCAGGCATATACTATTAGTACCTTTAATGTTCTCATCTAATTTTTCTAGAATATTTGAAATTTTTGAATTTTTTTGTAGCTTGTGTGTTTTGAATATTTGGAACATTTGAAACTGATAGATTGGAAATTTGGATCATTTGAAATAAGTTTATCCCAAGTAACACAAATCAAGCCAATTGGCTTTTTTGAGTTTTAATATTGTTTTATGAAGACATATCGATGGCATCCCATTTTTAAAACGGTTTTATTGTAACATAGGAAATGCTTCTTTTATCGTGTGTTTTAAAAGAGCCCTGAAAGTTTTGCTAAAGCTTGAATAAAACACTATCTTAAGAGTGTTGTAAAAAAGTTGCAAAAGTATTGCTAAAGATTCAATAAAACACATACTTTCCTGTTTTTATTAGAGCTTTGGTACCAGTTTTAATAATGCGCTCGATACGCTTTTAAAACTAGCGTTCAAGCCAAGTTGAAAAACTGATTTATTGGAACATTGGATGTAGGCATTATAAAACTAAGTGACAGATGATTTGACAATCGAGAAGATCGTATACACGCTTAAACTTTTTTACCTCTTTTTGAGATAGCATAACCTGTTTTGAAAGGAATATCACTCAAAATTGAGAAAAACGTGCTATCAAAAGGATATACATTAACACAGCTAAATTCATCTTAAAAATAAAAACAACTTTGTTGTATCCGCATTCAAATTTCAAAACAACCGCAAATCAGTCCACATCATTATTCGCTCAATTCTCAGGGTTCGAATAAAAGCCCACTGTGAATAAACGGTTTTTGTGATTCGATAAGAATAAATGTATTAGAAAATTCATTTACAAGTACGCCTATTAAACTACTTGTTTTATTTATCCATCTCTGTGTCTCAATGCGAAGTTGATCTTTATTTACGTCATCCAATGCAGAACTAACAAAATTATTTTCAGATAAATCGTCCTTGAAAATTTCTAGAAGACTGCAGAAACCGGCTTCAACTCAGCAAAGACGGAGAAATTGAGTTTCATCACAAGCGAAAATGCTCATTCTAAATCAGCCTCCACATGTTTCAGATGATATATTCAGAATGAAGACCACTAGCATTGGCCGAACATTGAAAATAATGATTTATTTAAAGCGTAAGGCAGTTCTGGTAATAGTAAGCAAAACATCCGAAGGACGTTTTAAGGAATCGTTTTATCGCTTCCAATTGTTTTCCCATACAACTGTTTTAACAGTTTTTAACTATTTTACATAACCTAACTACAAATTCAAAATTCAATCATTTCGGAATTCACGATTCAGGCAATGTTTTTACAATTTCAATAATCGTTTGCTAAACGTTTTATTACGCTTCAAAAATCATTTGGTAATAATCCTCATTTATGCGGGTTATTATTTAGCTTTGAGGCCAGGGTTTTGATGAAAGAAAATGTTCTATTCCAAAATAGTTTGAGATTATTTGATAGCAATACCTATTTGTTATTTAAAGATAATTGACCATCCTTATAGTCAAAAGGAAACAAAACAAAAAGTTGCATGAATGCCTTTTACCAAGCAACAAATCGAAATGTTTTCATTTATTGCGAAAAACTTCTCTTTCTCAAAAATGGATAAATCCATCATGAGCGTGTATTCCATTTAGAGAAACGTCAAACGAAGCTGTGATTCAAGGTCTCTTAAAACCATTTAAAAACTGTTAATTGAAATTGTTTTATTACCACATTTTTCTAACCGGAATAAAACCATTTTAACACTGTTTTACAACTGCCTTCAGATTTTCAATATTAATTTACTGAACGCCATGTTGATTGTGAAATTGAATCGAAATTACTGACGCCATGTTGCTGGAAATAATACTTTAATACTAAAAACTAGACATTTTCATCAAATTTGACAATGTTGACGGTACTATTTGTTGTATAGGTGATGAATTTCAATGTAAAACAAAAATTGCATCATTTGAGCCAATTTATATTTTCCTTTAATCATAATTTTTTTTATTGAAAAAATCCTTAAAATATGGTCAACCTTGATTTTCTTTGAGGCGCGCTTAAGTTTTGATGCTATTTCTTATATACTTCACCAGAAATCTGAGGTTGCAGGAAGTTTCTTACTTAGATATATTGAAAATGAGAATGAGATTTTTTTTAAAATATTTTAAATGGAATATTTACCTATCATCAAAAGCTTGGGAGAGTAAGTGATAAAACAAGAAAAAACGGAACAGAAAGCTCCCACAGTAAAATTTCTATTAGATTCCACAGCTGCCACAGTAAAATTCCTATCAGATTTCACAGCTCCCACAGTAAATTCCTATCAGATTCCACGACGTAGTTTTAAAAGAGCTGTGGATAGTCTGAAGAGGGCTCTGAAAGTTTTCTTAAAGCTATGTCTATAAGGTCGAATAAAACTATTCTGTTGGATGTTTTATTGTAGCGTATAGAATTAGCTTTAAAAACGTTAACAAAATGGTCCCTTTTGGCCATATGTTAACTTTAAAGTAGTTGTGCTAATAGCGTAGAATGCGCTTTGGCTTATAAAGTAGCTTTAGGAAATAGTCTTAAGCGAACTGTTAAGGTTGGAATAAAACTTAAATTGTTACTTGGGTATCACTTAGGTACATAATAAGAGATATTATCTCAAACACCAAACGCGTTTCAGAATTTTTGAAAAAAATAGAATTTATGTTTGAAAGAATATGAAGCTTTGATAATTGGAAGAAAAATTTTAGTATGCATACTTGAATTTGAAAAAATTGAACGGTTTGTGAAAAGTTTGAAATTCAGAATTTCTAGAATACTCAGAAACTAGGAAATATGAAAATTATGATAAATTATCCTCAAACTCTAACCAAACAATTCATTTACAGAGAGTTCAACAGGTAATTGACTGTAATTGTAAATAATTATATAAAGTATATTATGGGGTATGGGGGGCTCCATCCGGGCACCCAATGGAAGCGATTCTTGAGGAGAGCATTGGGCTACCTCACCAGCAAGGGATCGTGGAAAGAGGGCGGGTCCGTCTCCCCACCCAGTGGAGCGCTTAGCTTTATAACGGCTCGAATCAAACGCTATATAATTTTATTATGTTCTTTCGGTGGAGACAATTTTATCCTATCCCTGCTTAGAAATGTAAGTGCCTCTGCTTACATTTCTTATCCCTTGAAATAGTTCACTCAAAGGCATTTGGATTTATAAAGTTGATGAATCTTGATCAAGTTATAAAGAAAAAGTTGCTCGCTGCTACTGGCTGTGCCTTGCTAGCTGGGTGGTAGTAATACATACATACATACATACAAATTAACAAAATTAACGAAATAGACAAAATCAACAAAACAGAATAAAAATCTCAAAATAACAAAATTAAAAATACTACGCTTTCAAAATTTTCAATATTTTTAATTTTCAAAATTTGTTGTACCGATTTTATATATTTTGGTATCGTATTTTACTCTAGCATTTGAAATTTTATCCAATAATTTTATCTATGTATTTGTTTCATATACTTGACAGGTTGAATTATTTGAAATACATGGTCAGGCATCTTTTTTCAAATTGTATTCTTAATTTTTATACCCCTTCCATTTTGAAGATATCATATGCTGTAACTCCAAAAGGAGTAAATTGAGTTAGATTATAATGTCATAGAAACGGAATCATACATGATATTCCAAAATCTAGTCATTCAAAAAGGTTAATTTATATGAAAATTATGATTATATAAAAATACTTTTATCCTAATAAAAACTTTGAATCTTTATTTCCTAAATTCATTTTGGATTTATTGCGTATGAAATTCATTAATCATAATTCATAGTTCATTTTGTTTTATATGTACCCAAATATATTTTACAGGCTGTAAGAAAGGCTACAATCCACTGTAAAGTGTATTAAATCGGGTTTTCTTAAAGGATGGTATTCACCACTGTCAATGAGTCGGGGCGGTCGAACATATTGACGCCTCATTAACAGTAATGAATACCACCGTATAAAAGTTAGCCCATTTTTGAAGCCTAACAACTTTTTTATCTTAACTCTTATCGAAATGCAGTCTTCGGATGAAATATTTAACATAATTTAGGCTTTTAGAAAAAAATTTCGATAGAAATCGGCCGACGCGAACCAAAGTTATTGATGAAAATCTGTGTTTTTTATTGGCATCACAAATCGTCCAGTCATGCTCTTAAGCCCCTGTGGTTATGCAATTTTTCTTTTAAATTGTCAAGCATTTTTCCGCCCTTGCTTCTTTCCGAACTATCAAGTGAATATCATCCAAACTCAAATATCAGAAAAACATCAAAAATTGCAATCGACAATGGTTAAAATCGGTCATTATTTGACGGAACGGCATGTATTTCACATTGAGTGTTCTGGTCGGACATTTAGTCGCCTCATTAAAACAGTGATGAATATCACCCTTAAAAAAGTTAGCCAATTTTTGAAGCTTAATAACTTTTTTATTTTATCTTGAATTGAAATGGAACCTTCGGATGAAATACTTTTCAAAATCTAGGCTTTAAGAAAACCCGTTTTTGAAAGAAATCGGTCGAAGGAGACAAAAGTTATTGACGAAAAAGTGGTTTTTCATGTTCCTCTCGAACAAAATGTCTCAAAATCCCATACAAACTTCAGGCTCATTGAGCGACCCCTTCCCGTGGTCCGACCTGGCCCAAATTTGGCATGAGATCTTGTACTAGGCCCAGGATCAATTTTAGCCTGCAGCTTATAGCTTTTTCAAAAGTCGGGTCATTTGGGGCAGTCTAATCAACATGCATATCAATGATTCACAGTTTAAATCTTGTTTCCATATGATTCCATATGAACATGATTTTAAATATTTTTGTAGTATTTTTTACCCCTAAATGTATACAGCACCCTTATGCTTTCTGTTAAAAAAATCATTGACACAAAAAATAAAAATTTAATTCGATCAAAATAAAACATAACTGCAGATCGTGCTTTTTGCGTAATGAAATCACAATACATCAAAAACTATAACTTTTTAAACTTTTTCATTTGATTTTTCATTAAACACAAAGTTTGTTGCAACTACCCCTTTTTTCGCACGTGGTGAAAATCACACGTTATTGTTAATTTAAAAATAACTGGTGAAACTAATAGTTTTTCTGACTACATTACCCAAGTAACACCGATTTGATGTCCCATCAGCCTTTAAACTTTTGATAAACAAGCGGTATGATTATCTGTGGACATTAGGTTGCATTATGCCCCAGGTGACGGTATACAACGTATTTTATTAAGATTTTTTTTTTAATTTTTCTTTCGATTCTGTTCTTGTTGATAAGCTCTCTGTAACTTGATGATTTCCTTTTTTGTCGCGTAGGGCTCGTTCTTTGCAACCTGGCAAAAATATGTTTTCAACATTTTTAGTATTGAAATACACTAAAATAAAATAAAAATCAAACATGTTTTATTAACTCAAAACAGTATATTTTAACAGATCATTGAAAGTTAAAGCACAATTTGTTTTAACAACTTTACGTCAATCAAATTTATTTCAAATATATTCTCTGACTTTGATATAGTTTGGAAAACTTTGACTACGTCCATAATTAGGAACACATTGAAAATAGTGTTCCTAATTGTGGACATAAGGTTTTTTGTGGTTTTTACACGAAAAAAACATAGCTCTAACATACTAATTACTAAAATCATAATAAAAAACAATCCGACGAAAAATTAAAAAAAATGCTGACAAATTCAGCTTTAATCTTCCATTTCTTAAGGGTGCTTAATCCCTAAGCGCACGGCACCCTCCCAAATAAACGCAATTCAATCAATCAATCTTCCATTTCTTTAAAGGTGTTTTTCAAGAAATATGCTAATAATTCCATTCAATTTAGACATACTTTGAAACAATTCGAATATTACGAAAAATCCTGTGAGTTAGAAAACTAATTTGTTTGTAAAATGAAAGTTCAAATGATCCTTTACATTATCATTTTTCTAATAATTGTGATAAGTGAAAAATAACGCCAAAAACTGTCAAAATCGAACGGTATGTTAACATTAGGCATACATGCCAAATTAGGAACACCCAGCCTACGGTGGGTGGTGATTGGCACAGAGAGCCAAGCCGAAATAATGATGTAGGTATTTCTTGGTTGGAAATTTATTTCGGCTCTCGGCTTGGCTCTCTGTCCAAATCACCACCAACCGTATCTACTCGGAGAGCAAACAAACACGTTCTGCTGGACGCGTTCTGCTTGTGGTTCTAGAAATTCAGGAACGATTTTACGTTTATAATTTTCATATTTTTGTGAAATCTCACAGCATAAGTTGTTGCATCTCATGAAATTGTAGATTAAATTTCCTTTCCAATGAATATACATTTTATTGGTCCAAATAAAGTAAAAGCACTGAAAATCCGGGTACAACCTAACGGTGGACCACAAAAAACAGATGAAATTTCAATTTGTAAAAAAAAAACGCGCAAAGTAGTCAACTTTGAAAAGTTCCAGTATCCAGTCCAGTGTCAATCGCACCCCCACAGTATAAAAGTTACAAATTAGGTCTCAAATAGCCTTCTGTGAACTTCAAGTTCCAAGAAGTTCCTCAAATAGCCCTCTGTGAACTTCAAGCTCCAAAAAGTTTCTCAATAAGTCTTCTTTGTGACATGTCAACCGCATCCACACAGTATAAAAGTTATAAATTTGGTCTCAAATAGCCTTCTGTGAGCTTCAAGTTCCAAAAAGTTCCTCAAATAGCCTTCGGTGAACTTCATGTTCCAAGAAGTTCCTCAAATAGATTTTTATGTGACATGTTAATCGCATCATTCAGAATAAAAGTTACAAATTGGGTCTCAAATAGCCTTTTATGGACCCGAAGTTCCAAAAAGTTCCTCTTTTTTTTTTTTTTTTAAAGATAAGTTAACCACCGTTAATTAATTTTGAAAATTTATTTTTCGGCATATCGGTGAAAGTAGTACTGAAATTGATAAAGATGGATAGAGAAGTGAGAAGAAAATTTACAGATGTTGAAAAGAGCGAAAGAGCATTTTTGCGAGGAAACTTATTAACGTACACCATACTTTACCCTGCAACATTTCATTATTTAGGAGATTTCATTGTATAGGTTATAAGGTAGTGCCACCTCTATCCCGGTACTACTTCTCCTAAATAATGAAATGTTGCAGGGTAAAGTATGGTGTACGTTAATAAGTTTCCTCGCAAAAATGCTCTTTCGCTCTTTTCAACATCTGTAAATTTTCTTCTCACTTCTCTATCCATCTTTATCAATTTCAGTACTACTTTCACCGATATGCCGAAAAATAAATTTACAAAAAGTTCCTCCGAATAAATCATTTTTTGGAGCTTGGAAATTGTTGAAACGTATAATTCATATTGAAACTTAAACTCAGAACAACTTGAAGCTAACTCGCAAATGATTGTTTTTGGAAAAAGTAAATATTTTTAGTTTATGAAATTTCGTCCAACTGTATTTACTTACCACGAATTTATCATACATTGAAAGTCAGTTCATAAATCAAATATCATGATAAAATCATGAATTTGTTTAATTTTATCAAAGATATTATATTATGCTTAACAGTATTATAAACATGGAATTATTTTTTTTTTAACCATTATTATTTTAACGAATGATTGATTTATACGCCGTTTCGTTATGTTTCTTAGTAATAATCAACATCCCGCTTAATAAAATAAATGCTTGGAATGCTTGGAAGAATGCTTGGATTCCAAGCATTCTTCAAGCATTCCTCCCACACTAGAGTGCCCCAAATGACCCGACTTTTGAAAAAGTTATACGCTGCAGGCTAAAATTGATCCTTGGCCTAGTACAAGATCTCATGCCAAATTTGGGCCAGATCGGATCACGTTTAGGGGTCGCTCAACGAGCCTGTAGTTTGTATGGGATTTTGAGACATTTTGTTCGGGAGAAACATGAAAAACCAGTTTTTCATAAATAACTTTGGTTCCCGTCGGCCGATTTCTTTCAAAAACGGGTTTTATTGAAGCCTAAATTATGATTAATATTTCATCAGAAGGTTGCATTTCGATAAAAGTTAAGATAAAAAAGTTATAAGGCTTCAAAAATGGGCTAACTTTTTTAACGGTGGTATTCAGCACTGTTAATGAGGCAATATGTTCGACCGCCTCGACTCATTAACAGTGATGAATACCATCCTTAAAAAAGTTAACCCATTTTTGAAGCCTTATAACTTTCTTATCTTAACTCTTATTGAAATGCAGTCTTCGGATGAAATATTTTTCATAATTTAGGCTTTAAGAAAACCCGTTTTTGAAAGAAATCGGCCGACGGGAACCAAAGTTATTTATGAAAAACTGGTTTTTCATGTTTCTCCCGAACAAAATGTCTCAAAATCCCATACAAACTTCAGGCTCGTTGAGCGACCCCTAAACGTGATCCGATCTGGCCCAAATTTGGCATGAGATCTTGTACTAGGCCAAGGATCAATTTTAACCTGCAGCGCATAACATTTCACAGGTTTTGAATTTCCCATACAAATTTGGGGCAGTCTATCCCACACGCTCATATTTATATAACCATATTTGGTTCAAAAACAACCATTTTATGACATTTGCCTCAAAACTTCCAATATGGTTATTTTTTATGAATTTTTCCAAGATAAATTTCAACCATTTTGGAACTTCTCGAGCATTAACCATAAAATGGTTGAATAATTTGACGTCTTTTCATCGCCATTTTGAAAGCGTCGAATGGTGCAGCCGAACGCATTTTAGAAATCTATTTTTCCCCATACTTAATTAAGTTATCGAGTTTATTTTATTGAATCCGTAGGAGATCATGAAAAGTAAGTAATGTGCTATAAGTTTTTATCATAACAATAATCTTTATAATCAACAAAAAAAAAAACAATTTCAGGACACCGAATGGACATCGCTTCAGGTCCAATTAAAAAACTGATAACATCGAAACAACCAGATTGCGAGGGCTCACTTAAAAGTTACCTGGCCACAGCAGCAGCAGACGAAAGAAAAAAAAACATATTTATCGTTCTTCGTGAAAGATTTTAAGTACCTCACGAAATCGAGGACTGGAGGATACTTCCGATGATAACTATTCCCATTATATTTGCAAAAGTGATAGCCCTTCCCCAGGATTCACAAGGTTGGTTACTACATGATTTTTTTTTGTTTTTCAGAACACGTCAGTAGCGCCAGATAATTTCAACCTCAACAAACTAATGATTGTCTTCTGGAATGACACAATCGAAACGCTCCAACTAGGCCGCCTCCGTTAGGGCAATCCAACAGCACAGATCCTTCGATCATTTCTCCGGCAGCAGCAGGTGGAAGAAAAGTTTTGGTTATACGAACTTTTTTTACTATCCGGAAGGAGCTTGAATGGGCCATCACTTTAGCAAAAACATCACCTGCCGGAACCTCCTTGAATAACAGCAGATTGGAATAGCATTTCCGCTAGAGCTACACGGCTTTACAGAATGTCACCAAGGTAAACGAAATCACCACTTCCGCCATGGGGGAACTTCTGTTACCACGGGTGTTAAGGCTTTTTGTTGCTGTTCGTAGCCTGAAATTTTCTGTTCTTGCGATAAAAATATCTTGTTATTGAAATGGCAATGCTATTATAACTCACAAGAAATAAAGAAACTAATACGAAAAACCATATTTTTCCTAAGTATGTCGATAACTTTAAAAAATGCTAAAAACTGCCCTGAAAAGTATGGTTGAAAAATAACCATTTTTTAACTTCTCCTCCAAAACCCCATTCGGTTGAAAAATAACCATATTCGAAGTTCTCCCGTAGAAGTCATTTTATGACTTCTCATGGAGAACTCATAAAATGACATTTCCCGGGAAAAGGTCAAAAATGGTTATTTTTGAAACGTAAATGGTTTAATAATTTCTAGCGTGCATTGAATTCAAGCATTAAATGGCCCAACCGATTCTACTTGAAACTGGTTTCCCGGTTCAGGATGACAGATCTCGTTGACATTTCTCATGTTTTGAATGTATTTGTGCAATATGTAAGTGCTTATGTGTGAGTGCATTCTAGTGTGAATTTGTATGTATTAGTGAGCTCCAAATTTCCATGGCATTCAAAATGAAAAAAGACAATTAGGTTCTCTACTTTTATTTATTTCACTTCATTATAATTATCACTTTAAGAACACTTTCACTTTTATAATTAAAAATTTCACACAAAAATGGTATCTTCCTTCGACTTGGTCGTAATAAAACTGGACACCGCAGCCGGATCTTGTCGCTGTTTGCCTTTTAGGTGCTGACGACAGGATTTTTTTATGTTTTCGGCTCAACGCGGTTTTACGCTGGCTGGGGCTGAAGTGATCACTGCATGGAGCGCACCGTCGTGATGGACGGAACAATGCCATGATCTCCTGGGGCACATTCGGGTTGTCATCATCCTGCTTCAGAGCTCCTGCTGAGGATTTTTAAGACCTGAATCCTTCGAAGAAAGATGTTCTGGCAGCTTGCCCGGCTCGTAAGGCTGTAATCAGAATAAAGGAAAATTAATAAAGAGGATTTTTATAAACATCGCTCAACTTACCTTTTCTTAGTTTAAAAGCACACCGGAGCTCGGTTCCACGTCGACTGAATGCGTCTCCATTTTAAATTGTTGTTGTCTGACCTAGGACCAGTGAAGCCAGATTATATTCTGTGTAATACAGCATGTACTATTCAACTTTGTGCTAGTATGTGGGACGCGCTGATTTGGCGCCAAAATATTTTACACACTAATTCGATTGCACTCAAATTTGACGGTTGCTACGCTGTGAATAGTTCGTTCAAGGTTTTATGACAGAATCGGGGATGCGTCTTTGCCAGGGTGGGTCAGTAGGGTGGGTGCATATTGAGGAAAAGTAGGCAAGGGGTACCAAAAGTTTCTCATTGGTGGGGGGTGGAGACGGAGCGTTTTTTGACAGCGAATTGTTCGTCTACCATGCCTACGATTACGATTGCCTGTCACAAGATGGACGATTCCGTGCATTGGTTTAAGAACACACCTGAAGCTTTACCCGCCTTGGTCTTTGCTGCTGGCCAGGGTAGCCAACATTTTTTTTTTTTTTTGAAAAATCAGGAAACTGTTGTACCTAAAAAAAATCAGGCAAAATCAGGCTAAGTTAAAGTAACGGAAATTTCGCTAAAAGTGATGAACTTTTTTTTGGTCGCCGCTCCTCATTTTCTCTCTAATATGTGTTGTGAGCATAATTCTACTGAATCAAAACATCAAAGCGAGCGACAGATTCCTTTTTTAATTCCCTTTTTTAAACAAGAATTTAAGGGAATCTTTCGATTGCTTTGATTCAGCCACATTTCCACATTTTACTCCAGCTATTGTACCTTATCCAGTTCCTTGTTATCCATTTTTCAAATCAGGCAAATTCAATGGCTTATCAGGTTGTCAGGCAGGGCCTCGAAAAATCAGGCAATGCCTGAAAAATCAGGCATGTTGGCATCTCTGCTGCTGGCCGCTAGCGGGTATTCTAGGAAGCTTAGGGCATCCGCAGCAATCGCAAGCAAAGTGAAAATGCTCACGGGTTTGATCACTTTCATACCGCACCGGGGGTTAGTATGAAGGTGAGCAAAATAGGGCCGTTGCCGTCGGGACCGACAAAATCACCAAATTTGCTCACAAGAAAGGGGCGAGAGCAAATATGCACTGAAAAAAATCTACCGTTTAATGCTAAGTTAAACAAACGAAGTTCACCGTGTAAAGTTTGTTGACATTTCACAAATGAAAATAAAATTTGATCCGATTTTGAAAAAAACCTTTCCTCCGGAGGAAATCATGGTGCTAGAAAAACGAGAAGAACTGGGATACCACCTGGAAAGCTTACCAAAGAAAAACACCTCGAATCAGGTATGCAATTACAGTTCAAATTTAATTGATTTGTAACTATTTTTGTTGGTCTGCCAGGTACTGCTGTTTTCCGAAAGCATAAGGAAGATTATTTGGAAAGCGCATTTCTGTGTCCTCCAAGCGACCGAATTTCAAGACCAGATGAATCACCGGTCAAGATGTAACCAAAAATTATCAATATCAACCGATTTCAGCTGATGGATTCAAGGCGAGCATGTTCGTCCTATTTGGACCAATTCCAACATCCGGGAGCTGCAGGAACAGCAGCTGCGCAAATTATTCAGAACTCTGGCCAGGAGCTGATGTAGGCCGGAGCAACTTTTAAAGCTTTTTTTTAAAGATTCACTGGAGCGGGTTGGAGTCGTGGCAGAAGGATTGATGAAGCTGTCTGTTGTTAGTGTCAACAGTAGACAGAAATCTGGCGTGGGAGAATTTTCTTCTGATACGGATGCCCTATTTAGTTCGAGGAATGCTGAGCGAATCGTGGATACTTTCTGTAAAGAACGCAGTAAAGCTCTCAAATGAAGACAGATTCTGAGTATTTAAGATTCCAATGCGATGTTGTCACAAGTGGTAAAGGCTTTCAAGAGAATTCTCCAAACAGATTATATGCTAGATTGCAAGGTTGAAAAACAGCTGATCAGGTTGGTGCGATTGACAAGAAACCAGCTTCGATTGGGCAGAAGGGCGTTTTGGACGATGGAATCGATAAGTTGGAACCAGAAAGAAAAAAATCCAGCCCTGGAGATGCGAAAAGAGTCATTAAACACACTTGTTAATCAGTTTTTTTACTTTATTAAAAGTACATCTTCATTAAAAAACGTTACAAATAAAACGTATGTGCACTTCAAAATATGTTTTCTAAAGATTTTCAAATCTTTATATATAAAAAGGAATTTCCGGTTGTGTGTTTGTCTTCAGGCTTAGTCGTGTCAAGACCTAGAGAGATGTAATTTGGCATGGGTGTTCATTAGGATGGATCAGGAGTTCCATGGGATGAGAACCAGCAAACAAGAGTTTTTAAAATTTTATGCAAGGGGTCGTCAATATTACGTTCATTGTTTATGTGTTATTGACATTATTGTACACGCTGGAAATTATTTAACCAATTATCGTTAAAAAGTAACCATTTTCACACCTTTCCGCGTTAAGTTATTTTTTGGTTTCTTCCATAGAAGTCATTTTTTGACTTCTCTTGAGAAGTGGAAATATGGTTACTTTTTAACCGCAAGAAATTATTGCGGAGAAGTTGAAAAACGGTTAATTTTGAACCATATCGCAGAATGGAAGGAAAACAGGTAATTTTTTTCTTAAAAATACTAGAATTGGGATTTCGGATCGAAAGATAAATCATCATCCAGCGTTCTAATACGAATTTATTGGCAATTTCTTAGCACACCTGACCAGGAACACGAAATTTAACTCACCCTTACCGCCGCTCTCAGTTTGGCCGACCGACTCCGGGGATTTCGTTCGACCTCCTCGTCACCCGGAAGCACCACATGTTTGGTCAGTTGCTGCCATCCGGAGCACGGTTTCGTTATACTGTCCATCGCCTGCCGTTCGTGATAAACGGTGTGGCTGGAGTAGCGCAGCGGCAACCGATTGGCCATATCGTTCAACACGTTACCCATGACGTGCCGCTTCACGATAGTGTCCTCGAGCGAGTGGAACGTTATGGCCACCAGTTTGCCACTAAGCTTCAGATATCGCTGGGCCAGCAGCATCCCGTAGTTGATTTCGTTCAGTTCGTTGTTGACAAAAATTCGCAGCGCCTGGAAAGTTTTCGTGGCCGGATGGCTTGGTCTTTTAAATTTGTCCAATCGGTGCATTCCCGTTCCGAAGCAGGACTGAACGATGTCGGCCAGCTGGTGTGTGGTTTCGATTTTACGCATTGAGTGACGAGCCTCGATTATGGCAATTTTCCTGTACTGTTTTTCTTCCCCGTAAATTTTCAATATCCGGCTCAAATCGGTTTCGTCAATTTTGGCCAAGACTTCAGCGGCCGTTGGACTGTCCTGGCATCGATCCTTATCCATTCGCATATCCAGGGGACCGTTTCTGCTAATTGAAGAACCACGCAGTCCTTCATCAAACTGCATCGAGGAACAACCGAAATCGAATATGAATCCTTCAATGCAATTTTGTTGAATCTTTAATTCTCGCAATTTTGCGGGAAGCTCGGAAAACCTCCCAAGTACAGGTATGATTTGTTTCGGATAACAGGAAGCCAAATCAGTTGCAATCCTATGAGCAATTGGATCTCGATCCAATGCAATAATTTTGGCTTCCGGAGCAGTTTTTCAAATTTCTTTGGTGTGACCTCCCGCGCCAAAAGTCATATCAACAAATAGCTCTCCGTTCTGAAGTTTCAAAAACGTGACAGTCTCTCTGGCCATAACCGGAACATGGCCAACATTCGTGGCAAAGTTTCTGCTTAAAACTAATCCTAATCTTTGAACACCGCCGGCTAATACCTTCCTCATTGCTTGTTCAAGTATTCCATAAACTCCGATGAAAGCACGTCCCGGCACTGCTCCCCGGACAGCCCGGTGTCAGGCGATTGAAGCGTCCTCGGGTGTACCTTCAGGTTCAGATTCTCCAACGCTCGATGCTGTCGCGATAGATTTTCGTCGTTCACGGCAATAATGTTGACATTACCCAGCACTCCGACCAGCTGATCCCGCAGAAACTGTCCCAGATCCCGCCCGATTTTACTCTGATTCTCCGGCCAACGTTCCAGCAGCTTGAGAAAGCGAGTGTAGTGCTGGGACACCGCACCGACCGGAAGCTGTAAAATAAATTCTTGTATAACTAATAATTAATTGTAACTGCAAGGCTACGTTAAGCACTTCAGACAAATTAGGTAGAATACTTACAATAAGTTCTATAACTTTGGCTTCAAAAAACCTTTGATAAATGCTGCCGTGTTTGGTATGCACCACGGGTTAGTAATCGATTCTAGGGCAGCGGCTTCCAGGCAGTTTTGTTCGCTTCCCGAATGATGTGGACCATTCGCTGTGCCATGATGCTGATTTCTTCCGACCGGAGCTTTTCGGAGTGGCTTTTTTTTCTCATTTTCGATTGATTTTTACCGGCGGATTTAATCAAAATTTACCAAAATTTGGCAAAAAAATATTGACAGGCTGAAAAAAAAATCCAAGTTATAAACATGAAATATTGAAAACCGAATACAAGAAAAATTACCAGTCCAGCACTGAATGTACCGGAAGTTTCCTGAGACAGTGATATTCCAGCAGAGACGCCGACCGACCAGCCCCAGCTCCATCCGGATCACAGGAACAGATTTACTTTTAAACATTTTATTCGTTCGCGCTCGGTTTGCTCTACGCGTTTACTCCAAAATGGCGAAGACAAGTTTTTCAACCGTTTTGTGGTTAATACACGAAAACTACCAAAATGGTTAAAATTTCGCGAAGAAAAAATCTTAAAAAATAACCATATTGATAGTTTTGGAGCAAAAACCATAAAATGGTTATTTTGTAACCATATTGCGGAAATTGCACCTATTTAGACTCCTGCGAAAATAATTTCCACGCAGAAATATTTTCGCACTGACGCACACATATACACTCGGTGTCAGTTTTTCGAATCAGCCGTTGCTCGCATCTGATTTTCGAATCACATTTCAAAAGGTATAATCGCTGTTGTTTTGAACGAAATTAAATTATTATGAAATGCGAACCAAGGAGTTTAATAACGAAAATTAATCGACCTGCTTATGAAAAGAAACGAACCGAATACAGAATGCATTTTGTTCATTCCGGTACCTGAATGTAAGTGGAACAAACAAACCAAGCATTATTCGGGCGTTTTTCGAATTACTAAAAATAAGCTAAGAATTAAGAAAAGACATACCAGTTGCAATTATGCTTATTCAATTTCATCTAAGGATGTAAAGCATATCGATATGTGTCATTGTCTTTGTATACGTCAGTGAGCAGATTTTACTGCGCGTTAATTATTTGCATGGTGGTCTAAATAGGTGCAATCAGCGCAGTTTGTTGAAGATGGCAACGGTGCGTATGAATATTGATTTTTGGTAGAAATAATTTGTAATAACTGAACTCTGATGTTGGTCCTTTTTTCTTATACTCCCTTTTCAACTTCTACCACATGATTGTTTACACGAAGAATGTTATAGTATTAGTGAGTGCGAGATTTTTATCTGTCAAATCAGATTCTCGCAGAAGTCTAAAAATTCAAGCAATTGACAATAAATGGTTAGATAAAAATGAGCGTGCGGTTAAATAAAAAAAAAATACTTGAAAAATGCTCTACAAAAAGTTATTGTTATTATCGCGCTATTTTTGAATCTCTCGACTTTAAATTTTATATCAAAATATGCGAACTAACAAATTTGCCCAAAACACCTATCTTTTCATTCCTGAGCGATTTCCTCTAGATTGATGTTCTGCACCAGGACCAATGATTAGCTACGAAAGCTTTCTTCGGTCGAAAAATATTAAAAGCGTAGCGGTAAAGGAGGATGAATCCTAAATTTTACGAATTGTGAAAGTTTTGCAATTTTATTACTAAAATTTGTCCTAGACCCCTGCGTAATTTTCACGGTTTGTTTAATAGACAAAGATTTTTGGATAATTTTAGTAAATGTTACTTTGCGAATTGCTGCTTTTGTAAATTAATGCTACCCACGTACGATATTAAAAGTACATAACATTAACCTAAGTATACAGCGTCTTCGTTGAACCTCGGTCGTGAACGGCAGCAAAATCAAACTCGTCGCGGATTTCCGTCGCGGTCGTAAATATTGCTTAGGAACTTTTATATTCTGCAGAAGTTTGAGTGAAACAAGTGTTTTGTAAAAAGATTACATGCCAGAAAAAATATTTTTTAAATTAAAGTTGCAATTGGTGGAACCGGTTATAATTAGCTCAAGAGTGTTGATCATACAAGCAAAGTTTCTCAAGAGCTGCCAGAAGTGGAGTTTGGTTTTTAGAAGAAATCATTATTTAGCTTCACAATGTTTCATGTTCAATGGATTGGAGTTTGAAAGAAGTTGAATTAAGGAGAAGATGGTGTAATTGTTTGGTGGTTTTTCGTGCTGAAATTTTCATTCAATAATTTGTGACGCAAGCCGATACCCTGCAAGTCAAAACTTGTTCATGCCTGCTGTAGGAAAGATGCACCAACCAAGCTGAAAACTTAACGAAACATCAAAGCAACCCGGTGAGCTTGTTCCAAATCTATATTTATCTCTCTCTTTTTCTCTATTTTATCTTCGTCAATTTTAGTTGAATTCAAATACACATGTCTCCCTCTAGCTCTACCTGCTATCCTTTCCTAGACCGCCTTGAACATGCACTTTTTCCTTTATAGTAAACGAGGCGAGTTGGGTGATGCTTGGGGGAGAATGATGCAGCTTATCGAGGGTGTTTGAATGGCGGAGTGTAGGTCAATTTCGAACTGATGCGTTTTACGCGGCGCTCACTTTTCGGTACTTTATTCGTTTCTGATGATCAGATTCGCCTTGGGAGCGGCTGGAACGGGTAGGGTATGGATCAGCGGGCGCTGCGCGGGACTCGTCAGTTCGTCAGTATATCATCATCAGACGTATTTTTTCTTCTACAGATGAAATGATCGAAATTGGTAGGGATGCACATATATTCTTAATAATTCAGTAATGGAAAAATTTAGAATCAGTTTTTTTTTATTGTTTAGAAAGTTTATTTGTTAAATGAAATATTGAAAGTTTTAATGGATATAAGGTTTGTTTATGTAGCTAATTTGTTCAAAATTTTGCGAACGGCTTAGGAAGGTTAAAATGTTGCATTATATCCATATAGTTTCAAGAGTCACGCAATAATGAAAATAAATCATTCCTGAAGCGGGGGAAAATATTTTTGGGGTGGAAGCTGGGAGGGGGGGGGGTACGTAATGGGGGGTGTATGTAGGAAAATAATTAATTGGTTGCCGTTGGTGCTAACCTTAGAGCTAGAGCGGAGTGTTGATACAACAAATGGAAGTGAAAGCGCTAAGCAGTTTGGATTGCTGGGGGTACTGGTCGGATCTCAAGTCGCAGTTGGTCGAAATAAAAATTGTTTTTATATTTAATTTGGTCGGTAAAAAATACAGCTACAGGTAAACTTTAAGTGACATGAGGTAAGATTGGTACGAAGGTAAGATTGCTTTATTAACCAACTATATGCCTTTAAAATATATTTATCAGAACGACCAACCAGTTGCCAGCTGGGCAGATATCTACACGCATGCGGAATACCTGTCGTAGATTCATAACACTGAGAATGTTATGAATTTAATACGGTTGCGAAACTGTTTGCTCGTTCTACAAATAAGACACACACATACACGAAATACATTCATTACATGACAGTTCACACGAAGCCATGGTGTCGGGTATGTGCTAATTTGCATCGAAGATTGGCCGAACTTATAATCTAAAGAATGCAATTTAGCGCATACGTTGGCGAAACTGCGGTGAATCCGTGCACCCATGGTGGATTATCTACATACATACATACATAACATTAACCTAAGTATACAGCAATTTGCGGATGCCCGGATATTGTGAAAAAACTACTTGGATTCTGCCCAGTTTTATCCACATTATTTGGAAAAACAAAAAACAAGAAAATCGAATTCAGTTTAAAATTGTTTGTCAAAAATTGGATTTGTGAAAGTTTGTTTCATCAAAAATCAAACCAAAACTTTCCTTCGTATGCTTTAAACATAAATTTAACACTGCTGATGTGTTGCGACCAAAAATTGTAAGTCGTTTTTCTTCACTAGATAAATGCCTATAATTTCCTCAGATTTGGCCGGATATTGTTCGGTTTTTGGAATGGAGAATTTCAGATTATTTACCCGGTTTTCACAATGTTTTTCAAATAATTTGCCAGGAAGTGCCCGGCCCGGCTACTTACAAAAATAGTTCATACATAAACCTACATTGGACCTCTTCAACTGATGCACTGTTCTGAACTGCATTACGGCTTTTTTTGAAGAAAACATTCCTGCATTGAAATCTTTCTGGCTTGATACACTGAGCTACTAAGCAGCGTCGCCAGAGCACAATTTTCTAGCCAGCTCCTTCTCTTTTCTGTAGAGCGAGCGACGTCCACCCGACCGTCAGTGCAACCGCAATCGGGCGCACTCGGCAAAAAGATTTGTGAACGTTGATCGGCTGAGCAGTGCACTCGGAAACCGAAGTGATAAAAGTGTAATAATTATTCGTTCTCTGCTCTGTTCTGTTTGCGAGGTGTTGGACAAGCATGTTGAAAGGAAACCATTTGTTTCTGCCCGTATTTGTCGAAACACAAGACCATTTTCTTCATAAATTTGCGTGTACATTTGTGTGTTATTTTGGTAGAAGAATGATTCTAAAACACCACTTTTCTAACTAGATTTCGATTTGGGGGCCGTTCACATACCACGTGGAAAACTTAGGGGGAGGGGGGGTATATGGAAATGTCCACGCTTGTCCACGGAGAGGGGGGTAGGGGTTTTAGTCATGTCCACGTGGACATACTTACTGTTTGAATCTTAAAATTACAAAGCTTTCCAGTTAAAGTTTGAACAATTAAAAACCACTTGAAAGCAAGTAGTAAACATGATAATTAAGAAATTTAAAAATTTTAAAATTATTTTATATATATAGGGGAGATGGGGGCATAATGGCCACCTTAAGGAAAACGGTTATTTAACCATAGAAAATAGCTATAATATGGAGGTTACATTATTGTTTCGTGTTCAAACACTTGAAAAGCCTATTCCCTAACGGGCTGAAACGTGAAAAACCAGATGAAAACGTTAAAAAATGCATTTTAAAAAAATTTGCCAAAAGCTGAAAACCAGCCACTGTGGAGGCATAATGAGAACCCCCCCTGAGGCAGTATGAGCACCATTAATCAGAGCAAGATGTACGTTTTTGCCGGGGAAACTAACAGCGAATTCAATTCGATGAAGTCAGGTGAGTCGTAGATTCATCAAACAAAGCAATAACAAAATAATCTAGGTCTGTTCGTAGAATACAAACAATTCACGCACGCTCATACATTAAGTGCTTTGTTCGGAGGATGATGCTGCTACCCGCATACTAAAAAACTATAGCTTAAACAGTCTATACGAAACATCAACAGCTCTAGAAACAGTGATGGTCTCTGTGAAAGTAACTGTAATATTAAACTTTACTTCGAAAACGTTAAAAACGGAAAATGAACGTTCTTGTTGAAAAGTGATGGTATTTGGAAAGGTGAACGAATGGTATCCACGATTAACTTCAAATTTTCTTGAATCGTCAAAATTATCACGAACCGTTACCCATAGCGTTCATGTCTTCTGTCAAACCCACGTCAAAAATGGCCGAAATGCGAATCAGTCATGCCAGATGATTTTGCAAGAAATCAGTACACATTTATTGAATCTTTAATATTTTTATACACGTATACAAAAAGAAGTTTCTCTTGAAAACGCCTGCATGCATTGGTACTCTATTCTCGATTCAACTGAGCATTCCAAAATAATTCTTTAGTTCTGTTTAACATGTCGTATACATTAACAAAAAATGGTATGTTAATCATTATATTAATTCTTTATTCAAAAATAAATTACATCAAAATCTATAAGCATTTAAAAAAATTAAACATTAGGGACCTGTTTGTAATTCACCTTTCAAGTCCTCATCGATTCCCTCCATTATTTTATCTTCGCCTGAGGTGTGAATAGCAAGATTCACGGAGAATCTCTTAAACATGAAAGTAGATCTGTGTGGAAATTGGAGGGAAGCTATTTGTTTCTCTATTTGACTCTTGCGAGCCAGCTCATCGCCAACAAAGATTTTCTAAAAATAAACAAAATCTCAATAAAAGAAAAGTTCTAATTAAAAAATATCGATGAAACTGGCACCACGGCCTTCTGGGGCTGAACGGCGCGGACTTTGCTAGTGCGGTTTTTTTTTCGCGGTTTGCTTTTCAATAATTGCCTTCAAAATTACGGCTACAACCCGATCTACCGATCCGGAAAAACATCCGTTTAAACAGCTGGTGGCGTAACCGTGAACATATAACCGGTTGGAATTGTTGGCAGCGAAGCGAGCCTCCGGCAGTCGGATATTACGGGGAAATCAAAATGTGTCGGATGAACTTTCCTCCTGCCGTAACCAACCTAAAAATCCGTAAGTAATAATTGTTTCAATATAGTTTATCAATTTTAAATGATTATTGAATGGCAATAAATTTATTTCAGCTTCCCGAACGTTCATCATCCGGTCCGGGCGACGACGGTGATTTCCGAACATCTGGTAGCTCTACAACGAAAGTATTTGTTTTTCTGTACTCGTGGTGAAGCGTTTCCTGATAGAATTATCGAAATATAAGACGCTAACTTGTTCCAGATACTAATCGTAATGTAAGTAAAAAAAATAATAAAGATGAAGTGAAAATAAATCGAATTGATATTTACTATCCGAAAATTCCCAAAAATTTTCCATCATTGTGTATGTGTGTGTGTGAGCGCCATTCAGCACGGTTCTGGATATTATGTGTATAGCACCAAACCGAATAGCGACAGTTTTACTAGCGACACTTTTTACTAGCGAGATTCCTGTCACTCGAAGGCTTGTTATCCTTTTTTTCAGTCCAGTAGGCGAATTTCATGTAGTGCATAAACTTTGTTTATGTTATTTACTGTTGATTTTCCTTAGGCCATCAATCGCATACTCCAAGTCTCCTTGGAAACTCACTATACGTCGTTATGATTTTCAACGTCGCGACGTATACGCCGTGTCGCTAGTAGGCAAAGCTGCTATGATTATTAGCGCTCATATTTTGGTTTTTATCTGCATGTAAAAGGACGCTATATCAAATCGTTCGATAACTGTTATCGTTACTGTTTAGATACACGCAGAAAAAAGATTTTTTATTTCAAAGGAAAGTGCCGCAAAAACAAAGGATTTTTTCCTTTGATTTTGGGATAAATAAAAACTCCATTAGTTCAAGGACATTTTCCTTTGTTTCAAAGAATTTTTCTTTTGAAAAATCTTTGAGTCAAAACCTTAATGCTTTGAAACAAAAAACAGTTTCATTTGATGCAAAGTTGTTTTCGTTTGCTACAATGTATTTTAGATTTAGATTTAAAAGGATTGGTTCATTGAAATATTTTCCTTTTATTCCAATTGGAAAAATATTTTCTGTTGTTCAGAAGTTCCAATTAGGAATTTTGAACAATAAAAAGAAACAATTTACATCTTAAATTCATTTTTATTACAAACTTAACACGAATACTGGTTCACTATAATGGAATTAACCGGTCCTAAATTTTGGCCTGAGGGCATTCTTCTTGGACCGCTCAATAAACTTCCGGAAGCAACTCCGGTCATCCAACTGGTGATTGCCGCTGAAGATCGGCCCGAAGATAATCAGACCGCTGGATTTTGGGCGGAATCAGCCGTGGTCCTGTAACAATGCAAAAGTTTATATAAAATCTTAAATATTCACTTTTTGACTAATGGATTAACACGCACTTACCATGGTATGCATTCCTCATTCTGAATCCTCCTAAATAGCTATCTCTGATTCACTAGTTTTGATTTTTAACACGACCGGCGAAACTTAATTCGAAATTCGGTACTTGCTCAATCCAAATTATCTTCTAAGTTTGAAGTTTTAACTTAAAGAAATTATTCCTTTCTGTTGAAAACATTTTTCTTTGGTTGAAAGAAAATTTACTTTGTTTAAAAAGACATATGCAATTGAAAAAATGTCTTTTGAATCAAAGAATTTGTTTAAAATCAAATTCCAAAATTATTCGGTTCAAAAAATTAATTCTTTCTTTCAAAAATTATTCATTTGAATCAGAACGAGAGTTCATTGATTCAAAGAAAACAGGAGTTTGATTAAAAAAACTGAGTGTTTTGAATCAAAGTCAGTTTTGTTTTGTTTCAAAATCCAAGTTTTCTCTGCGTGTAAAAGATGACTGTAAGAAATCCTGTATGACGTTATCGTCTCCACCATAAAATAAACAGTAATCTTAGTACAAACGGTTTGTACAATAATCATTCCGATTTCCGTAACAGTTCGATTAACGGTTTGATAAATCGTTTAAAATATGCCTACACATGTTCATTCTAGAAACAGTTCAATGTCCTGAAAACGTTATTCATAAGCGTTTTATAAACCACACCCTAACTGTTCCTACACAGAAAAAAAATCTGAATCCTTAACGACACTGAAACTGAAAACCTTTATTATTACATGACATGGAACGCGATTTATTGATGTAAATTTACAAAATAAAAACAGTTGAATCCTTAACAGCACTGAATTCTAATGACACAAATATTACATGACACGGAACGCGATTATTTGATGTAAATTTACATCACATATGATGTAAATAAAAAGAAGCATCACATACGACGGAATTTTCAGTGCGAATTAAATATTACCCGTCTTAATATTTTACATGTCTTTCAAATTTTACACGTCTGTTGAAGATTGCAGACGTGTAATATTCAACTCGCACTGAAAATTCCATTATATGCGATGCTTCTTTTTCGTTACATCATATGTGATGTAATTTTACAATTTTTTTTTGGTCACACGAAATTCTCAACAACACTGAATTGGAAATTTCTCAAAATTACACGACATGAAATATTACAATACACTGAACGTGATAATGTCATGTAAAATTATAAACTGTGAAGAACAAGACCAGACAAATGTGACAAAAACTGTTAAGTCAAGTCGTGCGCCAAAGTATTTTCCCCGCGCGCGAGTAATTTAATCGGTGTTGATGGTTCCCAGAGATATCCGAAAAACAGGGATGCGTTTCTGGAAGCGGATCCACGGTGTTCAACATTGGATCCGGTACTTCGCGGAAAAAATAAAAGAAATAAAATATAATGTGTGTTAAAAAAAATTTTGCCGCTTAATAAAATGAATCATATTAATTATAGATGAGTTTTATTTTTATTAACAGACGTGAAAATTCCAGTATTGAATCATATTAACAATAAATAAAACAAAACAAATTCCAATTGGAAAGTTTTTCTTCCAACATTCAGTGATTTTATAATTTACATCATTTTTATTTTACACGTTGCTAAATTTTACATCATTTTTGATTTTACACGTTGCAAAATTTTACTGGCGTGTAATTTCCAACTAGCACTGAATATTCCGTCATATATGATGCTTCTTTTTATTTACATCATATGTGATGTAATTTTACAGATTTTTTTGGTAGTGTGTAGAACAGTGTCTCCATACAGAGGTTTTAATAGTTTTAAACAGTAACATAACTTAACGCCATATTCAACAGACCGTCGTTTTGGAATTCAAGATAAGTGGAATGTTTTTTATGGTTTCAGATATCATTTTCTAAACGTTTTTTTACTCTGTCTCTAATCGTTTTATAACTACTACAGGAACTGTTATGTTACAATATTTTCGTATTCGGGTAGCCGTATAATGTAACAATAAAAAAATCGATCATGAATTGTGAATGGAAAAAAATCCCCTCGAACAGAAATCTAACTCTACACTCAGGCAAATTCTTATTATAATTTTTATAAGATGCATCTTATGAGCCGCTTTTAAGAGTGTAAAATAATTTTTCATAAGAGTCTTATGAAATTCTTTCAATTTTCATACGATGTTCTTATGAAAAATAGAAGAAACGGCATTGTGTGAAAGTAATGAACACATTCGTTCATTTCAACAGTTTTTTCATCATCTAACAAAACGAAGCAATCGCCAGTTCATAGTTTTACTTCAAAGATAAATGATATTGTCATTTCCGGAATGGTAAGTCCGATTTGTTGTTTCTGATGTGAGCGACATATTAGTAATTTGAAATACATTTTTGTTTACTTTTCAGCTATCTGATCTAACAAGGTCGAAGATTGGGATGCGGCAAAAAAAACTTTGATGGAAGCGTCTGTTGATGCACTGCTGATGGTGACCATAAATGATTTGATTTCAAACAAATTTGGCAAACAATAAAGAGAATGTTTTCAATGAAATATCTAAAATTATTCTTATTAGAAAGTGATTTACTGTTTCCATAAGAACCTCTTATGAAAAGCAACAACCTCTCATTGCAATAGGCGTTCATCTTCAGAATTCATTCGCGTCATAAGACAATCTTATGAATTTCAATGATTTTTCTTATGGCGCCACTTCATAAGAGAATCTTATGGCATACATAATAGTATTTTTCTGAGTGTAGTCTTTTGATTACCTCTCCGACACCTTACCAATAGGCTAAATTGTCGGATGAAAACTAGTCAAGGTGTGGCGCTATTAATCAATTTTAATTCGCTGCTAGATTCTACGGCAGAAAATGCTCATTATGCCTCGATAATATGGTGCTCTATATGCCCCTAGTCAACAAATTTAAGTAAAAACGTGTTTTAAAATTGATAAAAGTGAAAAATCAAAAATTTTATGATGGTGAAAATTGAGAAACAATGTGTACATCATGTTGCAGTGCGTACATTATAGATCAAGGTTATTTTAAGATCATAAGAGCTTATTTCGTGGTGCTCAAAAATTATAATATTTTCGTAACTTGAGAACCAAGCTAGTTTTTTTTAAATATCTCTGTAAAAATGATAAGGAGATTCCTTTTTTTGTGAAAAATTAATACTATAGGAAGTACGAAACAAATCCTCATGAAAATTTATTTAAGAAAATACGCACTTTCGTAGAAAAGCGTAGTTCTCATTATATGCCTCGGGTGCTCGTTATGCCCTCATCTCCCCTATATTTTTTAAATCAGCCATTCCAATAACAAATAGTCAAAAAGCAGCGTTTTCTTACTGTCAAATGAGTTTGAAAAAAAAAAACAATTTCAAATCTGTCCACGTGGACATCCGGGGAGGGGGGTAGGGGTTTGCCAAATGTCCACGCTTGTCCACGGAGGGGGAGGGGGGTGTCGAAAATCTCATTTTTCTGTCCACGTGGTATCTGAACGGCCCCTTGTCAATTTCAGAACTTTTTTTTGGCTCTTAACCTTAAAGATCTTCAAACTTTGTTATCCGATTTGTTTCCGTGTATCTCTGAAGTGTTTCTCCTACTGCTGCATGGGTCAGTTTTATACCAGTGCTTTGCAGGGCTGTCCATTTCCGGTTCGAAGCTGTCAAAACGAAGCGGCACCAGTCGTCCATTTCCTATTTCTTTTACTTTGTGTATGGTGTCAGAGAAAGGTGAGTTTGTGCGAGCTGTTCGGGAAAAATTGTGAATTTCTGCGGTGAAGTGTTACTATTTTGCCTTAATAAGTTGATTTTCAGCAAATAGAAGTGATCGCTATCCACCTCATCCGATTTAAATTCGGATTTTAGTGAATTTTAGGTGTTAAATCTGATTGTTAGCCAAATGGCGTTCATGGCAAAACATGCGTAGGCTACAGAAGTGAAGTACAGGAACTTTTGCTTCGAAAAGCTTATCGGGGATTCTGTGAAGAATATACTGATGTGTTGAGGATCTTTTGTAAAAAAGTTGTCAATTGATTCCCGTTGTTTCCAATTCTATTTGGTGAGTACTGGCTTTATTTACTCTAATTCGGGTATACTTTTTTACTTAAGTGAAACATGTCGAATATTCAGATGCAAATCCCCTCAGAAGATTCTTGTAACGTGCTGAGATGTGTGGTATCGCTAGATCGAATGGATAAAACTAAAAGCAACACCAAACTGGATGAAAGTTCCGAGAAAACCACGTTAGTAGTTTTGACAGGGTGATGGGCTCCCAGCATGTTGGTGGTTATGTATTTTATACATACAGTAGAACTTCGCTAACTCGAGAAAATTTGGGATGAACAACCTCGGTTTACACGAAATACATTGAAAACTCTATCCTTGATTTTTTTTATTCATAATATGTGTATTAGGTCAAACCTTGATTTTGTACAACGGTTACATGCAACTTTAAGGCTACCGCATTTTCGAATAATAAAATAAATCAAATTTGGCTCTTAACCTTAAGATTTTTAAACCAATTTGAAGATTTTTTCTTTGAAAAATCTTTGAATCAAAATCCTAATGCTTTAATACAAAAGCAATTTCTTGCAAAGCTGTTTCGTTTTCTTATGTCATTTAGATTTAAAAGTATTTATTCATTGAACCATTTACTTTTTATTCCAATTAGAAGAAATATTTTCTGTTCTTCCGAAGTTCCTATAATCCTAAAAATCTTAAATTCAGTTTTATTCACAAACTTTACACACATACTGGTTCACTATATTTGAATCATCCGATCCTTATTTTCGGACAAATCCTAAGTTTGTCATTTTGGCCTAAGGGCATTCTACTTGGGCCGCTATGTAGACTTCCGGAAGCAACTCCGATTTCTGGCTTTAGTAGCCATCCAACTGTTGATTGCCGCTGAGGATCGGGCCGAATATAATTAAACCGCTGGATTTGGGACGGAATCAGCTATGGTCCTGTAACAATGCAAGAGTTTATATAAAATCTTAAATATTCACTTTTAGATTAATGGATTAACATACGCTTACCATTCTTCATCCTGAATCCTATTCTAGCAGAGAAATTATTCCTTTCTGTTGGTTGAAAGAAAATTTACTTTGCTTCAATAAAAATATGCAGTTGAACAATTTTCTTTTCAATCAAAGAATTTGTTTGAAATGGGAGTCCAAAATTATTCGATTCAAAAAATTAATTCTTTCTTTCAAAAATTATTCATTTCAATCAAAACTATATCATTGATACAAAGAAAACAGAGGTTTGATTAAAAAAATGAATGTTTTGAATCAAAGTCAGTGTTTCAAAATCCAAGTTTTCTCTGCGTGTACTATACCTACAATATGATGATTTTAATTTAGATGAGAAAATTATATATTCACCTTGAACTACTTCAATGCGCAAATTTTGTTTGTTATCCCAAGCTCACTTAACTTTTAATAGACTCGTTTCCGGCAAATTATATTAACGAAATAAAAAGGGAAGAGCAATCCAAAGTTTTCAATAAATCAAGGTTAAACCACCTATATCTTAAATTTTCAATGAAAAACATACCACACATCCTGTAAGTTTCGAGGTCTTCAGGTGATCTGAGAATTCGAATGTTTCACAAAAGTAATTATTATCAGGACAAAGCAATAGACGTTTTGGTTCACTCGCTCCACTTAGCATAAACATCGGCCTTATCGAAGCTAGAATAATCGGCATTGATCCGATATTCTAGTCAAAACATGGCCCAGATTAAAAAACAGGCTTGTCGACGGTCATTGAGCATTCACAATTCATGAAGCATCAATAACATTTTTGATGAGCTACAATCGAAATGTTATTTGTTTTGTCTCTGATACCAAGTTTCAAGATTTTTTTGCACTGCTTGTTAGTCGAATACGAATAATGTAAACTTTTTCGTTCTAGCTCCCTGACCGCACCGACACAGCACCAACATGCCGCAGAACGAATATATCGAACGTCACATCAAGCTGCATGGCCGGCGACTTGATTATGAGGAACGTAAGCGGAAACGCGAGGCTCGTGAGCCTAAGAAGCGTGCGGCTATGGCTCGTAAGCTGCGCGGCATCAAGGCCAAACTGTTCCAGAAGGAACGACGTAACGAAAAGATTCAGATGAAAAAGAAGATTCAGGCTCATGAAGAGAAAAAGGTTAAGAAAACGACCGAAAAGGTTGAAGATGGGGCCATTCCTACTTACCTGATGGATCGAGGAATCCAATCCAGCGCCAAGGTACTGTCCAATATGATCAAACAGAAGCGCAAGGAGAAAGCCGGAAAGTGGGACGTTCCTATTCCGAAAGTAAGAGCGCAATCAGATGCCGAAGTGTTTAAAGTCATTCGAAGTGGCAAAACAAAGAGGAAAGCTTGGAAGCGAATGGTCACGAAAGTAACCTATGTTGGTGAAAATTTTACTCGTAAGCCACCGAAATTCGAGCGATTTATCCGACCCATGGCACTTCGTTTCAACAAAGCGCACGTAACGCATCCGGAACTGAAGGCAACCTTCCATCTTCCCATTATTGGCGTTAAGAAAAACCCATCCTCCCCGATGTACACCAGCCTTGGGGTCATAACTAAGGGTACCGTGATCGAGGTCAACATCTCAGAGCTTGGTTTGGTAACACAATCCGGCAAAGTTGTTTGGGGAAAATACGCCCAAGTAACGAACAACCCCGAAAACGACGGATGCATCAACGCTGTGTTATTAGTATAATCTTTTTCCAGTATGATCCATTATTCATATCTCAAGTCTGCTGTCTAGTATTTAAGGTTGCGTCGATATTTTTTCTGTACAAATCCAAAGCAAATATAGCTTAGGTCATGTATTTTTACAAAACCAAATTATGTTTTTATTCTGTCATCGCTATCGTTTGGAATCAACTTATGTAAAAGGCAAAATAGGACAACACTTCCAGGTCAATCTTTAGACGAATTTAACTATTTATTTCTAACAAAAACAATAGGACATCCGGGATGCAGATCTTCGTCAAAACCCTAACGGGTAAGACCATCACCCTCGAGGTCGAACCGTCTGATACTATCGAAAATGTCAAGGCTAAAATCCAAGACAAGGAGGGTATCCCACCAGATCAGCAGCGTTTGATCTTCGCCGGAAAGCAGCTTGAAGATGGCCGCACCCTGTCCGACTACAACATTCAGAAGGAATCAACCCTTCACTTGGTGCTGCGCCTTCGTGGTGGAGCCAAGAAACGCAAGAAGAAGAATTACTCCACCCCCAAGAAGATCAAGCACAAGAGGAAGAAGGTCAAACTTGCTGTGCTGAAGTACTACAAGGTAGGAAAAATCATTTTTTCGACCTTACTCTGAATCTAATACATACTCCATTATTTCTCAGGTTGACGAAAACGGCAAGATCCACCGGCTGCGACGTGAGTGCACTAGTGAAACCTGCGGTGCCGGTGTTTTCATGGCTGCCCACGAAGATCGTCACTACTGTGGCAAGTGTAACCTGACTCTGGTCTATTCCAAGCAGGAGGACAAGTAAAGAGGAACACATCGAGGATGCCGATCACTGGAGTTGTAGCTAATTAGTTGGCAATCGCGAATACAGTGTTTAACCCCAAACATCTTATGGAGATCCATTTGTGATTGTCAGCTTTTTATTTCGACCATTAACATCAGGGGTTGCTACTTCTGTAGATTACATTTTGTGCGTCAGGATCTCCATTACTATGGTTAAGAAATACGATAAAATACAAAACTTCTGTTGTATTACAAATCAATTTTCTCCGATTTTCTGATTTCGATGACATTCTTATCCAACTGGTTTTCGACTTTAATATCATGGTTATAATCTTTCGAAAAATCTCTTATAGCTCTGCGTAAAAATATTCGTGATCGTATACCTAGCTCTATTTCCACAGCCTAAGATTGTTCTTAATCGCTTAGTACTTCGTTATAATCAGTGGTAACACGTAATCGATGCACTTAAGCGATTTTTTAAGGGATTTCAATCAAGATGATTTATCCCAATTTGAAGTGATTCCAGGAAGCTGAAAAATTATAAGGATTAGAGATATACTGAATGTGGTATGGATGGATGTGGTATCGAATATTGACCTTTTCAACTATTCAGCCAAACGAATATTCTATAAAGTTTTTATAATAAAAAACAAAAAATAATCTCCATTTCTTCCATTTTAAGCTCTCATGTTTTTGAATCGATTATCTTCAACCAGATGATGCAGATCTTTTTTCAAATAGGGGTCTTTGATATTTATTCAAAATGTCACTAATAATCGAAAGGACATCAGATTACTTGTCATCGGATTTATACAAAATTTTATTCAAAGAAGTTGTAAATTTCATTCTGTTGACAATAATTGCCTCGCTCTACTCTATTTTAAAACAATTTGAAATGGTATATTTTAATCAGAAGTGAATTCTTTTCCCTATTCGTGTAGATTTCTTGCATGCAAGGCACCGGTATAATTAAATTCCAGTAAGAATTTCATTTTCATCTATTGGATTTATGCTGCATGGGGGTGTTTTGCATGCAAAAAGATGAATTCATCCCTGATGGTGGAGGGACAAAAACAAAAAAAATCAATCAGCTGTCAAGTTGTGAAAATTCTTATCAGTGTTGTGACCAGAAAATTTTCATCAATCCAATATTTTTACAATTGTTTCAGCTTAATTGTTGCAGTTAAAGCTAAAACCGCTAAACCCAATATATATTGGGCTAGACCACTGGTGGAATCTTTAAGTTGGGAAAAATACGTGAGATAACTTCAGATTTTGTGAAAAACAAAACTCGGATCGATACCTTAAGTATCGTCACAGACTAGGAACAGAAAAAAACAACAATGGTTGGTTAAAAGATCTTGAATTGGGAACTAAAATTAAACTATTGTTACAAAACAACTGGTAAATCAGAAATTTGAATAATTAAAGGATACGAAAAAGATCGTCAAAATGTTGAACACTAATCTAGTTGTTCCGGTAGTTTTGTGGGGTCCCAACACTCCCACGCACTGTGTTTCTAGTGTGTTTTTATCCCGGGACCAGAAAATTCTTGTAACCGGTTGCTATGACGGTCAAATATGCCTTTGGTAAGTAGTTTTTTCAAATTTATTACATTCAAGACATTAATACAACTGCTTTATGTTTCACAGGCAAGTTGATCCGGAGACGTTGCAGATGACGCCACGATGTCTACTGGTGGGTCACACGGCTCCAGTCTTGTGTCTGACGCGAGCTTCTATTATTCAGGACAATAATTTCCTGGTGAGCTCATCGGAAAATGGCGAAATGTGCACCTGGGACCTAGTGGATGGCAAGTGTACTGAAAGTATTAAATTGCCTCAAGTCCATACTAATATCCAGGCGTACCATATGGCCAATTGTGACGACATCCGCTTGTTCTGCAATGGATACTATGCGGAAATCATGGTAATGGACCCCTTCAGTCTTGAAGTTCTATTCAGTTTGAGCTCTAAGGTCAACCCAGACTGGATTTCTGCCCTACACGTGCTTCGTCCGTCGAAGCGCAAGGACGATGTTGTTTTGGCCATCACCACTACTGGCACTGTGAAGGTTTGGACGCTGATCGGGAATGAAAACAAATATTCGGAGCCAATCTACGAGAATGAATCCAAGCAAATACGTTGCTTGAATGCCATTACTATGAATTGTTGCTCTCAAAACCAGCGCACTGTTCTTATAGTGTGTGCTAAATATTGGCAAATCTACGACGCAGGAGATTTCACTGTTTTATGTAGCGTCATTTCACCTTCGGGTGAACGTTGGATGGGAGGAGATTTCTTATCTAACGATAGGGTAATCCTCTGGTCAGACGAAGGCAAAGGTTACATGTATCGCCTGCCTGCTAACAGTATTCCTGATAACAAAGATTTCCACGGACCATCTGTAGGGAAAGATTCTCCCTTCCTATACTGCGTCCTATCGCAAACTGGAGAAAAACCATTATCCTGTCCACCGACGATGAAACTGGTTACTTCAAATAGAGGAGGTAAAACACAGAAATATTTGCTGCGCGGGGACTCCGAAGGATTCATCAACATATGGGCTGTTCCGGACATTACAATGGAACAGATCAAACAAATGCAAAATGAAAAACGTTTACCTTCAAGTATGATATTCAAATAACTTAACTCTTCATTCTAAGTTAGTATTTTATCCTTATTTTAGCTTTACAATCTACGATTTGCACCAGCTTAGAAGAAGCCTGGAATCAAATGAATCCGCTTCCGGTTGGTATTCTGGATCAGCTTTACCGTAATAGCGACGAACCAATGATAAAACTGACGGCCAGCATCTATTTACCAATGCAAAGCCGTTTGGTGGTCGGTAGAGAAGATGGCAGCATTGTGATTGTTCCAGCTACGCAAACCGTCATGTTGCATCTCCTATATGGACAGCATCAGGAGTACAGCGGTAAGATTTATTTGTTTTATTTATAGTGGTAAGATATAGCTGAAAGTTGAAGTTTTGAAAATATTCACTTATATGACTAAACAAACTTTTTATTCTGGGTTTTCACTCAACAGATTGGCCTCGTCATCAAGTATTGAATGGGCACAGCGGTCGTGTAAACTGCTTACTTTGTCCGTCACTTGCAAATACACGCTACGACAAATCACATCTAGTATCTGGTGGCGTTGATTTTGCCGTTTGCTTGTGGGACTTGTACAGCGGTCAACTTATTCATCGGTTTTGCGTGCACGCCGGTGAAATAACTCAATTGTTGGTACCCCCACCAACATGCAGTGTAAGTGTCCTTCAAAATTGTGCATTGTAAAGAGACTACAAATATTTTTTTACAGCCCAGAATATTAAAGTGTATCTGCTCGGTGGCTTCAGATCACTCTGTGACGCTGCTCAGTCTACAGGAACGAAAATGTGTTACCCTGGCTAGTCGCCATCTGTTTCCAGTTGTATCAATCAAGTGGAGACCATTGGATGATTTTCTCATCGTTGGCTGCTCAGATGGCACAGTTTACGTTTGGCAAATGGAAACCGGACATCTCGATCGAGTACTTCAAGGTACAACAAACTGTAACATCACTCATGTGCTCCTGCTAATTCAATAATATTTTTTTCTTCTGTAATTTCAGGCATTTTAGCTGAGGAAGTTATGAACGCATGTGATGAAAATACCGGAGATACCGGTAGCAGCGCAGGATCTACTTCAGATATGGGTCTTGCAAATCCAGCCGTTCACTTCTTCAGGTGCTTTATCAAAATATTAATTCATTACAATGTCGATAAACCTATCCTTATTTCTCAGAGGTTTACGCCACCGGAACTTTAACGCAATAAGACATGCAACGCAACGAGGTATACATCAGTTGCAACAACTGCATGCCCATAACAATCAGCATGGAGACTTCCTAATGAAGAACAGGAGCAGTCCTCTAATAATCCAAGGACTACGTACGAACCCGAAAGGTTAGTTGAAGGTTCCGAGTCTAGCACGCTTCTCGTTTAAATATTTTTAATTTGTTTCAATAGATGCCGAGAGCCATATTTTGTTTTTCGATATCGAAGGGTTAATCTTTGAACTCCATGCTGAAGAGTACGCTGCCATGAGTCCCAGTACTTTAGAGGTAAATAATTTTAAAATTTGTGCTCATAATTACGTCTAATTCGACTATATTGACAGGCTGAAGGGCTTTTAATTCCTGCTGGCGCAGAAGCTCATCCTTCCGAAGCTGGTAAAAAGATCTCGGGTAAGTACATCATTGAAATAGAGCATTAAAAAGCTTTTCAATATGAAAACATTGATAATTGTGAACCGTTTGTATTTTTCTTCTTTCACGCTACGTCTAAATTGCTAATATCTCGTCAAAACCTCGTACATCATCTAAAATAACTTACTCAACAACACCTAACAACCTAAATGATCAGAATTCTTTGGACGCGTTAAGAACAAAGCTGGTGACATGGAAAAAATTCTAAAAGAAAAAGATAAACACGGTTTGTGCTCAATAGTAGACCACTTATTTGGCATATGCACACTGCTTTTAGAGTAGGGCTGATAGCTAACTGTAGCAATAGAGTTTCCATTTCTCCCTAGTATCTACACTTTAGTTAAAAAATATGTTATTCACATTTGACAGATAATTCTGATTTCACTAACAACATTTTGTTGGTCCGACAAAAACACTTCGACATAACAAAAAAACAGGAAATCGTTCATTAAATCCCACTTTCCTTCTACTAAGTTTTGATTTTGTAATTACTTGCATGAAGACTTAAGCTAATGGTTGTAAACTTATAAGTATAACCGTTAGTTGTTTCACCCACATCCACCATTTATGCTATCATCCAAATTGTTTTTTTTATGTAATACCAAAATTTACGCGGTGGACGAAGGTTATTTCGCTAGCTTCTCAATGTTTTCCTATTATTTTAAATCCAGTTTATGCCTCCTTAACAGTCCTACATTTAAGAAGCTCGAGGTTTTGTTGCTATGTCTATATTCACAAAAAATGATAAGAATCCAATTTTGATTAACTAAATAGAAAATAAAACATTTTAGAATTTAATGTATTCAAACAAAATAGTTTGAACGAAAATTTGTTCATTTATTACCAACAAGTACCTATAATTAGTTTTTTTTTTAACAATAAGAAACAAAGTGAAATAGTCATGGTTCCCCCAGACCGCAAATGTAGTAGACTGCCGATGCTGGCAAGTCTGTCCGATATGGGAAAACAACGAAACGAGATAAACGGCTTTAAAGATTTTTATCAACTTTCGTGGATTTCTCGGTTGAAACTTTACCTTTTCTATTTCTTTCTCCACAGATATTAAGATTGTTGTAAAATTTCGTCCAATGTTTTTTTCTGCTTAGGAATATGCCGATGCAGAGGAGAAAATAATGATGACCTTGCGAATATATTTCGCATGTGTATTAAATGTATCCGCAAAGCTGTCCCATATTCAGCTATTCTTTTGTAACTTGATCATTTGGTTCCCTCTATCTGCGCTATATTATTAACTTTATTGGCTGTTTACTGATGAAAATAAGTTCGAATGATGTTCAGGACGTATCTCGATAAAGATAACGTAAGTTTATCATAAAGGGTGTCCTCGATGAAATTGCCACTCTATAAAATTGTTAATGTTTTTGAAGTTTGACGCTTTTTGGCTTGAGGAGCTCAGCCTCACCTCATATTCGCCATTAGCTATTTTTTGTAGAAACGAGCTATGTTGGCAGTATGAAACTGCTCTTACTTTTTAACCGTTGGGTACACACTTAATCTTTTCTCCTGTGGTCAGGAGGATTTCGTCCTGTATTTTCAACAGCTGAAATTACAGGACGATTTCAGGACAGCAAAACAGCTCAGGAAAACAACTGTCAAATTGTCCTGTAGGCTCGCAACGGCTTTCTCCTGTGATTTGCAGATCGTTTTCGGACTTTCCCGTAGGTTCAGGTTTGTTTTCTTTCGATGTTTACATTGAAACAGGAATTGAATTATGCAGAGAATTAAAAAATATAATATTTTCAAAATCAATAAACTTTTATTATTCTTTATGAGAAGCAGTATAATATTAGAAAAAGTTTTATTCATAAAATAACGACGTCGGTGCTGGTCTCATTGGCACGTTCATAAGAATTCATATCGGTATCGAATTTTGAATACGGCGAATGCGCCAACTGTAAACAAATCCAGATAATCACATAAATGCGTTAAACTATTCATTTTACATCCGAAAATATGATCTCCTTTCAATTTTTCTTATTTTAGTGAAGTTAAATTTAATTTTTTAAATAAGGCGAATAGCTTTTTTTTATGAGTGTGTAATCCCACAGTTCATTCGCCCATTTCCCCTCAAAATTTCCCCGCGAACAAAAGGGCCAATAGTTATTTCGAGATGGAAAAAGGGCATTGAAGTTTTCGAAAAAAAAATTTCCAGGACGAGGAGATGCACAAATCAGTATTTATAAGATCGTTGAATGTGCTAATGTGTTAACGTGATCATTTGGACCCGCTTTCAAGCCGAAATTTGCTTGAATTTGGCTTCTTTAATGAGTGATCCAAAAGGCGAATAGTCATTCTGCAATTCAAAAGGGCACTCCAATTTGGCGAATGAACAAAATGAGAGCACCAGTCTGTGGTAAAAGGGCCCACAGTTGTATTTATTAATTTTTTGTGGTAATTAGTACGGAAAAGCTATATTTATCGATCGGGTGTTGAAATTAAACCAATTTGAAAGCATTTTAGCGACTTCTTTAGGAAAATGATTGTACGCAGCTAAATAGGAAATTGATTTTATTTTCTGAAACTTGGAATGCGTTTTTCTCAAAACAAAGGTCTTGGCGCATTCGCCGTATTCAAAATTTGATACCGATATATTTCGCCTGCAAACAAAGAATGAAAAAATGTCGATTCTCAGTCATTTAGGGTTAATTTTGAAAAACTTACCAGCTCAACCATATGTTTGACGGTGAAAAACTGGGCTGCGAGTTGAACGTCGAAGAACCATTCGCCGGGCAGTTGATTTTGTGGTTTATAACTGCGCCGGAGGATCCTCCGGGGAGAACTGTTCCTCTAGCACTGTTTCCAGAAACTCCGCTTTTTCGAGTAGAGGCCTAAACACATGACGCACGTTGTATTTAGAAGAAATGAATCATTGTTAGATGTACAGAAATATTTTAAATTAAAGTCACATACTTCCACTTCCACGATGAAACCGACAGCAAGCAAATGAAAGCGCAACAAAAACACATTTCGAAACCACAACTGTTATTTTAGCAACGTCGTGAGATACAGGAGATTTCTATTCTGATTTTTTTTCGTTTTCCTGAACCCTCGAAAGGAAATCCTTTCGAATTTCTGGATTCAGGGTTTGTCACGTGATTCGATTAGCTATCAACCCGTGGCGCAGGAAAATGCTTGTTTTTGACAGTTCCAAGTGTCATTTTGAGCTGTTTTCCTGAAATTCAGAGGATCATGATCCCGAGCGGAATAATTGCAATCTTAGTGTGTAGAATTTAATAAAAATTTGGGTGGATTTAGTTCATAGTGCATTGTTTACATCCTGCAAATTTTAAAGTCCTGTGATCAAAACTCGCGGAAATGGAGTCAAAAGAACAGTTCGTGCGTGTTAAAATCTTGCGCATTCATCACGAGAACAAGGATCTCTCGCATCGTTCCACCACTAAAACATTGGAATCGCCAATTCCACGATGTCGCGAGTGATTAAGCGGTTCGAGGAACGTTTGACCACCGATTGGAAGCCCAGAAGTGAAGGAAAAAGTATTCCATACAACACCAAAAATCACAACCGCGTAGTTGGGGCCTTTAACCGAAACCCGAACGCTTCCGTTCGGGATATTGCTAAGAAGCTGCATCTAAGTCGAAGTTTCGTCCTGAAGGCCAAAACTATTTTATTTATTTACATAGTATTCCGTCTCACGACATAACTTGACGAACATAATTCCTAAAATTCACTCGGTCCATGGCAACCGTTCTCCAATTTCTCGGGCAGCCCACGTTCGCCAGATCACGCTCCACTTGGTCTAACCACCTCGCTCGTTGCGCCCCCGCTCGTCTTGTTCCTACCGGTTTGTAGCGAACACCTGTTTTGCAGGACAGTCATCCGGCATTCTCGCAACATGTCCCGCCCAGCGTATCCGGCCAGCTTTCACCACCTTCTGGATACTGGGTTCGCCGTAGAGTCGCGCGAGCTCGTGGTTCATTCTTCGCCTCCACACTCCGTTCTCCTGTACGCCGCCAAGGATGGTTCTTAACACTCGTCGCTCAAATACTCCGAGTGTACGCAGGTCCTCCTCGAGCAATATCCATGTCTCGTGCCCGTAGAGAACAACCGGTCTAATGAGCGTCGTATACAGGTTACACTTCGTGCGAGGGATAAGTCTTCTCAACCGCAGTTTTTTGTGGAGTCCATAGTAGGCACGACTTCCGCTGATAATTCGCCTCCGGATCTCACGGCTGGTGTCATTGTCTACGGTCACCAGTGAGCCGAGATAGACAAAGTCTTCGACAATCTCCAGCTCGTCGCCGTCGATCGTGACCTTGTTATTACTAGACAAGCGGGTTCGGTCGGTTACGGATCCGCAGGCCAGCATGTACTTCGTCTTGGACGTATTAATCATCAACCCAATCCTTCCTGCTTCGCGTTTCAGTTTGCGGTAGATCTCCCCTACCGCCGCAGATGATCTGCCGACTATATCAATGTCATCGGCAAAGCAGATAAGTTGACTGGATCTGTTGAAAATCGTGCCCCGCATTTCGCCCATCGCTCGTCGAATAACACCTTCTAGCGCCACGTTGAACATCATGCAGGATAGACCATCACCTTGTCGAAGCCCCCTGCGCGATTCGAATGAACTTGACAATTCACCCGAAATCCGCACACAGCACTGCGTTCCATCTATCGTCGCCTTGATCAGTCTGATCAGCTTCCCGGAAAAGCCGTTCTCGTCCATGATTTTCCATAGTTCGTTATGGTCGATCGTGTCGTATGCGGCTTTGAAGTCGATGAATAGATGGTGCGTAGGAACCTGGTGTTCACGGCATTTTTGGAGGCTTTGCCGTAATGTGAATATCTGGTCCGTCGTAGACCGTCCCTCCATGAAGCCGGCCTGATGACTTCCCACGAATCTGTTTGCTTGTGGCGTTAGGCGTCGTAGACCGTCCCTCCATGAAGCCGGCCTGATGACTTCCCACGAATCTGTTTGCTTGTGGCGTTAGGCGGCGGAGTAGGATTCGGGACAACACTTTGTAGGCGGCATTGAGGACAGTGATCGCTCGGTAGTTCTCACAGTCCAATTTGTCGCCCTTCTTGTAGATGGGCATATTATCCCCTCCTTCCACTCCTCGGGTAGCTGTTCTATGTCCCAGATCCGGACTATCAACCGGTATAGGCAATCGGCCAACCTGTTCGGGCCCATTTTGATGAGTTCAGCTGCGATGCCATTCTTCCCAGCCGACTTGTTTCTATTCAGCTGGCGAATGGCTTACTTAACTTCACTCATCGTTGGGAGTGGCTCCTCTTCGTCGTTGGCTACGCCGGCGATGTACCTTCCCCCACCGTCTTGATCTCCTGCATGTGCGCCGTTCAGGTGTTCATCGAAGTGCTGCTTCCACCTTTTGATCACCTCACGATTGTCCGTCAGGATGCCTCCGTCTATATCCCGGCACATTTCGGCTTGCGGCACGAAGCCTTTGCGGGATGCGTTGAGCTTCTGATAGAACTTTCGTGTTTCTTGGGAACGATGCAGCTGCTCCAGCTCCTCGAGCTCCTCCTCCTCTAGGCGGCGCTTTTTCTCCTGGAAAATTTGGACTCGCTGCCTCTTCCGCTGTCGGTGATTTTCCACATTACGACGGGTGCCTCTTTGGACTACTGCCGCCTGCGCGGCATTCTCTTCGTCCATCACCCTCTTACACTCCTCATCGAACCAGCCGTTCCGTCGAGATCGCTCCACATAACCGATGACGTTCTCCGCAGCACTGTTGATGGCTGTTTTGATGGTATCCCAACAGTCCTCGAGAGGGGCTTCGTCAAGCTCGCCCTCTGCCGGCAACGCTGCTTCGACCGATAGCGCGTAGTCTGCCGCGACCTCAGGTTGCTTCAGTCGCGCGATATTTAACCGAGGCGGGCGCCGGTTTCGCGTGTTGTTTACTACGGAGAGTTTTGGGCGCATCTTCACCATCACCAGATAATGTTCCGACTCGATGTTGGCGCCCCGACAGGATCTGACGTCGATGATGTCCGAGAAGTGCCGGCTGTCGATCAAAACGTGGTCGATCTGTGATTGAGTTTGGTACGGTAATCTCCAGGTGTACTTGTGTGGGAGGCGGTGCTGAAAAAAGGTACTACGTACGGCCATTCGTTTGGAGGCGGCGAAATCAATAAGTCTGAGGCCGTTTTCGTTGGTCAGCTGGTGCGCACTGAACCTTCCAATTGTCGGTTTGAATTCCTCCTCCTGGCCGACCTGTGCATTGAAATCCCCGATGACGATCTTGATATCATGTTTTGGGCAACGGTCGTATTCACACTCCAGCTGCGCGTAGAATTCGTCTTTGTCGTCACCAGTACTTCCGAGGTGAGGGCTGTGCACGTTGATGCTGATGTTGAAGAACCGACCCTTGATTCTCAACCGGCACATTCGTGAGTTGATCGGCCACCACCCGATCACGCGCTTTTGCATCTTTCCCATCACTATAAAAGCTGTTCCAAGCTCGTGTGTGTTGCCGCAGCTCTGGTAGATGGCACGACCATCTGGGTACGTTCGTACCGAGGAGCCCTTCCAGCATACCTCCTGCAGTGCTACGATGTCGAATTTGCGGCTCTTCAATTCGTTGAAGAGCACGTGGGTACTGCCCACAAAATTTAGAAATCGGCAGTTCCATGTTCCAAGTTTCCAATCGCTAGTCCCTTTTCGTCGCGTGGGTCTTTGCCGATTTCCATCCGAAATTTGTTGTTCGTTGTTCGTTGCTTATGTTTTTTTGTAGTCACGGGCTCGCAAGGCCCGCAGCTAACCCCACTATCTCGCAGGAGGACCGTCGTGATGTTGCTGTTTTGGATCCCGAACACCACCAGGACGTTGTTGCACTCCGCACGCCGCCCCTGACATGGAGAACAGACGCGTACGAAGCCCCCTGACTCAGTCTGCATGCGACCAAAGCATCCACCGGGGTTGGGTACCCGATCTCCGCTAAGGTTGCTCGCACCCCAGCCAGCACCACGGAGAGGTAGAGAATCGGAGTTGCAGACAAGAGGTGATATGACCACTACCCGAAGGTTGGGTGTATGGGGTCTCGAGTTGCACATTGTCTACCGTTCACTAGCCAAAAGGCCGAAGGCCAAAACTAATGCTGGGCTTCGAACGTTCAAGGTACAAAAGGCCCTGTTCTGTGGCGGATTCCGGAGGTTGAAGTCAGGTTCAGTAAACAAATCCTCAAAATTTATCGTGAGACAATTTAAAGCTACAATTTATTTTGGTATTAATAATAATAATAATAATCAAGCCCTATTACTCTAACTTACATTACAAGTTTCTCCCTGATTCTATTAATTTTCCGTCCAAAACCACAGTTCTTAGATGGGCGCTTAGTCCTGAATAAAATGTTCATCAAATTCTGCTTTAAGTACAATTAAAAGTGACTTACGGTAAGTTCTCAATGAGATGTACTTGAATGTTGTCAATTCAAACGGCTTCCTTCAGTCATCAACCTATTCGAATGAAATATTTTGTCTCAATGTCATTGTTTTGTTCGTATTTAACATCTACTCACGGTACGTCTTCAAATACAGTTGGTCACCACAATACTATTAGTCGACCAATCAGTCGGAACGATAATTTGTCCTATCTTAGAAAAACTAATATTAAAATATCATTCGAATTCACATTTAAAATATATTACAATTTCCTTACACGTCTCTCTAACACAATTTTTACAATCACAATGGAATTCTTGCACTAGCTCTTTTCGCTTTCTTTTATATTTCCAACGAACTATTTCCAAAATGGTACATTCGCCATTCTCTTAAAAACAACCTTTCTAAACATGTCAGCGCCCATGAACATAAACATCGCAAACAGCTGATACAATATTTTTCTAGTGTTCCCTTTATCTCATTCTGTTTTCCGCTTGTCCCGCACGGTGGTCAAAAAGTGCTTGCAACATCCTCCCCCGCGTAAGCCCTGAAGTTGACTAGCAGGGGTAAACTTCTGGGCTTACTCCTCAATAATTTCAAGCACTGCTAACTTCGCGACAGGTCTCTTCCGTTCTCCTTTGTCGGTTTTTACTGTTGCTGATCGCACCCGACCGTCAGATCCTTCAAACACCTTGGTCACCAATCCTCGTTTTCGATGATTGTCCTCCATAACGAAGACTAAATCTCCTGGTTTAATTTGTCTACTTTCGTTGAACCATTTTGGTCGTTTGTTTAGTCCCGGAAAATACTCGCGACACCATCGTTCCCACATCTTATCTGCGAGCTGTTGAGCTCGACAATATTTGCTCCTTAGTGCTGCTGCTGTTTCTACGGGATTTCGAGGTGGCAAACATTCTGCCGAGACTCCTTTTAAGAAATGATTCGGGGTTAATGCAGCCGGATCATCTATGGAATTTGTAGATACATAAGTTAATGGCCTCGAGTTGATTAAATCTTCAGCCTCAACCAGTGTTGTCAACAGGATTTCGTCTGTCAACCGACCACCGTCCAATAATGTATTTAAAGCTTCTTTCACTGAGCGAACCATTCGCTCCCATACCCCTCCCATATGAGGGGCCGAAGGTGGATTGAACGACCAACGTGTTCTTGCGTTTGTGAACGTGTCCGAACAATCTGCGTGAATTTTGTGGATTTCTGCATACAATTCTCTACTAGCTCCGATGAAATTTGTGCCATTATCCGAAAATATCTCAACTGGACTACGCCTCCTCTTCACGAATCGGCGGATTGCCATTTTGCACGACTCTGTTGTCAAGCTGTGTGCGACCTCCAAATGAACTCCTCGTGTTGTCATACACGTAAACAACGCAACCCAACGTTTCTCGCGTCTCCTTCCAACTGCAACTTCCAATGGTCCAAAATAATCAATGCCGACGAAAGAAAATGGTTCAGCTCCTGCCGCCATACGCTGTCTTGGTAAAGGAGCCATTCGTGGTATATGAGGTTTAGCTTTCCTAATCTTACACCACAAGCATTCACGGGAAACTTTTTCCACTATGGATCTCAAATTTCCTATATAGAAACGCTGACGTATCTCATTCACGACCATTTCTCTGCTACCATGAGCTGATTGTTGATGAAAATACTCGATTAACTTCCACGTAATCAGATGATTTTTAGGGAGAATGATTGGGAATTTAGAGTCGTACGCCATGTATTCTGCTGCTTCGGTTCTACCTTCCATGCGTATTACTCCGTATTCGTCCAAAAATGGTGATTTATCATACAAAGTGCTGGTTCGATCAAGTGGTATCTTCTCTTCTTTCGGTAATTTCTGATTTCTAGTCAAAGTGACGATCTCATCTCCGTATTCATCATTTTGAGCGATACGCCATAAACAGTTCTCTGCTAACATATACTCTTCTTGCCGAAGTGGAACAACAACGTTGGGAATCTTTGATTTTTTAGACATATCATCATTTGTTGGTAAAGCTTCAATCGGGTAGTTTTTCGCTAGCTTTCTGCAGTTCCCCATGTAACGATAAACTGTAGCGACCATTCGAACCAGGACATTCCAACGAGATATCTGATTTATACGATGAAACAGTCCTTCTGGCAGAAGTATCTCGTGGAATAACACTCGCGCTCGAAACTCTTCTTCAACGTTAATCAACGTTTGGCATTGATCGGGCCAATGCTCTTCCGTATCGTACAAGAAGTCAGGACCTTGAAACCAACGACTGCATGAATGGACTTCTGTTGCCTTTCCCCACTTCGTGATATCATCGGCTGGATTGTTCTTTGTCGGCACCCAACGCCAGTCTTCTGGGTTTGTTACAGATAATATTTGTCCAACACGATGCGCAACGAATTCCTTATACTTTTTGCGTTCGGATCTGACCCAAGAATATACAGCGCGAGAATCAGTCCACATTACCCTTTGGGTTATGAGGAAAGAGTGTGTTTCGCTTATCGATTTTGCCAATCGTGTGCCGAGTTCTGCAGCTTGTAGTTCTTTTCTAGGAACTGACATGTGTTGCAACGGGGAAACCTTAGCCTTAGCTTCGACGAAAGAACAGTGTATGGCTCCCTCATGTACGAATCTTAGATATGCCACACAGCCATAGGCATCTTCTCCTGCATCAGTGAAAATATGTAGCTGTACCGATTCATATGCTGAAGAGGGCATATTTCCCAAATAACATCGTGGTATGCGAACTTTCTCAATCAGTGGGAATAGACTAATCCACCTCAACCATTGCTTGAATTGATCCTCCTCCAGTTTATCATCCCAGCCGATACCACTACGCCACACGTCTTGCATTAATATCCTTCCGTGGATTAACAGTGGCGCCAGGAACTGCTTCGGGTCAAACATGCTCATAACACATCTTAGAGCTATGCGTTTTGTTGGCCATGCTCCTTCTGTCATATACGGCTCGAGATCCCTGTGCATTTCGGTGGAAAATTGAAAGGCATCTTCCTTGGGACTCCAGCTCACTCCTAGAACTCTCTCTACGTCACCACCTATTTTAATTAGCTTTACTTCACTTGATTCAGGAATCGAAGCCTCGAGTTTCTCTAGGACATTCACGGAGTTACTGACCCAATTTCTAATCTCGAATCCTCCGGCGGCGTGAACCGATTTGACACTTATTGCCCGTTCTACAGCTTCTTCCTCCGTATCTGTACTATCGAAATAATCGTCGATGAAGTGTTTGTTAACGATAGCCTCGACTGCTTCAGGACACTCATCCTTATGTTCGCGAGCATTCAGATTCTTGACAAACTGGGAAATGCAGGGCGAGCACCTAGCTCCAAATGTAACGACATCCATAACGTAAATTTGCGGTTCTTCGTAGGAATTCGATCGGTAAAGAAAGCGTTGAGCTTGTCGATCTTCTGCACGAATCTGTATCTGGTGAAACATTTGTCGTATATCACCGCCGAAAGCTATTTTCCTCTCTCGAAATCCATTGATCACAGCTGGCAACGAAGTGATCATATCTGGTCCTTTAAGCAGTTTATCATTTAACGACACTCCTTTCACCTTAGCAGCAGCATCCCAAATAAGACGAATCTTCCCAGGTTTCTTCGGGTGAGTTACGAAATTGAGTGGCAAATACCATACTTTCTCCGGCTTCGTTTCTCTAAGCTCGTTTTGCGTTATGCGATGCGCATAGCCTCTCGCTATATAATCCGCTATCTGCTCTTCAATTGCTTCCTTTACTCCCAGGTTTCGATTCATACGAGCTTCGAAACTACGCATTCGGTTCACGGCCATTTTGTAGCTCTCTGGGAAGGTTATTTTATCTTCTCTCCATAAAAGACCCGTCTCAAAACGCTCGCCTACTCGTCTTGTCGTTTTTTGTAGAATCTCTCGGGCCCGCAGATCTTCTTTCGTTTCAAGAGGTACAGGAGATACTCCAACAGCTTCGAGCTGAAAGTACTGTTTCAAAGCGTCGTTCATTTCGCGATCTGACTTGCAACATTTATCACAGTTGCAGCGATGGTGTCCCATGAAATTAACATTTGATATAACTCCTGGTCTTGGTCCATACAGTGTCCAACCAAGCTTGCACTGAACTGCTATGGGTTCACCAAGTTCCCCTACCCGGGATTCAAGCGGGGCAATCAAATGAATGTTGTTGATACCGATCAAAAGTTTTGGGGCAGACACACTATAGGTGGGGATTCTGATGTCTTCAAAATGCATGTACCTCTTTTCAAATTCAAATTCACTAAGTTCTTGCATTGGTAGGTCTAGATTTTTAACCGTTCTGGCATCAAGCAAATCATACTTCTTATCACTTCCTTTACCAGAAATCTTAAGAGTCAACTTTGACGATTCATTTTCAGTGGAACTCATTCCATTGGCCCAGGACATTTGTAATGGTTCTCGTTCTCCTTCCGCTCCTAACTGATTTGCTAATTCGTTGTCTATCAAAGTGATGGAAGAACCCTCATCGATAAGAGCCAATACATGGACTTGCTTCTCCAAACTGTATAGGGTTACTGGCATTATCCGATAGAGAACTGAGTGATCTGAACGATGATGGTTGTTACAATTTCTGATAGCGTATGTCCCCTCAGTTGGTTCCCAATGTAACATTGGGTGATGCCTTTTTTGGCACTGGTTGACGTTACATTTTCGCTTTGAAAAACATTCTCTTCCACCGTGATTGAAAAGGCATAAAGGGCATAATTGTAATCGGTTCGTAGTACTCCATCTTTCTTCTAAGTTCAACTTCAAAAACTCGTTGCAGTTTCTTCCGAAATGTCCGGGTTTCTTGCAAACTGAACAGCTGCGGTCTAACGTCACGGACCGAATAGCTCCGACAGCTTGTTGGTTTTTCTGCATATCTGTTGTCGATTCCCTTTGAGTACACGTACAACAACAATGATCGTGTGGCTCGGCAACCGTCAAATTCACAAGTCCTTTGGTTCCGAATTTCTCCCGTTTCTTTCCTTTTATAACGTCATCTGCACCAAACTGCTCAAACGTACCTTCCAACGCTTTATCGACTAGCTCCTCCATAAAATTTCCGAAAGTTTCCAAGTCAACCACAGACCAGCGACGTTTAAACTCAACCCATTCCATAACGTAACACGGAGGGAGCTTCTGCACAAGACTCTTCATAAGGATTGGATTTTTAAGATGGTCGAAAAGTTTAGCCGCTTTCATATGTTCAGTAAACTCTTCCACAGCACTGCCGAATTCGATCAAAGATTCTAAATCTTCCGAACTGGGTCCCGAAAGGCGTTGTATACGATAAGCTAGCATAGTGGATAATATTTCAGGATTTCCAAACCTTTTGCGAAGCTTTTCGATAATTTTCGGAACGTTCTCTGGAAGCAGCAGACGGTTGCGTACTGTTTCAAGTGCTTTCCCCAACAATGCTTCTTGAAGCCTAACCAAATTCTCTGCGTCAGTGAAACCACAAGATTCATTAGCTTGCTCGTATGCACTTATGAACATTGGCCACTCTTCTGGCCTTCCTGAGAACTTGGGCAACGTTTTGGGGTACACTTGTCTAGCAGCTATCTGGAGATGTGTTGGAACCTTTTGAATTGCAGGCAACCTTTTCCTCATAACACCACATGGAGCCTCGAAATCACTTACTATGCTGCTAATGCTGCCTGGAATCGATTCACGACAAGCCCGGTTTGATTTAGGTTTCGCTCCTGATGATCGCTTTCTGTTTTCGTCTTGATTCATGGTCGATTGTTTTGCTTGAGCAGGAAGACTAACTGAGTGTTTTGATACTGCAACCGGATCCTCGAGATGTTGGTTTTCCTGACCGGCATTCCATGCTTCTACCTTCTCCAGAAAATCATCTGCATCTCCTTCGCCGGAATCATCTTCGCTTGAATCACTTGTTTCTTCAACGAGCCTCTCTTGTACGTGCCTAGATTCCATTTCTTCTCGTTCACGTTGAACCGTTTTTAGCTTATGTTCCAACAACTTAAGCTCAATTTCTTCTTCTTCCATTTTTTTCATACTAATTTCACGCAGTCGTTGCAGTTCTCGCTTAGCTGCCTCGCGCACTGAACTTTTGGACGACTCACTTCCACTTTTTCGCATCTTACTCTCACTTCGCGCTTCAATTGTACCGGGTAAATGACCACCGTTTGACAAAGTATTTGACAATCTACTTTTAGAACCTGAATCTTGGGCAGATTTCTTGTTTCCTGATTTAATTGCTAAAGCTTCCTTCTGTCGTTTGCTTTTACTATTACTAAGCTTCTTGTTCGTAGTTATTTTCGACTTACCGACTGCAGGCTCTTTACTACCTTTCTTTTTGGCTGCCCTATGCGGTTGGCGACGAGTGGCGGTTTGTCCAGCTGCTCCAAAGGATTCCAGGAGGGATGGCTCTGAACAAATACATTTGTTGCAAAACCAAAGAGTACCCTCGACGTCCTCTTCATCTACGTTCACGCAGCAAAAATGGTACCACTCTTCACATTTATTGCAGCGAACACTGGAGTCAAAGTCGCTACCTTGGTCACAGCACGGGAACTGGTAATCTTCGGCCATTCTTGTCGCCATTTGTAATCTTTAAAAATGTTCTGTGGCGGATTCCGGAGGTTGAAGTCAGGTTCAGTAAACGAATCCTCAAAATTTATCGTGAGACAATTTAAAGCTACAATTTATTTTGGTATTAATAATAATAATAATAATCAAGCCCTATTACTCTAACTTACATTACAAGTTTCTCCCTGATTCTATTAATTTTCCGTCCAAAACCACAGTTCTTAGATGGGCGCTTAGTCCTGAATAAAATGTTCATCAAATTCTGCTTTAAGTACAATTAAAAGTGACTTACGGTAAGTTCTCAATGAGATGTACTTGAATGTTGTCAATTCAAACGGCTTCCTTCAGTCATCAACCTATTCGAATGAAATATTTTGTCTCAATGTCATTGTTTTGTTCGTATTTAACATCTACTCACGGTACGTCTTCAAATACAGTTGGTCACCACAATACTATTAGTCGACCAATCAGTCGGAACGATAATTTGTCCTATCTTAGAAAAACTAATATTAAAATATCATTCGAATTCACATTTAAAATATATTACAATTTCCTTACACGTCTCTCTAACACAATTTTTACAATCACAATGGAATTCTTGCACTAGCTCTTTTCGCTTTCTTTTATATTTCCAACGAACTATTTCCAAAATGGTACATTCGCCATTCTCTTAAAAACAACCTTTCTAAACATGTCAGCGCCCATGAACATAAACATCGCAAACAGCTGATACAATATTTTTCTAGTGTTCCCTTTATCTCATTCTGTTTTCCGCTTGTCCCGCACGGTGGTCAAAAAGTGCTTGCAACAGGCCCCGAATCGCGACGAGAAGCAGAACAAGTCCTCCAAAACTCGTGCCAGGAAGCTGTACCTCAACATGCTGACGAAAGTTGAATGCTGCATCATGGATGTTTAATACGGTCGCTAGTGGCCGTCTGAGTTCTTTACCTGCCGGTGGGGAGAAGGATCAAATGTTTAATACTGTCGCTAGTGGCCGTCTGGGTTCTGCCGATTGGGAGAACCTTTTTTCTGCTTTCTAGAAAACGTGTTTTTTCTTCCGGTTTTTCTTAAACTTTGTTTTTTTTTCTCTCTGTCTGCTCCGATACTTAATTTTAATCAAAATCAGCAACAGTTGCCATAGCAACTATTCTGGGGTAATAGAGGGCAAGAGGTCCCTCTATCATGTGTCCGTAACAATAATGGACGGCGAACATATGTGAAGGCCGACTTCAAACAGATCCCGGGCAACCTGTTTTTCACGGCCAAGGATAAGTTCAGCGTTCCGGAGCATGTCCGCCCTCAGAAGATGTACAAATTTGCGAAGAAATTCCTGGTTTTGCAAGCCATCTGCACGTGAGGGAAGCGGAGTGCACCTTTCGTGACCCAGGACACGATGAACGGACAGGTGTACATGAAAGGGCGCTTCCTCTCCTGAAGGCCCACAACGTCCCAAAAATCTTCTGGTCGGATTTGGTCTCATGCCACTACTCCAAGGACGTGCTGAAGTGGTATGCGGACAATAAGGTCAATTTCGTGCCGAAAATGTTCAACATTACGGAGCTCCGCCCCATCGAGAAGTACTGGGCGATTATGAAGCAGCACCTTCTTAAACGACCTAAGGTAGTGAAGACAGTCGAGGAACTCAAGAAAGTATGGGTTTACACGAAAAAAAAAACGGTTAATTCACAGGTGGTGCAGAATCTTATGGCCAGGGTTAAGGCCAAGGTGCGGGCATTTGAAGTTCAATAGTTATTTTTCAATCCCTGGAAATTTGATGGCAATCGGATAAAAACTCGAATTTTGCGAATCAATTTTGTGTGGACACCCTTTAAGATTCGAGTAGGTCTAAAATAAAATAAATAACATCGTTTTATGATTTTTTTCGAAAGTTTTTCGGTCGAAGATTTTTAAAAAAAGGTTATAAATACAAATTAAGTTAATGCTGAATCAGAAACAGCGAAGCATCTGGGCTGCAAATATATAAGCCTCATACGAAATTTTAAAAAAAATCTTTTGAAAATTCTGCAAATTATTATTCTGGAGTTTACTGTACTGTTTTATCTAGTCTAACATTCGTAATAACAATGAATGCTTATTTTTTAGCACACATTGTATGAATATTTGTAGTAGGAACGTAAATTAGAGGAGAAATTTTAAAGCATTCAGTAGAAATAGACATATGGGACAGACATGATTTGGTAATTTTTCATATATGTTGTGAACTAAGTTATAAAAGTTTTTTGTCTACATTGAAGAACTAACTGTATTTGAGCGATTTTTAAGATAAACTTTAAAATGATGAAAATGCATATGGGACAGACTTGCGAAAAGCGGCAGAAGACTACTTGAACAAAAACGAGCGTTTTATAATGAGAACATTCGATTCCTCTCAAACACCTTCATCCTTTTGGTATGGCATATCACTGATCTGAGATCTAAAAGGTACATTGGCTCATAGCCATTATTGCGTGATTCCAAACGTAAAGGAATGGAATGAGAGCAGGACCAAATTAAGCCATCACGCCCCCTCCCCTGTCCCGTGAATCTTTTTTTTTTTTTCATATGCTGCTCCACCATCTATTCATTGCTTCTACCCAAAGCGCTCTAGCTTTGACCTTTCCACCTATCAATTTTCATTTCTGTCTTAATTGCTCTCTATTTAGAATTATAATTTACCGATATGCCATAAACTTAAATAAGAAATCTCTTGATTAGAAAAATTTAAAGATAAATATTAAATCTCTTTTCATTTTATTAATTACTTGGTATGAGCTTCATAGGAAGCAGAATGCATATTTCCCTCATTACTATTGAAAAGTAACATTAAGACTTCAGACAAAGAATCTAAAATTTAAAAAACATCCAATATAATTAAATTAAAATTCCATGGTTATACAGACAGTTCAACAGTGAGAAATTAAAATCGTACATACTATCAAATTATAAATAAAATTCAAATACCTACAAAATTGAGAATCAAAGGTACAATCGGAGGAAAGCAGGAATTGCAAAATTTCATATCATTAAAACACAAAACAAACCGTGTTCATGTAATGTGTTGAACGTTTTAATATGTAATGCGGATTAACTCCCTGAAATTAAAAATTATTTATTTATAAAAAAATGTTATAATAATAAAATTAGAAGCTTTTGTCAAAAGTACTTCCATATGTGACAAGAGTTACAATCGAAACCATTAATTCAGAATGGAAATTAAATGTTCCAGACACAGAATCATAAATCTGGAATAAGATGAGATAGAAAATGTAAAAATATTCATGTTTAGATAATCGCTCAATGAAATTCGCAATTCAACTATGAGAGCGTTTTTATGATAAAAATAATTTGTGAATGTTCATTTAAAAAATGATATTCTGAATTCAGGGAATTTCCATTAGTAGACAATATTTAGAAATACATCAGATTCAAAAGTATGAAATTTGGGCTAGATGAGTTGGAAAAGTTTCAATTCAATGAGGAAACTCAGTTTTGCTGATTGATCCTTTTTAGCCAACTACAGTTATCTTTTTTTTATTTTTTAATAATTTAAATGTAGAGTGTATAAGTCAACGTAAATTTCAATAGTTGTTAATTAACATCAATTTTACATTATTCATACTTAGGCTTAAGCTTTTAAAGTGAGCAATCCAAATTCCCTGGTTGTATTAATTTTATCTCAACAAAGTCCGAGAAAACTTACAATTTAAAATGAATTTAAATGTTCTCTCCACTTTCTAAAATTTCTGCCAATTTTCTTTAAAACACTGATAATTTCTATATATATTTTTTTTAATTTGACAAATCTTAGAAAAAGTTAATCTATTCCCCGTAAAACCGTTGCATTTTTTTAACGAGGAGAAAATACTTCCTTATCAGAACATAATGCTCCCGCTTTTCCTCAAAATGTCCGCTTTTTTCATGGGAAATTTTTACAAAGTTTACTGTCTTACACTGAAAAAAATCAAACTTTAGCCTCAATTTCAATTCATTGGTTTAACACATAGAATCTTTGGAATACGTCATTTTTCTCGAAATAAGCATCAATTTTTGGAGTTTTTATAAGAAAATGCTGAATAACCCTAAAGGTACAGTAAGATTCTGATTCAGGTAAGCGTTTTTGAAGCACGCCCATCCATTCTAAATGATTATAGATCTTAATTTTTCGAAAGAATCTTTGTAAAATTCCTTTTATCATACACCACATTTTCCGACTCAATTGTCCAAAGTATACAATGATGGAAGTTTTCTTGAGTTTTCATACTCAAAACAAATTTGAAATATATTGTCCTTCACGAAGGATTTTTTTTCGCGATATCAAATCCGCCGTTTATATGTAAGACTTGAAATACCGTAGAAAACAACCGGGTTTATGGCAAGAAATTGTCTAAATAGAATAGAAGTCATGTAAGAAAGTCTGAGCAAAATATATCAGCGTTACAAAAAAAACCTTAGTGTACTTTCTATGAACAACTTTGGCTGATGGTATACGTATAAGTTTGGCAATATAATTAAGCTTTTTTTTAGAGTTTCTTAAATGTCCCGCTTTTTCGGCTGTGTCCCACTGTTTTGTCGTGAAATGTTCCGCTTTTTTTCTGAAAGTATCTGGCAAGTCTAGCTTAGGGCGTATGTAATGTGTATACTAATGAGTATAAGCAACCCGGATTAACTGGGGAGACACGGAACTAGTAGTGCCTTGACGGAAATTCGTATAAATCCTTTTTAGTTTTTACCACATGCTCGTATGTATGTATCTGAACGAACATACTGTTCGGGCTCGGCCGATGGGGGGGTTCGGATTTCGAGGTATTTCTTCCCGTCTCTCGTCGACGGAATCTACCAGCAGCAAGAATGTCCAGGTAAGTCTTCGGCACTTCACTAGTCAGCTGTTCACCCGCTGGGGGAAGAATTTGTTTTCCTCTTTGGGGTAGGTTTGCGAGTAAGCACCACACAGTATGCACGTTATAGTTGCGATTTGTTTACCACAATTGCCGATTTCGGATCCACTACTGAGAAGTCGCTTAGTTGGACTTAATTTAATTAGGCTTTATTGGAGATGAAGTAAAATTCCGTGCTTCTAATTCAAGGTACTGATCTATTCTGTCTAACTAAAAATGGCTAACCTAAACTATTATGTGAACTCTCTCCGCGGTGTTCGCTATGTTGCGAGAGAGAGTTGATCTTATGCTAAGGTACGATCACAAATAATGGTGTTTACGAGCAAATGGATTAAAGTGTCAAGTGAACATAGATTAAGACACATATTCAAACAACAAGAACATTATTCATGACCGGTGTAGTACCGATCATTCCGGCCACCTTGAAACTACAGTTTCAACACTCCCTGCTCCCGAGGAATTTCTGCATGCTTCTTCGACTGGATTCAAGGACACAGCTGGTTTGTCGCATATCGAGGAACCTTCTTCGTCTCAGCGTCGGAACTGGTTCAGAATCTGTGGACGACAAAAGAGACCCGGTAGAACGAACGGCGTAGGGTAAAATTATAGGAACGCTAATCACCTATTAGCGCCCCTTTGGCGCGTTGAGCAACGTTCGGCGTGCTCTACCGATCTTTGGAGACTCTGCTGTCGCTGTAGATGGATTTGGTCGTTATAGGAGGTGGACGATGAGATTCTGCTACGATGTACGACAACGGGAGATCTGGAATCGAAAAAGACCCGGTAGACCGAACGATATGGAGAAAGTAATAGGAACGCTAATCACCTGTTAGCGCTCCATTAGCGCGTTGAGCACGTTCGGCGTGCTCTACCGGTCTTTGTAGCCTTTTCTGGTCGTCGGTGGTTTTGACAACCATCTCGCAGGGCTGTCTCTAGTCCTAAAACCGGAACGACTCCATCTCGACCTGGATGAAGCTGTGCAAGGCGATCTAGTGGCCGCAAGGGGACAGAACAGGGCCGGTATTTTTGCGACGACGGATCGTAACACCATGCAGGTAAGTCGGACGGCTGTAGGTTTCTGGAGAATTCGCTGACTGCATTGTGCACTCCCGGAATGAGTCTCCAACTGGGCCCGTCTGTACCAATCTGGATAGCAGTTGCACGTTTAGCAGCGACAGTTCTCCAACGATGAGGTGGCGACTTTGAGCGTTGGGGTATCCGGAACGGTGCTGTTGGCAGAACAGGTGCACAATACTCCATAACGGTAACAGTGGGCTGCTTGGCCAAAGGGACAACGTAGCAGCAGGATCCACAGGCAGCGCCTTCTCCTTCACCGATGACCTTGGATGCGCTTAGAGGAGTACTGGACAGCAGGCTGTGTTGAGCGACGGGACCGACGAGCAGCGTATCGTTGAGCGCGTACCCTGAATTGGGCTCATAGGATGCGTTGAATACCACGCGTTCATTGGTGGTTTTGCTGGCTTCCTTGAGCACCGGGTGATGTGGCAGATAGCAGTGTGGTTCGTCCTCAACAGGATCGCTGTTGTGCATATTTCTGGGTTGGGCGGTACTTTCAGTAGTTTGATGGTGTCCATTTCTGGTGGAGTTTCGTTGTGTGGTCTTCGTGTTTGAATCTCCAAGGGTGGTTTTAGGATTATTGGGCCGGGAATGGCGGGCGATGCATCCTTTTTTGTGGATTTGAGTGGTGGAGGGTTCAGCTTCCATTCTCAGGCTCCCATCGGCGGTTTCCATTGGCCGGAACTCCCCAGGGATCGTTTCTCGGGTTTGATCAACGGTGGAGAGGAAGCACGCTTGCGGTGCAGTGGTGGAGCTGGAATCTACTTTGCCAGAAACTGTCCAGCCAAAGAGGGTGTCCACCAAAAACGGGAAACCGTTACCAAGGGAGTGGTGTACGCCTGTATGAAACTCATGGTAACATTCTCCACCGATGATCATGTCGATTGTTGCTGGAACGTTAAACTGAGGATCCGCCAATGGAACCTTTGGTATTCTCCAGGCAGTTGAATCGATCGGGGTTGTGGGAAGATGGGATGTTGGTTTCTTCATGACGAGGAAATCGAGTGTGGTGGAGAAGTCGCTGTTCTTGGATATGATTTTGGCAGCTAACTTGTGTTTGATGCGCTTCACTGACTCTCCGATTCCGGCAACTGAGATGTCCACGGGCCTTTGACGGGTGGCGAGTTGGTTCGCCAGCTTCTTGGTGATGAAGTTGGACATCGCTGCAGAATCTAGCAGAGCTCTAGCAGGAATCTTTCTGCCGTATCGGTCGACAACAAACAGCGTGACCGTCTCCAATAGAACCGTCGAATTTGAATGCACGGATAGATTTATCGCTGGTGGGTTTACTGAACCGCTAAAACCTGGATTCGCTTGTACGGGATGTGGTTCCTCAGTAGTGGGTTGCTCTAGATGTGCTGTTTGGTGGTCGTGCAACATGGTGTGGTGTTTCGCTTGGCAAATCCTACACAGAAACTTCGATTTACAGGATCTTGCCCGGTGGTTTGCGCGAAAGCAATTCCAGCAAAGACTGTGCTGTGTCACAAGCTCTCGCCGTTGGGAGCTTGACAGGTTCGAAAATGCTGGACATTGGTGAAGCGGATGTGTTCTCAAACAACAGTGGCATGGCGAAGTGCTGGATTGAGTTTCGGACGTAGCTGTGTTCACGACAGATCGGATGGGAACTGGTTTCTTCGGGATTTGACCGGCCACCTTGGAAACGGTGGGCGCTGAGGAACGATGCTGGAGATCGCTGTCCACGGATTTCAACATCCGGACCTGGTGGACGAGAAACTCGATGAGCTCGTCGTACTTCACTTCTTCCTTCTGTCGAGTATCTTGCTCCCATGCACGAATCGTCGCCGAATCCAACTTGTTTGACAGGATGAAGATGAGCGGAGTGTCCCAATGCTCGATCGGTTCGCCCAACTTCCCAAGAGCCTTGACGTGTCGCTGGAAATCATCAACGAGTGTGTTGAGGTTTTGTGCGGACTCATGCTGAAGGGGTGGAAGGTTGTATAGGCCGCGGAAAAGCTCTTTTCTAAGGAAACGCTTGTTGTCATACCGCTTTTTCAATGCATCCCACGTCGACGCATAGTTATCGGCTTGGATATCCACAGACTCGAACGGTTTTCTTGCCTCTCCTTCCAGCGACTGCAAAAGATACTGCAGCTTGTTGACGATTGGTATATCCTCGTTGCAGTGAATCATCGAGAGAAAGTTGTCACGGAACGAGATCCAGCGTGATTCATCTCCACTAAACTTCGGCAAATCGATTTTTGGCAGACGATGATGAAAGCTTGAAGACATGCTGTGAGAAGCCGATGCGTGTATGATCGTCGAACTCAACGGATGCTCCCTACTTTCCAGTTTGGACAACAAGAAACCTTTTGCTCTGCAAAACCGATCCTCGAAATCCGCCCGGAATTCCAGATGTGTCTCGAACCGTTCTTCGCTGTCACCCATCTCGATGTCGTTCTGCACGTTCAAGAAGAGTTCGTTGCACTTGTTGAGCGCCTCCAAACGTACCGCAACCTGGCAACAGTCCCGTTCATAGGTGAAATCCGCTACGAACTTCTCCACCACATCTCGTTCGGCACATGCTCGTCGTCTCGTCAGAAGGTCCGCTGCTAACTTTTTCTCCGCCTTGCTAGCCATCACTCAACACCACTCAAATCACACTTTTGACACCAAAAACGATCGGAAACACCACCAACGATTGACCTTTCGGATGTGTTTTATAAATAAAAATCGCCAAAATATTTTTATTTAGTGTATGTTGCTATCCTTTTGATCGGTACTGTAGTCAGCAACTTGTATGAACGCCACCCAGCAATGTTAAAATCGCCACAAAATAAACTCCGAAAGTGATTTGAAATTTTTCAAAAAATCTAATTTATGAAATATTGCTATACTTTTGAACGATACTGTAGTCTAGCAACTTGTCTCAATGCGTCTCAGCAATTCTTCAGTGTCTCAGTGACCACTGGAAGTAAATTCCAATTTGTTTAAAAACTTTCAATTTTTCAAGTGTCGATGTATTTTTGATCGACACTGTAGAGTGCACCACCCTAAATGCACTTGCACTTCCACCTTCAACCGACCTTTGGCCACAAAATGCAATTAAGTGTAAAAAGTTATTTAATTTTTCCTTGTTGCAAAACTTTTGTGCTGCACTGTGTTTCAAAACATTCGAACGGCACTGTAGAAGATTTCCGTTTGTTTTGATTCTAATCGATTGTTTGGTTATTATTGCGGTGTCGGTTAATTTTACCAATTTACAAAGTTATCCGTTGGCCAAGTGAAAGATAGGCCAAAATGATCTGATCCGCGGTGAGTAAATCACAAAAGGGCCTACCTTGGTGTGGATTATCTACAAACCACAACTGCTATGGCGCTCGGAAGATGGCGATTGATGATTCCTCTGCTGGTCCAGATGAGCTTCCTGTCCTCGAATCCGGCTGCGAAGGACCAAATGTTCGGGCTCGGCCGATGGGGGGGTTCGGATTTCGAGGTATTTCTTCCCGTCTCTCGTCGACGGAATCTACCAGCAGCAAGAATGTCCAGGTAAGTCTTCGGCACTTCACTAGTCAGCTGTTCACCCGCTGGGGGAAGAATTTGTTTTCCTCTTTGGGGTAGGTTTGCGAGTAAGCACCACACAGTATGCACGTTATAGTTGCGATTTGTTTACCACAATTGCCGATTTCGGATCCACTACTGAGAAGTCGCTTAGTTGGACTTAATTTAATTAGGCTTTATTGGAGATGAAGTAAAATTCCGTGCTTCTAATTCAAGGTACTGATCTATTCTGTCTAACTAAAAATGGCTAACCTAAACTATTATGTGAACTCTCTCCGCGGTGTTCGCTATGTTGCGAGAGAGAGTTGATCTTATGCTAAGGTACGATCACAAATAATGGTGTTTACGAGCAAATGGATTAAAGTGTCAAGTGAACATAGATTAAGACACATATTCAAACAACAAGAACATTATTCATGACCGGTGTAGTACCGATCACATACGGTTATCCACCATGGGTGCACGGATTCCCCACATTCTGCCTAAGTACCTATGTGCTTGCATGCATCTTTTAGATTATTTAGTTCAACAAATCTTCAATGCACCGTACACCATACCCGTGCCCCATGGCTTTGTATGAACTGTTGTGAAGCGAATGTATTGCGTGTGCTTTATAGGTATATTTTTGGAAAAACGAGTCAATCAGGAGGGCTAGTTTACTTTACAGGTATTCCGGCATCTGTGTATATACCCGGCCAGCTGATAACTGATTGAACATTCTTAATAAATAAACATGTAGTGAGTTACCTAATACATCTTATTGTCGGCCACTTGAAGCATTCGAACCCAAAAGTTTTCTGCCGATACAGGGGATCGAACCCAATATTCGATTATACTAATTTCATTATAAAATAACAAATTTTAACATGGACGCATTCGTTGGACGAATTAAATTTATATCACCACGGAGAAGCTATAGTCAACAAAATTCTGAAGTTGGTTGAAGTCCATAAGAAATGTAATCATAGCTGAAAAAGGGTCCCAGATGGCATCATTTCAACAACGTATTTGTATCTGCATCAAGCTTCGGTAGTTTTGATGAGATCAATCCATTATTTTTTATTCTATAATTTTATCTCTTCAATAACCTACTGTATAATCATAAACGTATTAAAAAATCATATGAAGCGTTTGGCGGGGAACTCCACCCTTTATTCCTCCTCTTGATGTCGTATCTTTTGCAGTTTTCATCTGCAATGCGTTCAGTATATCACAGATACAATGTTGAAAAGATAAATGAAAGACGCAAGTTTTTCCATTTTCCAGGACGCTGGCCATGTTGGCCATGGCTCATGTTGATGTCAGAAGAAGAAGAAGAAGATACCGGGAATCGAACCCAATACGCCTGGTATACTAGACTCGCGCCAGGCTATCCGCTAGAGCAGACAACGTTTTTTTCCTTCTTCGAATTTATCACATGGGTAGGAAAAAAAGTTTCAGGTCTAATATCTGAAGTTTCATCAAAAAAATTTCTAGAAACTTACTTTGGAGACAGTAAATACGAAACGAAATCAACCAATTTTACACAAGTTTTCAAGTTTTTGTTTTTTTTTTTTTTTCAATCAATACGGTAAAATATAGTAACACTTTTGATTGATTTGCGATAGATCTCAAAATTCGTCAAACACGTAATCAACTTGTTTATTCAATACATTTTATTTCTTTTAAATGAGAAATAGATCTTTTTTTAAAGTTTTCAAAATGAAGGCAGATTTTTTTTAATTAAGTTTTAGTAGTGATACTTAAAGTAAAATTGAGATAGGAAATATTATTAGGGAAAAAGTCATAAACTAATTTCATTAGGCAATAGTAGGAGTTTAGAAGAATAAGTTTGAAAGTTTTAATTACACTAGTCAAAAGTCTCGCGATCACCTCCGTTTACCCGAACCTCCAAACCAAAATTATTTTGTCAGGATGCAGAGTTGATCTCGGCCCTAAAGCACAAGATTGATCTTTCATCCTTTTCTATATTTTCCAATCTCCAGTTCCAGTTCCAGTCATAACTACTAGGACGTGGCCGGCGCCATTATTGATGTAAAAAGAGAGAGCATCAGGTTTGAGCATTGTGAATGTGATGCCAATCCCAGGCTCCATTCATTTGATCTCTGAACAAAACTGATGGCCTCGGTCAATCACGGAGTAGCAACCATTGGCGATGTGGAACTCGTTCTACTGAGCCACGCCTACGATTATGGAGTTCGAAATATATTTATTTTCATAACGATATTTTCCAAATAATGAAACATTAAAAAAATAATTCCAACTAGCATTGGTATATTCATACGAAAGAAAAATGTTGAAGAAGCATTTCGGACTTAATGATTAAGTGGATGTGAGTAGTCAATCAAGCTAAGCTAATAAAATTGAGAGTTATCTATTGCTCCGAAAACATGGCGTTATGGAGTTCGTATCATTCTTCAACATACTATATACGATTTTTTTTTATAAATGCGATGCTTAGACAGTATTGTTTGTTATATTCTAGACGTTATAGTTGTTTTCAAGATTTACAAATTAAATGTTTGCACGGAGCTCATAGTCATAATAGTGCACCGGTAGCAGGTTGATTGCATGTAGAGTCGTGATCGCTACAACCAATTGCGGTAACACTGTGCCATTTTTTTTTCAATCTAGGAATTTTGGCAAAAATGAAAGAAGGTGCCGAAAATGTACAAACCAAGGTTCAGGCTAAATTGGACAGTGTGGTTAAAAATGTTGGTGATACGGGTAAGGGTAAGTTTGCTTACAGCACCTAAAATGTAGTTTTTTGCACATCTATTTGTTTATTTATTTCTATTTTGGTTAAGTTGGGAATAGATATATTCTTTTGTTTTTATAATTTTTAGGATTGTTATTTTACAATCCGTGATCCAATACAGCTATGGATAAGATTTTCCAAGTACTCCAGACTATTCTTATAACGTGTTAAAGCATTAACGCTACATGTTTTCCTGCAGTTATCGAATTCCATAATCATATAGTTGCGTGACTCGTCAGCAGTTGGTCCTGCATTGTAGAAACATCCATGGATCTAAATAATAATAATAAAAAAAAACAAGGAAGTCATATTACATTAAATTAAATTGAAAATTTCACAAACCTTCGAGAAGTCATCCACTTGACTTGCTTGGAAAATCACATTATTTTTAAAGGTACTCAAATATATATTAGCATCCGAGAGCAATTCCGACTGCACTCCGTTCAAATTGATTCGATTCAAAATGTCGGTCACACGACTATAAGTGTCCTGTCGACCAGTTCTAGGTTCAGAACTTCCCACATTCTCGGTTACACGTGGCTTAGCGGTCATCGATATAATAGTGGCTTCAGTCGTCGGAGCAGCCGTTGTCGGTCGACCTGTGTCGAGCATAAGAAATTTTGAATTGACACATCAGCGAACATTTAAGCTATTAAGGCTTCTTACTGCTAGGTACTGAGTTCTTTGAATCGAAGGCTTCATCCGAGTGTGAACCATAATCGAAAATCTCTGTCATAGGGCCTAGTTCAAAGATAAACAAACGTATTATCTGAACAGTTTTATACAACTTACTCGGCATAAACCTGTATGCTGTCCACTCATCCCGACTCGTTCTGAAAATAGAAAAAAATGTTTGCATGGTGCCAATGCATGGTTAAATTGATTATACCGTCTCCATGAAATGAATCGTCGGTTTCTATAACATAAGAGAATATATCCTCATCTAAAAAGGTGGAACTTTTAAATGTATATGATTAAAATTTCATTTTATTTGTTACCGCCAGCTGAAGATTTTTCCGTATACACAAAGGAAACGAAAAGCAACAACCAAAATGCTGAAAACATTTTTAATGAAGGTTCTTTAAGAAACCCATCGGAAATCGATCGCCTTATATAGAGCGACTTTTTAGTTTTCGCACATGCTGTTCAATGAGATGGAACTAGTAGTGCAACATAATTTATCATTATAGGTATTTAAACAAAAGTGATATATGAATATTCAATCTGAACCAGATGTCTGCTATTTTTCATAATGCCAGGCTCTCTTTGGGACACATTCATATTTCTCGGAATTCTAGTACCTACACATTGACTTTAGGAAGAGGTTTCCATTCTAGTAAAAAAAATAAGTAAGTGTAATGTGTAAGTCGATTGTGCTTGTGTTTGAGCTCTCGATGACATGCAGGCGTAGAAACAATGATCATATTAAACTAAGGTTACCATACGTACTCTTTTAAGAGTACATGTACTCTTTTTCGATCGAGAAATGAGCGTACTCTTCTTTTTGTAAAATTTTACGAAATGTACTCTTTTTTATGAGAGCCATTTAATCAGAAAAATGAACTTTTTTGTTTCAGTATATGAAGTGTGTTTAACACATCTCATACAAGAAATGCGCTAGAAATACAACTTACAAAAACTTTGATTATGTTACCTAAAGGAAGGAATCTTTGAATTTACAATGAACGCAATAAGCGCCTTTGAGTATGCAATATACCCGCGAACAGTTATCAAAGAGCACAAAAGCAATATATTCAAATGATTCGTAAAGCACAAAACTAACATGTTGTTTGCTTAAAGGAAACATACGTGTCTAAAATCTCTTTTTGAAAACAAGTATTTTATCGGGTGTTGTGTAGTTTGTCAGCATAACATCAAATAGTACTTTCTTCGAATAATCCAAATGGGAATATTCAGTCCTTGATTTTTCTCTTTTTATTAGTTGAAAAAAAAAATGAGACAATTTTTAATTATCATATGCGTTATACCTTAGCTTTCCAGCATATTTTCTAAGCGGGCCGGCAAATCCGGGCATTTTTCCTAAAATCCTTGCAATATCGGACATCGGATTTTAAAATCATCAATAAAAATAAAACCGGCAATATCAGCCCATATCTGACCAGAATCCAGGCTTTTCTTATAAAAATTCAAGAGAAAAAGTGAATTGATTTACACCAGCGGTTATCAATTCATATTAAACATTTCCAAAAAATGATTGCACGTGTATTTCGTTCACCTTGTTTCATACAAGGTAAAAAAAATCATACATTATGTAAATAAAAAGTTTTTAAGGTTTGGATTTTTTTAGATTTTTGATAAATCTGGGCATTTTCCTCGATGACTGCGGCCCAGATTCTGGCCAACCGGACCGGACCGGGCTTTTCATTTTTTTCCATTGATAAAGCAGTCAACCTGGAATACTTAATCTTACCTATTTCTCCCAACAAATTGACAGCATTTAAATGACTTTAAGTAACTCTGTTTTATTTTGATTTACTAAAGTCTTAGTACTCTTGGAATTTTTTTTCATTGGATTTTTTTTCATTGTACTCTTTTTAGCATTTCGGGATATGGTAACCCTATATTAAACGTGACTTTTTTGTAAGATCTTCCTTTTCTACATGTACTGCTGTTCTTCAAGTTTCGAACCTCTTACTTGGGTTAGATCAGCTGGATGTAGTTGGTAATTCATGTTTGCTCTCTCTATAACATAACAATTGCTTAAAGTTTATATGTTAGGAAATTAACCCAGAGACTTCCCAATGTATAAACAACTTCAAAATTAACGCACTTGAAATATATTCACCTAATGAAATAATTTTCCAACCACACTTTATCCAGGAAAACCTGAAAATTTCTAGATATTTAAGGGAATGAGCGCTACATAAGGTGTTGGTAAATTTTATTCATTTTATGTTTTGTTTTATGATTTCAGTAGAATATAATTTAATTAAATATTTTATCAAACATAAAATCGATTTCATTTACTAGCAAAAAAAGTTGTTTTCACAGATGCTTCTGATCTCAGTCGCAAAATTGCCCCTCGTATGGAAGCTACGCATGTTATGGAGGTTGCCCAACTACTCTTGTCGCTTTTGCACTCGTGGGGTTTGGATCCCCATCTCGATAAGGTCTGTGAGACACAACTAGGCCTGTTGAAACCAAAGGTACACTTCAACGCTTGGGTATTTTCTCGTATTTTTTTTCTCAATTCTTCCCTTTTGATCCTAGATTCCAGTTTCGTTTGGCGTATTATCGAAAGGCGGCTATATGTCTCTATTGCTACCAACGTGGCAAAATAATATAGGTGCCCCAACAGAAGCAACCGACGTTGCCGTTTTGTCGTCAAAAGAAATCACTTGGCAAGATCATTTGACGAAAATGTTCACCGCACGTTTACATTGGGAACTGAGCACAACTTTAACTTCGAATCATTTGTTGGCCTTGATTGCCATGTCTAATACCCTAATGTCCATGAATATGGCAACCTTCATACCGGAACAGGAACGTAACCGAAAGTTGCACCGTCAATCAACTCGGGCTTCCTGGACAAATGACGAAGAGCAAGAGGAATTATTCACGCAGCAACAAGCTCAAATTAAGCAAGGCTGGAGCCTTCTTTCAACTCATCATTGCTTTTTACTTCCGGAAAAAATAGATGCATTGGACGCGAACACTTTCAAGAGACCTCAAGTTGAGATGATGGCCCGCCGTTGGCAGCACCACTGTTTGGAGATCCGTGAAGCTGCTCAACAGCTACTTCTCGGGGAACTCGGTAGAATGGGTAAAAAGGGTAGAAAACAACTTGTGGAAAGCTGGGCTCAATATCTTCCAATGTACACCCATACTGAACCCATCGTTCAACAGACACAGCCCAATAACCAATCTAACACAGGCTCTCCTGTCGCTACACCTGGAGGGCAACCTATGGAAGCCCAAGACGAAGAATCCGAAGAAGAGGAAGAAGTTGTGCGCAAACCTTCAAGTTTGGCGGAATTGAAACGAAAACAAACAACCGCCGTTGTACTGCTTGGTGTTATAGGGGCAGAATTTGGACAAGATATTTCATCGTCGGATGGCAAACGAAATAATGAAAATCGTCGTAAGAGTTCTGTCGTAGAAGGTTTTGGCATTGGTAACAATAATCTGGCTCGGTCCACGTCGATGGCTCTGACACATTTGCTACTTGCCCCACCAACTACTAAACTTCCCGCTTATACCCCACTGAGAAGGGCTGCCATCGATTTGATTGGACGTGGATTTACTGTTTGGGAACCATACATCGACGTCAGTAAAGTATTGCTAGGGTTGCTGGAAATGTGTTGTGACTCTAATCGTCTCATTCCTGTCTTGAATTACAAACTTCCATTGACACCGCAAGCGGATGCTTGTAGAACAGCTAGACATGCCCTCCGTTTGATTGCGACTGCCCGACCAGCTGCTTTCATAACCACAATGGCACGTGAGGTTGCCCGGTACAATACCATGCAACAGAACGCACAAGCCATTAGTGTCCCTATAACTAATTCGGTCCTGCATAGGGCTAAGAGAGAAATTTTACAGTGCGTTGAAATGTTGATTGATAAAATGCAGACAGATATTGCAAATCTACTAGTTGAGGTAAGATTTCGTGTTCATTTGGTTTTCGTCCTATGTGTTTAAATTTTGGAATTATCTATTTTCAACAGGTTATGGATATAACGTTACATTGTGTCGATGGAGGAGATCTTAAGAATAAGGGCCTCGCGGAAGTAAGCCCAGCTATGTGTAAATTTAATCAAGTTTCTCACTGCGGACAATCGAGAAGAATTGCTGGTAAGTGTATTCATCTATTTTTTTTTACAGCACTTTCACTGTTACAAGTTTGAAGGCTTGTAACTTTTCTGATTTATGGACCCTTTTATGGACATTTCTTGTAAGTCCAGGTCAAAAACTTTCTTTGTAGTTCTAGTAGCGTGAATATGACTGACTGAAAATCGATATATATCTCTCTCTCTCTTTCTCTATTCTCAACCGATCTGGGCAAATGTTTCATTTATTTATATTTCTGCGATAACTGGCTTGAAGCCCCGAAGAGTATCTTTGTAAAAAAAAATACAGAATTTAAGAAAAATTTAAACATTTTCCACTTTACGCACTTTTACAGGCAAAATTAAAATATTTGGTCGGTGAGTCCCCATACGATTTGTTTTTTTTTTTTTAAGATTTATAATCTATGTATATTTATTAATTTTCAATCTGAAAAAATATTTCAGTGCAATGGAATAGCAATATTTTTCTTTAAAAATTGCCCTTTTAATTTTTATGCAAGTTCTTGTCATTCTAAAACATAAAAAAAGTTCAACGCCTAGAAAGATAAGTGATTTGGATAGAAAAACTTATTATATATGCAAATTTTATTCGAATTTTATTATTTAAAATATTCTCGTTTTTATTAGTGTTATCAAAATGAAACTTAAATGTATATTCATATGTGTATATCTTGGGAATTTAATTCTGGTTTAATGAAATTTAAAGAAACAACTTTTTCAAACTTGTTTTTTGAATTCACCCCACATTATTTGTATGCTCAGTTGCATATGAATAAGCATTTTAGAATTTTTTTTGATAATACCACTCGTTTATGGTAGTTTTCAATTACTTTTACCTCAGATTAAAATTTAAACAAATCGCAGCAGACCAGTTTTCAATAGAATTTAAAATTCGAAGTTTAGTTAAAAGTATTTGCATTGAAATCCGTGCATCATCGGCTACATAACATCAATTTCAAATTATTTTTTCTCATATTAAAGGTGAATCCAATCATCTGAACTTCATTTTTGCATAAGAATTTATAACTGATGATATTTTTGAAATCTTGAATTAAACATGAAAAACTAATTTTTCAGGAGAAGTTTCAATTTCATTGACCACATCTAAAACATGATGAATCTAACGCGTTTCGCGCTAGTTTGCTATCGATCATTTGCAATTCACTTTTGCCAACAATAAAGTTGATTTTTGTAAATTTAGGATCGACAAAAAGATAGAAATGCATTTTTTTTTGGAATATTTTCAAGTTTATCACAATTTCAAACTTCTATTAAAAATTCCTAAAAACTTTAAAATTCAATTTAAATCAAAGAATTTAAGAGATTATTATAATAATATAGTGGGTTGAAAACTGTATAAGCTAGGATTACTTAACCTTAAAAGTAATCTTTGAATAAAATTGGAGAATCACAGTGTACATGATGGTTACTAAAATTGGGCTTTAAAACAGAAATAAAACGTTTAATAAAACACTCCAGGCTTATGAAAATCATTTTATCAAGAGAAAGTAACACGCAAAATTTAAGCAAGATACAAAAAATTATTTCAGATAATTCCAATAATTTCAGATAATTTTACCCTCTAAGACTGCTGACAGAATTTGCCAGCTGATTTTTTAATTTTAGGATAAGAAGATATTTTATGCCATTTTCTTCGTTTTAATAGCTCTTTATTACTAGTTTGAAATAATTTAGAAAATTTTTTGTTGAGCTACTTATTCAATTCAAAAATATGGAAAGTTAGAACTAAGAGAATAAGCGCTTCTGCAAATAAAAAACACCTAAAATATATGTATATTTTTTAAAGATTTCAAATAGAAATTTTTCAAAAAAAAGGTGTATGGGGAGTCACCGACCAAATATTTTAATTTTTGGTGGAAATGAACCGGGAAAAGCTCTTCTTTCTGCCCATGCAAAAATAAGCGTTACTGTTACTGTATTTTTTTTCTTCTTTACCTCCTTCTACGAAACACACCGTGATGTAATGAATGAAAGACCTTACAGTGGCAAAAAAGTTTCTGAGTTTTTGGAAGATTTTACCAAACTTGTACGATAAACTTATGATGATATTGTTTCCAACATTAAACAGTTGGATAGTGGGATTCAAAGTTTAAAGAAAATTATTTATTTATTTACATAGTTTTTCGTCTATTTGATGAACACAATTCCTTAAACTCACTCGGTCCATGGCAACCGTTCTCCAATTTTCCGGGCATCCCACATTTGCCAGACCAATCTCCACTTGGTCTGAACACCTCACCCTGTCGTCCTGCCCAGCGCATCCGTCCAGCCTTCGCCACCTTCTGGAAACTGGCCTGATCCATCACTTTTAGAAAGAACGCGATATTTTCAATATGGGGCCGTTCAGATACAACGTGGACATTTAGTTGACTCCCATCTCCCTTTCCATGTGGACATATTTGATTATATATCACTTTTGTTCTTATCATTAGATATATGAGTTTCTAGCGATCGTTGTCCAATTAAGACTGCCGTTGGAAGCATAATTGTCACATGTTACAAAAAGGCAAAGCTGTTATCGCACAGTTTCGCAATTTTTGTTGACTTCAATGCCGTGGATTTCTAAAGTATACTCCTATCATATGAGCCTTGATCAATTTTTTGAAAATGAACTGTTTTTTCAATGAAAATTGTTGTGTGACATTTAGGCCGCGAAATTCTATGAAAAGTCGAAAAATGGACGCATATTTGTCATACCACGAGCATATGCCCAATAGTTGTTTGGTTTGGCGTTTCGTGTGTGGCTCTTGTGTTTTATTCGTGTATGGAAGCTTAAATTGAAAAAAAATTGAAAGTTTACACTATCGGGTGTCTAACATGAAGTTTTAACGGGTTTGATCAATAAAACGGCACGGGGGAGCAATTTGCGGCAGCTCGATCACTTAACAGGAAGCAACATTTCTTCAAATCATTGTCAGCTGCCGTGCTGAAAACGTCGCAACCGCGAGAGAAGCAAAAACAGACATCTCTAGTATTTTGCTAGATGTGTCAAAAACAAAATCAAAAAGAAATGGTCTGCTTAAACCACCGTCAATCACATATGGCCATCCTAGACAATTGATGATTACATTTCCGCCTGTCACACATTACTGCTAGTTACGTTTACATGCACTCTGCCAAGTGCCAGCAACGAACCCGAAGCAGTTTGCAGAGTTTTTCTTGCACATGCTGGGTTTTCGCGAAAACAGTGACCCCTCCCCCTCTTTATATCTTCGTGATCCCCTCCCAACTATCTAGTACACGTATGCCAAGTTTGGTGAAAATCTATTTAAAAGTTCCGGAGTTACAATACGTTCATTTCTTGAGTGGGACAAATATGCGTCCAATCGTCTCAGTGCGACAGTTATGAATGCATCCATTTTTCCCAGTGTGACAATTTGACTTTGAATTTTTCTTAAAATTTCTAGAATAAACTTTATGTTTCGACTAAGAATTTCAATTAACGTATCAAATAATGACGATTTGCACCAAAAACTCAAAAACGTCGAAATGTCACATGTGAAAATTATGCGTCCAACGACAGTTTAGCGGATATCGAAAACCTGTGACGGAGGAGGGTTTATAAATCAAAAAATGATTAATCTTTTCGAGTAGATGACAATAATGACTTTCAATGAAATTATTTTCAACATTAATAGTTCCTGGATCAATAGTCAAAACTGTGTTTCACTTCTATTTGCTACAGTGGGAGCCAACAACGGTCATTTAGCCATCTATGAACTGCGGCAGAACAAGTGCCAGATGATTCCGGCGCATACAAAACCCGTGACCGCGCTTGCTTTCAGTCCGGATGGCAAACTTTTGGTAAGTTATTCTTGCGCCGAAAACAGACTCTCATTCTGGCAAACCAGTACCGGAATGTTCGGTTTGGGCCAATCCCAAACCCGTTGCATCAAGGGCTACTCAACCGCACCGATTCCGGATGTGGCCCGGCTGAATCCCATGCGACTGGCCAAGCTGTACTGGATTAATAATCGGACGGTTACACTTATACTGGCCGATGGGTCAGAGACGCGCTTCAATGTATAAAGTATAAAATTTGTTAAATATTATGTTATACGCTTCTAAACAGTAAGTTTTAAAATTTATGTAATTTTAAATCATCTGCAAGTGCTGCAAAAAAGAGGCATCAGCAGCATTGTTTTCATTGATGAAATTTTATGATTCGTTTGGCAAAAAAAATTATTCGAAAGCTGTGTATTTTCAGATGGTAATGTAATACGTTACTTGTAAAATTTATTCTATCAAATTGGAATTTGATGCAATATTACTAAGGACTAAACAATTGCTGGGGAGGTGAAATTTCAAACTAACTACTCTTTTCTTTACTACATATAAACAGATTTCTTAACCATATACGTTAACAACTGCAACTAGATCAACACTATCCGATTGCCTCACGGCTTGTAGGTGTATAAATCTGAAAACAAAGCGTTCCAGAATAAACGTTACTCCAAAAGGAAATGGACCTCATGTCTACCTGTTTAATCAGTGCAGCAATCGGTCGCGATCTCCACTTATATAATTATGCAAATTTTGCGTATTTATTCCGTAAATTTTTTCTTTGTTTCCTTTACGCCAGTTCATCCTCTGTATAGATTATTCCCTTTTATCCCATTCCGTTGTTAGCGCGTTTGCCTCTTACGAATAAAATATACAGACAAACCTGCCGATAATCACAGCGCGATCGATTCAGTCGACCGAGAGGAAGGCACCTGCTGCCTTTATTAATGGAGTGGAAGTGGACGATTTATGATTTGACCTATATATGATCACGAATTTGGTCGCTATGTGGCTTGAGCCATTATTTCTTTTCGGTTTAAGCTTCATGCCATCGGCTGGCCAGATGACCTGCTTTCCGTTAATCGGAAAAGGATGATGACAATATTTGCACGACTGTCTTGCTCCATTGGCGGTGGGAAATTTTTATTTCTGTGGATTGATAACACGATTACTTCAAGATTCTTTTCGCGAAAATTTATCTAACTTGATAGATTTAAGCAATTAGTGTTGATTTTGTTCTACCAAAATTTCAATGGAATTAGGTCGAGTTATATTGTCAAGTAACTATCACTGTAAGATAAGGTGCACTAAGATTGCTGTTAATAATTATATATGGCTATTATTGTTACATTCTAAATATACTATATCCTAAAATTATCAGTTTGCGTAGCTTATTTCAAATTTATCACAACGTCCTAAAACGATCAATAAAAATTTAAATGCAAGCGAAAAAAATCATTTGAAAGTATTAATTTGATCAGAACATCTGGAACAAACAATGAAAAATCGAAATTAAAATCAATGTGAAATGAAACCACATCTTAAAAAAAGGTTAAGGTAAAAAAATTAGAATCAAATTTCAGCTGTCAGTGTAGTTGAGTTTTCGTTGAAGTTACATTGTACCGAAGAGCTACATCAATGAATTTGGAAAGAATAAAACATAACATGATGCATTTCAAGCGCTACATGCTATAAAACTAATCATTGCTCACTAGGAGGTCAGTGTTAGGCTTCAAGCTTTATCGGAACACCGGCAAAAGGTGCATTGCGTCTGAAGTGTGTATGGGAACTTGCTAAACCTTTAGATGAAATACAATTTATAAAAATGTAATTTATTTATTTATTTATTTTTTTGTTTAGATCCTAGGCTTCAGCCCTTGATCTACGTCGATTTTTTTATTTTTATTTTGGACAAATTGTTCGTTGGAATTTTATAACTTTTTTAGTAGGAATTTTTTTTGGACGCGAGTTTAAAAATACTATGTCTTGTCGGGAATATGAGTATTCCTTAAAAAAAACTTACAAGAAGTACGAAAACATAACAACATTTTACCTGTCTCTGTCGGTGGCTTAATGATTTAAAAGGTTATTGACACAACGCGCATTGAAGTCTCCCATGGCGTGAGTTGGCTTTTACTGCAACTCCATATGCAACATCCTCCTTCCAAGACCGGTCTAGTTTTCTCTCTTATTTTACTTTGATCTAAATATAACGAATCTACGATGAGTAATGAGCCTCCGGAATCAAGTCCGTTCGAAATCAGTTATGATGATGGTTATGATGCCTACATACATAAATTACAGAAATGTGGCTTGATGTAACGTAAGGGTCTATTACCTTTCGGTTTGCAGTTCTTAAGTAGTTTTCAGGTTGGCAGTTTGAGATGAACTACAGTTGAAATGGTATAGTTGCAACATTTAATACGTTAAAATTTTTCAAACTCAAGAATTTAATTCTCCCAACATTATTTCATCGATAAACTCTTTTTATTGGTGTAATTATATTGTGGTCCATCTAGATGTTTGGCTATTTATCATCCAAGCGGCGTACATGTATGTTGTTAATGATCTCTAATATGAAATGGAGTGGAAAAGGTAGGTCATATGCGTCCCCGCAGCTCACTCGCAAAGGTCAATCATGTGATCGTTCATTCGATCTTGGGATGCTGCTTAAAAATCCACTGGCGTATGAAAGCAGAAAGACGGTAGAAGCTGAACGTCTCCCTCTGGACGGCTATTCCATCACGTTTTTCTCCCCAAACCATCCGATTACTATTGACTTGCAATAAGGTGGTTCGAGCAATGTAAAAAAATGAAGAAAAAATGGTATAAGCACATTCAACTCAACCCGGAAACGGTTTCGTTTGCCTTTATGATGATATCGTGATTATTCGCAAAAACTGCAAAAAAAATGTGCTTAAAGCGTAAATAAAGCGTTCACATTTTATTTTGTTACTTTGAAATCTTACAACAACCAATCAAATCTGTTTTATTTTACCCCTTTTTCTAAATGAATTTCGTGTTTCACTACTTGCCCTTTAATCGGATTCTCTGTAATGTCAACAGAAATGTATATCTGTGTATGTAGCAACCACAAATCACCAAACTCGGTATTTCTTTCCGAATCTTCAAACTTTTGATATTCCTTCGCTCAGCCGAAATAGAAATCGGTATCAAATTTTGAATACGGCGAATGCGCCAAGACCTTTGTTTTGAGAAAAACGCATTCCAAGTTTCAGAAAATAAAATCAATTTCCTATTTAGCTGCGTACAATCATTTTCCTAAAGAAGTCGCTAAAATGCTTTCAAATTGGTTTAATTTCAACACCCGATCGATAAATATAGCTTTTCCGTACTAATTACCACAAAAAATTAATAAATATAACTGTGGGCCCTTTTACCACAGACTGGTGCTCTCATTTTGTTCATTCGCCAAATTGGAGTGCCCTTTTGAATTGCAGAATGACTATTCGCCTTTTGGGTCACTCATTAAAGAAGCAATATTCAAGCAAATTTCGGCTTGAAAGCGGGTCCAAATGATCACGTTAACACATTAGCACATTCAACGATCTTATAAATACTGATTTGTGCATCTCCTCGTCCTGGAATTTTTTTTTTCGAAAACTTCAATGCCCTTTTTCCATCTCGAGATAACTATTGGCCCTTTTGTTCGCGACGAAATTTCGAGGGGAAATGGGCGAATGAACTGTGGGATTACACACTCATAAAAAAAGCTATTCGCCTTATTTAAAAAATTAAATTTAACTTCACTAAAATAAGAAAAATTGAAAGGAGATCATATTTTCGGATGTAAAATGAATAGTTTAACGCATTTATGTGATTATCTGGATTTGTTTACAGTTGGCGCATTCGCCGTATTCAAAATTCGATACCGAAATGTTCCTTCACCTGGATTTTCACGTAGACGCCTATTAGGGGAATATGCCCTATTATGCGCCACCTAAGCGAATCGCTGATTTTCTTTGTATTCCACGTACAAATTGTGTTAAAAATGGGTGCAATCGTAGAAAAAAATTGTTTTCTACAAATGCCTATGATTTTTTATTACTCAAATTGCTATAGTTGCTTCAAAAACTTGATTTTAAAAAACCTTATTTAAAGCCACAGAACAAAACTGTGTTGCAAATACGCGCCGCCGTGTATTCAATACGCGCCTAGCAGCCGAACACACCCGAAAGCAGCCGAAGACCGAAAACACACCAATACTTACAGACACTTTGACTGAAAAGAAAATCAAAATGAACTAATCAAAATTTAAAAAAAAATGAAAAGTAGATTTTTTGGGCTGATTGAACACTCAAAATGTGGTTTTAGACTTTTTGTTCATTTTCAATGAAAATTGGCCTTTTTGAAAAATTAATGCTATTTTCAGCCTACTATGATTGGCGCGTTATAGCGAGCGCATGGGCCGTGATAAAACATACCCATAAAAAGCATACCATAGCGAGTTCGGTATAATTTTTTAGCATTAAATCGTAGTTTAGATTCTCCTCTATCGATGTGTCAGAAAATATTGTCTTATTCGTTTTTCTTTGCTTGGTGACACCTTATTGAAAGTGTTTTAAAATTTAGATCTAAATGAAGAAAAACCTAAATTGTGAAATTATCACGACACAGGAGCATTTTAAGGAATAATTCATACTTGCCATGACCAATCACAGCATTTAGAACAAATTTTTAATATTTTGCAGGCTTAAAATGCTTCAGATTCTTCAAAACAAGGGTGGCGCGTATTAGCCACATGGGGCGTTATATGAACTTTTCCCCTACGTGAAGCACGTAGGAGAAAATAAAAAATCATTTGATCCTTACGTGAAATTCACATAGTTGTAAGCTGTCAAAATGAATACACATCTGATTTACGCGAAGATCTAGCGAATCGTTAGGTATAATAAAGGATTGCATTCTATTGTATGTTCATGTAGCTCATTCAAGTCAAATCTATGTGAAAAGGATTCTGTACTCAATACGGCGCAGATCCAATGGAGAAGCTAATTTTTCGTAAGTAGTAAGAGATTTGTTGTGTATTCGTTATGTACATGTTTTGCTATATTTACAGAACTCGGAGTTGGGGCAGCATGGACGGCCAGGCAACCAGTTTGGAGGCAACAAAACTGACATTTTCGCTACGATTTTATGTGTAAAGTGGAGTTAAGTGTAAAAAGTGCAAAATTAAAGTGCGTTGTGTATTTGAAAAAAATAAAATATCCTGAAAAATCAACAAATTTTTTATTTAATATCTGCGAAAAAACTCCCTACGTTAGTATAACAATAAAATCTACGTGAATTGCATGTAGCTGAACTTCCAACTCATATAAAAATTATATGAATTCTGCTTGCTACGCGAGCTTTGATGGTTCCACGGTATTTTCATGGTGGCAAAAATCCATGCACATTTCCACGTGGCGTTCATGTGAAAAGTTATTTGATGTTGCTTATAATTTTTAACCAAGGTAAGCTATCAAAAACCCCATACATGAACCAGCCTATCGATTTTCGCAGGGATAGATTTCGTTTCAGGTCGGGGTCATCACAACGTGATGCAGCTCATGGAGATCAGCCGGTACGCGGCACGAGTTCTTTCTCTTTGGCGCGCGGGGTAAGTTACCGACGAACAACAAGATACCCATCAAGTGGCTTGTGTGGTGGAAACATTATTATGTTTGTTATTCATCCGGGCGCACTTTAGGAAGGAGGAAGAAGAGGTCTCTCTTTCTCTTTGGGGGGCACACAAACACACGGCGATTGAAATTTCACTTGGGGGGACTCCACTGTTTGAGTCATTCCCATTGAATCGGCCGAATTCAGTCCTGCTCCAGACGTTGTGAAAAGTGGTTTGACTCAATATAGTGCGCAGATAAACTCGAGATTGACTGATTTCCATTCCCGGTTGATTGTGATATTACAGTTAATTTTAGTGAACGCATTCGATCCTTTAGGAAAACGTGTTTTTTTTAACTGAAATTAAAATGAGTAAATTACTAATTTTTATGTTTGTTACCTGTTTCTGTTCGTTGGCGCTCTCTGCGAGCATTTTGGGTAAGTGTCGTTGAGAAATAAATTCGCTGGGCAATTTAAACACCAATTTATTTATGGAAATATTATAGCAGTAAATATTCGGAATATTATGCAAGAAAAGTGCTAACTAATGTTTCACAATCATCACTCATTGTGTGCCATTCGGAAGTCCAGAGTGATTGCGGTTTACTTTCTTCAGTTACTTTCATATTCCATGCGTCCATTCGAAGATTGAATGATGTGACGTTTGTTTTACCTACATTTTTTCCTAGTTGTTGAAAGCTTTTGTTACACACCTGAGTAATTTTCGAAGTGAAAAAAAAACAAACCTTATCCGACCACCTTGTGGATTTACCACGTCGCCGCCCGACCCGTGACATAGAGGATAGCCTTCAAGTCTTCTAAGCCAACGGTCATGAGATCGAAACCCGGTCACGGCATACATAGTACACTTTCTGTGGGTTGGTGGTGTTAGCATTTATGAGATGCTAGCCATCATATCCTCGAAAGATGTACGATTAAGTGTTAAGTTAATGGATTCTCTTCGAGGAAACATCAAGTTTCATTGAAATCCAATATGTGTTTGAGAACGTTTTAAAAAAAAACCCTTTTTTATAACACTAATAATAAGAGAGATCATGGCCGTGCGAACGAGAGAGAGGGTGATTTAGGGTTTAAACTACACCTCCCCCCCTCACTTTCATGAGCATTTTTCCAAGAAAAATTTTTCAGTTCACAAAATAAAACTATCATTTTTTGTGATTGTCCCATGAGGTCCATCAGGGTCCTCCCTCCAACCTCTTTTGAAATGGGAGGGACAATTTGTCTTTTGGATATTTGTTAATACATTTCTCTGTCAGACCAAATTTTTTTAAATAAAACTGTACATGAAATGCAGGACATTAATTTCAATTTGGTGTAGGTTAAAGGTTTTCTAAATGGGTCTATCGGGTTTAATGCTCCTACGGCCGTTTGACGAAATGGATGACAAGGCAACATATCTAATCAATGCAATTTGAGGGTGATACGCTTTGAACATAAGGCAAGCAAGAATTCTATGAATAAACAAACTCAAAAAAATTTAGAAATTCATACAAGGTTTTGATACTTTTTCATGAAATATTTTGACTTTTAAAAATTATACGTAGAGAAGCTTAAAACAAAAAGTTGGGTGGTTTTTGTTTCTTATTCAAATAAACCTTCAAATTTAAGCTTTTATGATGGTTTCATAATGATTGGAAGGTGGAATAAGAGAGTGTCATGTTTGTAAAATGCCGCTATCCTAACATAACAGGTTGAATAGAATAAATATTTGATTTTTATTAATAAAACTTCGAATTTCAGTTCTAATAAGCACCTTTAGAGAGAATTGAAGATCTCAAAACAGATTTGATAAAGTTTCTCTTATGGATGAACTGCCTCCATAATATGGCAACTTTTGTTTCGTTCTATAAAAAAATAAAACAAATATCTTCTATTATATAAAATTCTCTTGTAACGGTGTTTGTAGTACTACTCCTCCGAAATGACCCTAACGATTCAAATGAAATTATTTTTAGAATATTCTGTAGGCATGCGAATCGGTTTATATCGAATAAAAATAACAGAAAGTCGCATCAATTGTCCGTAATAATTAAATTTGTAGTTTTTTGAATGAAATTAAAGTCATGACATCCATTTTTGGAGATTTTCTTTACTTTGGGCGCCGGGCGATTTGTTTTTCGTCTCTATGGTCGTCCAAGGCGTCGCAAGCAAACGTCGAGAGAGGATGGTAACCATGGCATAGCATACTAGATTAGTTGAAATATTTGGGCGCGCATTTCTAAAGCAAGCATAATTTCAATGCATGTGGTGGCCATATGAAGCCTAGATGTGTTTTTTCTTCTTGATTCCTGAATCATTTGTACAGCACAAAGTAATGAATGACGCCCAGATTGATATTTTGCCGATCAAATCAATACCATTTAAAAGATTTAAAAAAAGAACTATTTGTAGTTCAGCAGAAATTGTTGTCTGAAAAATATGAATTTAGCACTGATGTATATAAAATTATGGTATGCGTATGACTCTTTGCGGACATTTGAAAAAAAGAAAGTGGGAAGATTTACATACAATTTTATAATCCAATACCACTAGAAACATTTTTTTTTTTAATTTATATAGCGGCCCACCACACTCCCCCACACCAAAAGGCTCAATTGAGCCTCCTGGTAATGGACGCTACTGTTCTCAGCATGTCTGGCAGCAAAAGGCATTAAAAAGTTATACGCGAGCAAAATTTAATTCATGCTGAGAACGCAATAATAGGTTGTTTAATGCGGGGAAATGTGACTATACTAATTAAACTAACTGACACCATGAATCTCAATGGAAAGAGATTTCCTTTTAAGAGATTCATGTTAAAATTAAATTTTACTATTCTTTACAACAACAATAAAACAAATTTACAAAAAAAATAAAATTAATAAGATTTTAAATGTTATACTAAATTTTACATAAATTATTGCTACAAAAATTTAAAAATAGGTACTTAAGACTAACTTTGTTCGACTTTTTTTAACGACTTAATTTAGTTTTGAATATTTGGAGTAACTTGTTTTTGAACATGGAACGAGAATTGGTTTCTTTTAATTCGTTAGGTAAGGAGTTATATTTTGTAGGACCAATGAAAGAAATCCTTTTCTGACCTAAACTGGTAGATGATCGACATCGTTGTAATTGATTTAAATGGCGAGTATTATGTGTTCTTATTGCAGTCGAGAAATGAATATTTCGGATGATCGTTGTTGAGTGTAAACTATCAAAGACGTACATTATAGTTTGAAAGTCACAAATGTCTACTAGAGGTAAAATATTATGGGATGTGGTTGAGTAGATGAGTCTAGTTGGATAAAGCAAAGGAAGCTTGTAGATATTTTTTAAACACCGATTTTGTAACGTTTGAAGTTTTTGGAGATTTGATTGTGATGCGCGTCCCCAAACTAGTATAAGATAATTTAATAAAGAGTGAATGTGTGCATAGTAAAATTTGAGCAGAACATGTTGAGGTATGAAGTTTCTTAATCTCCAAAGTACACCACAGAGGGGGGAAATTTTTTTCTCTAAATTTTGTATGTGGCAATTCCAAGAAAGAGTTTCATCTAAGTGTAACCCGAGATATTTAAAGTTCTTGACCTTGAGTATCACAAACTCGTTAAGGTGTGGGTCCCGGTGGGGAGGTAAAATTTTTCTAATAGAATGAAATAACATGTACTTTGTTTTTTTGTAGTTTAATGAAAGAAGATTACTGTTAAAATACATGGATAACAATTTAAGATCATGTTCTAAATTGTCTATGATTGTGATTGGGGATTTCCCTGTATAGAAAAGAGCTGTATCATCAGCGAATAACCTAGCTGTCCCTTTTAGTGGAAGATTACATATATCATTGATGTATAGAAGAAAAAGAATCGGCCCTATATTGCTGCCTTGAGGCACACCAACGCAGATGTTTTTAGATTCACTTTCTGTTCCATCAATAACGACAAATTGTTTTCGGTTATTAAGATAGCTACGAATTAAATCATTAGCTAATCCCCTTATTCCATATTTGTGCATTTTAGCCAACAAAATTTCGTGATTTAGCGTATCGAATGCTTTCTTTAAATCGAGAAATAATGCACCAACTATATTTTTCGAATCGATTTCCTTAATTATAGAGTCAACTAACTCAGAGATTGCAACGAGTGTGCCAGATCCAGGTCTAAATCCGTATTGTAGTTTATAAAGGATATTGTTTTGATCAAGAAAATTTATAATTCTTTTTACCATTAATTTCTCAAACACCTTACTGAAAACACTAAGAGTTGAAATTGGCCGGTAGTTATTAGCATCATCCGAATCACCTGACTTAAAAATAGGAGTAACTTTGGCTATTTTAAGGCACTCTGGAAAGCTGCCTGTTTCAATGATTAAGTTGAAAAATTTCGTTAAAATATAAGAAAATGGAACGTTATTATTTTTTAACACGCTTGTAGGGAAACAGTCTGGTCCGCAACTTTTTTTGTTTTTAAGAGACAGTATGATCAGATTAACTTCATTTTCATCGGTTGGTTGTAGGAACAAAGAGTTTCGCACCTCATTTATATTAGATAAAACATCAAATTCCGATTCAGTGGGAATTTCCTTGGCAAGATCTGATCCAATTGAAGAAAAATAACTGTTAAATTTATCAGAAACATGTTTTTTGTCAGTTATAAGCTCACCATTGTCTGTAAGCTGAATTTGCGACGATTTTTTTGATTTTCCCAAGAGTTGATTAATGTTTTTCCAGAGTTTGGTATGGGGGGTATTATTTAGAAGATTTTCAAAGTACAGCCGCTTGCATGTTTGCTTTTTGTGATGCAATTTTTTGTTGATATGTGCAAGCATTTCTTTGAGGTGTATGTCATTGGGATGATTTTTCACACGTTTCAGATAATTATCTTTTAGCTTTATCAATGCCCAAAGATCGATAGACATCCAAGGACAGTAACTGTTTTTGAGATTTATTTCTTTAAAAACTGTTTTTGTGCACTGCCTAAACATACAATTGTAAGTTGAAGTAATCTCTTGTATGCGATGCCACTATTCACATTTTCTCCAGGGACAAATGTTCGGATGTAATTTGAGAACAAATTATTAAGTTTGACGTGATCTGTGATATCTCTTTTCAAAACCGTTCTTTGACGTTCCGACAGCATTTTGAAAGTTGTAAGAATCTGTAAATGATCACTTATATCTGTAAAAATTGTATGATTTTTTATGCGTTCTATATCTTTTAGTTTGCAGATTACATGGTCCAGTATATTTTGACTTTTCGGCCTCGTTGGATAAATATTGGTACATGCAAAGCTAAAGGACTCCAGCAATGTTTTGTATCTACAGACAGTATTAGTATAAACAAGATTTACTGGGACATTTAAATCACCAACAATTAGACTAGAATGTTTATCAGGTACGGAAGAGAGAAGGGATTCAATTTGTTCACATAGAGAGCTGAATGAAAAAGCCGGTGGTCTATAGATACCATGAACGTCGACGAATTGACCGCAAATAGCAATTTCTATACTTATTCTGTGAAATCCGTCACAAGTAACATTTACCTTTGGTTTAAAATTTAAATTTCTATTGATGAACATTGCTAAACCACCATACGGTTGATCTCTACAAGAAAATATAGATGAATAACCCGGTATATTGTAAATGAGGCAATTATCATCAGTAAGCCATGTTTCACTTATTACTATTATATCAACTGACACCATCAACTGTTCAAGAGTTTGTAAGAGATGATCAAATTTTTCTAAACTGTTCATACTACATATGTTCCATTGTAAAATATTTAGGGTTTTATTATTTTTTCTTCTACTATTATTATAATTATTATTATCATCATTATTGTTATTAATGTTATAATTATTATCATTATTATTATTATTAGTATTATTATTAGTATTATTATTATTATTATTATTATTACTATTATTATTATTATTGTTATTATTATTATTATTATTATTATTATTATTATTATTACTATTATTATTATTATTATTACTATTTTTATTATTATTATTATTATTATTATTATTATTATTATTGAAATCTTCAATGTTATCATAAAAATTGTTTATAGCGGTAGCCATTGTATATAATAATTAAAAAAAATTTACTGGAATTTTCGAACATGTACAAATGTGCTTAACTGGAAATGTTTCGGGTGCCTTTAAATTTACAGAACAACAACAAAATCCATTGGAGATGAACAGACACATGAACTGAACAAGAGCCTGTCCTTTAAAAAGGATCATATAGGATTGATGTAGGCCTAATGCAAAGAATTTTTTGATTTTTTGCAAGCATAAGTGAAAGTGATCAATAAAAATGAAAGAAATTTCTGTTAAAAGATACACTAGAGCAAGTGCAAACGTTCAACATTTACAAAAAATTAATAAATTATTCATGTATACATGTTCACATTATTTCTTCATCTATAAATCGTTGAGCCCAATTAAACAATCTGACTAAATAAACTCTACATTTTTTTTAAATCATTCACCGAAAAACTGTTTACAGGTTCACTGTTTGTTTACACAGAATTCAAGTACGTACTTAACATGAAAGTGTGTTTATGTTTAACATATTTTGGCTGCATAGAAGAGACCACTTTTTTGTTGAAAAGTTTTTCTGGGATTGATATTCCAGAAGCATTATTTTTTTGATAGCACAAGCAGATTTTTTTTTTGATAAGTTTTTATTATGACCTTAAAGTGTCGAAAATGATATTAACTCCTGTCATTTCACACGGTGAAACAAGTGGCAACGCGCCTTTTAGTCATGAAACATATACCTTTTAAGAATTATTTCTCCAAAATGATCAGAAAGGGTATGCCGAATGTTAAATCTGAAGCGGATATTCAAAATTATTAAATTTCTTTGTAAATGAAGGTCTTATGGTAAAACAGTGTTCAATGAAATTGAAGTACCAAGCATTATTTTATTCTGAGGAAAAACTGCAGATATATCAATGAAAGTTAATAAAACAGTCAAAAAAGGAAAAAGTATTAAATTTATTTTAAAGTCTTTACACTGACGCATCTGAAAAAGAACAATGTGTTTTCACTTGCATCAGTAAATGGGACAAATGTACCTTTACTTAGATATTTCTTTTTCAAACAATATGAAAGTTGAACTGTGATGAACTGCCGAAAGACACTTACATGTTTTTAAAGGTTTCGAGGTATATGTACATGAAAACTTTCAGAAAAAACGAATGAACTCATGGAATCATTGTAGCCTTAACAGATTAGCTCTTTTCGATCTATTTAATTTTCAAAAACCTCAATGTTTCAGCACAGAGAACAGACGTACAAGCTAGCCCACGAAACTTGTGTAAAAATCCCAACACCCTTTTAGAACTAGTTTTTGTTTTTTGGCTACGATTACGCCTTTTCGAAAACTGGGCACTTTAAAGTTGATTTGTAACTCTTGAATGGCGCAATAGATGGCACTGTTTGCAGTCAGTTTCTAACGTATTTTTTTGGTTTTGGTTTTGAAATTTTACACACTTTTTTGACGGTTTTTTGTTCGAGCTTGTACGTCTGTTTTCTGTGGTTTCAGTTAGAATCTTAAAAAAACAATTGTATAAATTGGCAGATATGTCCATTAGGATAAAAATGCAAATAAAATTGCTGTAGGGGAGATGGGGGCATAATGGCCACCTTAAGGAAAACGGTTATTCAACCATAGAAAATAGCTATAATATGGAGGTTACATTAAGGCAGAAACACAATACAGCGTCGGTCGTCGCGTCACGTCAGCGGTCAACGCTGTCGATAAGTACTAAAACGCGGACGCGACGCACCCGAAGATTTTTGCATCACAATTCAGCGTCAAGAGACATCTTAGATGTCTCTTGACGCTGAATTGTGATGCAAAAATCTTCGGGTGCGTCGCGTCCGCGTTTTAGTACTTATCGACAGCGTTGACCGCTGACGTGACGCGACGACCGACGCTGTATTGTGTTTCTGCCTTTATTGTTTCGTGTTCAGACACTTGAAAAGCCTATTCCCTAACGGGCTGAAACGTGAAAAACTAGATGAAAACGTTAAAAAATGCATTTTAAAAAATTTTGCCAAAAGCTGAAAACCAGCCACTGTGGAGGCATAATGAGAACCCCCCCCTGAGGCAGTATGAGCACCATTAATCAGAGCAAGATGTGCGTTTTTGCCGGGGAATCTAGCAGCGAATTCAATTCGATAAAGTCAGGTGAGTCGTAAATTCACCAAACAAAGCAATAACAAAATAATCTAGATCTGTTTGTAGAATACAAATAATTCACGCACGCTCATACATTAAGTGCTTTGTTCGGAGGATGATGCTACTAGCCGTATAATGTAACAATAAAAAAATCGATCATGAATTGTGAATGGAAAAAAATCACCTCGAAAAGAAATCTAACTCTAGTCTTTTGATTACCTCTCCGACACCTTACCAATAGGCTAAATTGTCGGATGAAAACTAGTCAAGGTGAGGCGCTATAAATCAATTTTAATTCGCTGCTAGATTCTACGGCAGAAAATGCTCATTATGCCTCGATAATATGGTGCTCTATATGCCCCTAGTCAACAAATTTAAGTAAAAACGTGTTTTAAAATTGATAAAAGTGAAAAATCAAAAAATTTTTGATGGTAAAAATTGAGAAACAATGTGTACATCATGTTGCAGTGCGTACATTATAGATCAAGGTTATTTTAAGATCATAAGAGCTTATTTCGTGGTGCTCAAAAATTATAATATTTTCGTAACTTGAGAACCAAGCTAGTTTTTTTTAAATATCTCTGTAAAGATGATAAGGAGATTCCTTTTTTTGTGAAAAATCAATACTATAGGAAGTACGAAACAAATCCTCATGAAAATTTATTTAAGAAAATACGCACTTTCGTAGAAAAGCGTAGTTCTCATTATGCCTCGGGTGCTCGTTATGCCCTCATCTCCCCTAATTCTGTTGAATATAAAAAAATCTTTACATATTTTTTCCTCCTTTCAAAACCGATCGTTTTTTTTATTAATTGAGTAAATGTCCAAAGGAATGTAATAAGCTTTTTTTTGCTGAAATATATAATAAAACGGTGAATTTTTTTTGACATGGTTTTGATGAAAATATGGATATTATTTGATAACCACTGCTTCCAAGGGTGAAAATAGTGAACAAAAAGCTGCTTGAAAATGGTTAGTAAAAAATCTTCTCTCCGAAGAAACTCGGGAGATGAAAGTACTGCGTTAGGCATAATATTGGGCAAACACTCCTTAAATGGTCCCGATATTCAAAATTCTTTTTCCATAATGTTTCATATGCAATAAATTCCAATTAATGAGAAACTTTTGATTCCGATTTCAACCTTAATGTGAACTCGAGCAAAGCGGAGTGAATCAACTTAATGGTATTCAATAAATGAAACATAGATATAATCAACATAAAGTTATTTATGGAACAAGCTACAAAGAGTGGATTTTTTTAAGCATGCTGCATGAGGCTTGCCAAGTTTGATGGTCACGTTGAGTGCTGAAAAACTCCAATTTTCAACGGGAAGCTGATACCTGACACCATTCGGCAATTTTCAAAGCATCCGAATCAAAGAAAAGTAGATTAAAAGTTTTCCTGTAAGATGCATGTAAGATTGATTGAAGGTAATGTTTTGATAATCTATGTAAAGACCCGTAGAATTGAGTTAAAATTTTTAGGTTTGATTCCGATAGAATTAAGCGTGACAATTCGAGTAAACGGAAAAGAAGGATATGTAAAAAAACTAGGACATGTTCACGAAAGCGAGACCCCAAGTTGAACATGGTAAGACGAAGTTTACCGGGTCTGCTAGTATTTTTATAAAACTTCAGCTTTGTCATATGAAAGTTATCAGTTTCTAGCATTTCCAATGAAATTATACGGAAATATTTCCAAAAACACAAAAATTTTGCCTAAAACATAAATAAGCGCATTTAGCCGGGCGGTTAATTAATATAATAAATTCGATTTCTCAAAAACTGAAGGAGATTTCTACATAAAAATTACTCCAATATTTAGAAAACAGATGTCTGCTCATTTGTATATAGATTTTGTACACACATTCGATGTAATATTTGATTAAATCAGTATTCTACTTAATGGGCGCATATAGCCCGCTTCTCCCCTAACTGATTTATCCTCGGATTTTTTGGGGCTGGGGGGCTGGGGGCATAATCCCCCGATCTTTGACGTACTCTTGGCTGGAACAAAACGTAAAATTTTATTAACAAATTAAATCAAGGGTACCAAAATCACAGAAAAATGTATATTGTCGCTGAATTCCCAAACCGGAGTTTTGCTCAACATCAGCACCAGCGACATCACTGACGACTTTTCATGTTGACCAGGCATGTATCAAACATCTTTCAAGTGTCGGAACCAAACAAAAGAAAGGGTTGCCGATTGTCAAAGTGTTGATAGGTGTTGATGAATTTTTCAACGTCGCTGGTTGTCAAAGGTTGCCAATCACCAGCGTGAAAACTTCGGATTTCAACTGCATTGACAATAGTATCACAGAATTTTGAGCATTTTTTTTTTCAATTTATATTGTCAATTGCATGAATTTTTAGACTATTAAGAGAATCTGATTTGACAGATAACAATTCCGCACTCACTAACACCATCACATTCTTTATATAAACTATCATGTGCTAAAAGTTGAAAAGGGACTATATGAAAAAAGGACCAACATCAGAGTTCAGTTACTTCAAATTATTTCTACCAAAAAATCTACTTTCATATGCACCGTTGCCGTCTTTAACAAACTGCGCTGATTGCACCTATTTAGACCCACGTGCAAATAATTTGCGCGCAGTAAAATCTGCTCACAGACCTATACATAGACAATGACACATATCGATATTCTTTACATCTTTGGATAAAATTGAATTAAAAACAATTGCGACTGGTGTGTCAGTAAAAATTGTCAGTGAATCCATATTTTTTTGGCTAATTTTTCAGTAATTCGAAAAACGCCCGAAATGCATGATTTATTTGTTCCACTTACATTCTTGTACCCGAATGTACAGAATGCATTCTGTTTTCTGTTCGTTTCTTTTCATTTGTTGATCGGTCAATTTTCGTTATTAAACTCCTTGGTTCGCATTTCATAATAATTTTCGCCAAAACAATAACGATTATGCCGTTTGGAAATGTGATTCGAAAATCTGAAGCGAGCAACGGCTGATTTGAAAAACTGACACAGGTTGTCTATGTGTGCGTCAGTGCGAAAATATTTCTGCGTGGAAATTATTTGCACAGGAGTCTAAATAGGTGCAATTTCCGCAATACCCCGTTTAATTTTTTTAAATTTCGCATAAATTTCACAGATTTTTTAAACATTATAAAATTTGAGATTTTCTCAACATAGTTAATGTTCGTATTGATAAATTCGATTTATTTTTTAGGTCATATGTATCTCTGTGGCACATATTGTAAAAATGAACCAATTTGAAAATGTGTTATATTCAATGAAATTCTGAGAATTAGCATAACAAAAACCTTCACAACATTTATGTTAAAGTGATTAAACTTAATTATTCCATTAGGGATATCTTTTTTTCTCACAACGTTTCGATTCCAGGATACATTTACATTAAGGGGGAAGTGTTCCTAAATGCGCCTAGCGGGTTAAATGCGCCTACGTTTCACGAAATGGTTGGCAAGACAACATATCGAATCAATGCATTTTGAAGATGGTACGCTTTGAACATAAGGCATACAAAAATTTTAAGAATTAACCAACTCGAAAAATTTAGAAATTCATTCAAGGTTCAAAAATAAAACGTAGAGATGCTCAAAACGAAAAAAATGGATGGTTTTTGTTTCCTATTTAAATGAACTTAATAAGTGAAACGAATTTTAACTTTTATGATGGTTTCATAATGTTAAAAAAGTGGTATAAAAGCCTCTATCCTAAAATAACCTGCTAAGTAACCTGAGGAGAGAATTGAAGATCTCAAAACAAATTTCATAAAGTTTTTCTTATAGATGAACTACTTTCATAGATTTGAGGTTCGGCATTTTAGTCAACAGTTATAATAAAATCGTTCTATCGAAAACTGAAGGAGATTTCTACATAAAAATTACACTAATGTATAGAAAACAGATGCCTTATTATAGAAAATTAAAAATAACTGAAGAAACCAATAATTTTTCTGACTACGCCAATTTGATGTCCCATCAACCTTGAAACTTTTGATGCATAAAAGGTATGATTAACTCTGAACATAAAGTTTTTAGAAGCCAATGAAATTGAAAATTGTTGCATGTTGCCCCAGTTGACGGTACGTACTTTTGTAGAAAAAAGGAGTGCTTATTATGCCCTGGGTGCTCGTTATGCCCTTATCTCCCCTCCTTTTCTCTAAGTAAAATACAACAACTTTGTAAGTTTTAAAACCGCTTTTAAGAAAGCTCCTCCCAGGCGTCGAAATAAACTGTGCAGGCCATGAGCACCTTTGAATATGCAATCAGCGCCCGAAAAAAAGCACAACAGCAATTCGAACTGCTATTGAAATGCAACATTTTCTCATGTGTGCGATGTTCTGATCTCTATATCTTCGAATAATCCAACCACTATTTGACTTTTCACTGAAAATCTGCAAGAAAATGTAAGTATTTTTTGAAAGATCATTATTTCCAGGTAAGTCACATAACCAGCATCTAATTGTCACTAATTGAATGGCCTTCAATTTACTGGTTTCTCCCGTTTCTCCTTAACATTTGGAAATGTTATTTCGACGCCACACTAAGATTGCATTTATTCCGCTCGGGACCATGATCCTCCGAACCACAGAAATAGTGCTCAAATATCACGAAATTCGAATGAAAACTCACCCGAACCTCGTGAAGCTTCGTTTCTCCTGAAATATGGGATTGAATGTGTACGAGTGCACAGGTTCTCAAACAATTGTCCTGAACGTTGGGAGAGCAATCACCTGTACCATTGCGGCTTTTCAGCTGTCACGCGTTCCTTGTCATGCCGATTCTTTCTTTCCTTTTCTAGCAGATGAGAATTGTCGCATTCTGTCACATTTACTTTGTAGGTATGTAGCGCAGTTCTCGAAGCGAAGCTGAAAGTGACGCTAAGCAGAGGTGAACGTGTTGTTTGTGGAAGGATTACTGGACGCGCGGTGGCCTATTTGGAAAACGGTCACGGTTCCAATACAAATACCTGGAAGTTGCGAATTCGGGACTTTTTGGTCAATAAACGGCAAAGCTGCAGGATCTGCATCAGTCGAGTTTCAACAAACAAACCGGGCATCATGGAAATCAAATTGAAAAACAAAATCACCCCAACGATCACAAACATTTCCTGCGTGGATTTTGTTAAAAAAGTGTGAAAAATGAAGGCAGCTGATTTTCCAAATCGTGTGAAGTGAAGTTTTAAATACGTATCAATTATTAAAAAATAAATTTGTTTGAAAACTAAACGCTTTTTTTCAATCATACATTCTTTTTCGAAAAAAAATCCCGAACTATAAACGATTATTACAGAATTCCCTTAAAATTTCGGGAGGCAACCGTTTCGAACTCACAGGACAGTATCTGAAATCCTCGTTAATCACAGGAGAACCCTGTTTCGAACCTACAGGCTAATTTGACAGTTATTTTCCTGAGCTGTTTTTCTGTCCCGAGATCGTCCTGTAATTTCAGCTGTTGAAAATACAGGACAAAATCGTTCCGACCACAGGAGAAAAGATTAAGTGTGGCACTCTTTTTGGCGTTGAAGGATATGGTAACCCTACACCCAAAATAATTTTCACTTAAAAAATAAGTGACATCTGTAGTAAATTCTCGCCATACGTAATTTCATTTGAATTTTAAGTGATAGGTCAAGTGAATTCACTTAAGTGACCGGTCAAGTGAATTACACTATGTCGTTCGAGTGAAATTTATCTGAGTTTCAAAGTAAGATTCTAGTTAATTATCTCTCGCGTTTTTAAATAAAAGAACATTTATAGAACAGCACTACGATTTCAAATACTTACATTACGCTTTCGTCATAAATTTATTGCGAAAGGAAAATTTCATCGTAATCCCAAGGCAGATCGGTTAATGCGGATAGTGCGACTTCTAAATCTTCCCTGCTGCAAACCAGAAAATCTGTCCCGCTCAACCCACAAGCTGAAACATGATAACACCTTTAAATAACTTTTTCTTACATCACGTTTAACACAAACTACCGCCAAAATCGCCTATTAAAGAATTGGGAAAATCAAAATCCAGCATAAGCTTTAAACGCTGCTCTTTAGAATTTGCCATTTTGAACTCTGAAAATGAACACAATTACAACCTGACATTCACTTGAAATTCAAGTGATGGGGAAGTGAATATTTTTTCTCACTTCAAATTCAAGTGACGACTGAAGTGAATGTGGATGAATTCACTTGAAATTTAAGTGACTGCCATGTGAAATGTATATGTCGCACTTGAATGGAAGAAAATCACTGGATCCTTGTTTTTAAGTGAAAAATCATGTGTATTTTAAGAGTGAATTTGGGTTCAGTGTAGACTAGGTGGCAAAAATGACCAAATCATTAGGTGGTTCATACGAGTTGAGTATTTTGGCCTACACTCCTTTCTATCTGCGCCAAAAATGCAGAACCTACCTAACTTTTTCTTATTTCGGGGCCGACGGATGTGCGAAAAGTCCAAGAAGTCCAAGTTTTCGCCGAAAATAGACAAACGCAAGCGTAAGTATAAGCGTGTTCAACAGGCAATTGAAATCGGTTTCAATCGATTTCGATTGGTAAATGATTGTTCATGCACTCAGCCAATGTTGTGATCGAAACGAATCCAATTGACGTTCAATAAAGCCAATCGAAATCGATCGAAACCAATCGAAAACGATCAAGCTCAGAGGCAGGATTCGTTTCTATCGATTTCTATCACACTACCACACATGCAGTTGTTTACTGTCAAAAACAGCTGATTTGGTTTGTTGTGGCAAAATTATGAGAAGAAATGACAGTGGTGTCATTCGGTGCGGTGTTCTCTGTCGTGTGCTGAGTCGGTGGTGTTGTGCTTGTCGTGCTGAGTCGGCGGTGCTGTGTCAGTTGTGCTGGTCGGCGGTGCTCGTCGGTGGTGCTGTGTCAGCCATTCTGAGTCGGTGGTGCTGTGCAGGTATTCTGAGTCGGTGGTGCTGTGCCAGTGAAAGTGATGGCGGTCGATGTCGTGTCAGCGGTGCTGTGCTAGAAGTGCTGTGTTAATCGTCATCAGACATACAGAGCCCCCGCCCGGGTGGTGAAAAAAAACGACAGTTTTATGCGAAATTCAACTGTTAAAGAAACATACACACAAATTGAATAAACCATTCAATTAAAATTCTTTTTTGTTTATTATTATTTCTCATGCTTTCCTATCTGCCCTATCGTAACCATCACCTGTGCTTCCACAAATTGACTTAATGCTCCTCCAATGCTACGTCTTTTGTTCCTTTTATGCTGCTTCCGACGCAGCCTCCTGCACCATCATTTGAGGAGAGCGTAGTTACGCGTTTTTTCTTCTTGTCCGGACTCTAAGGGGCCTCTCCCGCAGCATTCCCGCCTATGTGGGCAGATCCCGCAACTTCTGGGAGATGTCAGGGCTTTAAGTTCGGTACCGCTATGACCTGGGGCAGGACCGTCGGAGTGATGTACCATCTCTATGGCGTTAGACATTGGGGAACCCTCTAAAATTTTCTCCTATTTTTTTTTATTTGCATTTCTTTATCTGGTCAATCTATATAGGTTGACCATGCAATTCGTTTGCTCGCTACCTCGTCATTAAAAGTACACAGCTGAATTAGAAAATGACAACAACTAAGCGCATTAGTATTAGTGTCTGGCTGTTCATTCAGCAGCCTGATAGAAATCGATCGAAGTCAATTGGAAAAACAGCTGATCAGCTGTCAATCCATTTCAATTGATTTCGATTGAGTTCTGTTGAACACACCTTATATAGAGTTATTTATGTCCAACGTATAGCTTCCCGAATAGAACAGAACTATGATATCACATTACTTTTCCATTGAATTTAAATGTGACCATGAACTTAATGGTAAAAAGAACATCCAGCGAGCGTAATTTATTCAAGAATTTAAATGTCCAAGTTTATCGTGTATGGGAGGTTTTTTGACAGCTGCAGAACAGCACGTTTTTTTCCTGTTTGCAATTATTTTAGGTCGGCAATCGGGGTTTCCAGGAATTTTTTAAAAAAATTATTCAAAGTGTTCGGAGATGGGCGAAACGGTGAGTCAATAAATATCCAATTTAACAAGAGACAATCATCGTTATAATATTTTACTATCAATTCTAGCAAAATACAACCGAAACACTGCATCCGACACAGGAGGCGATAGCCAATGGATACTGGGGGCAGCTACGGAATGCCGGAATTCGCCTCATAACGACGGAATGCCGGAACCTGTCGCAGACCAATCCAGTGAATGATGAAATGTGTGAGTAAAGTGTTAAAATTATGAGAATTAATAATAAACGGTAATAAATTCATTTGTTTTTTTTATTTAAACAAATTAAGAAAATGATGACAGAAAAAAAACGAGAACGAAAAACCCACCAAGCAATTTTGATTACAGCGGTTTAACAATGAAAATCATCGGGTTTTCATAATTTTACTATGAAAAATTGGAAGATGCTACAACAATGAACTTCATATTTTTGGGCTTCTCAATGTATGGGAAATCGCCATTTTTTTCATGGTCACGCTGCATAACAATACCCCTTTTTCATGGTTATTTTTGCCGAAACTATGAAATGTATGGTCGTAAACTATGAATTCCAATGTGTATTCACGGTATCGTGGACGATTATAATCATGGTGTAAACCATGCAATTTATGGTGAGTGAATATGGAATTCATGGTTTTTTCACGGTGCAATTCTATTCGGGAATTCTAACTTCGGCTTTCTCGGACACTAATGGCGTATTTTTTTTTTTTTTTTTGTTGATTCCGAATTTGGCTCTGGAACCGTCAGAATAAAAAAACGACTTTCGGGTTTCGAGTTATTCCATATGTAGGTGTGCGTGAGAACGAGCGCAATGTTTACATGCAACTGTCATTTTGTTCTCCCTACTGGATTTCTTCATTCGGTTCTTCACATCCGGATTGCCTTTTTTCGTGTCCGGATTGCACTGGACAGCAGATAGTACGATTTTGATTGGCTGAGAGGTTCAAAATAGTGGCAATAATCATTTTCCCGTTCATTATTTCAACTGTTTTGCTTTCAGCGTTGCGAGTATTGGTGAACTTCTCGCAAAACTGACTTTCTTCTCAGGGCGACTCCGTCCGTTTCTAGTTTGCCTCCAGGTGAAAAAAATACGGTATGGTTAATAGATTGGACCTGTGTCGAAATTTTATTCGTATATTTTCCCGACGGCGAGCGAAGAGTGTTAAGAACCATCTTTGGCGGCGTACAGGAGAACGGAGTGTGGAGGCGAAGGATGAACCACGTGATCTCATTTGCTGGAAACCAGCTACCTCAATTGCTGAAAATCAGCATTTGAAAAAAAAAACCACCGGAAATTGATCACATTTTCATATGTGATGAAAGAAATTAGAGAAACATGAACTATCAAAGAACGAAAGAACATAAGCCGTAAATATCATGAAAATTTCGAAAAAGATACAACGGCTCACCGACAGGACTTGAACCTGCAATCTCCGCTTCGGTACAACGGCGCGTTAGCCAATTCCACCACGGCTCTGCCGATCAACTGCTGGACCTTCTATCGAAACACCATGTATATCCCGCATGTGATCTTTCCCTCTATTGATCTCTCTTGTTTCTCTAACCCCACCCATCGACTCGGGATTTTAGCCGAACGAGCACATGGTCGATTGCTTCGGGTTTGCCGCAACTTACGGTCAGATGAAGAAGCAATCAGTGCCGCTCAAGGTTCCGAGCAGACCAGTTACACAGGGAGGTGTTGCTCTGTTGAAATCAATACTGATGTTATGAAATCGCTTGGTACATCTTTGTACCTGAAAATGATCACATTTTCATATGTGATGAAAGAAATTAGAGAAACATGAACTATCAAAGAACGAAAGAACATAAGCCGTAAATATCATGAAAATTTCGAAAAAGATACAACGGCTCACCGACAGGACTTGAACCTGCAATCTCCGCTTCGGTACAACGGCGCGTTAGCCAATTCCACCACGGTGAACGTGATGGAACCGGCGAACACGAGCAATCGAGCTCTGCCGATCAACTGCTGGACCTTCTATCGAAACACCATGTATATCCCGCATGTGATCTTTCCCTCTATTGATCTCTCTTGTTTCTCTAACCCCACCCATCGACTCGGGATTTTAGCCGAACGAGCACATGGTCGATTGCTTCGGGTTTGCCGCAACTTACGGTCAGATGAAGAAGCAATCAGTGCCGCTCAAGGTTCCGAGCAGACCAGTTACACAGGGAGGTGTTGCTCTGTTGAAATCAATACTGATGTTATGAAATCGCTTGGTACATCTTTGTACCTGAAAATGATCACATTTTCATATGTGATGAAAGAAATTAGAGAAACATGAACTATCAAAGAACGAAAGAACATAAGCCGTAAATATCATGAAAATTTCGAAAAAGATACAACGGCTCACCGACAGGACTTGAACCTGCAATCTCCGCTTCGGTACAACGGCGCGTTAGCCAATTCCACCACGGTGAACGTGATGGAACCGGCGAACACGAGCAATCGAGCTCTGCCGATCAACTGCTGGACCTTCTATCGAAACACCATGTATATCCCGCATGTGATCTTTCCCTCTGTACCGAAGCGGAGATTGCAGGTTCAAGTCCTGTCGGTGAGCCGTTGTATCTTTTTCGAAATTTTCATGATATTTACGGCTTATGTTCTTTCGTTCTTTGATAGTTCATGTTTCTCTAATTTCTTTCATCACATATGAAAATGTGATCATTTTCAGGTACAAAGATGTACCAAGCGATTTCATAACATCAGTATTGATTTCAACAGAGCAACACCTCCCTGTGTAACTGGTCTGCTCGGAACCTTGAGCGGCACTGATTGCTTCTTCATCTGACCGTAAGTTGCGGCAAACCCGAAGCAATCGACCATGTGCTCGTTCGGCTAAAATCCCGAGTCGATGGGTGGGGTTAGAGAAACAAGAGAGATCAATAGAGGGAAAGATCACATGCGGGATATACATGGTGTTTCGATAGAAGGTCCAGCAGTTGATCGGCAGAGCTCGATTGCTCGTGTTCGCCGGTTCCATCACGTTCACCGTGGTGGAATTGGCTAACGCGCCGTTGTACCGAAGCGGAGATTGCAGGTTCAAGTCCTGTCGGTGAGCCGTTGTATCTTTTTCGAAATTTTCATGATATTTACGGCTTATGTTCTTTCGTTCTTTGATAGTTCATGTTTCTCTAATTTCTTTCATCACATATGAAAATGTGATCATTTTCAGGTACAAAGATGTACCAAGCGATTTCATAACATCAGTATTGATTTCAACAGAGCAACACCTCCCTGTGTAACTGGTCTGCTCGGAACCTTGAGCGGCACTGATTGCTTCTTCATCTGACCGTAAGTTGCGGCAAACCCGAAGCAATCGACCATGTGCTCGTTCGGCTAAAATCCCGAGTCGATGGGTGGGGTTAGAGAAACAAGAGAGATCAATAGAGGGAAAGATCACATGCGGGATATACATGGTGTTTCGATAGAAGGTCCAGCAGTTGATCGGCAGAGCTCGATTGCTCGTGTTCGCCGGTTCCATCACGTTCACCGTGGTGGAATTGGCTAACGCGCCGTTGTACCGAAGCGGAGATTGCAGGTTCAAGTCCTGTCGGTGAGCCGTTGTATCTTTTTCGAAATTTTCATGATATTTACGGCTTATGTTCTTTCGTTCTTTGATAGTTCATGTTTCTCTAATTTCTTTCATCACATATGAAAATGTGATCATTTTCAGGTACAAAGATGTACCAAGCGATTTCATAACATCAGTATTGAACCGGAAATTGTTGGATTCTGAATTAATCTTAAATTTCAATATAACATTCCCACGATCAAGTTTATAAATAGAACTTGGTTTATTCATTTTTATTAAGCGACATTTATTTAAATTTTTAGAACAAAGTAAAATAATATCTACCTGAAGGTCGGTCGCTTCTCGCCGACCACTAAGCCGATGGCATAGTGAATACGATGCGATGCGATTCAATGCGGTGAACCACATTTGATGAACATGAATGTGAATCGCTTAAACCAGGGGGATGACATCCCTATCCTTTGTCATTGATTTTGACAACCATCAAAATTAGGGGCCCACGATTTTGTGGGCCCATAACAAACCTGACATTTCGCTGTCACACTCAGAATCAAAACAACCCAAAAATAAGAATGCCAGCGCATCAAAATAAAGTTCGATTGGCTTTCTTAATTTTGGGCTGCTGTTAATAAACCAAAATCAAAGTTCAAAGCCCGAACTGAATGCCCCAAAAAAATTTCCCTTTGTTTTCAGTTAGTCTCGTTTGTTCCCAAACAAGTCGGTCACTTTGGAAAAAATGGTCTGGATTGATGGAAGGTAATTTTGATTTAATTGTATACTTTCTTTATTCTAACTCAGAATTTTCCAGACGTGTCCAGCTGTTGCATCTGCGCTTCAGGCGGATTTGTAACTAGTGAACAATCTAACCTAAATATGGAACGAAACTAGCTGACCGGAAGTCCGGATGGAGGAAGAATAGTTAAAACGTCCACTTACTGTAATCGGGAACATCAGTAAACATTTAGGTAGACATTTGTATGAAGGGACCATCCAAAATAGACTGAAGTTCCTGAATAAATCGCTGGAAGATTTCTGCAAAGGCTTTTTTTCCAGACATGAATCCTACCGTTCCACCAGCCATAGTCATAAATATAGTTAATTACAGTGAGAATTTAGTCCATCATTTCCTCCATCCTGTTGCATGAAAAAACACCCGAACCCGTAACCGATATTTTTGGGATTCAGCAGTTTCGGTTACTACGAAGGTGAGCTAAATACTATTCATATTTGTCATTGCATACTTTTTTAAACCTTCTTACTTTTTCATTTTAGATCCTCGACATGACTGGCCGGATTCTAATATAGTGCCTTCCGATGGCTAAAAGTTCGGTTTTATTAAGTTGCTTTCTCTTAAAAAAATATTCCTGCCTGCATGTCACAAGATTGAAACAAGTTTTTTCTTAATAAAAATAAATTTACTGATCATGAATAAAAAAATTTCCTTCTTTAAAAATGTATACTTCCTTTTAAAAAGAGGTTCTTGAAAAGAAAAATCCCTGCCGAATGACATGCCCCAAAATTAAGTTGCGAGAATGACGTTCATTCTCAAGTTTGGGAAAACCCCCTCAAACTCATTTTCGTCGGGAGCCAGTTTCATCCGATTTTGCGGCATTTCAACTTGGTTTTGGGTTATAACGGCTTAGAGTGCAAGGAACAGGACTAGATGTCAAATCCTAGAGAATTATGAATGATTGCACACTAACACAACAATCATTTTGGTTCCTCATTGGTTGAAATTTTGACTTTTTCAACTCTGTACTGCTTTGAGAGGAAAAAACCATAAACGTTTCTCCCGATGAAAAGAAAAAGATTCTTGTTCGCAAGAAGAACCGGATTGTCATCCCCCTGGCTTAAACCGCTTAAACCTGAATAAGGCCGATGACATAGTGAATACGATGCGATGCGATGCGGTGAATGCGATTCAATGCGGTGAACCACATTTGTTGAAAATGTATGTGAATCGCTTAAACCTGACATACTCAACGCGGCGAAGGAGATGTCAATTTGTTCCGCCGCTCGAGTTCGCATAGGCTGCGTCCGTAAATTTTCCGCCAATTCGCATCGCATCGCACTCACTATGTCATCGGCCTTACATGACTCGCTACACGAAAGTGATCATCTATAGTTAAAATTTGAACGATTACAAATCTTTTCAACAATTGCTGGCTTTTTGCCGAACAGTAAAAACACGATACAGCAAATTTCAGTCTTCCTCCCCCAGGCCTGATATAGAGTTGTTTTTGACATTTCTCACGCACATTAACTGGCGTCTCACTGGCGTGTACGGACGAGAACGGGACAATTAACCTCCAAAAATTCCAGTGCAAAAATCGAGCAGCCGGCCGACGAACACGGTCGTTTTTGAGGTTAATGTTCCCAAAATGAAAAAGTGTTAGTGAAACGCCCTGAATTGCGACACGAATACTACTAACGGCAAATAGGACTATAGAATTTCACGAGAAATTGATGTATTCCCTTGGATTTTTTTCAGTGTATGGCTGCGTTATACACAGCAAAAAATTTCTAAAAGTATACGGAATCTAAAATACGAGTGATCTATTTTTTTGCAAGTGTAATTAAAAAAAGATGTAATTTTCAACTCCTTTTGATGTAATTTTAGTCTTTTTTCAAAAAGTGAATAGAAATAAACTGTTTTGGTTTAATTTTACATTCCGGAATGCAAAGTTCAACGCTCGATGAAATTTATATCACAAATAGTGTAAATTTATATTTGTTGAATGAGATATTACAAGTTTGATCTAAAATTACATCAATAACTATGTGAAACATAACAGATGCAATGTTTTTTCGCGGCATAAGTGTTTATTACTTTGACTCGAGATGGTGGTTCTTGCACACTAGCCAAAAACTGTTGCTCGGAAGTCTCGGTTGTTATCCACCCGCAGGCAAACTTCTGTCGGATAGGTGTATTATAAAGTGGTAGGTATGAAATGGAATAAAAGTATTTTGATATGAAATTACTAAAATTCTTTTTTATTTATACACGCAGCGAAAAGTAGTACCATTGAACTAAAAAAAATACATCTTTGATTCAAAAACCTTGTGTACATTGAAACAAAATCCAATTTCCTTCATTCAAGTAAATTTTATATTGAACCGAATTTTTTTTTCATAAAACCAATGTTCTGAATTTTTAAATCAAAATATTAAATTTGAATTCAAAGATTTTTTTTTTTAACTCAGAATCAAAGTAAAAATTCATTGATTTAGATGAATTTTCTTTTGAACCAAAGTATTTTTTCGTCGACACATCTTCATTAGCTTCTGTTAGGTGAACGGGTCGGCGAGAAGCTTTTCCGACAACTAGTCAGACCTATTTATTAGGTGTGTTCAACAAAACTCAATCGAAATCAATTGAAATGGATTGACAGCTGATCAGCTGTTTTACCAATTGACTTCAATCGATTTCTATCAGGCTGCTGAATGAACAGCCTGACACTAATACTAACGCGCTGTGTTTGTTGTCATTTTTTATTCAGCTGTGCACTTTTCATAATCTAGCAAGGTGAAATTTACCTGAATTGAGCTCAATGAAAAGGTACATTCGTGGTGCGGTTTTTTTTAATTCAGTTGCCTACGTAGCAAGCAAAATTTGAGCTGCAGCTGGAATAGTTTTTATTTATCCCATGACCCGCGGTCAGCACGTAGCGTAGCTTGCTTCTAAACATTTCTTTTCTTCTACTTCTAGACTTAAAAGTGACAGAATTGACTTGAGCCATACATTTGCGATGGTTGGACCGGGTCGATTTTAAAATTTGAATGATAAAACGGCAATGGTCAAGGATGGTGACAGCAGCTCGGAGAGAAGAAGATGTTATGTAACAACAACAGAAAGGAGGCAATGGCATTTGACTCGGACAATCTCGAAATGAAGAAACTGCAGTCCAAGCTGGAGAGACAATTGTGGCCGATAAATCGCATTTCAAGTGATCTGACAAAAAAAAGCTTATTATACTATTAAACACGATTATTAAATAATTTTGAAGTATGAATTAATAAAAATCAGTATTTGCATGAATTAAGTATTTTTTTATTTATGATTTGATATTATTCCATTGATAGAACTAAGCAAACATTAAATATGTACCTTTTTCCTAGGTGAATTGAAAAAAGGTAAAATTTACCTTTTTTGCTAGGTTGAATGAAAAAAAGGTGAAATGTACCTTTTTTTTAATTTACCTCGAAAGAGGGGTGGAAAAAATTACCCCAGTTATTCGGTAAATTTTAGCTTTTTTTATATTCCAGCATATTTGCTGGCACAGCAACACCGACTCAGCATGACTGGCACAGCACAACAGACCCAGCACCACCGACCAGCACGACTAGCACAGCACCACCGACTCAGAATACCTGGCATAGCAATATTGATTCAGCATGAATGGCATAGCACCACCGACCCAGCACCACCGACCAGCACCACTGACTCAGCACGACTAGCACTGCACCACCGACTCAGCCCACGACAGGAAACACAAATGACATAACTTTCTTCTTCTTCTTCTTCTTCTACTTGAGCTGCTTCACGGGCAGCTCGGGATAAGGGCCAGTGACTTTGACTATATGCCCTGTTTTTGGTTCCGAGTTGATTATAAATCAGTTTTGATTTCGCTAGTGAATTTGGCTACTTCTTCGTAGTGCGTTAGGTTTTTTTCTTTAAATAGTTCCTTCAAATTCGTGTACTTGCCGTTGAAATCGTATAGTAATCTCGTTGAGGCAAAGCGTGGACAGGTGAGAATTATGTGATTCGCTGTTTCAGGTTCCTTGCATAGCTCACAGTCAGCATCATCTTTTATTTTCATTTTGGCTAGCCAATACTTGGAAAAGTCATGACCAGCCATCAAACGGTTCAGAAGTCGAACATCTCTTCCTTTTAGGCTCTTTCCTACGAACCATGGTACTGTGGAAAATTCCGGTTGTATGTAGTAAAAAGTTTTCCCTTTTTCTGTCGAATAATGTTTGTACCAATCTGTTGTGTTTTCAGCTAGCGATTTCTTCAGTGCGTTGAACCCGTCTGATAGAAGGTACGTGTTCTCGATTATCTGCTCCGACTGTAGCCCGTGTTTTGCTAATGCGTCTGCTGTATCGTTTCCGCCAATGGATACGTGACTGGGTATCCATTGGATAGTTATTCCATGATGAGAGCAGCTTCGAAGAATTTTCGCTAATATACTTTCTGCTTCACAGGATTCTTGTGCATTGAGAAGCATCGTGCACGATGCTTGCGAATCGGTGTAGATGACGGGTCTTTCTAGACACTGCTGTTCAACTATTTCCGTTGCTTTGTAGATAGCTATCAGCTCCGCAGATGTGATGCTGGTTTCCTTCTCGAGCCTTAGTGATAAGCGTAATCTCCTTTGTTCTACGAAGACTCCTATGCCGCAAACGTTACCTTCCTTGGAAGCATCCGTGAAAATACGACCACGGCCTCGGTACTTGCCATTCATGGCAAAGAGTGTTAGTTGTTTCAGCCTCATGGGATTCGAATTCTGTTTGGCAACCGTCAGACCTTCCAGATCTGGAAAAATTTCGACTCCTTGCACATTGCCGGGGCGTTCTATCGATTGGATGCGATCGAATAATTCTTTGTTAAGCCAGTATGTTCTTTCCAGGTAAGAGAATTGATGCCATTTACTAACATCCTCTGGTAATTGAATTGTTCTTAGTTGATGAGCAATAAGGTTGTTTCTTGACATGTGTCGACATATTTCTCTAGAAGCAATGTAAGTCCACTGGGTGCTGCCCACTTAGGGCCACTAGCGTGTTCCTCGGTGTGCTTTTCGTGGCTCCCGTCACCTTTCGTAGGCATTGATTGTTTAGTACTGATAAAATGTTGCGATTGGTTTTGCTGGAATTATTGTACACTGAGCTGCCGTAATCCATTTTGCTCCGGAAGAGTCCCTTATATATTTTGATCATCGATTCAGGGTGGGCACCATGTTTTGCCCCATTTAGAACCTTGACCATATTTAAACGTTCTTGAACCTTTGAACGGACCTCCTTAATGTGTATTCCAAAACTAAGATGACGATCGAAAATTATACCCAGATACTTATGGGATCTTACGGATTCCAACAAAGTACCGTTGAGGGATATGTTGAGCTGTTTATTGCCATGTTGGAAAAAAATAGTTTTTGTTTTTTCTGGGTTGATTGTGAAATTAAGGGTCCTGGCGATTTCGGCAAACTCTGCTAAGTATGATTCCCCGATTTCGTTAAGAGTGTGTAGGTGTTTTGCTCGAAAGAGAATCCCAAAGTCGTCAGCATATTGGACAAGGGTCACGTCTGGATGTACGATCTTGTGCAGGTTAACAGTATAGACGTTAAACAGGGTCGGCGACAGAACATCTCCCTGGGGAAGACCATTGTTGATTGTTCTTGATAACGTCTTTTGTTTCATATGGAAGTTTATTACTCTATTTCTCAAGAAGGACATAATCCATCGAAGAACTTCATGTGGAACCCTTGTTTGTATCAAAATTTCCTCCAATTTATCGACATTTATCGCATTGAAAGCGTTTGATAAATCAACGCATATCATGGCAGTTAAAAGTTTATTTCTCTTATTCTGTTTCAACCAATTGATAACATAAGATACACAGGTGTTTGTTGAAGTGTGCTTACGAAAACCAAAGGAAGTTTCAGGCAAAATTTTGTGAATGTCGAGAAAAATCTGCAGGCGCTCTAACCCAAGTAACAATTTTAGTTTTTTAAGAAACTGGAAGTGTACTTCCAAACTTCGTTATAAAACAACATTTAGTTTTATAATCCCCATTAAAACATTTTTAAAACACTTACAAGTGTAAAAAGGCCCACCTAGAGGAGGTTCTGGAGAACACTTAACAAGAGCCTTATACAACCATAAGTTTCGACAAGAGCTGATGGTAGCTGTCAAATTTCAGTGCCTGAATTTTTTATTTTTGACAGCGGTTTTGAATTTGTTAAAAAAAATGGGAAAAAAATATTAGGACTGACGAAATAAGATGGTTTCATTTTGCCAAAAATCAACAGCATAATAAACAATCGATCAACCCAATTAGTATTTATGATCTTATTCGCATATAACACGCACAAATTTGATGCGCTTAAAAATTTATCGATTGATTTTGAAAAATAGATGTGAAAAAAACACGCCCCAGTACAGTTTTGCGAAATAAAGGATTTAAATATATAAATATTTCTTCTTAAGGTAATGAAGGCTATGAAGTTTTCTGGGATTATGATACGAAGCAGAATAAAAAACATTTTTTAGTTTTTGATTATGTTTTTCGTGGAGGTTGAACACCTGATGGAGCTGTTTGAGGCGAATTTCAATATCTCAGTAATTTTATAGTACGGCTAGCTGGTGACTTCTTTGGTGTCATTGAAATAGACCTTCCTATTAAATGGTTACCGCTATTACCTCTGTCTCGGGCATCTTCCTTCTGCACGCCATCCACTTATTAATTTGTTTATTGCTACCAGCGTATATGAGGGTGGAAATCCACTTCGTTCGATGTCATTGTAAACACAATTTAATGTTTACATTTTGATAGGGTTCGAAATGTCATTCATCTTTAGTTTTAACGACGGCTTGTTGGTTTTTTTCAAGTATTTAAATACTCCATTTGGTGGTAAACATTTGACACGATGCCACACATACACATTTTGACATTTCGATCGGATTTGGACTGTCATTCTTTGTTGGTTTTCTAGAGAGGTTTTATAATTGCTTTGTAGTGCTCTACTAAACCAAAAAAATTAAAGGTTATAAAACATTCTTTATTGTTGTTTTCTTCAAGGTTGGTTTTCTAGAGAGGTTTAATAATTGCTTTTTAGCGCTCTTCTAAACCAAACAAATTAATGGTTATAAAACCAACACAAAATTTGACAGGAGTTCTATAAAAAGATTCTATAGTGGTTTTTAAGCTATCTTAAAGGGCAATCATATAGAGTTCCTTATAAATTACGTTACAAAGCAAACAATACTTTATAAATCCCTTATACAACAACTATTTTTTTTATAAAACCATTCAGAGTTTAAAATGTTGCTTGGGTAATACAGCTGAGTTTGCTATTTTGGTTATAGTAGGCACTAAAGAAATTGGTCGCTTACCTGCAACGGTGCTCTGGTCACGTCCAGGTTTCGGTATAGCAATGACTTTGATCACCTTCAAAGTTTCTTCCAGGGCTCCTTTTCTCCACATGTCGTTGATTAGGAATATTATTTTTTCAGTAACCGCGGGGTTCAGAAAAGCCAGTAACTCGTAGGAGAGGTTGTCTTCGCCTGGAGCGGATGTTTTCTTCTTCGAAGCTAATATTCTGTACCAGGATGTTTTGTCTAGCAAACCTTCAGCTATTAAAGTGTGTGGTTCTTCATTCGGTAACCGATTGTCCTGTCCGAAGTGCGTGTCTAGAAATTCTTCTGCCATTACTTCATCTTCATATAGCAAACTGTTTTCTTTTTTATAAAATCTTTTTCCTGTCAAACGACCCACTTTCAGCCATAGTTCTTTCGAACTCGTAAAAGGATTAACTTCGTTGGAAAAATCTTCAAATTTTTTGCGAATCTCCTCTCTTTTTCTTCTTTGGAAGATGGCTGCTTTCCGTTTGAAATTTAGGAGGTTATCTAATGAGGAAACTTGATTGAATTTTTTCCTAGCAGCTGTTTTATCTTTCCATGCCTCGTCGACTACTTCAGACCACCAGAACTTAGGAGTGTTTTTACATTTCATTCTATTTTCCTTGTGTATCTTTTTCATTTTGGAAGAGAGTTCGGAGAAATTGTCAAAATCGAAATTTTCTAAGGAGGACACTTCTTTACGGATTTGTTTTTTGTTGAAGAAATAAGCTTGCCTGAAATGTGACTTGGTTTTCCATGAAATATCCAAGCACATGTGATGACTTCCTATTCCATAATCAAGCACACTCCAGTGAACCATATCAATCAAATTTGCAGAGCAAAGAGTTACATCGATAGCAGAAGAGCGTTTATTCAGTTGCAGAGGGACATATGTTTTACTACCAGTATTGGTTATCAAAAGATCGCTGTTATTTATTGCTTCCAAAAGTTTTTCTCCTCTTGCGTCGCATATTTCGTCTCCCCAGTTCGTGTGGTGAGCATTAAAATCACCACCGAGTATGATTTTGGAATTGTGCTCTAGGTTGGCAAAAATGGCTTGAACATCTGCCTCGAAATCTCTTATAGTGATTGATGGACTAACATACACCGAACAAAGTATCAAATCTAGCTGAGTAATACGGATACTCACGGTTTGCGTTAGCGAGGAGAGGGATGTGGGTGCCGGTAGTTTTGAATAGCTTAACGTATTTAGAAGCAAAATTCCTGCTCCACCGTAATTGTCATCTCGGGAATGAGGGACAAAGTGATAATTAGGAAAAGAGTATCTGTTCGTATTCTCGTCGTCTTCGTTTGTCCAAGTCTCCGATAGTACGGCTGCAGAGAAACCACCTCCAGACAAAACTCTTTGAATTTCCGCTTTATTTTTTTGATAGCTTTGCACGTTTGCTTGTAGTATTTTGAATTCTGTGTTAGTAGCCATTTCTGATAGTAAAAGCTTGTAAGTGAGATGTAGGAAGCGAAATAGTGAAACGAAAAAGTTTATCTTTTGTTAAGAACAACTGAATTAGCGAGGTTGAAATGTTTTTTGGTACAATCTTGAAATAACATTTTGACCTCTTCTCGAGGTCCCAAAAGACTAATGAATTCTGAATAAAAGGACATCATTCTTTCTTGGTAATTGCGATCCATATTCATTTTTGCTTGTCTTACCGCGTTTTCCCATTTTTCATCTTCCTGAACCTTGCTGGGATTGTTCAGCGCTGTTCCTCGGCTACTACCTGCAACTGGTGCGATGATTTCCTCCCGCTCCTCGAAGGTAGATCTGGTACGGGTGTCCTCCAACCTGGCTCTTTTGACATGTTTGACAGCTTGATTTGGTTGATCCTTGTACATTTTAACTGCTGCCTGGATTCCCTGTCGTTCTTCGTTGGTCCTTATCCAAGCCTCTCTCATGGGATCTTTTCGTGTGAGACCGTCTCGCGTTATATTGGCGAAACTCTCCATCGGGGTCGGGAACTCTTCCGCATTCAGTAGTGGGGCGTAAGGATTACGACTGGTTGCAAAAACCTGTTCCTTGGCTTCAGTGTACGTCCAGTTCCGCTTTGACATTAGTTTTTTAATGTCTTGTTGCCTCTTTCTTTCGGGACAGTTGTTGTCGAGGGATGAGTGCTGGTTGCTTCGGCAATGTGCGCATTTTTGTTGCTTTTGGCAGTTGGTAAAAAGTTCGTCCTCTTCGTGGCGTTCCGTGCAATTCTCGCATCGTCTAGCTCCTTTGCAGTTGGAGGATTTGTGTCCGAATCTCAGACACTGAGTACACAAAAAAATCGATGGTACGAACGGTCTGATTTTGGCTGAACAACAGAAAAGTTTCACAGACTCCGGTAATTGTTGCGCTCGAAAAGTAATACGCAGACGATTTGTAGGCTCTTTTTCCTTACCTCTGTTCATCCTAACGATACTCACGATGGGGACTTCACACTCTATATCTCCTTTGACTTCTTCCAGATCGATATCCGTTGGAATTCCTGCTAGAACACCTGTTATGCAGACTAGATGACTGGGAATGTATGCTTTATATTCCATTCCTTCTGTTTTGAACTGCTCAACCAGCTTGTTAGCCTTTACATAACTGCTCAGAAAAACGATGATCTTTTTTTGGCTTACATATTTCATATCAATTATGAAATTTCTGTACAAATCCATTTTCTTAAGGGTGTTCCCCAGGGCGAACTTATTTATTTTTCCGATTGTACTTTTGGCAGGTTCAAAATAAACACGGTAAGGAGCGGAGTCGGCAGCCGTATACCAAATTTCTTCGAAACTTTTTCCTGCAGCTGGTTGGTCATGGTTTTCTCCAGGGTTCCTTCCCATTTCCGGCGGATCAGGGGGATCCTGTCCGCCCGCCATCGTTATCGATAACCTCACTTCTTCACTGGCGTCCTTTCGCCTTTCTTTTTTGGTTCACAATCTCCACTCCGATACCAAACAACGAAAAAAAAACACTTCGGCACTTTACTGGCACTGATTATATATTTGATACTTCCAAAAAAACGTATATCCGGTTCAAATCGATTTCAAAAATTCGAATTATCCACGCGTACGAAAAAAAGCATCCGATGCGCATACACGCTAAAACTCGAATGGACATAACTTTCATTTCTAATTCTAATAATTTGTTGTTGTTGTTGTTGTAGTTTGGATGATTATGGCTTGAGGAACTATGCCTCATATCCGCCAATTAACTTGGGTTTGACGTCTCAGTAACGATATTACGTTACACTTCTAGGTGTGCCATTTGTAGAAATTTGAGGATGTTTTTTAGTTCGTCTTGTCTTATATTTCCGTTATTAGGATGGAGTAGTTGAGGTATGGATTTATAGAGCTCCCAATCAAAGTGATTGCGTACGTGTGTGTATTTGATACATTCAAACAGAGAATGGGTTGTTGTTTCTGGTTGATCACACAGCTCGCATATGTCTGATTCGACTATTTTCATTTTACTGAGCCAGTATTTCGAAAAATCATGGCCCGATATTACTCTGTTTAAAGTTCTTATTTGACGTCCATCTAATTTTGAATGCCAATACCATGGTTTTTTGGGGAAATTCTCGAACAGATCGTAGAATTTCCTTCCTTTATTGTTTTGTAGTGCCAATTCTTTGTACCACTGGTTTGTTACATCTGCTAATTGGTTTTTATAGTTACAAACTGCATCATTCCAACACAATTTGTTAACTAGTATTGCATCGCTTTCTACTCCTTGTTTGGCCAATAAATCCGCTTGCTCGTTTCCGTATATCCCTACATGGCTGGGAATCCATTGTAGGACCGTTCCTGTTGCCATGAGGTCTTGACATATCTCTCCAGTTAGCTCGTCCCAGTCCTTCAGTTCAGTATGAGACTCCAACAGCCAGCAAGAAGACTGTGAGTCTGTTAAAATCACAGTACGAACAGGTTCTAATCTAATTATTTCTTTTAAGGCACATCTAATTGCGAGTAGTTCCGCTGTCATTATACTTGTTTGCTGGTCCAATTTTATGCTTATTCTGATATCGTTTTCCTCCTCGAAAACCCCAATTCCGCAACCTTGGTTTGTTCTTGAGGCATCCGTAAAAACTTTTCTCCAGAGGCAATATTCATTTCTTATATATTCCAATCCCATTTGTTTCATGGTTTCAGTGGACATGTTTTTCTTGTTAATGGGCATTCCCTCTATATGGTGTCGTACATCTACTTGTACGCCTTGAGCGTGCCATGATCCGTATATCTTACGAACCTCTTCGTAGTTATCGAGGTAAACCTTTTCCAGGAATGTGTAATATTTCTCATCCATTCTGTTTTCCTTGTCAAGTTGCATAAGCTGGTGGTATATTACATCTTTCCTCCTAAAGTGTAGCGAGATTCTTTTTTTGGTTGTCTGGTATCTCTTCAGTTTGAGTGGTTCTTCGTTAGAGAGAGCTGCTAAGGTGTTTATTGGGGTGGTTTTCGAGCATCCAGTGACTATTCTCTGGCATTGCCGATGAGTCACTTCCAACGATTCTTGATTAGAGAGGCTGGTGCTTGAGTAGACTGTGCTGGCATATGCAAGATAGTTCCCGTAGAGAGCTTTGTTGAACAGAACCATAACTTTTGGTGTAGCTCCGTTTCTTATGCTGCCAACAATCTTCAACATATTTTGTCGTTCCTTAATCTTTTCCTTCAATGTTCTCACGTGTATCCCGAAATTCAGATTTTGGTCAATAGTGATTCCCAAGTATTTGAAAGATCTTAAATTTTCAATTTTTACTCCTCTGGCTTGTAACTTCAAATCTGTGTATCTTCTCTGAAACAAAACCGCTTTAGTTTTGTTGAGATTCAGTTGTAGTTCAAGTCTTTCACCACAATTCATGAAATGTTCGATTACCCGCTGAGACTTTTGAATAGCTTCTTGTAAACAATCAGCCCAGATGATTTTTACGAAATCATCTGCGAACTGTACTGTGACGACATTTTCTTCATTTTCTAGGGAGTGTAATGGAGCAGTATAAATGTTGAACAATGTCGGGGATAAAACGTCTCCTTGTGGTAAGCCTCTTGAAGTCGTTGTGTAAGTCCAACCCTGTTCAGTTTGCACAGCTAATTTTTTGTTGTTCAAAAAGTTCAGTATCCAGGTACAAATATCTCTGTCGAAGTCAAGTTTTATCATCTGTTCAGTCAATCTATGTACATTCACATGATTGAATGCGTTTGTAAAATCAAAAAATACTGCTACGCATATTTTTGATTGTCTTTTTCCTTCCTTGATGTGATTGGTAACAAACTCTAGGCAGTCTTCGGTTGACCTTTGTTTTCTAAAACCCATGGAAAGATCTGGCAGAATATGCTTGTTCTGTAGATGATCTTGGATACGGCGGAGAATTATGGAATTAATGGATTTTACAATTGTTGGGAGACAAGCTATTGGTCGATAGTTCGCTACATCGTTTAGATCACGCCCTGGTTTAGGAATTGGGACTACACGAATTTCTTTCAAATGGTCTGGTAGATAACCATTTTCAACATATTTATTAAGTTCATTTACTATCTTCTGCTTCGTTTCCGTATTTAAGTTCTTCAGCATTTCATATGTTAGACGGTCCGTTCCAGGTGCTGAAGTCTTCTTTTTCTTGTTTATGATTTTATTCCACTCTTCTAGGGTAATTTTATTGTCAGTTTGTACTTGTGTTGAATTTGTTTGTATTGGACTATTATCGACTGTTGGTCCAAAGTTGATTCTAAGGAATTCTTCAGCGTTGTCTTTTGAAATTAGGATTTTATTGTTTTTAGGTCTGCTTTCATCATTGTACCTAAGTCGTCGTACTAGCATCCAGTTAGCTTTGGTGTTTCGTAGGTCAATATCTTTCGTGATCTCGCACAACTTTTCTTTCATAAGCTCTTTTTTTTGTCGGAGAAATTTGGCATCAGCCTTTTTCATCTCGATAAGGTTAAGCTCGTTCGAAGTTATGTTGAACAATCTTCTTGCTTTTTGTTTTTCTTTATACAACACGGTCAGTTGGTCATTCCAATAATATTTTGGTTTAAAACAGCTTCTACCTGAATTACGCTTCAGGGAGTCTTGTACAAGTTTTCCAAAATTTTCAAAAGAATCAAAATCTTCAGGCTGAATGCATGATATCTCTTTATTTATTTTCGTTTTATTATAAATAAGTCGTTCTTTCTTTGCTTTAATTGTGTGGAATTCGATTTCTATCAAAAGGTGACCCGAACCTCCCAAGCTGTGGTCGTTTACTTTCCACGAACACCCATTGAAGAGATTTGGGGAACATAAGGTCAAATCCAGTGCACTAGGTGTGATATTGACAGATGCAGGCTTAAATGTTTTACTTCCGTCATTTAATATCAAGTATGGTGTGGTGCATAGAATGTCATACACCAGGGTTCCTTTTCGATTTGTAGAATCACATCCCCAGATTTCATTGTGTGAGTTAAAATCTCCTCCAATAATAACGTTATGAAGATTGTTCATTTCTCTGAGCAGACATGTTAAATTTTGGGATAGTTCCGTAATTGGGATTCTCGGGTTGATATAAATAGATACAATATTTATGTTCAAGTATGGAATACTTATTCCAATTACTTCAAAAAGTTCATGCGTACTCAAATCTAGTTCCAAATAATTGTAATTATTTTTTAAATAGATGCCTACTCCTCCTCCTGTTCTGCCGTGTCTCAAGTTTAATATTTTATGATAACCTGTTAGGTTAAGGGATCCTATTTCCTCTTGGCTTCCCCAAATTTCAGAAATCAAAGCTGCATCGAAATTATTAGTATGCAACTCATAAAGCAGTTCCGTCTTTTTATTTCTCAGGCTTTGGATATTATTCTGTAAAATCCGAAAATTCCTCATCATTCGTATAGTCGTTTGCAATATCGTAATTTATTTTCATTCCCAGTATCTGACCAATAGCTTTATATAATTCTATTATTATGGAATGAGCATCCGATGAAACGGTACCTGACAAAATATCGGTTAACTTTTCAAAAGAGTTACTCATTACTGCTCTGTACGATTCCTTTTGTTTAATCTGTTCTTTTAGTTTATCTTCCCATTTCTTTCGAAGCTCCAAATGTTGTTCCATTGTAATGTCATCAGAAGCCACTGCTATTTGTGATGTGGCTCTACGTTTCTTGTTTCTCATGTTATCTCCATTTTCCCGACTAGTCCCGGCTTGATCGCCAGTGAAATCAGGTTCTGTCTGTTCTTTCTTTTTTTGTTCAGTTGGCTTCCCGAATACGAAAATATTGTAACATAACAGTTCCTGTAGTAGTTATAAAACGATTCGAAACAGAGTAAAAAAACGTTTAGAAAATGATATCTGAAACCATAAAAAACATTGCACTTATCTTGAATTCCAAAACGACGGTCTGTTGAATATGGCGTTAAGTTATGTTACTGTTTAAAACTATTAAAACCTCTATATGGAGGAACTGTACTACAAACAGTTTAAATAACGTCCAAAAACTGCTCTTGGCAAACGTATTCAGACAACCAAACTGTTAATATCACAGTTTTTCGAAGAGTATTGTTTTAACGAAACTTTAATGATAACAGTTTTCAAACGATTGCACATAACGTACTGTTTGTAAATTTGTTCGAATATACTTTAGTATCTACAGTCTGTTTGAAAATAAAAACGGTAGTGAGTACAGTACCAATAAAATATAACAATTAGAATATTTTTATAAAATTTCTTTATTACTAAATTTAAAATTTTATCACTTGCACTTTCATTTTGCACTTTACTTGCACTTGCACTATTTTCCACTTACAAAACATCGAAATAGGTATTAGGTTCTCCCTTATCCTATTTTCTGTCCCGACAGCCAGCATTCTTTCCTCGAAAAGTAGGTGCCTCATGCTTGCTTTTTCTCTCAATACAGCTGAAAAATACAAATCGATTATTAATAAACTTATCAACATAAGTCATAATGTTAAAAGCTTACCTTTCTTTGGTGATCTTCAAATAACTTTTCCTTAAAAAACGGTTCAATTTGTTACGACGACATCAGAAAATTTGTCGAACGAAAATGGCCGACTTGAACGTGCTACTGTCAGAGGTGCCAGGTGCCCTGATTTAACAGGATTTATCCTGTTTCTCGAGAGACCGTCCTGATTTTTCAAAAACACTCGAGTTGTCCTGATTTTTTTAAATTGATCTCTAATATATCCTGAATTGTCCTGATTTTCATAAAAACATCTCAAATATAATCGAATTTATAGTTAAACTATGAGAAAATCGAATAAATCTTTAGTAAAATAGTTAAACCCATTAAACAGATGGTAATGTTCGGTTCAGATGATATTCAAATGCAAGGAATATTAGAAGGTAGTGGCAAGGCAGCCCTGCTCTAGGATTGGTACAGGCTGAGACGTCACAATCATAAAAAACCGGTTAATTTACTAGGAAACTTATCCTTTTCGTTGTTAATTCGAAGAATCTGCTGAAAATTTTCCACTTTGAAAACATGTTATTGTAGAAGGATTCTTGCTCTTAAAGATCGGTAGTTGCATTTTTGAATAACTTTTCTATAAAATAGACCATCGAATTTCGAAAAAATGGTGGAATTTTTCCACTGAAATTTGCAAAACTTTGAAATCATTTTTAAGTCTTCCATGAAAATGTTCAAGTTAGTGCAGTTTAAACTCCTCATTACAGTAAAGTGATCAAAACACATTTTTTTATACAAAACAACAATCTTTTATTGGCATTTTAGTGAACTGATTTATAAATCATTTACTGATGTTTATTATTCTATACAAGAATTATATACGGCAAACCGGTTCAATTAAATTCATGACAATCAGTTGAACACGAAATTTCTACCACCAAGACCTTTTAAAAACTGATTTTTGCTTCATTTTTGCACGTTTTAGCTTCAAGGCATCATTGCATTCATTATTAAAATAGGAAAAAAAATAATGCAATCTACAAAGGACCAAAAAACTACATAACATAGTAAATAGAAGGCTTACAACAGAATCAAAATGAAATTGGAATTCATTTTTGTTCTAAAACGTGTTTTTCTTTGAAATTCTTACCATTCTCATATAAATTTTCGATACAATCGTTTTTGTGACATCATAAAAAAAATCCAATATGGCCCTCGGCACTAACTTATTTAAATATTCCTTGATTCAAATAATTTTTTTCGATATGAACTGCAGGCCAGTCAAGAAACTGCTTCCCGCTGATTTTTGATTAAATCACCTGGAACCCCTGGCTACTGTCAATATTTGCTAAGCTCTGTTCAATGATGAATTACAAATGTTTAATTATTAATAATGGAAACTATACGATTTATGTTACAGTTTTTTTTAGATCAAATTTGAATGTACATAGAACAGGTCTGTACCATTTTGACAGAAGGCATGAACGCTACAGATAACGGTTCGAGATCTTTTGTACGATTGTTGATAAAACTGAAGTAAATCGTTGAATGGTATCTTTCACCTTTTCAGAAAACATCACATTTGCACATTAACGTTCATGAAAGATTCTTATCGTTGTTGAGGTAAAGTTCAATATAATAGCTACGTTTACAGTGACAATCACTATTTACAGAGCAGTAGATGAATCGTATAGACTATTTGAGATTCAGTTTTTTAGTATGCGGGTTACGCTTGCTCAGCTCAGGTCTACTTGTAACATTTTGCGCTTTGTTTTGCATTACTGCTTTCGCATAACTTTCATAGATTGTTGGGAAATCACTTTTCTCTGTCAAGATGCTAAAGCTATTTTTGGTTGTCACACGAAATTCGTCTCTTGCTTCCTGGTAAGTGAGATTTTTTCGCGCCATCATTCGTTTTATATTTTTTTGCTTCTCTCTTTCGGGACATCTCTCTTCTGTCGCTTCGTGGTTTCCGTTGCAATGCACACAATTCGTCTCTTTTCCGCACTCTGCTCTCGCGTGACTCTCACCACAGTTGGCGCATCGTTGCCTTCCTTTGCAAAATTTGGCAATATGGCCGAACCGTAAGCATTTGGTGCACATAACGGTTTTCATAACATATGGCTCCACACGGAGATTAACCCCATATAGCCGAACCATTTGAGGTAGTTGACTGCTGCGAAACACCACCCCGACCTTAGAAATTGGAAGTTTCTTACCTTGTTCTTTCCGATACATGCGAAAGACTTCGAAGATTTCCTTCTCGCTTACCAGATCTTCCTTGAGCTCTGCTTCCGTATGCTCTGATGGGATACCTCCAATAACTCCTTTCACTGTCACAAACTCCCGAGCGATGTAAGCTTTTAATTTTCGAAGAGCGAAATTTTGGCACCTGCTCATTCGATTTGCCTCTTTCCAGTCGGAGAGGTAAACGATAACCTTACTCCTGCCCACTTTTTTTATATCCAAAACCGATTTCATAAAGCCATTCTGGCTGAGCACTTTTCCCACTGATATTTTATTCAGGCCAACACTATTTTCTTCACTTCCCTCCTCATTTTCATCTATTTTCCACACTATCACTCTAAAGGGACCATCATCATTTTCCTTGTACATAAAATTTTCATGGACTTTTTTAGGTCCGCCATCTTTGATTCCACTTGGACCATCATCACGCAACTTTTTTCCCATTTCATTAGAAATTTCCTTTTCTTCACTCGGTGCCCCCTGGGGGACACCGTCCTTCGCACTCATCACTATCCTAGATTCGTTTTCCGATTCCACACTTTCTCAATGAATTCCTTTTTTCCTCAAAAGCACGTGTCTCGATTTCTTTTATAATGCGCGAGTAAAACAAACGACGTCCGTCTTTCACCACTGTTCACTCGAGAATTGCTAATAATTTTTCACAACAAACCAAATCAGCTGTTTTTGACAGAAAACAACTGCATTTGTGTTAGTGTGATACACGGTAACCAAAGTTACTCTAATCTGTATAAAATTCCATACAGTTTCCAGAAAAGTGTCTCCACGCACTTTTAAGTTTGAGCGCTTTAGGCAGAGCGTGTCTAAAGAGCTTTTATACATTGGAAAGCTTCCAACCAGTTAGTGAATTCTGTGTATTTTGACGTAGGGATGCCCATGCATTTTCAAGATTTCTTCAGGAAAGTAAACGTTGATGAAAATTTCTCAAAAAAAATCATAAAAATTATACTTTTTTCCGTAGCTATAAAATATTTATTGTCAAATACACATAATACCGGTAATTCTAATGCCGGAATGTTCTTTCTCATTTAGATCCGCAACAAACGTAACACCAAACATGGTTCAAGGTTCAACTGGTAAGACATTCGTTTGAACATCCGGTACGGACCACATCAACATGTTGCCTAACCTAGAGGGGGCCCAGGGGGAATCGAGGATCTGTAATAGAGAAATTAATCTTAAATAATTATTTTACCAAGTGAAAAATTATTTACATAGAAAAACTAGTATTTTTATAATATGACATTTCGAAATTGATTTCAGCGCTACTTTTCATTTCGAGTTCGAATTAAATTTGAAGATCTAGAGGAAACCTTTGTCAGATTCGAATCTTTTGTTTTTCATGATTGAAAATAAAAAATATAGAATAATGTTTTTTGTGATATACCTTTTAAAAAAGTTCCGATGAGATGACCAGAATTAAAAGACTCTTCCGTCAAGCTTGCAGTATGAAGTTTGGCTGTTGATGAAATGAAAACATAAGCAAAATCAGGCTGTTAAATCAATCTTGAAATAACGAGGAAAAACTAAATTTACTAATCAGAAACCATTTCAGTTCAATTTAAAAGGATTCATGCACAATAACATGACATATATTATTATGGGAACTATTCCGGGATGCATTATCGGATCTCAGGGACTTGTGTGCTTATAATACTTACATGTTTGTATGGGAATGCAGTATACGCGAAGTGTTGAATGAATGAATATGAAGCCGCCGATTGAATGTTGGAAATCAAGCACCGAAGCAGCTTCCTTCGGTAGTGGCACGATGAGTAGCTGGAAATGCTGTTCTGAATCGTATCGGTATCGGTTTATAAGTTCAGCTGAACTTTGGGAACAGTTTATTTTGCAACCTATCGTTGATTATCCGAAAATGACCTGAAACAAACAATTTCATGACACCGTGTTTTCAATATGCTAACCAATTGGCTTACAGTAAATGCCGTGAGAAGAAATCGACTTATAGTTTCTTGGGTCCGTCGGAGCGTTTCCAGAATCCAACACCGGTGATACAGGCACAGTACAATTTCTGGTTCACTTGCCGTTTTTTATTTTTTTTTTTGCATTTTCCTGGAAATAAATGAAGTTGATAGTTCATCTAATAAGAAAAATTTTATAAGCTCGAAATCTTACATCAAAGAAAAAAAAAAGATACAATGGACTTACTCATGCCGTTTGATCCACATCCGCCGAAAGATCCACAGGGTGGCAATGTACGGATTGATTCCGAGAATTTCCCCGGTCAGATCGAACTCGTTTCTCTGGTTCTTCCGTTCCATACCGACGCGGATATTCTGCGCCTTACCTTTCCGTACCTTTTCTTGCTTAGAGCTTCGTCGGAACTGGTTCGCACCTTACAACGTCCGCGATATACCACCAAAAAGTTTCAAAACTTTTTGTTTTTTCCGCTCTGACACCCCTTCAAATAAAATTCCAACAACAGCAAACTTTTTATTCAGAGCATGAATAATCGAGATTTAGTTTTCATTTGTATATTGTCCACCCAAAACTACTCAAAATTGAATTGGGGGTATACAAATATTGAGCATCAATCGATTAGTTATGATGAACGTATATTCTCAACACATTTTATGAATAACTAAATTTTTCCGTGTAGAAATCGATAGAAATGAATCCTGCTTCCGAGCTTGATCGTTTTCGATTGGTTTCGATCGATTTCGATTGGCTTTATTAAACGTCAATTGGATTAGTTTCGATCACAACATTGGCTGAGTGAACAACAATTTACCAATCGAAATCGATTGAAACCGATTCCAATTGGCTGTTGAACGGACTTATTTTCTCCGGAATCTGCCGCGCAACCACCAGACAGCACCGAAATCACAAAACGTACCCGGCGTAGGAAAGTTTCGACATCTTTGAGAGGACAACGACAGTGGACTCTTAGGTAGGTGTTTAAAAATTAATTTAATTACAAATAAACCGTCTAAGTAACAAAATTTTTCAGGGCAATCATTCATCCAACTAATTGGAAGCAGTAACTGTATACCGACTGTTCCGGTCCTTCAACTATGCGGTTGCAATCGCTTCCGGTCCGATCCAAGACCGAAAAAATCGCCGAAACCATTCATCAATTGTTCAGATGGAACTGTCGGCCAATAAACATCGTCCAGTGCAATGTATGCAAAAATTTTTAATTTTTTTTTAATTGCATTATTTAGCTTAATGTCGTTTTTTAAAGCTTCATAATAAACCGTATTATGTGTTCTCTTCTTTATTTACAGATGAACCGGTTCAAGAACTTGTATCGTGGAAAATCGATTATCTAATTGATTAACATATTAACATATGTACTTCAAGAGAAATAAAATGTTTTATTCTAATTGATTTCTTTTTATTTCTAATAGGATGAAAATTATTATGTAGTACTAGAATTTTTAGAAACCAAAAATTAATAGCAAAACAAATACTTTCAAATTAAAACCCACATACCGTCAGAATAAAGATAAATTTCATAAAACTAAACGAAAAGGTTTTTAAATCAAAAGCATTTAATTATTTGGAACAAAGAAAAAGTTTTGATTCAAAGGAAAGCATTTCTTCTAAACAAAAGAAAATGCATTTGAATCAAAGTAATTTTTATTTGTCCCAAAATAAAAGGAAAAAATCCTTTGTTTTTACGGCACTTTCCTTTAAAACTAATTTCTATTTTTCTGCGTGAAGAATCGGCCAATTATTAGAGAATCGACCAGAGGAATGATGTGAAGTTTCCTGCAATTATCATAGTAGTCAGTCAGGTACAATCCGAGCATGCTGAAAACATTGATCCGTAAAAATACTAAATAATAAAGAAATCATCATATACAACATCTCCAACCTAGCCCTGTTCGTGGTAGTGGATGACCGTTTTTTTTGTTAGGTGTTATTTTGTAAATATATACCACACGAAAATTAAATCCCATGATTTTTTTCCATAATCAGAGTCGAAACACCGAAATCCATAATTTTTTACTAATATTTTTTAATATTAACGATGAAAAGACTTTTAATTTACATCCCTGTGTATTTTTACACGACAGCTTTCTTCGTCGGATTTCGTGCATCGACTTCGATTTAAATTTACACGCTCCCAAAATTACATCATTGGAAAAATACACCGTGATAGAATTTTAGGTCAAAATCAATGTTCCGTTTTCGTGCATCGTTTTCAATCTAAAATTACACGAATTTTTCTTGCTGTGTATAGTAGACTTATTTTATTTTAAACCAAATACGTGTTGCATTCAAGAGCGTGTATTTACCTTCGACGTTTTCCTTTTATTTTTGATGACGGCCGAAACCCGCTTTCAGTTTTCTTTCAGCTTTCGTCCATAACGCGTTCCGAATTCCAGTTTTCAGTGAAAAAGTTAGTCATAAAGTGGAAAAAATAGTTGGTGCATCTTGAAAAATAGTCATTTCCGAAGGTGATAGTTGAAAATGTCGGACAGCAGTGGTTCGGACAATGATAGCGTGGTGTCGAATCGGTCGCACAAAAGCGAAATGTCTAATCGAAGCAGATCTGTATCTAGATCCGCTTCACGATCGGTGTCGCGTTCCCGATCACGGTCCCGCTCCCGATCTCGATCTGCCTCTCGATCCAGATCCCGGTCCGCTTCGGGTTCTAGATCCGGGTCGGATATCGAACAGCCACGTATGAAGAAAAAGCGCATTCATTCAGGAGCAACAGATGAGGAGGTGGAGGAAGAGCAGGAACCGGAAGGCGAAGATTTGGATTCGGAAGAGTTCGAAGATGACGAAGACGATGACGATCGTCGGGGCGGCCGTAAAAAGAAGAAGAAGGAGAGGTTTGGAGGATTTATTATCGACGAGGCCGAAGTGGACGATGAAGTCGATGAGGATGACGAATGGGAAGAAGGGGCTCAGGAGATCGGAATTGTCGGAAATGAAGTAGAAGAGTTTGGCCAGACAGCTAGGGAGATTGAAAACAGAAGACGAGGGACGAATCTTTGGGACAATCAGAAAGAAGATGAGATTGAGGAGTATCTGCGGAAAAAGTACGCCGATGAGTCAATTGCACGAAGACATTTCGGCGATGGAGGCGAAGAAATGTCCGATGAAATTACTCAGCAAACTTTGTTGCCCGGAATCAAAGATCCCAATTTGTGGATGGTCAAATGTAGGATCGGAGAGGAAAAGGCGACCGTACTGTTGCTAATGAGAAAGTATTTGACTTATGCTAATACTGATGAACCTTTAATGATCAAATCCGTTGTGGCCCCAGAGGGAGTTAAAGGGTATGTTTATATTGAAGCTTATAAACAAACTCATGTAAAATCTGCCATAACCAATGTCGGTAACTTGAGATCTGGTATTTGGAAACAGGAGATGGTTCCAATTAAGGAAATGACAGAAATTTTAAAAGTCGTTAAAGAACAAACCGGTCTTAAACCTAAACAATGGGTACGCTTGAAGCGAGGTATTTTTAAGGATGATATCGCCCAGGTGGATTATGTTGATCTTGCACAGAATCAGGTTCATCTTAAGCTGCTTCCGCGAATTGATTATACGCGTTTACGTGGAGCACTACGTACGACGTCTTCAGATAATGATGAGAACAAGCGCAAGAAAAAACGACGTCCGGCAGCTAAACCGTTCGATCCGGAAGCTATCCGGGCAATCGGCGGGGAGGTCACATCCGATGGTGATTTTCTTATCTTTGAAGGAAACCGATATTCACGCAAAGGTTTCCTATATAAAAATTTCACAATGTCTGCTATTTTGGCGGAAGGAGTAAAACCCACTTTGGCTGAATTGGAAAGATTCGAGGAACAACCAGAAGAAATTAATATTGAGCTAAGCGTTTCCGGCAAAGAAGATCCAACTTCATCGCATTCGTTTTCCATGGGTGACAATGTAGAAGTTTGCGTTGGTGATCTTGAAAATTTGCAAGCAAAAATTATTGCTATCGATGGAGCTCTTATCACCGTAATGCCAAAGCACGAAGATTTGAAAGATCCTCTTATTTTCAAAGCCACGGAACTGCGCAAATATTTCAAAAGCGGTGATCACGCTAAAGTCCTTGCTGGTCGGTACGAAGGAGAAACTGGTTTGGTCGTTCGCGTTGAACCACAACGGATCGTACTGGTGTCGGATTTGACCATGCACGAGTTGGAAGTTTTGCCTCGTGATCTACAGCTCTGTTCGGATATGGCCACAGGAGTCGATTCCCTGGGGCAATATCAATGGGGTGATCTTGTGCAGTTGGACGCACAAACTGTTGGTGTTATAGTACGTTTAGAACGAGAAAATTTTCATGTTCTTGGAATGCATGGCAAAGTTATGGAATGTAAACCAGCAGCATTACAAAAACGTCGCGAAAATCGTAACACAATTGCCCTCGATACTGACCAGAACCAAATTCGTCGCAGAGATATTGTCAAAGTCATTGAAGGTCCGCATGCCGGACGTGACGGCGAAATAAAACATCTTTACCGTAATTTGGCTTTTCTTCATTCCCGAATGTACACGGAAAATGGTGGTATTTTTGTTTGCAAGACAAGGCATCTTCAGCTGGCAGGAGGAAACAAAACGCAATCTAACGCCCTTATGCCCATGGGCCAGTTTGGATTTATGTCGCCAAGAATCCATTCACCAATGCATCCATCCGGTGGCCGAGGAGGTCGAGGTGGCGGAATGAGAGGTCGGGGTGGTGCAAATCGTGTTAGTAGAGATAGAGAAATCCTTGGAAAAACGATAAAAATTACTGGCGGACCTTACAAAGGTGCCGTTGGTATTGTGAAGGATGCCACAGAAAGTACGGCCCGTGTCGAACTTCATTCGTCCTGTCAAACAATTTCTGTTGATAGGAACCATATTGCAGTTGTCGGAACAACACCTAAGGAAGGATCTGTCTCGAGCTATCCCCGTACACCAAGCCGTACTCCAGGCAGCAGTTACGGGTCGCAAACTCCAGTTTATTCCGGTGCCAAAACACCGCTTCACGGATCACAAACTCCATCGTACGATGTTGGTAATCGTACTCCTTATGGTTCAATGACTCCTTCTCATGATGGCAGCATGACACCACGACACGGTGCTTGGGATCCAACTGTTACTAACACCCCCGCTCGTTCGAATGACTTTGATTTCAATATGGAAGAACCATCACCCAGTCCCGGCTACAATCCTAGCACCCCTGGCTATCAAATCAACACACCTTTCGCTCCCCATACTCCGGGAAACATTTTCAACTCAGAAAATTTCAGCCCTTATCAACCCAGCCCTTCACCGAGCCCATCGCCGTATCAAGTTAACTATATGGGCACACCATCTCCTTCCGGATATTCGCCAGCAACTCCTGGTGCTCCACAATCACCATATAATCCGCAAACTCCAGGTGCCAGTCTGGATTCTCAATTTGGCGAATGGTATACCACGGATATTGAAGTTCAAATTGGAAACCACAACGATTCTGATTTTGCTGGTCAAACCGGTATTATTCGCTCGGTCAACAATGGCACCTGCTCAGTGTTTCTGCCCGAGGAAGATCGAAATATCTCGGTCGGCAGCAACCTTCTAGAACCGATCCAACCCGGTCCGGGAGAACGCTTCAAGGTTATTTTTGGCGAAGAAAGAGAAACCATCGGCGAATATCTTGCCCATTCGGGCAGCAAGGAAGGCATGGTTTCCATCAATGGTATCAAAAAGCTGATGCCGAAAAGTTATCTCTGCAAAATGAAAACAGATTAGTGATGATTCGCAACCTCGTTGATTGCACTCCATCGCAAATTTTTCTATTGAAGAACACTTATAGATTTATATATATTCAGCATACGTAGAAATAAGGTAATTTAAATAAATGTCACACGTTGTTTTAATGCAAGATAAATTTTGTTCACTAATAGATGTTTGGTATTATGAACATCGGTTTTTTCGATAATTTTTAATACATTCATGAGACTTAATTTTAATCACTACTGTCACAGTATTTACCTATCTAATTTTTTTCGAAATTTAAAACGTACTATAAATTCTGTTGTTTCGTTCCAGATTATCTATCCCTCACTACCGATGTGGAAGCAAAAGAAGAAGAAATAGGCCCCAGCAACTGTATCTGTAACGGTCCATCCTGTATTTGTTGTATAGATTTCAATATGACTTACATCGATCTCGGGGGTCCCGGTAGGTTTTTATTTGCGGTCTGTTTCCAATAACATTTCTAATTCCTATTTATTATGTCGCATTTTATAAGGCTGCGTTCGACTGAAGTATCTTTCGGTGGAAGAAGGAATCGCCCTCAACGTGTCCTACGGTGATAGCGTTTTGCACAGTCAACGCGTTAAGGGACCTGATCCGGAACCTACTTGTTTAAATATGTTTGCTCGATTGGCTCAGATGTGTGCCCGTTTCAGTGAATTGCTCCCAACCGATGATGGTCTTCGCGGCTGCCTACAGTTGGAACCAATGTTGTTGGGAGAAGTTCAAATCGAATTACCTCTTGGCTGTTTCCGTATGAGCCCCAAAGGGGTTGAACTGATCAAATCATCGGAAGACGAAATCAAAGAACAACATCCTCTTGAAAGGTAAGTTATCATATTTAATGATAATTGCGTAGGTTAAACATTGTTTTACTCTGTTTTAGTGCCGAAACCACAACCCCAGCACCTGCAAACGAGAAAAAAGTTGAATCCAAGCCAGAATCAGCTGCACCAGCAGTACCATCACAAAATGCAACTTCTGCACTATCGTTGCTGGACGGGATCTCAACAGCAGACATTTTGGCCGCGGTAAGCGAATCTACTGACGAAGGTATTGCTATGCTGACTAATTGGTTAGGTTTAAGCGTTAATAAGGGACAGAAACCGGATCAGAGTGACAGTGCGACAGCCAGCGACAGCGAAAAAAGCGAAGAACCCGAAAGCTCCTAAACCAATAGGGCTTATGAGATAAAACGAAAATCATAACATTTTTAGAATCAACTGTAACTGTTCTTCTGCGCATAATTATCCGTGTGCATAAATAATCTGAAAAAGCGCGTGGCGATGATAAATGCACCGAAGAATAGTACGAGGTAGTTGTTCTTGTTCACTACTACAAGTGAACAAATTTCACTAGAATATCGTAGGCTGATCATTGATGTACTATTTTACCTTTATCATAAGAACGATGTCATCGATAGAAGTATATTTTGTTTGCTGATAATATGAAGACTAACTTATGGACCGTTATTAATTTGAAACAATAGCGATTTTAAAGCAACAGAATGTCGTGTTCTAAATTTTTATCACAATCCTGCAGTTCCTTGATTGAAGATTGATCATTTCTTGGAGGTACTTTTTTCTAAATTGAGCACAATAGGATCACAGGGATGTAAGTCACAAAATGTGTGGATTTCGAGAAATCAGGCTATTATCGTTTTTCAAAATTAACAGAAAACTTAATGTTTTTTATTTTTGGATTGGATAATCTAAGAGGTTGAAAAAGGATTATCCTGAAAGTATAAGAACAACGTGGTCTGCTCGGAACCTGGAGCAGCACTGATAGGATGGACTGATGGATCCTCAAGGTGTTCATGGCAGATTGTACTTCATGTTCTTGAAAGCGAGAAAAGGTTTCGAACTGCCGCAAAATTGCCGTTATTTATCAGTAGATCGATCGAAGAGCACGCTGGCTAAATAGATAGTGGATATCTCATTGAAGGATTAGAACTGGTACGTTCTGAAAATTCGCAGCAAAGAACAAGTCCAAAAAATTTTCACTGTAACTACGCTCATCGATGGCACGCCAATCGGAATTGGTCGTCATTCTGATAATAAATATAGACCACACATTCTTAAAACATTACAACGATTTAGTGGACTGTATTGCCTACGACTTAATAAAGGATTCGAGCCCATTAAAGACATTGAGCAAATGTTATATTCAAATACCAGAATTTTTCGAAAAAGGTATAACGGCTTACGGACGGGGCATCAACCGACAGTCTCCGCTTCAGTACAACGGCCAATTCCACCACGGTGAAGGTGATGGAAGCGACCGACACGAGAGTATCTCCGCCGACCAACTACTGGACCTTCTATCGAAACACACCGTGTATTTACCGCATGGGATCTTTCCCACAATCGATCCCACTATAGATGAAATAACTTCATGCTGCCTTGGAAACATTTTATGCTTCACCATGGCCTCATACAACACAACGCAAACGGTTGGAATATGCGCCAAAATCATCGGTTTCTCTCGGGTACGAAGAGGTTTTTCCGAAGGATCGAGTCAAGATCGATCCTTGGGCCCTTATTCTGCGCCGCGCGTGACGTGATGATTGTCACCTCACCTCGGAGTCACCGTGAGATTTGTCACCTTATTCCCTGAGTCGATCCGGGTAAAGTGACAGAGGTTCATTCTAGGTGAGTGATCTCTTTTCCCTACAAACCACCGCCGGAGCAGGTAATCATACCCCTCTCCTCCGTGGACAAGCGTGGACATTTGGCAAACCCCTACCCCCCTCCCCAAATGATCACGTGGAAATATCCGATTTTTTTTTAAATCAAATATTACAGTAAGAAAACATTTTTTTTTATTTGTTTTGATTAAATAGTTGATTTTGAAAACCAATATACACCAACTACTGAAATAAAATAATTATTCAAATATTGGAATTAATATGTAAGAGCACTCCAGTGAGTGAGATGACGCTCTGTGAAGGAGTGCTTGGCACTGTTCGTTTGCTATTTCACGATTTTGTACAATGTATTACCTGTGGTATATAAGGATTAATCACACTTATATTTTATATTCAATGATTATTGTGGCCTGCTGTGGTGCCAAATCAATTATCATATTAATCAATTGACTTTAAGAAGCTTTAAATTACCATTTTTTAGAGATCATTCAGTAGATCAGAGCGGTGAAACTTGTGTTCCGAGGGGCATGATTTTTCAGTCACACTTCGTAAACTTAATAACTTTTATAAAATTCAGACGAATGTGTGCAAAATTTAGCTTGGTTACATTGGAAAGCAACTTCAGTTTGCTCGCGATAAATAAACGAAAATTATTCTTATGCTAGACTCGAGATTCGGGAGCGTAAGTGGAGATGGATTGGGCTCACGCTGCGAAGAGATTTGCAGAGTGGAGCTTTAATGGAATCCAGAACGACATTAAAGGAGAGGCAGACCCAGAAACTCGTAGCGGCAAAACCTAGCCGCCAAAATCCGAACTCTGTAGGTAAGTAAGTATAGGCATTGCTTTAAATGTGTCACTTTTCTAAAGTTTTTTCATTAATTTTTTTACAAGCAATTTTGGGATTTAAAAAAAAACTTAATAATATTTAATAAATTTTTGAAAATATTCATGAGATAAGAATGTCCACGTGGGCATGACCCAAACCCCTACCCCCTCTCCACGAACAAGCATGGACATTTCTAAACACCCCCTCTCTCTCTCTCCTCTCTTTTCTCCGTTACCCCGTTGTTATTGTTCACTTAAGTATCCTTCCTGAAAATAATCAAATTAACTTTCACTCAACACTCCACCAAAAAATCCTGTAATATTGCAATCCAAAGATCAGCTTTTCATATACACATGTTTTTTTTTTATTTCAAACATCATTTTTTACCTATGGGAGGCTGGACTGAATTGAGTAATGATTTATTGTTATAAGTATATGAGTTCGTTCTTCTTTTTACAAACCAGATTTTATCGGTGTATTTATAGTTGTTGTGTATTCTTATATTCAACCCTATTAATCTGGTAAAAGTAAACGCTGTTTTCCACCGATTAAAACAAATTGTACAGACTATTTTCAATTTTGATTAGAAAGAAATTTGATTTTTGCACAGGCTAGAGCTATCTTTTGTACCCAAAGACATAATTTTTTAATTGTATTTGCGTTACGGTGTACAACTTTTGCTACCACGGTTATTAAATAATTTTGCACACTTGTCAGAAGGCAGACAAAATGAAATAACCCGAAACAAAATGAACAACTTAATATGTGGTGTTGTATAACTATCGGACTAAGTCTATTTTTCCGAATAAATCGATAACTGCTAGTAAAAAAGTGTTAGAAGATCTTTTTCCATTTGTTTGGAAGAACTAAAACGTCTAAATAATATGATTAAACTAAGCGAAAAATGAGAAAACTTGACCAGGTCATTCCTGTTCTCGGTGTTGCTATTTAATTTTGTATAAGTTGTTGTTTTCCTTTCGGAGGGATGTTTATGAACGGTATGCTTTGTATTTATAATAGCGAAAATATTCTAATTTCGCTTGGATCTATCGAAACATTACGATGTGTTGGCTTAGACGAATAAGTTTATTTCAGTTATTTTGTTGTTGTTTTTCATGGTGTGCTTCTTTAGGGTGTTAGTAAATAACTACGTAGAAGTAATTCGACCACAGATCAAGCCAGATAGCTGTAAGTGTCTTTCTGTCCCTCTTGACGCTCGAGATATTCTTTTTCTATGAGTATGTCAATACATTTCTGAAAAGAAATTAGAGAAATATATAAGTTGTTTATTTTCAACACGTATAGAAGATTCAACTTACTTTTATCACCTGCACCTTCGGTTTAAACCGTGTCGATAACTGGTTGAGCACTTCTCCGACCAAATGCGTGTGATTCAGTACCTTCCTCATTTTCATAATTCGCACAATCGCCGCTTGAATAAGGATCTTACGATCCTCTTCAATGTGCTTGTGAGTGGCTTCCTGTTCAACTTTAAGTTCCGTCTTCAATGGGAAGTTTATATTGATTCGAAGCTTTTTGCTGCAAAGAATGGGTTACATTTTGATCATTTCTCTTGATCAGTGGGTGGATGATAGAAAGTTTACTTACTTCTTGAACTCTTTGTTTAGGTGAACCATTGAACTGTTTTGAAGATTAGCTTCGTCGTCCTCTGATGTAAGCAATTTGGTTTTTAGTAAAATCTGTAACACCTGTACTAGATTTTCTAGGTTGATTCCTTTAACAATAGAATAAAAACGTAAATTATATATATAAACTATTAACGAACTTGTGAAATTACCTGTATTTTCAACAAGCTGCTGGACACTCGAAACCTCTTGTTCGTTGAATTGTAATAGTACGGCCATTTGGAAGGTGCTTGCCTTTAAATATGAGTCGAGTTAAATGTTTTCTAAGCTTGAAGTTTTTACCTTTATTATTTACCTGTAGTGTATACCGCATCCGGAAGTGATTTGTTACAAGTTCACCTCGACACATGTTATAGAGCCAATTGAGCTTGCGTCCGGAATGTTGTTTAGCATAAAAATTGTTGAATCGATGAACAGATTGCTCTAGCTGTATGGGAAAGCCATTATGTTTTAATCGAGATCCAAATTTTATTTAATTTTTTCAGTATTACCTCGAACGGCAGCGAGAAAGTGAAGCTCTGGTTGAAAGGCCAGGAACCACTGGAAAGCACCTGAATACTAAAGTCAATTTCGTTGCCAGTAGCTTTTGATGCTTCTCGAAGCTGTTTAACGTGACCACGATACTGTTCATTGAGATCCTTTGAAACGCCGATATCCTGGAACATCCGCTGCAGTTTGCTCGTGTACTCGAAACCACAGGCTTGCTTCAATTTGGATATCATTGAAGCTTCAGCATCGTCACTAGCAGACATATGATGGCACAAACGCTTGGCCAACATTTTACTGTAGAACTTCTGGAACACGTCCTTATCTTCAATATACTTGAATACGACCATCTGTAAAGGTAGGAGGTTTAAATATGAACATTTTTGTAAGTTTTAAAAAAGAACATCTGAATCGTACCACTTGGTTCAGTGTATCCTCAAGTTCAGCTTCTTCAGGATTCTTACTCGACTTTTTCAATAAAATATCACAGTATTTTGCCAACAGTTCTGGACTTTTGCTGGCGCTCTTGCTCGCCTCCGTGACGGCATTAGTGTTGATGAATTTTCCACATGCTTTATCTAGGGCAGCAACGAACCCACTGTCATTGTTGAAAGCCGTTAGTACCAAAGCGTTGTACTTCTTATGTACTTCGAGGATGGTTTGGACGTAAATTTTAGGATCCTGTAGAAAAAAAATAGTGACTGAGAGTTAATACTGTTTTTTTGACTGCCGAATATAGAACAGAAGTTGGAAACATTCAAATTAAAGTTTAATTCAAGGTATAAACAGAAAATGTTGTCAAATATTTCATTTGCTGATATAAAATACTTACATTTAGAGCAGCTTCTCCGCATTTAGCGATCGCAGCCAATCCTTGGTTGTGAATGTGCGTTTCAAGAATTGCTTTCAACTCTACCAAACCTTCGGTAATACGAGCAACTAAAGAGTACATACGGCGTAGGTCAGAGTTCTTATCAGAGTCCAGTAGATTCTGGAATTCCGTGCGGAACTGTTCCAAGTGTTTTTGGATGAGAACACGCTCGCAGGTTTTTGCTAAGCGTTCCTGGGTGCTTTCATGGAGATACACTTGAACACGTTTCTGTTCCTCGTTGAGACGCAACTCAACACGTTTCATATATTCAGTCACCGGATTTTCTCGCAGAAATTCAGCACTTTCTCGGGTATAAAACATTTCTGTATCTTCCAGGAAAATATTTTCAAAACTCTCTTTGTAAACGGACAGATTTTGCCCCTTGGCATTAGGATCTTCCTCGTTCAAACCTAGTTCAACGTAACAATTTATAACACCGGAAACCAGGCGTGAATTGATAGTTTCTCCGTTTCGCTCCCTCTCTATTAATTTGAGAACGGCATTTGTAACTTGTTTGTTCAATTGCTTGAACAAATTTCCACGCCATGTCACCAGAGCCAGCTGGTAGATCTCGTACACATCCTTGCGACCTTCCTCGCATTCACGCTTAACCCAGTGCCGATTCAGATAAGCACAGACGCCGTTTAGCACTTTGCTCGAGAATTGGTACTCTTCCCATCGCTTGGTGTAGAAGCTTAGTACCTCTTCGTCCATCAGATCAATGCCATTTTTTTGCAGAGCTTGGAGGTACTGCTCCAGAAATTCTTTGAGACGCTTGTACAGCTCCTGACCAACTAGTTGAGCGCCACCTGAAAAAGGTTTGAAAATAATAAAATTGAATAAACTGATAAATAAAATCTCATTATCTTTAGAAGTGTTTAGAATCTTCTAAATTGAATAAGACATAAGTTAGGGATTTCGAAGGTTTTTGCTTACCAGAGGGTATCGAAGAGCCCTTTTTGGAAACTTTAACCGAAGCCTGCCGATTGGCAGGCTGCTGATGGACACTCGTACAGTAGTTATAGACATGTCTGCAACAATAAAAAAAAAATTACATCAATACATTAGGTAAGCCACCACCGGACCCTGACGGAAACTATTTTTGGAAGTGACCCCTAGCTAATCCCATTTCCTTTCTTATAATAAGATCTGAATTAATTAGGGCAACCTCTTACTAACCCAAGGTTAGGAAAAACACTCCCGGCACATAAAAACTGTATAAGTAAAATGCATTAATAAAACACTTTGTAAATAATAAAAAAAAAGGTTAATAGACAACTCGATCACATAACTACAAAAATATATAAATACATAGCTATTGCACAATCCATCGAATCACTTCACTGAAAACAGGATTTTCTTCACGCATGCCAAAATAAATTTCACTCCTTGCATATCACCCATTGAACGTTTTACATCCTATATCTTATATATCTACTGTTGTTTTTTTTTATTATTTCAATATTTTAAATTCGTCATCAAATCGTTTACTGAAATTTTCCGTTTAAATTACTAAGAAAAAGATACATAACAATAATTGTCGACACTTTTGGTGCTTCTCTACATTTATGTTCATAGACGGTAGAAAGCTATCGATTTTTCATATGGGTTTCAATTGCTTCAAACTGATCACTGAATCATCCGTAGAAAACAGGGATCAATCCGGAAATGAACTTAATTTTTCTGTATCCTTTCTTTTTCAAACACTTTGTTCAACACTTCTTATGACGCTGATGTATTTGACCACATCACTTTATGTCATTGAATCTTCTTCAGGGAAATGATTTGCACAAAAAAAAAACAGGAAGAAACTTATAGATTCTTACGTGTAAAGCTGCATATAGCGGGCTGAACGGAGACTCTGTTCTTGTTTGTAAACCTGCTTTATCCCAGATTCCAGGTCACTCCATATCTATAAAATAAACACAAAAAGAAAAAAAACTCTAGAGATTAACCTCTTTTCCAAAACACGGCAGTTCGCACTGAACACTAATTACGAAACATTTTTCTCCATATTTATTCGCCATTGATGGCGAAATCTTTCATTTTCATCATTGCCATGAACAAAACGATCTTACCTCTTCCAGATTGATGTTTCGAAGCCCTGTAGCTCCATGCGAGTTTAATTTAGACATCCGGAGACCGTTTAGCTACGGTTTTATGGCCTGTAGACGTATTCCCGTTGAGCTGAATTTCCTGAAAATTGATAATCCACCAGAGGCAAGAAAAATGGTACGTACAAACGAGTTAGTGACGAAATCAATGTCTGAATGATTGGTTGGTTGGGTTTTATTCGCTCTGTTCCCTTCCCTAGCCTAGCTCGCACATACACATCGCAGTGACCATCTACCGAACGAACTACCTAGCAAGAAAAGCGATGATGAATGAAGTAGAAACGGAATACGTCAAAAAATCGAGCTTCGTTGCAAGATTGTATGCTATCCGTGCAACCAGATTTGAAAATACCACGAAATGGGAATGAACGGTCGATTAAAATTTACACGCGAACTGTTGACAAATAAAATATTTAAAACAGTAGTCCACACATGGGCAGGGATGCCAACTGTTTTTCAGAAATATCTGGAAGGTTTTGAAAAAAAATTCTGGAAAAGTCTGGATGGCTAATTTTATAGTTGACGACCTATCTAAAAATATTGTAGTCTAGGGATCAATACTCTTTACATGAGAATAATTAATCAATGTCTGAGTCTATGTGATCGAAAGGTTAAACAACCGAAAGCTTTGACCCATTCAGTTGTCAAAATAACATCTGTATTCTGATTCACAGTAAATTGAGTGTTGAGCTATTGGGTTTCAATAGTATTTTTTATATTAAAACGTTGAGCTTATTGAAAATTTCTGGACAAATCTGGATAACCTATGAAAAGTCTGGACCAGACAACAAGAGGTCAGTATTTCTGGATGACACATAAAAATCTGGAAGATTCCAGAAAAATCTGGAAGGTTGGCAACGCTGCACATGGGCAACAATAGAGAATTCGTTTTCGTTTGGTAGTGCACCGGTGCACTACCGGTAGTGCACTTTTTGCTGTTTTCATGTTCGTTTTCAGGGTGAGTGGTCCACTGGTAGTGCACCATAAAGTGGACGGTGGAACACTCTGAAAATATTCGGTGTTGCTTGCGCTCTCACCAAAACTATCATTAATTTTGAGAAGATTATGTTGATGACTTTCCATATCAATGACCGGGAAAGTCGAGACAGTAGCTGCAGCATCAGCGACGATGTCTGAGAAACCATTCAAATCTATTTCCACTTCTTCAATCAATTCGCTACCCAAATCTTCTTCACAGGTTGCATTCCTGCCAAGCATTCCTGTTCACGTTTTGCCACAATTTTAGTGTGGCGGACTTTCCTGAGTGTAGCAGTGGAAGTGTTTTTGAACTTTCTTAGGCCGATGACATAGTGAATACGATGCGATGCGATGCGGTGAATGCGATTCAATGCGGTGAACCACATTTGATGAAAATGTATGTGAATCGCTTAAACCTGACATACTCAACGCGGCGAAGGAGATGTCAATTTGTTCCGCCGCTCGAGTTCGCATAGGCTGCGTCCGTAAATTTTCCGCCAATTCGCATCGCATCGCAGGCCGATGACATAGTGAGTGCGATGCGATGCGAATCAGCGGAAAATTTACGGACGCAGCCTACGCGAACTCGAGCGGCGGAACAAATTGACATCTGCTTCGCCGCGTTGAGTATGTCAGGTTTAAGCGATTCACATACATTTTCATCAAATGTGGTTCACCGCATTGAACCGCATTCACCGCATCGCATCGCATCGTATTCACTATGTCATCGGCCTTACGCTCATAAAGTTTAAGTAGTATAATTTTATTAAAATTAGGATAAAATTATTTGTTATTGTTTTGCCTTTATTTTGTAACAATATGTGATGTCACGTTTAAGCTGACCCCCCCTCCCCCCATGTCACAAATTGTCACAAAAATCGAAACCCCCTCTCCCCCCCCCCCCCTAATGCGTGACATCATTTATGGACGGCCCCTTACTCAATTGACGGAGCCCCACTACTCGCATGACGGATAAAGCACGACACAATCAACATTTCTCCGTCATGCGACTGGCAAAGCTCCTACACATGGTCAAATTTCTCCTGAGAGTGACTGGCAAAGCTCTTCACACTTTGATCGGCTGCAGACGGCAGGTACAGTACAACTAATTGAACGACTTGCTGGTAGAGAGCAACAATAGCAATAAAAACTGAAAACGGGCTTGCTGGCAGAAGCAACAATAATAATAAATGCGTTTCTTTTTCGTCTTCAGTTCGGTCGACGACTCGTTCACTCAGAAAAATACTATTATGCATGCAAAAAAAATCCAAAATATGAGCGCTTGTAATCATAGCAGCTTTGCCTACTAGCGACACGTCGCATACGTCGCGACGTTGAAAATAATAACGACGCAACGCGAGTTTCCTAGGAGACTTGAAGCATGCGATTGATGCCCCAAGGAAAATGTACAGTAAATAACATAAACAATGTTCGAGTACAACATCGAAATCGCCTACTGGACTGAAAATAGAAAAACAAACCAGCGAATGACAGGAATACCGCTAGTAAAAAAGCGTCGCTAGTCCTGCTGTCGCTATTCGGTTTGGTGCTTTACACATAATATTATGTATGCCATAGTATTCTCTTATGAAGTGGCGCCATAAGAAAAATTAATAAAATTCATAAGATTGTATTATGACGCGAATGAATTCTGAAGATGAACGCCTACTTCAATGAGAGGTACTTTTCAGCGCGTAGAAGTTTCTTGACATTCTCTTATGAGCTGAATAGCGTTCTCTACAGCCACCTAAACGAACTTGAAAGTAGCTTTAAGAACTTAAATTTTGGGCTGATTAGCATTCTCTTCAGACACAAACGAGAGCTGATTAAGCTTCAATGGAACCTTTTTAAGGGAATTCTGGTTGCTTGGGCTGTCAGTCGGTCTTGGATTATTATAATAATCAAATAGGAAGTGACCAACTATACTATGTAACAGTGCTGCAAATAATCAGTGTCAGCTTTCAATTTTCAATTGAATTTACTGCAGTGTGCGCTCAGTTCATTTCCATTTGCATTCATCTGATAATGAACAGAAAGCTCAATCCCGAAAGCACTCTGCATACTCATTCACGAATCGGCAACATCGGTGCTGAGTATACATTCAGGCTCTTTGCAGGTTCATGAGATTATCCAATCTTCATTTTCAGTTTCAAGCAAACATTGCTGAAAGTGAAAAAAGCTCAATTCGATTATCATTAAGTTTAGTTGAATGGTGACAAAGCTTGTTCGATGCGCTAGACTGCGGAAATTGAATAACAACTGCTGAGATTTCTATTGTAGAGGTGGGAAGGTTGAGAAATAAGTGTTCGGGTTGGCGAGAAGAACGCTGGCGAGGGAGCGTGTGGGACGAATATGGGGGATAAAATTGTGACAAAATTACGACAAAATGTAATAAAATTATGACACAGAAATGACAAAAAATTTGGCAATAAAATGTCAAAACATGACAAATGTGGTAAAAGTATGTCAAAATTATGACAAAAAAAAATGCACAAATCTGACAAATATGACCTTAATTTTACAATGTAATAAAAAAACGCAACTCTGTCGAACATGTTACAAATGTGATAAAATTATGACAATTTTTTTTACAAAAAATTCAAAATTTCGCAAAATTATAACAGACAAAAATGTGACAACTATTACAAAAATATGACGAAATATTGGCAAAAAAAATTCAAAAATTAGATAAGCGTGGTAAAAATATGACGAATATATATCAATAAAATGACAATATCATGACATAAAATTATGATAAAAATAAAACAAATTTATGATACAAATAGGACAAATATGACCAATTTATGATTAAAATATTTAAAAAATTTAAATTGATGAGACAAAAATGTCGTCAAACTGTGTAAAATTATGACAAAGTGGTAAAAATATGACAAATGTCATATCTTTCAGATTGTTGTCATTTTTTTACCAAATTTGTCATGATTGCCATGTTTTTTTTTTCATTTTATTGTTAATTTTTTTTGTAATAATTTTGTCATATTTATCAAATTTATATCATAATTTTGTTTTATTTTTAACACATTTGTCCTATTTTTTTCTAAGGTTTATCGAATTTTTGTCAATTTATTGTTAAATTGTCTAAATTGCAAATTTTTTGTCCTATTTATCAGTTTTTTGTTATAATTTTGTAATTTTTTTGTCATGTTTTGTTATTGTTCTGTCAAAATTTTGCTATATTTTTGTAATATTTCCATATTTTTTGTTATATTTTTATCACATTTGTAAAATTTTTATCCCATCTGTCAGATTTTTGTCATGTTTTTGTTCATTTTTTTTGTCATATTTAGGCCATAATTTTGTCATATTTGTTAGATTGCTGTCATTTTATTGTCCAATTGTTGATTTTGGTAAGTTTTTAGTCATACTATATATTGTCATAATTTTGTCATGTTTTCACCATATTTATTTCATTTTGTCATAATTTTGTCCTATTTTGACCACAATTGTAAAATTTTTGTTATATTTGTCAGATATCCGCCATGTCGTCATCAAAAAATTTATATACATCTCACTTCCCGTCCCCTCTGAACAATCGTATAGTCTTAGCTAATTTCAAATCGTGTTTTCTTTTCGAATCCCATTTCACAATTTTTGAAAATGGCGAAAAAACAAATGCCTACTGAAATTATCAGCAACTTTAGCTGACACTGATTGAATGCTAAAGCTGCATTCACTGATCGAATGCAGTGAGTGACAGAAACGCCTAAGACGCTTCACAGCAAAAAATTTCTAAAAGTATACGCAATCTTAAATACGAGTGATCTACACAGTAAACGAAAACTACCGAGTTCGGTAATTTTTTTTACCGAACCAGCTCTGTAATTTGGAAAAAATCGGTAATTTATGATTTTGACGTCTATTTCTAGCGAACTTCGTTGATCGAATCTTCAATTACCGAGGTTCGTTTAGATATATGTAAACAAATCGGTGTCATCAACTGTTCGGTAAAAAAACGCCGAGCAAACATGTAAAATAATCCTCCCGTCATGTCGCTGCCAAAACAAACGACAAAACTGTCTCTCTCTCTGATACCTGCAATGTAGTGGCATCTCGCTTGCGCTAAATTTCATTTCTCGCTCTTGCTACCGTGTTCAATCGGTTCAATCGTCTCGAGTTTAATCGTGTGCTCGAGCGGAATGCTTCGCCATCTTCGTCGGTCAGCGTGTCAAATTGTGTTGTGATTTTTAATTTTTAAATCATAAGCTGGTAAGTAAAGAATAGCTGGTTACTGGTGCCTCTCCGGACCATCACCCTCACCAATATTAGCAACAGCCGACGCACTAGTTGCATTCATCCAGCTGTAACAAAAAATGCACGGCAGCTGAATACCGTCAGCATCAACGCCTTTTTTTAATCGGTTAAATATCTACTGTTATAGGGTGAAACGACGAATTGGCGGTCGCAACAAACATCGTCATTCGGGTGACCATCACCTCCATCATCGATAGCAGCAGCATTCACAGTTCCAGCTTCCAGCGATCATGTTTCCGGTGAACCCTTCAGAACTTGAACCCAAAACTCTGCATCCGGCAGCTGATTAAATCGGTTTGTGGGTGAACGTCCAAATCAGCACTATTCCCAGCACCACAGCGTTTGCAGCAGCAGCAGCATCACCGCCAACAGCAACATCTACCGCGGCACCAGAATGTCACTTCCCGTTCCTGATTGCTTTCGATATGCGATTGACGGAAATCAACAATTATCCGAATCTGGGTGGAATGTCTGCTATAACGAGAAGGGCACCCGGTATGATGATGGAGGAGAAAGGCAGCATCGAATAGATCAGCTGGAGCAGCAACATCGGATTTTTCGTTTGCCTGTAAGCAGTCTGCCTCTATAAACACCAAGGTAAGTAAAGACTTGTTAATTTTGTGTGTTTTTTTAACATGATATAATTAAATCGAAGTTAGATTCTGATAAAACAGATTGTAGACACACGATTAGGATAAGGATAGGAGCGACGCTCACGATTAGACTCCATTCGGTTTTAGTCCTCTGATAACACATTTGAATATAGATTCAAATTCAGTTTGAATATACTGTTTTGTCCGGGATTTTCATCCTGCTCTCATTTATGCTGCATTTAACAAAAGTGATCTCAGTAATTGAATATTATTACTATATGTATTCTAAATATTACAGGTTGTTCGATTAAAAAAATATCTTCGAAAACCGCCAGTGTTGATTCTAACCGTGGAATGCAAAATTGTCATTGTTTCCCTAAACTGATTGAATTTTGATTGATTTATAAAATAATGAATCCAACAGGAATTTTGTTATGTTTTACACTTGGGGTTGATCTAGTGATCGGTAGCTCAGAATACCGACATTATTGGTTTGAGCTTAAGGTTCGATTCTGATTTCTTTCAGCTTTCACATATCAGATTCAGATTTAAGATTCACATTTTATCCGCATTCGAGATTAAGATTTTAGATCTAATTTCAGATTCAGATTTGAGTTCACGATTCAGGTTTCAAATTCAGATTTGGATTTCGGATCCAGATTCAGATATAGGGTTCAGTTAAGGATTTAGATCCAGATTTCAGATTCAAATTTAATTAAAGGTTTCAGATTCAGATTTCCAAATCAGTTTCAAATTGGAGATTTACATTGGGATTACAATTTAAGATTCATATTTCAGTTTCCGATTCATGTTTCAGTTTGCGATTCAGATTTTAAAATTCAGATTTCAAATAGAATCCGATTTTGAGCTCAGATCGAGATTCAGATTTAGGTTTCAGTTTAAGATTGTCATCCAGATTCAAAATGCAGATTTTATATTGAAATCAATTTAAAGATTTCAGATTCAGATTCAAATTTGCGATTCAATATAAAATTTGAGATTCACATTGATATAAGCTTTTCAGATCTAGGTTCAGATTCATATTAAGGTTTCCGAATCAGATTTCAAATTCAGATTTAAGATTCACATTTAGGTTTGAATTTCTGATTCAGATTTCAGATTAAGAAGGTTCACCTGGAGCTTGCGATATCTAGCAGGTGATTGTTCTACCTATTGGTCTCGCGGTGGCCAGGAAACACACGAAGCTATTCGCAATGTGGAAATTCGTTGGATCAGTTAATGTTTCCAAAAAGGTAGGTTTCATGATTTTTCTGAACACAAAATTTGTTCTAAATTATCACCATTTCACTTCTAGTGTCTGTGTGGTGGAAGACCGTGGTTTGGATGATCTCACTCTTGCTACCGTAATTATTTGTTTCGAATTTGTTACGTGTGCTCGAGCGGGATGAACCAAGCAGTCGTCGCATTTTTTTTTCAAAGGCGGTTTCGTAAGTTTCGTGTGTTGTGAACTTTTCCATTTTTTCAATTTTGGTGCCGTATAAACTGCTGGTAAATATTATCAAATAGTTCACAGAAAAAGGAGCATTGTTTCTCATTGTGTCCTATCTATCCAACTCAATTCCATTGAGTAGAAGAATCTGTTTTTTTAGCTTCTCGCATTCGGCTTTGTGATTTTGTTTGGATTCTGTTTTTTTGTGCCGGGGCAGCCAAGCAACTCTGGTGAACGACGTTGTGGCCTTTTTTGTGCCGGCCGGAACAACAGATATAAACAACAATCAGACTAACTTGGGCGCATGACCAAATCGATGTGCACAACGGATTGAAAGGTGGAGGAAGATTTCTATCCTAGCGGCAAAATGCGGAAAGTGAGTTCCTTTATTGGTAATTATAATTATTCCCCGGTTCCGGGATGTAGATAAGATCAGCTCCGGTTAGCGTAAAAATTATGTTGAAATTTTCTTACAGATAAGATCTCGAAGCCGGTCTCTCGGAAACAATCTCCCATATCGACCTATTTCAGAAGTCCTGGTGGTCGTCGACCGTTCGAAGCCCCACAAACTGAACTGAACTGAACTCGATGATACGGTAAGTTTTAAAATAATGTTCATCCCAAGAAAAATTAATTGAGGTTCTAAGGGCCAGAGAGGTGTACATATATGATTTTTTTTGTCAAAATTGAGATAAAAGATAAAAAGTTCGATGAAAAGCCAATTACAATAATGTGATTACATCAATGATCTTAATAGATAACTTTTTATGTTTTTATTCCACACGTTGTGACCCGTAAACTCATTACTCTTGCTGAAAATCCAGTCATGGTTGTGTAGAAAAAAAACTATTAATCTCTAATGTATCACAAACTAAAACTTGTAATTCGTTGTACCGAAATTGCAAAAATTGATTGAATTCGGAACGTAACAAAAACTTTCCTCTAATATTAGCGGAATTGTTTTTTCAAATTTTGACTAACCAGGCTATTCGGTATCACAAACGACACTGCTGAGCAAAATAAACAAAACAAAAACTAAAAGAACCTTAACACGGGTGCAAGCCTGGTTCAATCTACAATTTCTCGTTCCTGCATGGAAAGACGACTTTGGCCTGCAACAATCTGAGCCTGCCTATTTCTTATTCACCATTCCAGTCTTCGGAGACAGCTTTCATCACCACTACAAAAACATTTTGTGGATTTTGGCTCATGAAAATCAGCTTTATTTTCGATTCGATTGCCACATACAACCGCAAGCCTCAGAATCAGAACATCTACGGACAACTCCTACCAGAGATGTTAAAATCGCGAGTCTACATACTCGCACTTTGCCCTTCTTTGCAGAACGATTTTATTTCGTTAAACTCAATCTGCAATGATGCTATCTAAAGTTCACCTCGGAAAGCATCAGGAGGTAAGCTTCGGGTAAACTCGGCAGGAGTAAACAGCAATCGGGGGGGAAACATCAGCGAAGCAAACGAACAGTTCTGCGAATTAAAGAAAAAATCGTTTTCGTTCGGCAGCCGAACACATCAATCGGACAACGCATGGGGGCGTGGCTAAAAGTGATGGATACAAGGGAACGGGAAACGAGCGAGAGAAGGGTGCGAGGAATGTTAACTCGGTCCGTCGGGCAACGATCGCTCGTGAGCATTCGTGTACGGCAAGCTTCGTTCTGTTGTTTCATTGGTGTGATTTTATTCCTGCGAGGAGGGGAAAACATCAACTCGGAACTGTTCTCTTCGTTTTGTGTGCAATCACGTCATGATTGGAACGAAGATAAAATCAATCTGCACACAACGAGTTAAACTCGGAAAAAATCAGCCGAATGATTCTTTCCGAGGCGAGTTTAAACACCGCTGACTCCTACACTAGCCGAGAGTTTGGAATCCAGTCCTTGGCATGGCTGAAAACTAAACACGCATCATGGCCAAACGGAAGTGTTTCAGAGCACAACAGAAATGTGAGTACAAGATGTTTAAAGTACAATCTAAATAAAATTTCTAGTTCATTTTTTATATTTTCTTCGGAACATTTATTCATCCATTAAAAAATGAAACAAAAAAAAAATTTTTTTTCTTTGTTCAGCATCATATCCGCTCATGAAATAACCTGCTGTGGGGAGCCAAGTTGTGTCTCGGATACTGGATCCAACATCACCGTCGCTCTACTGTATGTGCAGCTCAACTCTTGATATCGGTATCTGCAACGTCATCCTTACCACTCTGATTAGTGGTTTGCAAATGATGATTCCGGTTCGCGAGGTGCCAAATTGCGATTGAAACAGAATATAGATAGTAATGAAGCTACAAGATGTCCAAACAACAGGACGTAACTTCCATGAAAGGCCCAAGTATGGGATGTGCAAAAACAGAAATCGGCCATCCGAAAAAGTAAAAATGAAAAAAATAATATTGAAAAAAAAAATTATAGAATTGGTAGTGCTGGCATGCGTGTAACAAAGATGGTATTATTATGTGGCATGTGATTATATGATAGAAGAATAAATATTAAATTGAGAGTTTGTAAATATATTCCAAACTATTTTCTGAATATAACTATTTCTTATGGTTGAGCTTTTAAAACATTGTGCGGTTAGTGCTTTTGTTCTTTATTATTCGGATTATCATAAATAAAACGTATCAATTGCGGTCATAGTTTAATTTAATAATTAAATAACAAAAAATATGAACTTCAGTGGATTTACATAAAATGATTAATTAATAACTTGAAAATGTTAATCACTTTTGATGAGGTTTAGTTTTTTCTAACTTTACTAGGATTCTGCGAACCAGTTGCATTGCAGCTTTAGTATTCGAATGATAATTGGGATATAAGATTTTTTTAAATTAAAAACAATAAGATAGTAAACACTAAACAGCATGTCTGTTAAGAAATGTTGTGAGGCGTTAACAATATATGTATATTAATTTAATTCCTATTTTATATTTTTTAGCTACAGTCAATTTTGATTCATTGATTTTCACAATTCTCAATAAGGCATGGATCCCGATGGGAAGGTCGAGATCCTGAATTACCGATGTGGTTTATTTCGCACAGCACGAACTTCGATGTGAGATAACACGAGTCGATTCCAGAAAGTGCTCCATGCAAAAAAAACGTCGTTTTAACTGAGCCTCTAATGCTCATCAGAATGGATATGTTTCGCCTGTAGTGTCGTCTGAAAATGCCAATAATATTTACTGAAAACTGTGAAACGTTCGTAAATGTTTACCGAACATCGTAAAACATTCGATAATTTCAGTTTTGGTGCACGGCGTATAACGCGAAATGATTCGAGACTCGAGTCATCTCGCGTAATAATCTGTGCATCATTAACTCAAATTATCGAATATTTTACGGTGTTCGGTTAAAACTCCTTAATTTGGCAGTTTTCGGTTCATATTACTGGTATTTTCAGACGACACTACAAGTGAAACATATCCATTCTGATGAGCATTAGAGGCTCAGTCAAAACGACGTTATTTTAGCATGGAGCACTTTCTCGAATCGACTCGTGTTATCTCACATCAAAGTTCGTGATTTCGGAAAAAATAAAAAATACCCATTTTTCGGTAAAAAATACCGATTTTTAGGTAAATATTACCGAATTTTCGGTAGTAATTACAGACATATCGGTAAAAATCACCGGATTTTTGGTAAATATTACCGAACTTTTTGAAGTTGTCTGGTAAAATTTACCGGTAATTCGGTAGTAATTACAGATATTTCGGTAAACTCTACAGATTTTTCGTTAAATATTACCGATATTTTACAGTTTTTTCGGTAAAAGTGATCCATATTTCGATTATAATTACGGTATTTCGGTAAAAAATTTAGGGATTTCGGTAAAAATTTTAGGGATTTCGGTAAAAATTTTAGGGATTTCGGTTAGAGTTATAGGTATTTCGGTAATAATTACAGGTGTTTCGGTGAACTGTACCGGTTGCTCGGTTCATATAACCGAGCGTTATAGTTTTTTGGTTGAAAATGACCGACCTTTCGGTAATAATTAAAAGACATTTCGGTTCAACAATACCGGTTTTCGGTAATATAACGAGCTGTCATGTTAACAACTGTCAATATTTTGACAGATGATCTGCCGAGTTTTGGTTATTTTTTACCGAAAAAGGTCCGTAATATTTGACAGCTGTCACTTCTCGGCCATGAAAAAATTACCGAACAGTTTAACGAACTCCACATGTTAGGATTTCGGTAAAATAATTACCGAACTCGGTAATTTTCGTTTACTGTGTACTTTTTGACCAGTGTAATTCAAAACTGATGTAATTTTACAATCTTTTTTTATCTATTTTTGAATCGTTCGTATAAATTTAATTTTGTATGATGTATGTTTACACGCCCTGATCTGAAAAATATACCTTAATATAAAATTACATCGAAAACAATATAAAACACGACAGATCCATTGTTTTTCTTTTTTTCGCGGTATTAATTTTTCTGTTTTTATCCGAGATGGTGGTTTATTGTGCGAAAAGAAAAAAATTCGCTTCCGCAGTTAATTTTTTATTAAAACCGAACCAAATTCTTTCAGAATTGAATTAAAAAATGGTAGGTTATAGTTATAGACGAAATGAAAAAAAATGGAATTTCAAATTCTCTTTCGATTGCAGGAATTGCAGTTTTATAAATGGTTCAAAAACCGAATCAATGTTGAATGTTTCTAATGTTTAGGAGATTCCGATTAGGCGTCGTACACAAATTACGTAACGCATGTAGGGGGGGGGGGGGGGGTTAAGTCTGCGTTACTTGCTGTTACATAGGGGTGAGGGGGGGTACTTGGTTCAGTTACGTAACAAATTAATGGAAAAAAAACATAAAGAAAAGAATTGGATTATTTTTGCGAGCAAATCTACGTCAAAAAAAATTTGATTCAGAAAAACCGTTTATGTGTTTGTGTGCGCACTGCGCGAATGAATCGAAGTTAGCCTTGCGGGTTTGTTTATTTTATTGTCACGTCATCGACTGCAGCTCATTCAGTGTTTATATGCAGTGTAACTGACTGTGTGCAATTTCCTCAAATAGAAAGAAGTGAGTTTCATTGTTATAATACTATCGCGTCATTAATTGCATCTCTTTCAATGTTAGTTTACTGAAGACCACAAAATGGATAAAAACGACCTGTTTCAACGCCTCTTCAACGCTACAGTAAAAGCCAATCCAGAGCACAGCAAGAAGAAGTGTCTGGATGAGGCGGTGCTTATCTGGAACAAATCAAAAGAAAATCCGGATACGCAGCAACAAGTGATTTCTGAACAACTCGCCGAAATTTGACCGATGCTGTTTTTTAATTTTTTTTCTTTTAATATTTTTCACTGCAGTATAAGAACGTTTCAGAATAAAAATGCATCAAATAAACTTGTGTATACTTTTACTTTTAATTTCAAAATTGAATATGGGGGGGGGGGGTGGTATTTTGCGTTACGTAACTATAGAAGGGGGGTCTTATCAAACGTTACTTATTGTTACAAAGGGGGGGGAGGGGGTCTAAATTCTAGATTTTTTTCGTTACGTAATTTGTGTACGGTGCCTTACTATGCTGTTCCGGAAGGATTCAAGAATGCTGCCTGACGCTGATCGGCAAAACATCGCCCTGCTGGGGATCATCGGTCACAACCACAATTCCAGCTGCCAGTGATGGTGGGTGTTTTTTGAGTTTGCAGTGTATCGGCAATATATGTTAAATAAAATGACACATGTGGCGTATTTATTTATAAACAACACCCAAAATCTGATTATTTAAAAAAGATTTGTAATATTAACTGTAATATGTTTTGAAATTTACATCATTGTGTATTTTTACACGACGATTTATGTCATCCGTTTTCGTGCATTGTTTTCGATCTAAATTTACACGCCTCAAAAATTACATTGTTGAGAAAAATACACCGTGGTAGAATTTTATATCTAAATCGATGTTCCGTTTTCGTGCATCGTTTTCGATCTGAATTTACACGATTTTTTCTTGCTGTGTTTCATAGCAGTCGAGTGAAACAAGTTAGTTCGGGTTTACGAATGAGCTTTCTACTGACTGATAGACATACTCGCAAAGCTTACCGTAAGCACGAAGATGACTGAGCCGATCAGAAGCTTTTATATTTGTCGACTTTTCTATTCCGTTCATTTCAGTTCAAGCTTTTTACACTGATAAAAATTCACAGTCAATATCATTCGTGCTTTCAGAAATTTTGCAGCACTGCTATGTAAATAAATAGGAAGTTAAATTTGGTCTATGTTGTGAAATACAATAAAATGTCAAATAAAATATAAAATTTATCGATCCACTGTATTTTATTTCATAATATCATAATTGTATGTTTTAAACATAATAATTAATAATTTCGCTTTTGTGCTTTTCTTTTCCCTAAAAATTGTTCATTATTCTAAACAAATTCCATTTTGGTATTCTAATATAGTTCGAGTCGAACAACAAACTTTGTAATCTGAAATTTTTCGGACAGCTTGTATACGGGAAAGAATTGCCATTGAGATGGCCAAAATGATGGATTAATTACAATTTGCCTTGAGTAAACCGCCTTTTCGAATTCTGAACGAAGCTGATAAAGAAAATTACATCTGAAAACACTGCACCAGTGCGTTAGTATTAGTGAATGGTTGTTTAATCAACAGCCTAATAGAAATCGATCTGAGTCAATTGGAAAAACAGCTGATCAACTGTCAATCCATTTCAATTGATTTCGATTGGGTTTCGTTGAACACACCTATTATTCACTTTACTGGTGTTTACTGATGCAAATAAGTTTGAATCAGAGTTGCAAGATTTCAGATAATCATTTGAAATTGATACTCACCGTGATGAGTATCAATTAAGCAGCACAATGAATTTCGTTGTGATGCTCAAAGCTTTCGATATCAAACGAAATTCACTGAGCATCACATCTAGAAAAAAATCAGAAATTCAAAATCCCTTTAGATAAATCTTCAGCTATATTCCCCACTTTTTCCCCTACTATTTTTTGACGACAGTTAAATTTGTAACGAATCTATGGAATATTTTAATGTATCATATAATGTGATTAGCTTTTCACACTAGTGACACGCCAAGTTGAACGACTCCAAACGCTTTGATATAAAAAAAATATGAGCGCTTTAATGATTGGAGTTTATTCAAAATTTTTAATAACGAAAGTGTTAAAGCTCGTGCTACCTATGTTTTAAAAAGTGTCTATGTACACAACACACTACCTTAAAAATGTTGAGAACAACACTTTAATTTTATAATATTATTTGCAAATACGGCGCTTTGGTACTAAACAATTTATAACATAATTTCATAGTCAAGACGACTTAAATAAAAAAATATAAAATTCCGTCGTTGACGTTTTGTTGGTTTTCAAAATTAAAAGCAACAACATAATATGGTATAAAAGCAACATTTCTAATCGTTTTTCTGGCTATTTGAAATCAGTAAAATATGCTTAGTTAGCTAAGCATAGAATACATTAACAGAAAAATCGATATTTGTTTTAACTCTCAAGGGCTGAAATTCTAACAAAAAAAAAGGTCAAAACTCAGATTTTTTTAGGTTTTTTCTTGTATTCTCTCGGCTGTTGACATACAAAAAAAAACATATGTTGAACTGTAATATGATCACAGTCATCAAATTTCATACGGTCCCTTCTTCAGAGCATGTTGTGTACGAGTGAAGGATATCTAAATTTGGAAATATTAATAAAGATCACGTATTCTAACAAATATGCATCTATACATTCAGAATTAAAACCTATACTTTTTTATATCAACTAAATGAAAAAATAGAAGCCGTGATGTCAGTGATAAGCTGTCCTTTGTTTCAACTTTTATTTAAATCTCTTTTCAAACGATATTTTTTTAAACGTCCTTGGTCCTTGACATCCCTTCTCTGTTCTAAACTACTGATTGGTAATGCAATTTTCTGCCGAATTTTTGACAGTAATAGTCAGTAAGAGACTGTCAAATATCCGGAACAACCATAGAGAAAACCAATTTTCGAAACCAATCTTAACATTCCCGATTTCACAAAAACCACTTCAAAATGATGTACTTGGCTGTGAATGATCAATTAACAGTCTAAACTAGCTATTTTAATAAAAATGAACAGTGTTTTTTCCAAGGGTTTCACGAATTTCTTTTAAAGGGCATTTTTAAATGTACTCAAAAATCGTTAAAAAAAATCCAGCTATGATAATTAAAGAACAATATGCATGTGTCTAAAAGCTCATAAGATAATAATCAAAAAATTAGAAGTAAGGCCGCTTAACAAAAGAAGCGATTTTACAATTACTCCAAATGGTAGTACAATAATATTTGATCAATCTTAATATTCAATGGCACATTATTATTTCTGTCATATTCTATTTTCTATTTAGAATTCTATAAATCTTCTGGAAACGCTCTTAATAGAATAAGTGAATTTATCGGACGTGGCTGGTATGAATCATATCCTACTTTTTGGTGCAACGATCATGTTTTCTACTGCAGAAATTTCCCACAGGGAATTTCAAACATCACGCGAGTCGAGATAATATTTGAAAAAGATCTGTGAGCCGGTGCAAATAAAACCGACTTTCCTTCTCTTGAAAAAGAAAATCGTTAAAATGCATAAAAAATCATTAAAATGTCTTTTTTAAATTGAAATAAAAAAGATTAACCGTTAGGATAGAAGCTACAAACCGCCGCTTTCATTTGAAAAGAAAAATTTAGATATTTCTTTATTACTTTTTATTTGGTTCATAAATGCTTTTCATATGTGGTCGATTCCAGCCGGTTGCATAAGCTGAGATGCCATGCGTTTTCATTGGAATGGTTTTTCGTTGGTAACAATCTTTTTTTAATTTTTATAGTTTAAAATTTAATTTGTTTGGAAGATTAAGAAACTCCGTGGGCATGGTAAGAGGCTCATTTATATCACTTTGATATAAATGGGTATGCCTTGTCGCGCAAGATCTTAAAGAATCGAATAGTGTTAGTATCACACCAGATCTTGCGAACACGAACGGATCACTGATGAATACCAGTGAAACGGAACCTACGTGTTGGCCCCACGGCTTTATACAAACGTCTTACCAGTGTTCAATATGGTCCGATCAGTATTGATTGTTTGACCTGATATAATTTTTCATACAATTTGTTTAATAAAGTTTTATATTTCAGGTCCGGTATTCTGTAGGTTCAGATGTGTCCCCGTACGCTAGGCTGTAAAGGTAGTAGTATTCGCCTCCCCAATGCTCTAGTAAGTGTGTATTTGCGGTTTATGAATTTCGAAGGCTTATTCTTAAATCAAGCATTTTACAAGAACTAGAGGCTCATTGGATCAGAATGCTTTTTGGACAGTTTCCTGTTAACAATAATTCTTTCTCGTTTCAACGCTTATTGGTAGATTTGTCTATTGTTCGGTTAGGCTTGAAATTCAATTAAGGTAGTCGAAGAAAGATGTTACGATTTTGAAAAACAATAATATAAAGGCAGTCCAGGAAGATAATATTGGGAATTAAAAATAGGAGTGTTATTTAATTCAACCGAAACAGATTGAGGAAAGTTGCTCTGAGAAGATGTTCAGAGTTAGCGATGAGGCTTTAGAGGAACAGCATTGTCATTAGTAGTATGGTCTTGTTTGGTTATTTATCAATTATTTTATTGTGTGTGTAACGTAGATTTTTTTTTACAATTGCTGCAGTGATAAACACCTTTAAATGGAGATTCTGTTTTATGGTATCCAAGTTGTTAATATAATTACAGAGTAGCCACGCATTTGTTCTGAATCTCTTAAGACTTACTCATTTGTAAATATTTTTATACGCCAATCTATGCTAATCTCAAGAGAATACTATCATGGGCTCAAAGTTTTTGAATCGAGTAAGGATAGGTGATAGGTAGGGCCCAACATAACACTATTCACTGTGACAACAAACCTCAGCCCTACAAAGGCTACTATTTGTTGTTCACTTTACACGACACAATACTTTTCAGTGTGACAACAAAATTCAAACATTCCGCACTTTAGATGACACAATACTACTCACTGTGACAACAAAACTCAGCCCTTCAAAGGCTACTATTTGTTGCTCACTTCACATGACACAAAACTTTTCATTGTGACAACAAACCTCAGCCCTACAAAGGCTACTATTTGTTGCTCACTTCACATGACACAATACTACTCACTGTGACAACAAAATTCAAACATTGCTCCCTTCACTTGACTCAATATTACTCACTGTGACAACAAAACTCAGCCCTACAAAGGCTACTATTTGTTGCTCACTTCACATGACACAATACTACTCACTGTGACAACAAAATTCAAACATTGCGCACTTCAGATGACACAATATTACTCACTGTGACTACAAAACTCAGCCCTACAAAGGCTACTATTTGTTGCTCACTTTACACTACACAATACTACTTAATATCACGACGAATCCAGCAAACAAACCATACCAAAGCTACTATTTGTTGCTCACTTCACATGACACAGTGTTACACATTTACACATTATACAACCGATATAAAATACCCTCGCTCGCAATACGGCTCATTGGCAAGCCCAGCCCTGGTTCGCCAGGGTTTGACTTGTCAGAGAGCAACCGGAGTTTAAATGAGACACATTCTTAATCCGCCCGGTGTATTGCGGTCTCCTCCCAATCCTACCCATTTCATTTACCTAGCTTTCCCCCGCGGTGAGTAATTTTGGCCTCAAAAGGGCCGTGTGATTTCTCATAAAGCTGCCGCTTGAAAAAAAAAAAAAAAAAAAAAAAATTTGTTTGGAAGATTAAGAAACTATTTTCTTCATTCATATTAAAACTCTATATAGCTACCTATAAATTTCAACTTCGTTTTTAAGGTTGCCACTACAAGTAAAAGCAAAGCATAGCTCGAATGCTATAAATAAAATCATAAAACTTTTTTCTGCAAAATTGACAAAAAAAACTTTCGGTAATTCAAAGATACTAAAGGTACTAAATTTGTAAAATTAGGCCCGGTGGATCCTTATAATTTTAATTCTGAATTTTAGTGTTTCCCAGCTTAGTTGTCTTTGCGGTACTTTTTGTGTTAATATTTTTAATAATCAAATATTTAGCTATTCAGATTTTGCTATACTTTTTTATAGTTTCTTGTAATGTCCAGAAGATTTGATATGTTTTTTTCTGGCAAGCACATTAAGCCATTGGGGGTTTTTTTTGAAGAATTTTGAGCTTGGGCATTTCAATGTTTGCGGTTCTTTTCCATGATTACAAAACTTTGCATCAACGTTTTTAAGAGATTTTAAAGTACATTACTGTAGGAAATACAATTTCATAACTTGCATGTCTTAAATCCTCTGAATACGAGCGAGACTCATCAACATATTTGGTCATAAAAACTTTTTGCTCATTCTGTAAAACTTTCATTAAACTAAGACATAAATATTATAATCAGATTCTTACAAGTCACGATAATACATTCTTCAGAAAGATGTTTTAAAATCAAAACTTTCATTCACAATCAACGTCAACGTTTCACACTGAGATTCAAAAAGGAAGAACCTCACTCGATAAAATATTAACTGAACGAGATTTCGCAACTTTGCTTAAGACATAAATAAAAAAAAACAAATTCTTATCATCAACCTGATTGTACTGAGCTTTTAATAGTATGTTCTCTATAAAAATGTTTAAAAAAAGTATAACTGGCCTTTAACATTCATCAAGTATAACTGACAGTTTTTAAAAAGTCGTGGTATGTTCAGCTTTTATTTAACTATAAAACTTGTTTCATTGATAAAAAGATTGCACAAATATTATTCCATGGCATCTCTGCCTTCCAAAAAGTAGTTTTTCTGCTCGTGATTCTCAGTCTGAGAAAGCGTTGACATTCAAGACAAGAACCGTTTATGATACTCACGATGAGATTACCTAGCATCACATTGAGATTCAAAAAGGGAAAATCTCACTCAAAAAAATCTCAATCTCATGAGATTTCGCAACCTTGGTTTGAATTGATGTTTATGACATATTTAGATAAAGATAACGTAAGTTTATTGTATGAATTGAGTAGGTCTAAATTAAAATAAATAACAACGTTCCATGAATTAAACAACCTGTACCTTCATCTTCTGGAAACTTTTTCGGTTGATTTTTTTTTTAGAAAGACTATAAATACTTACAAATTTAATAAATACTGAATCAGAAACAGCAAAGCATCTTGGCTGTAAATATTCAACGAGATAAATCAATGCAATATGACTTGCGCGTGTGCTACCAGGTACGCGTATTTTTGTTCATAGATTTAATGAAGGTCCAAGCAGCAAGTAACAGCATTACAAAAACCTATAAAAAATATGGCTTTGTAGCTAACTATTTTACATGTTTTACAAAGAACAATTCAATAAGCCTCGTGCGAAATTAAAAAAATAGTTTGCTGGAATTTACCCATTAGGCTGAACTAAACTTGTAAAAATTATGAAATTTGTTATTTTTGACTTTATTGAACTGGTTCATCTTGTCTAACTTTCGTAATTTCAATGAATGCTTATTTTTTCGCTCACATTGTATGAATATTTGTAAAGTTAACGTAAATTAGAGGAGCTGAATTAAAGCATTCTGTAAATATAGACATATGGGACAGCTTTGCGGGTATATTTCATATGGGACAAACATGACTTGGTATTTTTTCATATATGTTAAGAACAAAGTTATGAAAGTTTTTAGTCTAAATTGAAGAACTTACTGTATTTGAACGATTTTTGAGATAAACTGCAAAATGACAAAAATGCATATGGGACAGTCTTGCGAATAGCGGCAGAATACGAAGATATTATTAGAGCAAGACTGCATGGAGTTACCCACATTTATTCGAACTATGTTATGTAACGATACCGAAATGGAAATTTAGTGATAACATATCTTAAAGCAATCGACATGTTCGACAGAATTTAATTTACTAAGTTCAGAGATGAATGAACTTTTAATTTTAAAATCTTTCTAATCAAACAATCCATCAAATCCATTATTCAGCTCAATTTAGGTCAACTTCACCTCGCTTTCCACCTTTTTTTCCAGCTCGATTCAGGCAAACTTTACATGATACCGTAGTTGTTTTCACCCCTCGTTCAGTGTTCCACCGTACTAGATAAAAACAAACACAAATCGTCGCCAGTGTATTGCTACCTCACTCACTCACACGCTCTCTCGCAACACTGACAAAATTTTTGGGGCACTACCGCCCGATGGCAGTGCAACACCAGGTTAAAACTAGTGCAACACCGTCCGAATAAACAAGCAGTTTGACAGCACCTAGTGGTGCACCAGTGCAACACTCGGCATAAACAAATACGGTATGATGAGTTTCATCTTGAAAAGGTAAAAGTTACCTTTTCGGCTTCCACGAGCGTTCACCTTGCTATCTCGATAAATTTCACCTTTTTATAATTTTCCATGTAGTTATTTTCTGCAAAACATTGTTTTTCAATAACTGAAAACTATTAATTCAAAATCGATCGAAACGCCGATATCAAAATCCGGTTTTGTATCAAACTGTTCGAATTAGTATGGAGAAAGTGTAACAAACTCTGTTCGTTTCTGGGAACACTTCCAACACAAAAAAAAATCGTGAACCCAAATGGTGAAGGGGAACGGGGTTATTGCCATGACGGGACTTCATTCAAGGCAAATGAAAATCTTTTGTTTTCGTTTTTCGAATCAAAACGTATGAATTTTGCATACAGTACATTTTTTATGTTTACTCACCTTAGCACTTATAGCGAGACCACTTTCAACACTATTTCAAGCCGATCGCACACAGTGATCAAACCGAATTCAGCAGAAATACACCTGAACTACAATTTTCTTTCAACTTTGCTCGTGCACCTCTACCCTGATCCTCTGCCCAGGGCAATTCAACATTTTCTAAAAATTCATCGCAGCTTCGTACAACATTACCTTTTGAGCTCATTGGAGTGAAAGAGAAGCAAAATTGAAAAAGGGTTGTCGCGGTTGTCGCGTTTAAGAACATATATAGAAAAAGGGAAACTCTGATGCATGGGATAATGACACGCCGATTTTTTTTTATATTTCAGCCCTGGGTTTACATTTTTTGTGTATGAATTTTGCTAAAACCAAGGGATTGCAGTGGAGAGAGAATTCTTTGCATTTGGAATGGTAATGATCAAAATTCCACAAAGCTTCACAAATTGCAACAATTAGCACATTTTCACTCTCTCTGAGCACTAGACCGCTGCAAAAACTAACTTTTTGCTCCCATGTGTTTTTTCGATTCCTTTTTGCTCTCCAATTATCTCTGTTAAATATAAGATTATTTGGTTCATCCCTGAATTAGCGCAACGGGTTTTAAATTTGTATGGAAATTAGTATGGGGAAAGTTTTTTTTTCAGATTAAAATCGCTAGGGAAGCGATTTTGGGTTTTATGCAAAAAATAACTTCTTCAATGGGTTACTGTATTCTTAAACTTCAATTTTTACTAAGGTTACTTTCAGCTAGATGCTACCAGAAAAAAGTTAAAGCAATCTGTAAAAAAAAAATCATTCATAGTAGATCAACAGTCAAAACTGTCAGCAGCACTGGAAACCTGAACTTGCATGCAATATTCCTAGATGAATTCTTGAATACAAGCTAATGCGTGGCATACACAAAGGCGTTTTTAATCGGGTAACGCAGATAGAAAAAAAACTGCAGCACTATGTAGAAAGTAAGATACAAACTTTTTGAGATTATTGGAGATACACGGTGATAGCAAGGTTGCCGAAATCACAGAAAAATCTGTAATTTCACAGAATTTTGAGCAAATTTTCATCACAGAATCTGTGTCACAGAACACAGAATTTTGAAATTTTCACAGATTTCACAGAATTTTTGAATTTTGAATGGATTTCCACAATTATAATTTTTTTGGACAGTATCAAATTTAGATTTCTTACTTTGAATTAGAAAAGTATGATAAGATTGGTAATGGGAATTTATTTTGCCCAACTAAAATGTGAAAAAGACCAAATTTATCATGAATTTTCTATGAAATTCGAGGAAACAGCATCACAGAAATCCATCACAGAATTTTTGGGTAAAGTCACAGAAAGTCAGAATTATTTTTCTCAAAAACACAGAATTTATTTCGGCAACCTTGGGTGATAGATGTGGTGAAACGATCCCGAAATTCACAACCAAGTTGAAAAATAAGATTAAGTTACGCATGTGGTATACCTTTGCATACCGCGAGCGATCAAATGACGGCAAACACTTTACCCTAAAACTCTCTTGTTTCTCGACCGATTTCTACAAAGTTTATAGTTTTGGAAAACTCGTAATGTGACTCAAAAACGATTTTCAAACAAAATTTAGATACAATTATTTTTCTCAAAGATATTCAAAGTCAAAGAAAAAAAATCGAAAAACAGGCTTCGGAAAAAGGCTATAAATCAGTTATTAAGTTATTAGGTACTCGGAAAGAATTTCACTTAGTGCCTGAGAACGCTGCGCTCCAGTGCAAAGCCAAATCTAGGTGCTAAAATAGTCTCAGAAAAGGCAGATTGCAAAAAAAGAAACAGCTACCTTTGAAAAGTCGTCAAAAATTCTGTGTTTTAGAAATCTAAAGATGCCAAAATGTCAATTACGTCAAATTTCCAGTTTACTTTACTAGTATTTTCTACTGTAACGAGAACAGCTTTGGCGGTTGATTTAATAAAAATTACGATTTTTACACCACTTTTTCACATTTTTAGTGGCCATGATCTTAAGAAAATTTCAAAAAATATTTCCATATGTGTAACATATAGCTTCTAACTTCAGCGTTCTCAGGCACTAAGGGAATTTTTTTTTCGAGTAGTTAATAACTGATTTAAAGCCTTTTTCCCGAAGCCTGTTTTTCGATTTTTTTTCTTCAACTTTGAATAACCGTATTTGAGTCACATTACGAGCTTTCCAAAACTATAAACTTTGTAGAAATCGGTAAATAAACAAGAGAGTTTTAGCGGAAAAGATATGACTGCTCGCGGTATGAATATATATAAAAAAATGTCGGTATGTTTAGTGTTAAATTTGCAATTGATCATCTGAACTTCATTTTTGGGTAAATTTAACACAATACACACAGTATTTGTGAATTAATGATAGAAAACACGATAAATAACGCATTTTTTTTTAGAAAAATCAACTTTAGTTATGGTTTTGGACCTGATTTTAACATTTGAAAAAAAATCATTTCCTGTGGATTCTGTGAATCAGTGAAAACAAATGATTCAAGAGGTTTTTTTACCGAAATCGATTGAAAATTATATAAGTTATGATTTTTTTCACTGTAAAAATGGTGCTTTTTCTCTAAATAACACCACCATAGTGTAAAGTAAAGTTACTAAACTAGTTTATGAAGAATTCAACATTATAAATCTTCACATGTTAAACGGACTGACTTTGGACTAATTTCTGACCGATTTCGGGCCGATTCGGGACTGTTTCTTCGATCTGGGAAGGAATAACTTGCATGCAAGTTTTCAGTCAGCGATGCCATGAGTGAAGTAAACTCGTCTGAGTTTTTTATAAATCTTTTCTAAATTCCAAATATCTTTGTTGTGTTACAACTAAGCATCATAGTACCTTCACATCATTTGTAGATATTAACTCGAGGAATAGTATACAGCCTTTTCTTTATTTTTCCGATGTTTCTGTAAATCTGTAGCGATTTTTGAATAAAAAAAATTGATTCCCCATGTAATTCTCCATACAAAATTAAAACTCGTTGCGCTAAATCAGGACTCAATGTATCGCTTCCAAACTTTACGGAGATTTTTGTGTGTGGAAATTCCGTCAAAAAATGGTATGGGAGTTGTGATAACTTATAAATTTCAGATTTCCTATACAAAGCCTGCAGCGGTCTACTGAGCACTGGTTTCTCTCATTTTAACTCAAACCTTCTCTTTTTCCCTAACAAATTGCAACAAATTACCACAAATTCAATCATTGGCTTCACAATTTGTGTGATCATTGACGATGATTCTCCGTTTATCTCAGTCCCCTGGCTAAAACATTTATTAGAGCAAACGCGGCAGTGAGAGTATACGAGTGAGTTACTTTCCCAGTCAATTATTATTCTATCTGACTATTTTTAACCGTGAATTTATGACAGTTTACTGTCAGTCCAACTGTCAAATTTCTAACGGCGTGTTCGTAAATTGATTTTTTCTATCGAAGTGATTTTTTTATCGATGCTGGCGTTCGTAAATTCCAAACAAACGTATGCAAAAGCATATGGAAAGTGATTTGACATCTACCAAACAAATCAATCGACTGATGCGACACCCAAAAAAATCAATTTACGAACGGGCCGTAAGTTTTTGTGAGTTAAATTGAAATCTGCCACACATACATTCTACACAAATTCATTCCGTTTCCGTTCACTGGTGGTCTAGTGGTTAGCCTCCGGGGCGTTAGAGGGCGTGGGATCATATCTCTGCTAGCAATGTTTTTGAAATTCGTATTTAAGACTGATTACATGGGAAATAGGAATTTATTTTAACCATTTTTAATTAACATTTTTACTACACTCAGGGCATATCTACCACAGTTTACATAAATTAACTCACAGCATTATTTTTTATTCATCAAAATTTTATATTTAATTAATGTAAAACATGTCTAAAGGAGTTCAGGTAATATTAAATGAAGACAGAGTATTTGAATTATAGGGTACCGTAATCATGTGTGAACGTACCCCCACACCGAGCATGATGACGTAGTTGTTATGAAATTCTTCATACATTCCATAGAAAAAAAAATAAATCTACGTTTTTCATCATTTGCATAAAAAAGTTCAGTAATTAGTGTTAAGGAACTAAAGTTAGTGTTGAAAAAATTGATTTCAGTATGAAATATATCGAATAAAGAGCTTGGAATCATTCAAAAGATCGAATAAGAAAATAATAACGAGAAAAGATGATTTAATAATTAAATATTTCACTGATTATGAACTCGAAATTTGCGTGTTAAATGATTTATTAGGACTATTAGATGAGTCTTCTTGTTATATTTTCCATTTTTAAGCTCACAATATGCTTGGAAATAGTTTCCAGTAATTACAATTTCCACCAAAATTTAGATATTTCCGAGGTTAATTCGCATTTTATGCAGAACCACAAACCAAATCGTATTTTTTGAAGAAGCTCATAAATCTGGGAAGTCAAATTTATGCATTTGAGGACAGTGGCGTACAAATTACTGGCATCAAAAATATTTTTTAAGGAAAAACTGTAGAATTCAATATTATCTCTTTCATTGAAAATTGGATTTCGAGCAATGTTTTGCAGTCGCAGTAATCCGTACAAGGGTTGTCTGAAAAGAGGTTAGCGTGTAGAACTCCAACAGATTTTACACTGATTTGACAGGTCGCACGAATGTGCAAGTTCGCACAAATGTCGCAGTCATGGGTGCGCAGTCCAATTTAGTGCGCTGCGATTAATACAATGCTCGCTATTTTTCATAACAACTACGTCATAATTCTGGAAATCTGCCAACCAATATGGCGGATGAGGTAACATTTGAAATGAAGATTATTTTATAGCGTGTGAAGAGAAATTCAGCCCATGCAGCAAATAGTAATATCCCTTATATGCACATGAGACGAAAAAGACTATTATACGTCATTTATTCGGTTTATTCAATTGGGATTGGGCCTGCTAAAAAGAATAAAGCCTGCTCTTTACTCTTACACAGATTTCCATAAGAATGACAGCTAATCGGAGTGAAATTGGAGTGAAGGCTATTTCTCTCTCTGTTTAGCACACGAGAAATCGTATACCGGGACCGCGAGCGCGCCCATCGCCCATCTCTCCGCATCCAGCTCCAATTTTTCCATTTTTCTAATCGGCAAGCAAAAAAAAGAAGCGCATCATTCGCCAGCTAGAAAAGTAGAGTGGACGGTTTTGGCTATATTTTAGTGAAATCCCTGTTATTTGATTCTGGACGATTTTAAATCGAATATAAGATCGGCTTTGAAATTCGATTTCGCGATGGTTGCTTCCAAAAAGTCGTTCGTTTTGGGAGACTTGGTGTTTGCCAAAGTTAAAGGTTACCCGCCTTGGCCTGCTAAGGTGAGTGAAAATAATGTTTAAGTTGACGGCTTTGCTTTGCTAACAGCGTGCATTTAATATGTTCTATTTTACAGATAATGAAAATCGAAAAAAATAAATACAACGTGTATTTCTACGGAACAGGCGAAACGTAAGTATCGGAATAGGTATAGCCTCAAGAGTTCTACGTTGGGAAACCGTTGCTTCCGTGCAGCCTGTAGGGAAGAGGAAGGCATAAAATAAAAATCTAAGATGGATTCCTCTTCTCTTGGTTCTCCCAGAAATGAATGATTCGTAACCACAGATTTGTTTTTTTTTCAGTGCTAATATAAAATTGGAAGATTTGTTTGCGTATCGTGAAACCAAAGCTAAATATGCTACCGATAAGATATTGAAACGCAAAGGATTCAAGGAAGCCATCGAGCAAATAGAATCAGCACTGAATGGTGAAGACCCGAGTCCAATTGAGGTAAGATAGTGTAAAATCCAATTAATTTTTCACTTCGACTTCGATATATGAGGCCCTTAGAGCCAGAGGGTTATAAGTGAAATAATGATCGATTTTGAATCAATAATGTTGTTTGGCATCTTCATATTTCAAACTATATTTGGTGATTTTTCATACATATCGGAAGGAAAACACAAATTTTCAAAAAATGTATGGAAAATGGCCAAACACAGCAACTTATAATCGTGTTATCTCGAAATTTGCTTTTAAGCACTTATGGGGTATATGGGGTGGTCCTACGCCGTTTGGCCTAAAGTCATTTGGCATAAAGCCGTTTGGCATAATGGTCATTTGGCAAACCAGAAAGAAACATTTGTTTAAAAAAAACTTGAGAGAAATTATCTTTGACCGGACAGCAAAAACTGTTAATATCGAAGAACACCATTTAAATATAATTTGAACCGAAGATCATCATTGGTTTAACTATTTTATTAAAGATTTGTTTGATGTTCTCATCATTTAACAATAAATTTAGTTATAATTTAGATATTTTTAAATCGTAGCGCTGATGTGGTCTAGCGGACAGCTTGGCGCGAGTCTGGTAACCCAGGCGTACTGGGTTCGATTCCCGTTATCGACAAGAAAAACTTTCGTGTTCGAATCCCATAAGTTGCCGACGAGATGCTTGGGGAGTTAGTAGAGGCCAGTCTCGAACCCACCCTTGTCCTTCCTCCAACTGGTATCAGGAGGGGTTGGTTTATTATCTTGAACTGCATTCTGTCCTTATCCAGCCGGAATGGATATAATGAAGTGCATGATGGTCTAACCTAAAGAAACTATAGTAAACAAAGAAGCGCAATCTGATCCCTTTTGAAATAATGAGCATGCAACCCTACTGTGGGGCTGCCTTTACGACTGCTTGGTTTTGCTCGATTGGAATGACACTGACAGAAAATCAAAATTTCCAATCGTGACATTTCGTCTCTTTGTTTACTATAGGCTCGTTAGTCTAACCAACGTTTCATGATCGCTTACTATTCTACGCTGCCTACTCTAAACTTTAAAATTTTCTTCTCCAAAAACTATCTCTAATTTTCATTTCCAGCGTCAGCTTCCCGAGCTATTTAAACGGCACAAAAAAATAGGATACTTTTAAAAAAATCAGGACATTTTGAAGGCCATTTTTAAAAATCATTACAATTCAAGCGTTTTGGAAAAATCAGGACGGCCTCTCGAAAATCAGGACAAATCCTGAAAAATCAGGACACTTGACACCCTTGCCCACAATACAAATGCAAAGTGTATGCGATCTTCTTTGTACTACTAATACCGTATTTGTTTATGCCGAGTGTTGCACTAGTGTTGCACTGGTGCACCACTAGGTGCTGTCAAACTGTTTGTTTATTCCAAAGGGCTGAAGAAAGCAAACATTTCCGTACCAAGTTTTCGGTCAAGAAACCCGCAGGAAGAAGAAAATTGAAACGAGTGAAACACGTAGTGGGGAACATGGCCGTCTTCATTGCAACAATTTCAGACAGAGTCAATTTTTTAATAATCCTTAAAATGATATCTGCGGCTCGAGAATGTCAATCAAAGGGATCTTTGGTCATATTTATAAATTATGGTTGGGCACAAAATGCAGAGTTTTCAGCATAATCCTTGTAAAAATTGATTCTAAATTTGCAGTATGACAACAACAGATGCGTTTGGCAATCAAAATGTTACCCTATTTCGAGTCTGTTATGGGGTGAAGTGTTTAATTTCGGGAACCATACTGACGTTCTGGTACCAAATATTTGGTACGGTTCGTTTGTATGCGATTTGACAGCTGGTTCAGTCCTCTGGTTTATTCGGACGGTGTTGCACTGGTTTTGACCTGTCGGAGTTCTGCTTACGGACGGTGGCCCACCGATAATTTTACCAGTGTTGCGAGAGAGCGTGTGAGTGAGTGAGATAGCAATACACTGGCGACGATTTGTGTTTGTTTTTATCGGGTACGGTGGAACACTCCACGAGTGGAGAAAACAAATACAGTATAAGCAAAAGCTTTCGAAGCCTATTATTGGTTTACCTTTGCAGATTGCATTGCATTCACACCAGGAATTCAGTAATCGAACGTACAGCTCGATGAAGATGTGCATTTCTCCTTGCATCAGCCACTGTTCGAACGTAAAATCTCCTGCGACTGACCATCTATAGATACAAAATACAACCATAATTCAAAATAACGTAATGCTAAATTATTAGAAAATTTAACTCACATCAGTCGTAATAAACCTTTGGTTGTCCAGCAGCGTGGAAAACCATTCGCAGCCACGCACTTTCAATTCGGAAATCCGGTGCCGATGCTATCTCCAGTACCGCTACTGAGTTTCTTTCAAACCCAATAATCAATTATTATAATTTTCCCCGGGCACAGCTGCTGCGAACATTCTATGCGGCCCATAAACCGCTCCGTTGTTTTTACGGCAGGGTGGGGGATTTTTTCCGACGGAAGTCTGCGGATTATGTGCTGCTGTTGCCGCGAATGTCTCGACCGTCAAATTCTCCTTCCGAACCATCAAACCTGCACCACAGGATTGTAGGGTTGTTTATTACTGGCCCTTATTCTGCGCCGCGCGTGACGTGACGCTTGTCACCTCACCTCGGAGTCACCGTGAGTTTTGTCACCTTATTCCCGGAGTCGATGTGGGTGAAGTGACAGAGGTGAGTGACTGAATGAACACAATGGTAGAATTTGTTCTGTATTGATTTGTTTTCGTTCGCGCTTCGAGTTTTCCAAACTGATTTTTAAAGCGGTTAGTGATAATTCCGGTTCGCAAAAGGCCACCAACGAGTCATAAGGTGACAGCAAGCAACTTAAGAGAAAAAACGGGCATTTTTGTGCGTCCTAAGTGGAGAAAGCTGAAACCGGAAACTCCAACAAGAAGGAACAAATAACAATCGACAGCTGCTGCTGCAACCAACAGGTGTCCAACAGGCGGATTCAAGTAAGTAAGGTGATTTTTCTTTTGTATACCGCTTGGCCAGAACAGCTTCCGGAATTTGTGTCATTACACAAATTACACGATATAAGCGATTAACGTGATTTTTTTTGTTTTCAGTTGGTGCTGCCGATCTAGGTGCTTTCCCTGAGGTTATCACCGTGACATGCCGGAAATCATAAGCCCACAGCCCAGTCGCCAATAGAGCATAGGGATTATGGAATGCCGAGCACTGGTATCGAAGTCAACAAGGCTGCAGCAGCACCAGAGGGCAGCATTGGTTGGCAGTTTGTAGTGGATGCGAAAATTTGATTAAGTTTCTACCTCGTCATTACCGGAAACCATACCGGCAATTCTCACTTTTTAACCATAATTTTTTTTTGTTGATTGTCAGATCCGATTGCCGTTTCAATTCAGCAATTCAAGTTAATTCTGAACCCACAATTCGGTTTTAAATTGAATTTATAACTGATTCTTTGCAACCTACCATTTCGATTGAATTTCTAACAACTCCGCTTTACAGTAATTTTCGTTATATTTCTTTTTTTTTCTTACTCGTCATCACCTAGAAGGTACCGCCAATTGTCACCTTAAATCGTAAAGGTATGAACCAAATAAAGATGTTACAAAAAAAACTTATCGGTAACAAACAGTTTGAAATTTAATTCAGCCAAATTGAGCAGAAATCCCTAAAAAACCCCTCAACTCCAACACGTTTATAAAAAGAAATTTTCGTCGTTTAAAAATTGATAGATAATTGAAAGCTTTAAAACATGCTGGATATATTTTTTGATTGATTTCTAACAACTAACAACTCCGGTTTACTGTAATTTTCGTAATTTTTCATTTCATTTCCATCTCGTCACCACCTGAAAAGGTACCGACAATTGTCACCTAAAATCGTCACCCGAATGCGACGATTCTCACCCACGGTGACTACGAGAATAGGATAAGAACTCACTAAGTTCATCCGAAGTGACAATCCTCACCTAAACCGACTGCTGGAATAGAGTGACTTGGGTGACTCTACTATCGTCACGTCACTCGAGGCGCAGAATAAGGGCCACTGAAAAAATTGAAACAATTAAAAAATAGTTAATGGAAAACGTAATTGCTTTAAACTTACATTTTAGCTGAGGATTTGCCAAATAAAACAGATTCCTTCGTTTTCGCTAGCCAAACACGCGCCATTTTTATTTGTTTTGAAGCCAGTAAAGACACACTGATGCATTCCGAGTTTTGTTTTAAGGATTATTACTGGTATTTTTCAAAAATATTTTTGTATCATTTCAAGCGAAGACACTTGAAAAATAGAAAATTTATTCAAAAATTGGAAGATTTTAGAACGATCACTTGAATAGTCATTATTCATATCATCAGAATAGAATAATATTGACGATAAGTTGTATGATATTTGATCATGTGGGGAATTATCATATTTCAATTCAAACACCATTCCCGTTTTTTCTCATCTTATTTCAGGGTCTCTCTCTTTCAAACTCTTAGCCATTATCTCGTTTATATTTGAATTTCAAAGGTGTTTTCTCAAATTTTTATGATTATCACTATTTTAATTTTCTCAAACTTAAAGGTTTCTTTTTTATTAAACTTGCCGTACTAATTTAAGCTGCCCACTTGGTGTAAATGATGACTTTTAGTCGGCTTGGTTAACACAATGGTGAGATTTTTGGGCTATCCTCTCGATGCGTTTTATTTTTTTCATTTTTAAGCTGTCCTCGCAATTTTGAATTTAAAACAATTAATCAAAGCAGTCCCCCGACTTGCGTCACTGTTCACTCTACTTTTTTTCCAATTTGTCAATTTCTCAACGCACTTGAAATTTTAAACAATTTGTTAAAGCTGTCCTTGTCATGGGTCGTTGCCCTCTTTTATTAAAAGTTGCCTCCCCAAATTGCTTTATTATAAATTTGATCAGATACCAAAGCTCAGGGCTGGTAGCGAGTCACTTTTTAGTGACTTGGTCACTTTTTTTGGGTCAGTCACTAAAAAGTCACTTTTTTCATCATTTGGTCACTAAAGTCACTATTTTCCGAAAAATGGTCACTTTTATCACCAAAAGTCACTTTTTTCACCGATAATAAACCAATGAAAGAGTAATTTGAATTGCGCGTGTTAATATTGACGGTAGTAACGGTAAATTACTTGATCAGTCAGTCAGAAATTTTTTTCGCCTCCGGCGGAATTTCGGCATGAATCATCCTTGGCTTGAGACATTTCGATCTAAGACATTATTTGACGTTCGTGAATTGAAACTAACTTTGATTGTAGATTCTAGTTTTTAGTTCAATCAACCTTTTGTATTGGAACTCAAAACTTGATATACAAAAACCCTATCTCGTCTTTAGTTAGAATGGGTTTTTATTAAGAAGTGTAACTAAGATTGAGATTGAAACGAACCATTTTTTTATGAAAAAAAATCTTCTATGTCATAACAAATGTTATGATGATATGAAATATTCTTTAAAAAACAATTTCAGACTCAATTTTATTATGTGTTTTTGTTCTTCTAAATACTTAAAAAAAGGGTTGTAAAAATTTACACAAGGCCACAAAAATTACATTTTTTTTAGGTGCAATGAATTTAAACGGTAATTTCAACTAATTTTGGTTCCCCGAATCTAAATATGTATGCAATATTTCTATCAGCTTTTATATTTATTATTATTCATTTCGTCTTTGGTTTAATTACCGTACAGACTGATGACTTAAAAACTAGGAAATTTTTCTTAAGCCTATTTTAAAACGACGTTTGCACATATTAAAATTAAACAAATTATACACTAAATTAAAAAGTTCACAACACTTGTCAATAGGGTGGTTTTGGACATAGGCAGTACGGTGGTGAGGAATTGAAAGAAACTGACGTTGTCGAAGTGTTCTCGTTGGTACATAAATGTTAACACGTTGTAGAATGTAAGCACAGTCAATACGGTTGGTCAATGTGTCGAATATAAAACCTTGCTGCAGTTCGACGCGCCGCTTTTCGAGTGAGGTTAGACATATCAGAGCACACCTTTCCTCGTACGGTGGGTTTGTTATTGAAATGAAAATAATTTAAAATTTTTAGAGAAGTTTCTGCACTTTCTTTTTACAAAAACTTAAATCAAAAACATATTATTTAGAAATAAAAGTTTTATATGAATTAATGAGCTTTAAATAGAATCAAGTTTTTTTACACTTTCTGCTGTGATGTCAAAAATACTTCTAATGACATTTTTTCATAATCAGATATCTATCAATTTTACTAGTAATAAACTCTTTATTACCAAAACTAAATGGCCGAATTTGACAAAATTTCTAGTTGAGGACACTATTTACCAAATCAATAATTGAAAAAATAAGCACCAAAATGGTTATGATGAAACATGTTTATTGAAAAAACTCTTCCTGAAATGTTTTTAAAAACTAATCTTTTTTATTTCCATACTGTTTTTTCAATTTTTTAAATAAATCTACCGAATTTTATTGTACAGTTTTTTTTCAATTTTAAAATCAACTTGCCGGATTTTTTTTAATCAAACTTTTTAAATTTTTAAGACATATTTTTAACAATTGTTTCCTTGTTTTTAAATTCTAAATTTTCGTGTTCTTCAACCATAAACCTTTAACTCCAAATTTTAAATAAAAAAAACATAATTTCAACCTTCTGTTCTTTTCAGGACCCAATATTTTAATCAAAAGAGACAAAATACTCAGAGCTTGTAATTCAAAGCTTAAAAACCTGCGATTGAAACTTTAAAAACTTTTTATTAATATTTTTTATATGAAATCATATTTTTGGATCGATCATGATTTTTAAATTAATCTAAAAAGTTTGGAAAATAAGTAGCAACTTTCAAAATAAATTTTAATACGCAGTATCAATAACAAAAGTTTTGAACTCATTATTTTTAATTTTTTATCAGTTTTTATCATTCACATAATTACTCATTTTCTAACATTTCTTTGTCAGTGTAGTTGAACATGGAGGATTTTACTTTATTAAAGTTTTTATGTCTGGCTTCTATAACTGGCACTTTTAAAATAATTATAAATATATTCTTCTTTTTATAAAATTAAATTAAAACATCATACATTGAATAAATTCTGTTCAAAATTCATTTCTTATTCAGTAATCGGTAATTTACATTTTGAATCGTGATTAAATATTTTTTGTTCAAATTAAAAAATTACAGCGGAATTTCTCACTAAACTTTCAGTTAAAAATGAGGAAAAGAATTCCAAATTTAGATGGATAAAAATTAACAATTATTATCATTTTCCTAACATCTATTCATGCTAAGTTTTGTACAAGATTTGACATTTATTTTAGAATTCAGATATTTTTTAATTTTAAATTTGCTAAGAAATTCTTTTGAAACTAATTTATTTCTTACTTTCTTGACTTATCGAAAATTTGAAACATTCATTGTAATATGTTTCCAAAATTTTGTTTATCATTCATTTTTTTAGTTTTTGTGTTGAACATGACTGACAAATGGTGTAAGAAAACCCTTTCCTTTTCAATTGTTTATTTTTGGTATTGTTATTAATCTATTATATAAAATTCTCTTGTAACGGTGTTTGTAGTACTACTCCTCCGAAACGACCGAAACGATTCAAATGAAATTATTTTTAGAATATTCTGTAGGCATGCGAATCGGTTTATATCGAATAAAAATAACAAAAAGTCGCATCAATTGTCCGTAATAAAAAAATTTGTTATAATTTGAATGAAATAAAAGTCATGGCTTCCATTTTTTCGAGATTTTTTTTCCTTTGGGCGCCGGGCGGTTTGTATTTCGTCTCCATGGTCGAGGCGTCGCGAGCAAACGTCGAGAGAGGGTAGTAACCATGGCATAGCATACTGATTGTGATTAGTGGGAATATTTGGGCGCGCATTTTTCAACCAAGCATAATTTCAATGCATGTGGTGGCCATATGAAGCCTAGATGTGTTTTTTTTTCTTCTTGATTCCTATATCATTTGTACAGCACATAGTAATGAATGACGCCTTGATGTGACCCAAATTGATATTTTGCCGATCAAATCAAAACCATTTGATTTAAAAAAAAAAAACTTTAATTCGTGTTATTTAAAGAAGGAATTTTGGTCTGAAAAATATGAATTTAGTACTGATGCATATGAAATAATGGTATGACACTTTACGGACATTTGAAAAAAGAAAAGTCGAAAGATTTGGTTTATAATCCAATACGCCTAGAAACATTTTTCGAACATGTACAAATGTGGTTTTCTGAAGTTGTATCAAGCCCAAGCGCCTTTAAATTAACAGAACAACTACAAAATCCGTTGAAAATGAACAGACACATGAACTGAACAAGAGCCTTTCCTTTAAAATGGATTATATAGGATTGATGTTTATTTAAAGGCCGAATGTAAAGAAGTGCAAACCTTCAACATTTACAAAAAATGTATGCATGATTTCTTAATTTATAAATGGTTGGGCCCACATAAACAATCTGACTAAATAAACTTAACTTTTTTCAAATCTCTCACCGAAAAACTGTATACAGGTTCCCTGTTTGTTTACACAGAATTTAAGTACGTACTTAACATAAACGTGTGTTTTTGTTGAACATATTTTGGCTACATAGAAAAGACTTTAGATTCGCGTTTTTGTTGAATTTTTTTTGTGATTGTTATTCCAGAAGTAAAATTTTTTTGATAGCAGAAGCAGAATTTTTTTGATAACTTTTTATGATGACCTGAAAGTGTTGAAAATAATATTAACTCCTATCATTTCACAAGGTCATTTCAAAATGCGCTATTAGCCATGAAACATATACCTACCAATTTTTCTCTAAATTAGTCAGAAAGGGTATCCCGAGTGTAAAATCTGAAGCGGATATTCAAAAACTAATAAATGTCTTCGTAAATGAAGGTCTTTTGGTTAAACAGTATTCAGAAAAATTGAAGTACCAAGAATTATTTTATTCTGGAGAAAAACTGCAGATATATCAATGAAAGGTGATAAAAAAGGCAAACAGGAACAAGTATTAAATTCATTTTAAATTCTTTCTTTTTCATTTTGAAAGAATATGAAAGTTGAACTGTGATGATATCCATTTGCACTTGCCCCGATGTTTCTTTAATAAAAATAACATTGTATAATAAAGAAAGACACTTAAATGTTAAAGGTTTCGAGGTAAATTTACATGAAAATTTCTAGAAAATAGAATGAACACATGAAATCATCGTAGCCTTAACAGATAAGTTCTTTTTATGTAATTAAATTTTTAAAATCTGCATTCCAATTAAATGTTATTAAATCTTGAAAATATCACATAATCTTAAATGAAATTGCAAATCACCTTCAACACTGTTAATAACAAAAAATTTAAACATATTTTTTCCACCTTTCAAAACCAAATTAAATTCCTTTGAACATTGAACCAATAAATCAAGTTAATATTTTATGGAACAAATTTTGCAATTTTTGCTCCGACAAATAAAAAAAAGGGCGAACTTTTTTTTGGACGTGGTTTTGATGAAAATATGGATATTAACAACCACTGCTTCCAAGGGTGAGGATAGTGAACAGCAAGCTGCTTAAAAATGGTTTGTAAAATATCAATCATTAAATGTAAATCATTAGTTTTTTATTTTTTCAGTTCTAAAAAATGTACCATCCAAAGCTGTCGGAAGCTAAAAGTGCTGCGCTAAGCAGAATATTGGGCAAATACTCCAAAAATTGTCCCAATATTCAAAATTCTTCTTCCATAAAGTTTCATATGCAATATATTCCAATAAATGAAAAATTTTTGATTTCAGTTTCAACCTTAAAGTGATCTTGAGCAAAGCGGAGTAAATCAACTAAATGGTATACAATAAATGAAAAATAGATATAATCAACATATGTTATAAATGGAACAAGTTACAAAGAATGGATTTCTTTTAGCATAAGGCTTACCAAGTTTAATGGTTACGTTGAGTGCTGAAAAAATCGAATTTGCAACGGGAAGCTGATACCTGATACCAATTCGGCAATATTCAAAGCATCCGAATCAAAGAAATGTAAATGAAAAACATTCATGTAAGATGCATGTTAGATTGATTGGAGCAAATTTTTTGATAATTTATGAAAAAACCCATAGAATTGAGTTAAAATTCTTAGATTTGATTCCGATATAATGAAGCGGGACAATTCAAGCAAACGGAAAAGTTGGATATGGGAAAAAACTAGGACATGTTCAAGAAAGCGAGACGATTAACAACTCAAGATTTGATGCTTTTTGAAGTTAAACAGCGAATAAAAAATGGAAATAGACGCCAAGTTTAACATGGTAAGACGAAGTTTACCGGGTCTGCTAGTCTTATATATAAAAATGGAGGCGTTTTCTTTGTAACAACATCACGTACAAATGGTTGGTCGGAATTAAGTGAAATTTAGTATCTGAGGGTTTTTCGGGTCAGAGATGGTTTGTATAATAGTTTCAAGAATCTCACTTTTTATGAAAGGGGGGTCCTCATACAAAGTTATATCTTTATCACATCTCATATATAAAAATGGAGCCGTTTTCTTTGTAACACCATCACGTATGAATGGTCAGTCGGAATGAAGTGAAATTTGGTATCCCAGGGTTTTTTGGGTCAGAGATGGTTTGTATAATAGTTTCAAGAATCTCACTTTTTATGGAAGTGGGGTCCCTATACAAAATTATGAAAATTGGAATCCGATTGTTTTTCAGGTCAGAGATGGTTTGTATAATAGTTTCGAGATTATTACTTTTTATGTTAGAGGGGCTTCTATACGAAATCAACTAGAAACGAGACAAAACTCGAACAACTTGAAGACGATTTTCATGAAAACTAATTTACGAGCACGAAGAATTTAAAGAACTGCAAACATTTTCCAACGATTTATTAAGTAACGGGTAAAACGAAGTTTACCGGGTCAGCTAGTTTTATCTAAATTTGAATTTTGAAAACCCCCCCGGAAGGGTCCATCGCACGGGCCTGACTGGTCACATTTTTTGTACTTCAAAGTTATTTTTTCGTTCTACATAGTCACTATTTGGTCACTTTTTTCGGTCCTCAAAGTCACTATTTGGTCACTTTTTTTCAAATTTTGGTCACTAAAGTCCCTACTATTTCATTGTCAAACCGCTACCAGCCCTGAAAGCTGTCTTCCCAACTCATTGTCAAGTAGTCCACTCACTTGAAATTTAAATAATTCATTCGAGTTGCCCCTTCATGTTTCGTTCTTAACTTAAGCAGATTTTTTAATCTACATGATTCCTCATCCCATTCTTCACTCTTCCTTCAATGGGAAAACAGTCTTTTCCAATTTTTTTCCCACAATTCTGAGTTTGTTTATAACTCGCTTTAAATTTGAACTATTTATTTGAGCCGTCCTCTCGACACGCTTCAAAGTTCAGTCTTATTTCACTCTGTCCTTTTAACGCGCTTGATTTTCAACTGATAAGGAGATCCTCTCGACCCGATTTTCGACCCGCTTTTCCGAATTTTAAACTGTCCTCTCGACTCGCTTCATATTTAAATCTTATCTCAGGCTGTCCTCTCAACCCGCTTGATTCTCAATTGATAAGGTTATTAAACTGCCCTCTCGACCCGCTTTTTTTTTCATATTTCAAGCTGTCCTCTCGATTCACACACCCTCCTATAATATGAAAAATCGAGAAAGTTGCTATCTTTGAAGCGCTTTTCCTAGAAACTACAATCATTTAAACATTTTTACCCCTCTAATTCTAAGCGCTTCATTAGAAATTTAATGAAGGCCATTATAATTCACACTAAGTAAATGAATTTCTTCAAATGAATATCATCATCTACTAAGATCCTTAAAATGCGCTCTTTAAAAGAAATGTCATTTTTTGGTAAAAACGATTTTTTTTTCTATTTTTAGCAGCTTGCTGCAGGTCCCTCATCTTCAACTGCGGCCGATGACTCACAGGCTGATGAAACAATTAACTCGACCGAGGCAAGTAAAATGAAAATGTGCCGTATTGCCAATAAATAACCAAAACAGTTACAATGTTGCTTGTTTTTTAAAATAGGGCGCTTAAAGATTATAAAACCTTTTTATTTTTATGATTCCAGACAACTTTCAATGCATCTCGAATTTCAGCGAATTCCACTGTCTTAGACAGCAGCACAAAAACTGAGAAAGATGAAACTCGCAATGGTAACGAAAGTCAGAAAGAAAGTGTTAAGGCCGTCAAAGAAGAAACAATCAAGAAGAGCAGGAAAAACAATGTTACTGCTGCAGCAGCCATTGCCGTTGTCGAGGGCACCTCTCCACCAGCGAAAAAAGGGGCAACTGCCAATGCTCCTCCCATAAACGACAATGCTGGGGTTGCGAAGATTGAAGCTTCTGAACCATCGCCTTTGTCCGCAGTCAGTCCTGTTAAAGATCAACCCGAAGTTGTAAGCAGAAGTGGGCGTAAAATTAAGCCCAAACGTTTCTTGGATGGAGAGGAAGAAGAAATAGTTACTGCTTCGCCACCAGCAAAGAAGAGGGCTTTAGCAACGAAAGAAAAAACACTTCCGGTCGTTGCACCAGCAGCCCCAGTTATCAATTCTCCCAAAAAGCCTAATCCGTTTGGTAAATATTATGAGATGAAGCGCTAAGGATCAGAGGGGTGCATGGGTTAAAATAATAGTTTCGAGCAAACGCGTTTCACGTTTTTTTCGAAATCGATATTTTATTTCAATCGAATAAGGCCGGAACAAATTTCTTGAATTGAATTTTTTCATAGAAATTTACGTAAAATACTTCAAATTTTATTTATTTCCCCCTTCAGGTTTTTTGGAAATTTCGAAGAGGGGTTGGGGGAGAGGGAGCGGGGGGTGGGCGTTGTTACAAAAGTAGAAATTGATATTTGTTCCAGCCTAATTTAGAAAAAGATTATACAAAATATACAAAGTTTTGCACCAGATTTAGGTTGACCGTATATGAAGAATCGTTTGGTATACTACTCGAAGTTGATGATTTTGGACCTTGTATCAAATCTCTCCTCTGACTCTGAGGACATAAATTTTTATTCACATTTAATTAAAACTTTAACTTAGCATTATATTTATATTAATTCATCTTCAATTTTCTAGACAAAATCGAAAGTGAACGAGTTTATTTCTTAAAGTTAGAACGAGAACTTGTAGAACTAAATTTGGACATTAAGAGCTGCGTGGGATTAGCAAAAGCAGATCCAGAAAAGTGTGTCGAACTTATGGATCAGTATCAAAGTAAGTTATTGGCCGTAACAAATTGTAGGAATCAAATAAGTCACTAACATCGGTTCTACCTTTCAGAATTGAAAGTGACACCAACAATGTTGAAGAAGAATCCTAACTGCGTTGAAACGATGAAGCGTTTAAGAAAATATGTAGGCAATGCGAAGGCATGGAATATGGCGGACGAAGAGAGAATCAAGTTTGATTTTCAAGCACAACAAATCCGTACAAAAGCTGAACAGATATATAACCAATTCAAGGTAACGCATATTTTGGGACTTATTTTCCATTACTCAGAATAGTATTGTTCTTGGCGAGTTTTATTTTGAAATGGATATGCTTACTAACATCACACAAAAAACTTTATGAGTTTAATGCCTACATAACGCTACTTCTAAATAAAAAAAATGCTTATTGGTTGGTGTAATTATGTATTATTTGCTTTTATAGACCATGTTTCCTGTGCCAGATTCCTCTGTACCATTTTGGGAAGCTTTTGGCGAAGAAGTTAAAAGATTCGAAGAAGCGACAAAACACTTGAGTCAAGAAGAACTTTTTCTACTCGTTGACGAAGCAGGTAAATTGGACCATAACATCAAAATATAAAAAATATAGAATAATCTATATTTTTTATTTTCAGATATCAAGAATGAGGAAGAACGAAATGGAAACACCACTGATGATAAGAAGGCGATACAAGAGCAAATCAAGGAAAAGGGAGAATCTAAGACCAGTGAAGGAGAAGCAATCGCAACATAGATTATACTGAGTTTTCAACGGTCTTAATGACAATTGAGGATGGAAATCGATCTTATTAAAATACCTGAGCTACTACTATATACTCATGTTTGAGTACAGAAATTCGTAGTTCACTTAATGTTAACGTAAATTCAAAAGAGCTCATTTTTTTCTTCTGGTGTTAAACATAGTAAACACAACGCAACTTTGTTTTCATCGATTGACGGTACTCTGCATTAATTTTACCTAACAAATGTTTGAACCACTATAAAACCTTATGTTGCAGACAAATAACACTTTAAAATTTTACATATATTTATCAAGTTTTCCAATTTACGTTATTCAGTATGTGCAGTTAATTTATGATTGCTAGTAGATTTTCTGGATAGTTGTATAATGAAACGAAAGGCAAAACTTTTATAATATCAACTTTTGGTCAAAAAGTCACGTCAAGTCAAAAATTCCTTCATTTATGCTCCAAACTTTAATATCTCCATAAGCGATGTTTTTGTAAGTTGCATAAGGAAACTACGTTGCACTTTAAGTTTTATTTTGTAAATTAAATCATAAAATGGTAATTTAATAAATAAGATTATTTAGTTTTCTTAGTAATTTCCTGTGTTCATAAAAAAAACATCCGAATAAACTAGTTTTGAATATCAGATGAATAACCAATATCAAACAAAACCGAATTTAATCTAAGCGCTGAAAATAAAGGATGCAGGAAAGTGACAAGATAGGTTAATTAAAAGGTAAAGGTTGGAATCTCTGCCTTATGTTCGATTGCCAAAATATTTGAATTGGTGGTCTTGGATCCTTTTGTTTTGTCCTGCAAAAATAAGATCTCCAATCATCAGCACGGATTCATGCCCAAACGCTCTACGTCTACGACAAGTAACTTTCTAACGTTCACTTCTTTTGTGCATGAAAGTTTCGCTGCCAAATCTCAAACTGATGCAATCTATACCGATCTGTCCGCTGCATTCGACAAGGTGAACCATGAGATTGCCATCGGAAAACTCGAACGCTTAGGATTTTGTGGTACTCTTCTTGGCTTGTTCTGCAGTTACTTAACTGTTCGTAAATTGATAGTTCGAACGGGTGACACCTTTTCCAGGCAGTTCCCTGCCACCTCCGGTGTGCCCCAAGGTAGTCATCTAGGACCGATTATTTTCCTAATTTATTTCAACGACGTGTTGTCACGTCACGACGTTCTCAAACATTGACCTAAAACTATTTTACACCATTGGGCTTGAGATATAGCTCAGTTGGCAAGTCTGTTGTCTCCTGAGCCGATGTCCGCGAGTTCGAGCCCAAGAGTAAACATCGAACACAGTTGTACCGCATAAGTTTTTCAATAACGATCCACCAACTGCAACGTTGATAAAGTCGCGAATGCCATAAAGATGGAAAAACGATCGAAACAAAAAAAAAAATACATCAAATCAAAATTTCATGGAATCAATTGGGCTTGGGCCTGCTAAAAAGAATAAAGCTTGCTCTTTACTCTTACACAGATTTCCATAAGAATTTAATGACAGCTAATCGGAGTGAAATTGTACTGAAGGCTATTGCTTTCTCTGTTTAACACACGACAAATCGTATACCGGGATTGCGAGCGCGCCCATCGCCCATAGTGGGTGATGCGAATCCGGAAGTCCACGAATTTCCTGCTGCATAGACAAATCAAACTGGGTAGAAGAGATGTCGTAATCTGGGATGTAAACGCGAGTTGGAAAATATGAAGAAAGATTTATCTACAATGGACATGAAGACTTGGTATATAGAGATAAATCTAGTTTGAAGATTTTGCTCCAGAAGCCTTTCAAAATTTACGATCACCAATGAGTTCATGACCTTACACCTGATGAGGAACCGAAGAGATAGTAAGCTAAAGCGATCTCTCAGTGGGAATACGCCTGCCAAAACCTCAAGAATCATTGTGTGCGTTGAATACGCTCAAGTTTAATGAGGTGTGTTTTGGCAGCAGATTGGAATCAAAAATTGCCGTATATTCCATTACTGAGAGAATCAGTTGTTCTATAGAGTTTTATAAATCTTCTGGGTGGGCTCCTCACAAGGTGCCGGTAATTGGACGGAGGAAATTAATTCTTTGCTGACATTTTACTTTCGAATACTCAATGTGAGCTCGCCAGGTGCACTTAGAATCGAACCAAACCCCAAGATACTGGAAACACCTCGATTGAGTGATCGTTCTCCCTATAGGAGCTGAAGCTTTGGCTGAGCTGTTCTGAGCTTTTAAGTAAAAACAATCATCTCCGTTTTCTGTGGAGAAAACTCGTTCCCAAGCCCCAAAGCCCAGCACTGACAAATCATTTCACACTTTAGTGTGTCAAATTTCACACATTTTGGAAATAAGTAGACCAACACATTAAATGTGTGAAGGTACCGCTGCACACTAATGGGAAATACCACTTAAGGAAACGAAATGTGTGCGTTTCACACATTATGCAAAAAGCGTTTAAAACGAGAAATGTGTGAAAATATCACTCTGTTCCAACTCAGGTAAGCGGGAGATGATAATTTCAATGTTTTGGAAATAAAAACCTCAAGATTAGCAATTTAAATGGTTTTTTTTATTGATGTGAATAGATATGCGCTACAAAATAAAATCGTTGAGTACGGAAAAAATCGTCTTTAATCCTAAAGTGCTGGTTCCATTTATGTGCCGTCGGGGGAGCAATAACTTCAGACCTCTCCTAGCAATACCAGGTAGGATCTGAAAGACGAAATAACGAGTTAGATTTTATGGTTTTTCATTCAAAATAGTGTGGATTACTTGCCATAATTCTCTTATATGACTTCATACGACGCTGCAGCTGAATTTGCATGATGAGATGGTTTTTTCTTTGGCTCGCACAAAACTGATGAAGACAAAGCAAACACAACGATTGTGATTTCACACATTTTTTCCTTAATCCGCTTGTTCGGATAATGTGTAAATTTCGAACTAGGATGGTGTGTGAAAATCACACTCCAGTTTGACAGCTCCATATATTTGCTGATAATGTGTGAAACGATTTTGCAAAATGTGTGAAATGATTTATCAGTGAGGATGACAATCTGTCTAAAGTACACGTAAACGAAAATTACCGAGTTCGGTAATTTATTTTACAGAACCAGCAGCCGAATTCCGGGCAAAAAATGTCGTGAAAGAAAAGAAATTATTGAAGACATTTTCAAAATTTTCTTGTCTTGGAATTCCGGTGAATTTAAAGAAGACATTTTTTGACGTTTAAAAAAGAAAACATAATTTTCAATCTCTTCGGATTTTTTTCGTTGCGAAATTTTCTTAGATTGACATTCCGGTCAATTCAAAGAAGACAATTTTTGACGTTTGAAATAGAAAACGAGATTTTTAATTTCTTCGGCATTTTTGCTTCGGAAATTTCAAAAGACATTTCTTTTCAGTGAGGTTTTTGTTAAATTATACGTTAATACCTATTAAAACTTTAAAATAATGGAGCAAATGATTGGATCATATTACTATGTAAAAAAAAAAGTGGTATAAACGCCTAGAAAAAATCGAACTACTTCGGCATCGTCGTTATTTGAGAGATATTAGTAATCCATTTGATATTTCGGATGGAAATTTCGAAAAACTCTTTCGAATGCCAAAATGTTTGGCTAAGAAGTTTATTAACTTACTGGATCAACAATTGAACGCTATCCCATTAAAGGATGACACTTTCGAATGTACAACTATAACATATTTAATCATATCAACACATCCGATTGTTTACAAACACGTAACTTTCTAGATTCATTTTTCAAAACTTCCAATTATGCCTTCAACACTCAACGATATGTTTTTTTCATATTTAATTGCATGCACGATGAACAAGATTTGAAGTATTTTATCTAACAATATTGAATATTGCTGTTATAAATAGTTTTCAGTATTACAAATATAATTTTATTCTAATTACCATGCTAAATATCGGGAAACATGGGAGAAACACGGTGCCAACAAAAAGTCGTTTTGAAAAGTCTCACCGAAAACAAACGTCAAAGACGTCTAGCGGTGAATAGGTGAACTATACTTTTTTCTTCTCTTACATTTGGTTTTTTTTTCTTTCTCTTTACTTTTTCGGAATCAGCCAAGAAGAAAAGACATTTTTTTGAAGAGATTTTCGGAGATTTTCTTCAAGTACCGGAATTCGGCTGCAGCAGCCGAATTCCGGGCAAAAAATGTCGTGAAAAAAAAGAAATTACTGAAGACATTTTTAAAATTTTCTTATCTTGGAATTCCGGTGAATTTAAAGAAGACATTTTAGGACGTTTAAAAAAGAAAACTTGAATTTCAATCTCTTCGGATTTTTTTCGTTGCGAAATTTTCTTAGATTAACATTCCGGTCAATTCAAAGAAGACATTTTTTGACGTTTGAAATAGAAAACGAGATTTTTAATTTCTTCGGCATTTTTGCTTCGGAAATTGAAAAAGACATTTCTTTTCATTGAGGATTTTTGTTAAATTAAACGTTAATACCTATTACAACTTGAAAATAATGGAGCAAATTATTGTATCATATTACTATACAAAAAAGAAGTGGTATAAACGCCAAGAAAAAATCGAACTACTCCGGCATCGTCGATATTTGAGAGATATTAGTAATCCATTTGATATTTCGGATGGAAATTTGAATAACTCTTTCGAATGCCAAAATGTTTGATTGAGAAGTTTACTAACTTATTGGATCAACCATTTAACGCTATCCCATTGTAGGATGAAAGAACCACAACAATTCCTGTTCATTTACAAGTTTTAACAACATTGCGATATCTTGGCTCAGGTAATCGATTAAACCTAATTAATCTAAACCAATAAGTATGACACTTTCGAATGTACTTGTCTAATTCTGTGGTAAAATTATTAACATCGTCGCCGTTCAACACATCCGATTGTTTACAAACACGTAACTTTCTAGCTGCATTTTTCAAAATGTCCAATTATGCCCTCAACACTCAACGATATGTTTTTTCCATGCTCAATATCGGGAAACAAAGTAACATGGGAGAAAGACGGTGCCAACAATAAGTCGTTGTGAAAAGCCTCACCGACAACAAACGTCAAAGACGTCTAGCGGTGAATAGATGAACTATACTTTTTTCTTCTCTTACATTTGTTTTTTTTTTCTTTCTCTTTACTTTTTCGGAATCAGCCAAGAAGAAAAGACATTTTTATGAAGAGAACGACAATTTTAGAATTTCTTTTCTAGAAGAGATTTTTGGTGATTTTCTTCAAGTACCGGAATTCGGCTGCAGTTCTGCAATTCGAAAATTTTCGGTAATTGATCAATTTGACAGCTTATTTTTACCGAGTTCGGTGAATCAATTCTTGATTTAACGAAGTTCGTTAGTTTTCATGTAAACAAATCGCTTTGCCATAAATTTTCGGTAATAAAACACCGAAAACTGTAAGGGTACGAACACAGTGAGCGCGAAGCGAACTGCGAAGCGAAATATTCATTCACCGGATGAATTTCGCAAGTTCGCTTTTGAAGGCCGGCCACAGTGCACGCGAACTGCGAAGCGGTTCAACACTGAAAAAAACCTTCGGTGTTGCAAAAATTAATCACATGTGAAAAAATCTTTGCAAATTAACAAAACTGTGAGCGAGGGATACGCACCTCGCAAAAAAAAAACTAATCCGCGTTAATTCCGAAAAACTCAATCAATTAGTAACAGTCGAATTTTGCAGTCTGACGCTATGAAACGCCATCTTAAAATCCAATACGGCGGCTTCCGTTCAACTTTAAAATAATTTTAATGACTGAAAATCGCAAAAAAAAATCTACTAAAACTATGACATAAATATAACAAAATTTTGAAAAAAAACAATATAATAATAACAAATATTACGAAACGCTGACAAAACTTTAATAAAAATATGGCAATGGTGATAAAAATATTACAAAAATATTAGAAAAATATACCAAATCTATGATAAATATGACATTAAAATGGCAAAGCCATGACCAAATTTAAAAAAAAAAACTGACAAAAATTAATAAAAGTTGACTAAATAATAACAACAAATTAGTAATAATGCCAAAACTCGAAATTAAAAACTTTGACAAATATTTGACAACATTATGGAAAATATGAAAAATGAAATAAAAATATGACAAATATAATAACTAATCAAAAATTACAAATACAGAACCCCGTTCGTTTTTGGCAACACGCCCGAAAATTTTATGTTGCCAAAATCGAACGGTTTTTTTGTCACTTTTTCATTTTTGATTTTTAATTCAAATTAGTCAAAATTTATGTAAAACCTTATATTAGCATACAATTTTTCAATTTGACTCAATTATATTAGTTATGAGCATTAAACATGGAAAAATTCATGTTTTTACTGTTTAAAACTATCATAATTAAGCCGAATGAAAAAATTTCATGCTAATATTACGTTTTACATTAATTTTTATTTGTTTACAATGAAAATAAAAAATAAAAAAAAAAGACAAAAAAACGTCTTTTTTGGATGTTGCCAAAAACGAACGGTTTTTGCTCGGATGTTGCCAAAATCAAGCGGGGTCTGTATGACAAAATTTTGAAATAAAAATAACATAAATCTGGCAATACTATGACCAAAATCTTACAAATGTGATAAAAATATATGCAACAAAAGTATGAAAAAATGTTACAAAACTATGATAAAACAAAACTATGACAATTGACAAAGGTTGTCATAGTACTGTAAGATTTTTGTCATTTTATTTTTATTTTTGTCATAATTTTGTCATGTTTTCGTTTGTCATATTTTTGTCATAGTTCTGTCAGATTTTTTGTTCATTTGATTGTAAGTTTTGTTTATAGTTTTGTCTTTTTTCGTTCGATTATATTCGTTTTACCACCTTCTCTTCATACTGAAAGTCTTTTCCAGTACAAATGCATTCGATGATTACTCTTGTATTTGAACTCACGGACATTGGCTTAGGAGGGAACTAACATGCCAACTGAGTTACTAATATCACAAGCCCATAGATTTTTATAGATTGTGTCATTTTTTCGTCGTATTTGCGATATATTTTTTACATATTCATCATTAATAAATTATTATTATTATTATTATTATATGTTTGGATTTGTCTTTTTTTTTAATTTTGTGATTTTTATGTCGTATTTGTCATCATTATGTCATTTTTCTTACATATATTTGAAAGTATTTTGTTATATTTTTATCTCATTTTTCATAATTTTGTTAGATTATTGTCATTATTTTTGGCAAATTTTTGTCATATTTTTTTCAGAACTTTATCATATTCTAGCCATTTTGCCTTATTTTTTGTCAGATTTTTGTGATTTTATTGTAAATTTGTTGTTATTATTTTGTCATTTTTGTAAATTTATTGTCAAATATTGGTCCTTATATTAGTTCTGTCAGGTCATTTTATTATCAAATTTTGATTATAATTTTATCATAAATTTTTTTTTCTCATTTGTCATAGTTTTGCCATTTCTGTGATTTTTTTCTCATATTTTTGTCTGGTTTTGTAATATTTGTCATATTTTTTGGGTTAATTATTTAACCACATTTGGCGTGTTTTATTCAAAGTTTTGTCATTTGTCACTATTTTTTTTGTCATATTTTTTAATTTTAGTAATAGTTATTCATATTTTCCCACAGTTTTGTATTATTTTTGTCAATATTACTTTAGTTTTATAACACTTGTTATATTTTTGTTTATTCTTTTCAGTGCTTTTTTGCAGTTCTCTCAAAATTTTTGCTAAATTTTTGTCAGTAATTTTTCATCTACTTTTTTATCCCTTTTACTGATTTCTTATATTGCACTGCAAAAATTCCACACATTAGGGGTATGTGTCTGCCTACATAGATTTTTGCAATTTGCCTCCCACATAAAAAATATGTGTCTCACCTAGACTAAAGAAATATTTCAGCCTTATGTGCCACACATAAAAATTATAAAATCACACATATAGATAAAAACGCCTTAAGATAGGCTGTAATTTGGGTGTTTAAAATGAGATAAACAATTGTGATTTTTTTTTATTACCAATGATAAGAATTTTGGATTGATTAGACTTTTGAGCACACAATTTATATATTTAAAACGCCAAACTGTTCCAACTCCGGAAGGTTTGGAGAATCACGATGCGCGATTTGTTTACCGAATCCGTATCCAGCGTTCCATTTTGGTTTGGCCACCCACGATCTGCGCCAGCCGCCAACACTCGCTGTGGGAGAGAGATAGAAATACATTCATGCACTTTGTAGTTTCCGCATGATAAACAATCTTTTCGGAGTATTTTTTAATGTAAATTGCTTACCTTATGTGCCAGGATAAGCTGAATAAAGTTTCCATAATTAGCACCACGTGTTTTTTTTCCTCAATCGCAACCATTTTGCAAGTGTGAAATTTTTCAAAGAAGATGATCATAAAAGCTATGTGTCAACTAATGAACATCATATTTCGATTCAATATGAGTTAAAATTTTAAACATAAAACTTATTTGAATCAAATAGTTGAAGATATTTATGAGCTTATGTGTGACGGAACATAAACAAAAAGTGTTGATTTTTTGCAGTGTGTGGATGGACCTTACGATTTTCAGTTATTTATTGCATTTTGAATTAAGCGGAAACCGCCATCTTGTATTTCAAAATGGCGTCGGACAGCCAAATTCGACTTCTACTTATTGAGTACTTTCATCCAATACCCATATTGTTGGAGTTTCATGTGCTTTTCAGTCACTTCCAGCATTTTAAAGTTGAGTGAAAGGGGCCATATTGGATTTCAAGGTGGCGTCGGATAACAAATTCCAACTTCTATCCGTTCAGCCCCTTCACCCTATACCAGCGGTCGGCAACCTTTTGAGACAGAAGAGCCAAAAATTGCAAATTAAGGAAATGTCGAAGTTTCAAAGAGCCGCGATTCATTTTTTCCTTACTACAAATAATGGTGATCGCTATGATACATTGCATCCTTATGTTAACTCAGTTTTATTATCATTCTTCACAACGCCACAGATTTTCGTTGTTTTATTGGCAATTTTCATTCTTCTGAATCAATACCCGTCATAACGGGTACAGCTTAGTAATGTTGAAATTTTGGCGATTTACCATAGTGACCTGATAAAATTTATCATTTAAAACTTTGGTTAAATTCTTTCTTAACACCTATTCCCAGATAAAAAATAGACTTTCGATGTGTTCTGTTGAAATATTAAAAAGAAGCCTTGAAAATATTATATAATAAAAATGCTTACTACAAGTTGTAAATTAATATAAAAAAAAACTATACGAGGGTTTTGTCACTATTATTTTTTCATCAAATTCTACAAATAAGCCTTCAATTTTTTTTGGTTTTGAACATCCGTTAAAATCCATTGAGGTTCATTTGATTGTTATGCGCATAAAACAATCATTTTAAATAAATAAATATTTTTTGGGCCTTAGCATAAATAAACCAACAAATTTTAATTCATAAATGCTCATTTTACGGATTGAAAAAAAAAGTCAAAATTTGACAAAATTTAACAATCGGTCGCGAGATGTAGTCTATAAAATGTGGTTATAAAATTTCTTTTAATTTTTTTTTCATTACAAGCATTCTGATTCAGCTCTCTAGTTCTCATTTTGATTTCTGATAAAATTAAAAGAAAGGTTTCAAAAATTATATTTTTCGATAACGAAAATTTAAGTTTAATTCTCAATTGTGTTTAAAATCGTAACCCTTCCAACTTTTTTCTTCTACATACCAATGAAATCTTAAAAATAATGTCTAAACCTCTAAGTCTTAAATATAAATATCACTGATTCAGATTGATCCTTCTGTCAAAGTTTTTATTAATTCTAATCACAAATTCATATTTTAAATTTTTATACAACTAGTGATTTACAATTTAATCTATTTGATTTTTTCAAACAGATTTTTCAATTTTTTGAATGAATTCTCAGTTTCCACTTCGAAATTTGTAAAGTTTAACATTATAGTAGTTTGTTGGCGGGTTCCGATGAAAGTTTTGATAGCTATCTCGGATCTCCCATTACAATAATAAATCTTACATAATAATAGACATCTAATTTTGGCTTTGCTTCGTTGTATTTCATTTTTCAACGAACCGATTTTTTAAACTCAAGTTTTAGTTTTTTGACGTTATTTTGTTCATCACTACATAGAATAAACCAAAACTAAAATTCTGATAAACTTCTGATAAGACTTAGAAATCAAAATCAATTTTTAGAACAGCCATGACGTTTTAAAAATAACTGCAGAAATAAGAATTAGGTTTAGAATTTGAAAAAAAAAAGATGTAAAAGTTGTTAGAAGATGTATTAAAGTTTATGGAAGAAAATGCTTCTTTATCAAATACAGTTTCTCCTTCGAATAAACTCCTAAGATTATTCATATTATACATGAAATTTTAAAATTAGACCAGCACTCAGCTCCCGGTTTACAAAAATATTTTTTAATAAACTTGACAATTATGTTCCCTTGAACTCATGCTCAAAATTAGAACAAAGAACTTGAGTTTTTTCATGGATTTGAAAAGGAACATTGAGAGATGGAATTCAATATTTGAAAAATTTAAATACAAAATGTTTTCAGAAAGAAATTTTAATGCACAAAACGATTATTATCAGTATTCAAAGCATTATTAAAATCATCATCTGATATCCATATTTGATCAGAACGGTGGTTAAGCAAATTTATTTTTAAAATATTCAATTCAAGAAAAACAAACTCAATTTCATAATTTTAACAGTGAGGACTTTATTTGACAATTAAAAAATGCTCGGTTTTTATCCGATTAAATCAGAAAATCAAATTCAACGGAAAACTTCCCGTGCCAGCGAAGAAAAATTTCTCCAGGCTTCCAAATGCTATATCAGACTTCTATGAAGAACGTTAACTGATTTCTAAATCTCAACTTGGTTGCAGTCTGACAAAATGCTGTGAATTTGTTCTATTTATAATAGTTTTTTGGTTTCTTTTTGAATCCTGGGAAGTATTATCTGAACTGAAGGAACTTATGTGTCGTCCGTTTACTCTAGAAAATTTCGAGGATTTTCAAAATTTTCTCACATTGAGCTAAAGAGCCGCAGTTATACATCCAAAGAGCCGCATGCGGCTCGCGAGCCGCAGGTTGCCGACCTATGCCCTATACACATATTGTGGGGCTTTCATGCCACCGGTCGTTTATTGCCAGTTATAATTTGTTTCAATAGAAACCCGCAGACCCTTTTAAAGTCTTGAACGAACGATTTCGCGCGTAGGGTTGCGTTCTATGCTATAAATTTGGGTTTTTAACTCCAAGCGTGCATCCGTCCAGTCAGCTGATTGCACCGATTGCACATATACATGATCATAAATTACAAAACAGATAAATCCATTTTCTGTACGATAGATGGTTGATCATTTTAACGACTTTCTACATGTGAGTGTTAGTGATCCAAACAGGCCTGGGAAAATCTTTGGGTTTCCAACGGCCATTTTGCTACCAACGTTTCCAACAGCAGCATCGGAGTTTTTTGTTGTCGAACAGGTAAGCTTACAGTAATAATTCTAGAAATCGTCGATTTAATTCACTTTCATTTCAGTTGAAGGTGGTCTAATGCTGCTGCAAAAACATTTTCTCCTCATCACCCCAGCAGGAGCTTGCAAAAAGTGCGGTGCAATGCAGTTCAATTTGGTTGACTCTCTTCCGAAAAGCCCTGTTTGCCGGAGTTTTTCAACATTCTACGAGCTCGGGGTGGCCTGATCCAGAAAAAAAAAATGATTGGCCAAAAGACAACAACTGCGGTAGCGGTCCGGGAAACAAAACTGCGTATGGTATCAAGTGAAAATAGAAACGGAAGTTAAACAAGTGGATAGTGTTGAATAGGAGAAGAAAATGCGTATAATTAGACGTTAATTGTGAAATAAAGTTTATGTGAATATTTTTTTTGAATGATTCGAATTTTTTTATTATGCTTCCGAAATAACAAAACATTTCAGAATTCCCATTTATGAGCTGCACTCACAAATACACACGCACATTTTTTTTTGTTCACTAACACATATGCACATAATCAAAACAAACCAAGCATAGCATATGTGTGTGTAAGCTGTCATTTTGAACCGGGAAAACCATTTCAAGTAGAATCGGTTGGGCCATTTAATGCTTGAATTCAATGGAAGGAATGCTTGAAGAATGCTTGAAATCCAAGCATTCTTTCAAGCATTCCAAGCATTTATTTTGTTAAGCGGGAAAAGACTGAAACCGCGTTTGTTTCGAAAATCCGCGCTAAAAACCGTTCATTTTTCATTACCAAAACAGAAACGGCAATGATAATTAAATAAATAAACTTTTGAAAAAATTTTTTTTGATAAATCATTTTACGATAAAAAATATCCGAGAGAATATTTTCAGTGTATGTCCGGATGAACAGGATGAATTCGCGCGATCCAGCCAGGTGTTCGCACGAAAATTCGCATGCACTGTGGCCGGTCGATGTTTTTTTCAACGTGTTTCAATGAGAAGCGGTTTTTCGCGCGAATTGGAAATTCGCTTCGCACTTCGCACCGCGCTCACTGTGAATTCGACCTTAGGGTACACTGAGCAAAATCGAGCTATAAACAGTATTAGGAATTTTAGTATTTTTGCACTACTAGAAAATCCAATACTTTTTATAGGTAAGCGCAAAATTTTGCGCATATAGTTTAGCGTTCCGATAAATTTTATAGGAATTTACAGTAGAAATAATTTAATTGTAATATGATAAAAATGATTATTCTTTACAATGAAATGAATGTATTTAATTCTTCTTTCGATTTTAAATTGATTTGTTATGAAAAATTAAACATCTGGGCTTGAAGCATCATAATATTTTATTGATCACAAAAACTTTTATTAGTACACTGCCAAAAAGTAAATTTAAAAACAAATCAAATTATCAACAATTATCACTACCTCAAAGAGAATGATTTTTATAACGACCTGGCTTGATATCGGCTTGGCCTCGACTATGTGGACATTCATGGCACATATGATATCTTAAAATGTAAATGACGAATAGTTTAAACTAAAAAATTTTCCTAGCAGATCTGAGACTTCCAGTTTTTATTCCACAGTCAAGATTCAGTTTAACAAATTATATTTAGCTCCAATTCATAAACTTAAATTATAAATCCATATCTAAAAATAATTCCGAACATTATTATGGAATTGTTTTTTAATAATTTCAAATTTAAAGCAGCCTCAATTAACATTTTAAAAATCATTTTTCTATTTAAATTTCATTCAAAATTGGTAATGCGCCAAATGTAAAAAAAAATCGAGTTGTTAGCTAAGTGAAAGACCTACTGACAAGCGTGTTGAATTAAAAAGTAGGTCTCCTAACGTTGCCGGAGCCGGATGGTTGAATGAGTAAGTATTGAGGAAATAAAATAATATTTTTGCTGGGTAATAGAGCTGTCATACTTAAAACGCGATTTACTGAAAACCTTTTTGGCGCATCCGCTCTTATATAAAATTAATACCAATGTATTCCTATAGCTATCTCTGTTTATATCCAATTGTATGTAATCCCGATATTTGAATGAAAAACTCACTAGGCACTAAAAACTACACTAGGCTTGATAAATGATGTTGATGAGAGAGAGCTCCTAGGGTGATGCAGATTACAGATACATTTGAACAGAAGCATCTGAAAACGATTACAGATTCTCTTAGATACATCAGACTTCATGTGAAATCTTTTAAATCGCGTTCTAAATCTGAACAATGGGCTTTCCAACCACTTTTTGATGTTGAGTGGCCATGACTAGCATTATTAGATTTAACCATTTTACCTAAAAAAGAAAAACTATGTTACAACAAAATAAGATAAGTTGACACATTTTACCATCAGATATGATGACTGCGGAAAACCTGACGCGTAGTTGATGCGGAGCTGCAGCTGCCGTTGATTTTGTTGCTTCAGATTGGTGTAAAAAAACTCGAAGAGCAGAGAAAAGCTACATAGCAGAACGATCATAGTGAACCTGGATAGTAATAAAATGAAATAAAAATAACGACATAAAAATTATAAATTTACAAATTGAATGATAAATTCCTGGGACATAACTTTAATTCCAATATGTTTACAGAACCATTCTCAGTTTTCTAATCATAATAACAGATTACAGTAAATTTATCATAGTTCAGAACCGTCAATTTTAAATTTGGACTCAAAAGTATACAAACGGTACTAGATTCCATCTGATTTCTGATTGTTTATTTATATTCAAAGAGCAGGTTTCAAGAAACTCTAAGCTGAATGAAACTCCGATTTCGAAGTAGTCGATGATTCCTTGGAATTCAGCCACAGTATTTTAACAACCCAAATACTAATATTAATGTTTTTTTTTAATTTAATTAGAGAGACTTTTCCAGTTAATTCGTCTCTGATCAGTAAATAAATCAAATAATGAATAACGAAACTCACTGAGGATGCAAGCAAGTAGCTACCCGAATACGAAAATATTGTAACATAACAATTCCTGTAGTAGTTATAAAACGATAAGAAACAGCGTAAAAAAACGTTTAGAAAATGATATCTGGAACCATAAAAAACATTGCACGTATCTTGAATTCCAAAACGACGGTCTGTTGAATATGGCGTTAAGTTATGTTACTGTTTAAAACTGTTAAAACTTCTATATGGAGACACTGTCCTAGGAACAGTTTGGGTACGGTTTATAAAACGCTAATGAATAACGTTTTCAAGGCATTGAACTGTTTCTAGAATGAACATGTTTGGGCTTATTTTAAACGATTTATCAAACCGTTGATCAAACTGTTACGGAAATAGGATTGATTGTTGTACGAACCGTTTGTACTAAGATTACTGTTTTGTTTATGGTGCCTCATATAACGCAACCGTTGAAAAAACTATTAGATTATATCGTTAAACAGCTAAGAGATGATAACCTTAAAGCTTTTTCAATGCTAAAGAATGATGTTTACCAATCATCAAACTATTTACAATGCGTTCAGTCTACGTTACCCAGAACCGTACATGAATGACAGTCCTCACCCACACATAGACAAAGATGTAAATATTTGTGGGGATTTTCGGATGTTGTATATTCAATAGAATTCAATAGAATTAAATAGATTCAATTTTTTCACTTTATTGAGTTTTATTACTTACATAATGGTGGAAAAATAAAGTGGACGATGTCCTGAAGTCTATTCTGGTGGACGATCCTCCCCAGTCGGTAGAGCGGAAGGTTGGTATTGCATCTCCAGCCCTACTGGATGCAGGGAAGCCACCATTGCCCGAGTGATGAATGTGCGGGGAAGCTGAAATTAATCTTATTGTCAATCGAAATTTTAAATATTAAAACTATTATTACTTACGGAATTTTCCAGTAGTTTGAGAAGAACGAGTTTTCCCAAAACAATCCCGATTGCACCGTCTGCTGGAGGCTGACTTTTTTACGAGGAAATCCTTTACGCCTCCGACTTTTTCCGCCATATCACTGTTTACTGTCGGCCACACAGATTAAAATTGTTTCCCGCATCAGATGTATGAACTCTAAATCGCCTCAATTAAGCACTTAAACACCTATCAGGAAAACAAAAAACCCGAAAATCGCTTCAACGAAGATTGCGCTCTACCTGTCAATGATGCCAGTTTGGCTGATCTTTTAAAATTGTACTTATCTCATCAAGATCGTTATCGAATCAGATATATTAAATCATGCCGTTTTTTGGTGTGAGCTTGAGCTTGAGCTTAGATACCCGAATAGAACAGAACCATGGTATCACATTCATTTCCCATTGAATTTAAATGTGACCATGAACTTAATGCTAAAAAGAACATCCGGCGAGCGCATTTTTTTTCAAGAATTCACATTTCCAAGTTTATCGTGTATGGGTGGTTTTTTGACAGCTGCAGCTCACGGCACGTTTTTTTTTCCTGTCCGCAATCATTCTCGATCGGTAATCGGGGCTAGAGGATTTTTTTAAAAGTTATTTCGAAGTGTTTGGAGATTGGCGAAACGGTGAGTCAATAAATCCAATTTAACAATCTTTATAATATTTTTCTATTGATTCTAGCAAAATACAACCGAACGACTGCATATGGCACAGGAGGCGATAGCCAATGGATACTGGGGGCGGCTACGGAATGCCGGAATTCGCCTCAGAACGACGGAATGTCGGAACCCGCCTCAGACCGGCCAGTGAATGATAAAATGTGTGAGTAAAGTGTTAAAATTATGAGAATAAATAATAAATGTTAAAAAAATTATTTGTATTTTTATTAAAACAAAATAAGAAAATGATGACAGAAAAAAACCGAGAACAAAATACCCACCATGAGCAAAAATTTTTATTACAGCGGTTTAACAATGAAAATCATCGGATTTTCATGATTTTACTATGAAAAATTGGAAGATGCTACAACAATGAACTTCATATTTTTGGGCTTTTCAATGTATGGAAAATCGCCATTTTTTTCATGGTCACGCTGCATAACAATACCCCTTTTTCATGGTTATTTTCGCCAAAACGATGAAATGTATGGTCGTAAACTATGAATTCCAATGTGTATTCACGGTATCGTGGACGATTATAATGATGGTGTAAACCATACAATTTATGGTCTGTGAATATGGAATTCATGGTTTTTTCACGGTGCAATCCTATTCGGGTAAACCGTACATTTCAGTAGTTGCTACTCCGTGATTGACAAGAACCATCAAAATTGCACATAGATCCAAATAAATGGGGCTTGGGATTAGCTTACCATTTTCTGTGTGCACGTTTCAAAGGTTCCTTATCTTAAATGGTCAATAACGGCGCCGGCCACGTCCTTACGGTTCATCGGGGAAAGGGAAGGATTATTAGTTCGACTTCCGTTGCTACTAGAGACCGAATACACCTCTAAATCTCCACGGTCGTCACAGGAAGGGTGGTTTGTTAATGGGAAAGGAATATAAGATCTGGATTCCCTTTGGGAAGGGATGTGATCAAAGCAAAGTTAAAAATCGTCGCGTCGCACACTATCGAGTACATCGCGTTTTTATACGTCCTAACTAACAATTTACTTAGCACCGGCGTAACTCACTGAATTTTACCGCGCGCTTAAGACGAGAAGAGCAAAGCGTCCTAACGTGGCACTGTCATACACGTACAATGCACTTGGCAACGATGCAACTCACCGAATTTTATAACGCGTTTTCTAATGTTGTGGATGAAGTATAGTAAGACAATTATTATGAAAATATTTTAATGCTGGTTGGAGTAGCTGGAACTTAATGAAAACGTGTGCTCATTAAAATACCCGGAAAATGCTAAAAACTCGGTACGAATAAATTTAAATATGAAAGAAAATTGATTTTTAACTGGTGGCTACTAGCTCCTACTTGCATAGCAGCGGCGACTAGCAAAAGTACAACTATCAAAACCCGCAGGCCCTTTTAAAACCTTGAGCAACCAATTCCGCGCGTAGGGCTGCGTTTGATGCCATAAATTTCTGTTTTTACTTTTAACGTGCATCAGTCCAGACAGCTGATTGCACCGATTACACCCATACACATTCAATCATGAGCATACTACCCAAGAAATTCTAATTATGCTACACACACTACTTGAAAATCCTTCCATAGAATACAGATTTGAATTTTTAACGATTTTTTTCTTGGTGGTGTTAGGAACCGAAGGAATCAAGCCCCAACCACCAGTTAGTTGAAAAAGTACAGCAGACACAGCAACATCACCAGTGCAATCGGCCAGTAAATCGCCATTTTGTATCAGTACCTCCACCCTCCAGAACTAAATCTCCAGAATGGTGAGTTTTTTTTTCTTGTGCTGTCCAATCGAATAATATTGCCTTTTATTTTATAGGGGAAAACATCAGATTTTACAATTAGACAAGAACGTACAGGAGAGTGGCTTGAAATCTTCGAACCAATCTTAGCTCCCACAAAGCATGAAATTGAAGAATTTTCCGGAGCTGCATATGTTGTGTCAAGGCAGAATTTCTATACAAACTACCAGGTACCAGGGTCAGGGAGCCAAGTGGAGACAGAACAACAGCGACTCGAAACGGCAAAAGACCAGCAGTTTACCGGAGGGCTTAAATTGGTATAATTAAAAAAACTAAAATCCTTCTTTGGAATCTATTTTTTTTTTCTCTTCCTGCAGGTGGACAAACAAGCAGCTTATTTTATAAAAGGCTCCAGTGAAAATTCTCTTGTGAATCGTGTTAATGTTGACGAGCAGAGCCACCGCATTCGCATTTACGACCAAGTAACAGGCGGATTGGTTCCAGAAGATTTCGAGATGCAGTTGCGTGTAGATCGTGGCCCAACTTCAATTTTAAAAATTAGGAAAAATTTGAAACAAAACCATCTTTGTGAAAACCCTTTATTGTGTTAGGAACATTTAAATGTTTAAGAAATAAATTTGATATTTAAATGAAAGAAATTTTTTGTTCATAGTTTGAGTTGGGAAATTTCATCTTATACATTTCCAATTAAAAGGCACAAATACATTCACACGTTTTTGTATTCACTAACACATAGGCGCGTATCAGTCTCACAAATACAATTAAACCATGCCAGATGTCATCGACAGCTGTCATTCTGAACCGGGAATACGTTTCAAGTAGAATCGGTTGGGCCATTTAATGCTTGAATTCAATGGAAGGAATGCTTGAAGAATGCTTGAAATCCAAGCATTCTTTCAAGCATTCCAAGCATTTATTTTGTTAAGCGGGAAGCATTAAATGGCCCAACCGATTCTACTTGAAATGGTTTTCCCGGTTCAAAATGACAGCTTACACACACATATGCTATGCTTGGTTTGTTTTGATTATGTGCATATGTGTTAGTGAACAAAAAAAAATGTGCGTGTGTATTTGTGAGTGCAGCTCATAAATGGGAATTCTGAAATGTTTTGTTATTTCGGAAGCATAATAAAAAAATTCGAATCATTCAAAAAAAATATTCACATAAACTTTATTTCACAATTAACGTCTAATTATACGCATTTTCTTCTCCTATTCAACACTATCCACTTGTTTAACTTCCGTTTCTATTTTCACTTGATACCATACGCAGTTTTGTTTCCCGGACCGCTACCGCAGTTGTTGTCTTTTGGCCAATCATTTTTTTTTCTGGATCAGGCCACCCCGAGCTCGTAGAATGTTGAAAAACTCCGGCAAACAGGGCTTTTCGGAAGAGAGTCAACCAAATTGAACTGCATTGCACCGCACTTTTTGCAAGCTCCTGCTGGGGTGATGAGGAGAAAATGTTTTTGCAGCAGCATTAGACCACCTTCAACTGAAATGAAAGTGAATTAAATCGACGATTTCTAGAATTATTACTGTAAGCTTACCTGTTCGACAACAAAAAACTCCGATGCTGCTGTTGGAAACGTTGGTAGCAAAATGGCCGTTGGAAACCCAAAGATTTTCCCAGGCCTGTTTGGATCACTAACACTCACATGTAGAAAGTCGTTAAAATGATCAACCATCTATCGTACAGAAAATGGATTTATCTGTTTTGTAATTTATGATCATGTATATGTGCAATCGGTGCAATCAGCTGACTGGACGGATGCACGCTTGGAGTTAAAAACCCAAATTTATAGCATAGAACGCAACCCTACGCGCGAAATCGTTCGTTCAAGACTTTAAAAGGGTCTGCGGGTTCGCTTGAGTGAACTTCAGGTGTGTTCAACGAAACCCAATCGAAATCAATTGAAATGGATTGACAGTTGATCAGCTGTTTTTTCAATTGACTTCGATCGATTTCTATTAGGCTGTTGATTGAACAGCCATTCACTAATACTAACACGCTATGTTTGTTGTCATTTTCTTATTCAGCTGTGCTTTTAGAGGTTTGGAGATTCTTTAAGCATAATGCAAAAAGTTTTAGGCAAATAAACTCAAATCAAACGTACCCATTGTGTTCGCTATATTTTAAGAATTTCAGACAGATTATTTTCTCCGATAACTTCGTTTGTCATCGTTATTTAACTGACGTGGTTTTTCGTTTTCCAGTACAAAAACGGTTCTGGGCATGATATTCCTCAGAGATGGATGACTGCTGCCAAAACAAGACGGTAGGCAGATAAAAACAAATCCGGAAGCCGCTGATGGAAGTTTATCAGAGGCACAAGAATTGTAAAACAGAAAAAGGTTAGTATTTTATTTTTTATTTTAGTAGGTTATGAGAAAAAGTAATTATGGTTTTGTTTAGGTTCCCAATCACCTCGATAATTAAAAGATGTCTTCCATCCAGGCTTGGTTCCGGTTGAGGAGTGGTGGAGCCATTCTAGGCTACAGAAGGGCCAAATAATCTCAGAAATAGGAAAACGTAATTTGCAGCTTTTTTTAAATATTTGAGTTAACGAAATATGTCATTTTTACCGGTTCACCGGATATTTTTCAAAAATGTGCACCTCCATAATTAATATTGTATTATGTCTTCAGGAATATGGAAATATTGTAATTAAAAATAAATTTCTTCTGTTGTTCAAAATATGTATTTATTTATTTTAACCTTATTGTATTAAATTTCACTTTTGCTTCGGTGCAGCAACTGCATTGAATAATGCTACTTAAACTGCATCACTGACACAGCACCTCTGACACATAACTGCCGACGAGACATAGACCGACACCACTTTCACCGTGCACCTGTGCACCTGCACGGTCCACAGAAACAAAACACAGAATCAGCTGTTTTTGTCTCTAGCAATTGCTAGACACCATTCCAACACTAGCACCACCGACACAGCACGACTGGCAGCACCACCGACTTAGCACGAGTTGCACAGCACCACCAACTTAGCACGAGTGGCACAGCACCACCGACATTGCACGACTGGCACAGCATCACCGACTCAGCACCCGACAGAGAACACCGAATCAAATGACACCACACCACCTGCACCACCAGCACAGCACCTCTTACACAACATCACTGGCACAGCACCACCGACGCTGCACCGATTGACTCCAGTTTCACTTGTACGAATCACACTAACTAACGAATGACATCACTTTCAATTTTGAAAATTAAAAACCAAACCGAATCAGCTGTTTTTTGACAGTAAACAACTGCATTTGTGTTAGTGCGATAGAAACCGATAGAAACGAATCCTGCTCTTGGGCTTGATCGATTTCGATTGGTTTCGATCGATTCCGATTGGCTTCATTGAACGTCAATTGGATTAGTTCCGACCAAAACATTGGCTGAGTGAACAACAATTTACCAATCGAAATCGATTGAAACCAATTTCAATTGGCTGTTGAACGGGCTTTTCCTTTCGAGCTTACTATACTTATTAGGTACCCGAATAAAAAAAAACTGTTACCAAACAGTTACTATAATAGTTATAAAACTATTTGGAACAGCGTAAATAAACTTTTAGAAAACGGTATCTGACATCGTAAAAAACATTCCACTAACTGTGAATTCCAAAACGACGGTCTGTTGAATATGGCGTTAAGTTATGTTACTGTTTAAAACTGTTAAAACAATTGTATGGGGCGACTTTTGTACAAACAGTTAAGATAAAATCCAAAAATCGCTTACGGAAACGTATTTAGAGCATCAAACTGTTATTGTTGAAGTAATTCTTGAAGTAAGTTTATAACGCGACATTTACTGTTGAAGTCTTGAAACGATTTGTCATAACGTTCAACAACGCTAGTGAACGCTATGCGTACGTTATTTGGAATCGTGTGTGAATAGCTGGGAATTTTCGGATTGAGAGAATAAATCGTTTATGGATATTTAAATTTTATTTACAACATCCTCATTTTTGTCGTACCTTTTAAAAATCGAAATATAAGCTTCGTTCCTTGTTTGAACTGCCATCCAGTTCTGACAACTCTCCTGGCCTTGGCTACGTCGGAAGCTGTGATAGCAGATGGCATCCACAACCTGAAGGAAGCAAAAATTGAAAAAAAAGTTCTCAATATTCTCGATATATGATTTTTGTGTTATTTTTTTTGTAAGCTGGTTTTGTTGGAATTTTGCTTAACTAGAAACTAAACCTACCTGTTACAAACAGCAATCCGATGCTCCCACGGTACCCTTTGTGTTGAAACTTCCACGAACATTGCCACTGCCTTAGCCGGATGTTTATAACCGCTTTTATTAGCCTCCTGGCTCCGCAATTGAGGTGGCAGCTGTTGAAATTGGCGTCCTCCGGGGTCCTCAGATCCGGTTTTTGCAGCAAAATACCCAGCAAGTAAAAAAAAGCCGATTTGAAACGCGACAAAAGTTGAACAAGATTGTTGTTTTTCTTTCCGGACAGTCAAACAGCCAGTGGTGCCAAATTTGAAGATTTTTCAAAATATGGATATTTATTATTTTTCTGTGTTAAATATAAATTTGCATGCAAATGCACAAATAAAAAATATAATTCTCTTTATGGTCATAATCAGGTTGAATTTTGTTTTTCATTGATAAAAAATAACTGGTATCTGGTATCAAGAGGGGTTGGTTTATTATCTTGAACTGCATTCTGTCAATATCCAGCCGGAATGGATATAATGAAGTGCATGATGGTCTAACCAACGTCTCATGATCGCTTACTATTCTACGCTGCCTATTCTAAACTTTAAAATTTTCCTTCTCCAAACTATCTCTAATTTTCATTTCCAGCGTCAGCTCCCCGAGCTATTTAAACGCAAAAAAAACAAGCTTACAGAGATCAGAGAAGCTGTAAAGCTGTTTTTGGATAGCATTTCAACAAGTTGTAAATGATTATGGTTTCTTGGGTGTCTCTGCATAACTTACTGTTGAAACTAGTTTATTCCAAAATTACCGTTATATAACTCCAATAAAGATGTATCATAGTATCATTTATTATGTTGCTTTCAAGTTCAATTATTGTTGTTGAAACACCTTTGAATCGTATCAGAGAAGCAATAAAAAGATATTTTCATTGATGTGTACTGATTTTTGTGCAAACCATCTGGCATCTCTGACCGGCTTTTCGTTGATTTTGGACGTATGTTTGACAGAAGGAATGAACGGTATGAGTAATGGTTCGAGATCATTTTTACGGTTTACTTTCATATATGAACGTTAATGTTTCGTTCTTATAGTTGTCGAAGTAAAGTTCAACAGAACAGCTGCGTTTACAGAGACAATCACTTTTTCAGAAGCCGTTGATGTATGGTATAGACTATTTGAAATATAGTTTTTTAGTATGCGGGTAGTGGGAAAGAGATAAACAAGATACATAAAATTAAAAAACTCTCGATCCTCCTTTCTCACTCTGCTTCAATTGGAACTGGGGAATCAATCAATCCCGACCATATGAAACCATTATGATAGAAAAAGAAGTTAAAAAATGGAAATCTCTCACCGGTATTCTGGTTTCCTGCTGTTGACTGGAAAGGGTTGCTCGCTGCGATTTCGAAAGTTCCATCTAAACATTGGCCTGTTTCGAAATCCAATTGGAATTATTAGCTGTCATCGGGGAGACCATTTAGCACAAAAGTATCAAAGTGGCCTTTGAAAATTTAGCAAAAGCTTCACCACACCGTTATTAAGCTTTTTAGCACACATTAGGGATGAATCATCCTATGGGATGAAAATCCCAAGAAAAAAAAAAAAAAAAAAAAATTAGCACACACGTTTTTGCACAATTACAGCACTTATTAATTTTCATCTGTTCTCTTATTCTTATTCGAAACGAACATCGAAAATAACATCCAAATAACAGCGAATTTAATAAAAATTTGAACGCGATTCCACTTTTTAAGAGAGCAATAGCTCATCGCGCGACCGAAACACTACTTCGCGCAAAGAAATTCAGCGTATTTCATCAAATATTAATAAATTTATTGGAGCGGTGAAAACAAACAGTCTAAACATGGCAATGTTGCCAGCTCTCAAATCATGCCGTTTTTTGGTGTACATAAAAACTCATAGCAGTGAAATCGAAAAGAGTTCATAATTTACTTTCAGTGAGTTACATTCAACCAAGAGGTTCAATTAAAATCTTTCTTAAATTAAAATTTCAAATATTTAAACTCAAGTCTTGTCTAATGAATATCAAATACAAATAGTCGTTGAAACTCATACATCGCGTGTGCTTTCATTACGTCGTATGAAACATCTTAAGAATTCACAGAAAACTGTTGCAAAAGTTATCAAAACAACTAGGTATAAAATTTGTATTTTACATTGTGAATATGTTGTCTAGTCTACAAATATTCGGATTGGAAAGAAGTTGCGCCTAGTTTATGTCAGTTTTTGTATTTTTTGTAATAAAACTGTTTGTTTACATTTTTTTTTCATACGACGTAAGGGGCCGTTCAGATATCACGTGGACAGAAAAATGAGATTTTTAATATTTAAATTGTTTTTTTTTCTAAATCTAATTTGATAGTTAGAAAACACCACTTTTTGCCTTTTTTTATTGAAATGGCTGATTTTGAAAAACAAACTGATTAATCATTTCCTGATATACTTATTGTTTAAAGTTAAACTCAAACCCGCATAAATCAGTATTATACAGAGACTATTCCCATTATCTTCTTCCCAAGACGCCCAAAAGATTACTTCTATAGTTTTGGATTATTAATGTAAGATAAGGCTTATCATTTTTTCATGAAATGGAATCGTTTGGACGCACTTTACGATACAGGGAACGGGTCGTTAAGTAGAGTAACCATTCAATTTTTTTACTTTTTTCTACTCGCTCTGAGCGAGTTGTATCATACGTGGAATCTTCACTTAATGATTTTCTTATAAAATAAAAACGATACAACAAATCGTGTACTTTTGATACAATTATTAGAAAAATAAAATTATTGAAATGAAAATCAGTTATAAAAATGATTTTATAGCATTTTATTCACAAGACGTACATTTTTTTTTAAATACAAAATAAAAACACTGTTCACACTAAATAGTTTCACCGTGCTGCTGTTCCCGATGCTATCCTTGTTAGAATTGTTGTTGACTACCGAGCCTCGTACCGTTGCTGATGCCTGACCGGCTCAACATAATAATGTTTCCGTTATGTTGAGGTCAGGGATCTTCAAGTCAATTATGACCCAATTCTGACGTCTGCTTTTTCATCTGGAGACATCCGGCCAGCTGCGACTGAAAAAAATAATTTTCAATTAGGAAAACTGAAAATTACCAATAAATAAATCAGGGTACTTACCCTCGCATAACCGGAACTGGCGACGTCACCAACCGATCCATCGCACCATTGGAACCGGTGCAGTTGCGTTCCGAATTATGAAAAGTGTAGTTTTTACGTTCCGCGGTGAGATCGAATTTCATTTTCTGCTCAAATTCAACCACGTGTGATGTGACAGCAGAAAATTTTGGGGTGCGTTGCTAAAATAATCGGATTCTTTTCATGATTATCAACTGTATCTTTCAGGAATAATTTTCTATCTTATCGTCGCGTTGCCAAATTACTCAATTAGTTTCTTGTAAGATTAATCTTATCTTACAGAAATGGTTTTTTGGCATTTCTAGCAAAGACACATTAGCAACGACCCAAACGAAATCGTGACTATTAATGTAATCAGAACCGAATAATTCGAAAGATACATAGTATGGTTTTTAGCTATGCGGGAAGCCTTTGGAATTTAAAGATTTTGATTTAAACATCTTAATATTTATTCAACTTTAGAAAATATTTTGAAGGTAAGTTTGTCTACGTGAACATGACGCAACCCCCACCCCCCTCTCCGTGGACAAGCGTGGACTTTTCCATACCCCCCTCCCCCGCTTCCCTTAGTTGTCCACGTGGTATGTGAACGGCCCCTAATGAAAGCTCACGTGAGATATCAGAATATTTAAAAAAGAATTAACTGTTTTCAAAAATGTCTAATCATTTTTGTACAAAAGTATCTGGCATCTCTTCTGGCGGTTCGTTCATTTTTGATGTGAATTTGACAGAAAGGATAAACGGTATGTGTAACGGTTCGAGTTCGGTTTTACGACTAAAGTAAAATTGAAGGAAATCGGTCAGTAAAGTTGAGACGAACAGCTACGTTTACAGATACAATCACTATTTCTGTAGCCGTAGATGTATCGTACAAACTGTTTATGATATGGTTTTTTGGCATGCGGGTAGTGAAATACTAGTATTTGGGTTTTTCAAATACTGTGACTGAATTCAAAGGAATCATCGACTACTTTGAAATCATGATTGTTCATATTTAATTCTGATCTCTGAAATTCCTATATTGGATTCAAATCAAATACGAAACATTAGAGAGATATAAGAATAAAATTTAGAAATAGAATTCAAATTTAGGATTAAGATAGAGAACTGTTTTGGTTATATATAGTAAAAATTTTTACATACCCCTGCAGCATTTATCCCCGAGCAAGTGTTCGAAATTGTTTTAGAGTTTTGCTGCCATCATCTTTTTGTATCAATGAAGGTGCTTCTGGCAAAGTCGATCAAGCAACGCAACGTCGGAAGCTTGCCTTGAAAAAAATTGAACATAAATAGCAAAAAAGATTTTAAAATTTACAAATTTAATACCAGAAGGTGGACTACGCGATAGTCTTCGGAACCATTGAAGCTTTATTCCGGGGACTCTTGAACCACTGATCACCTTGAATGGTAAGAGCTTTTTTACCCGACTCTGCTGATCCGGCGAAATGCAACCTTGAAAAACAAAAACAAACTATAGTATACAAATATGATTGAATAATACAAATTTACAACTTTACCGTCAACAGATGGTAACTTCGGGAGAATGAACAAAACCATTTTATCCGCACTTTTTCACGGAATTCCTAACGTTCGGGTTTTCCGTAAAGGCATTGCTTTTTCTTCTGTCCGATTCTTCTGATTTCGTAGCCCGTGGTGCTCCTTTTGAAGAAAAAACAAAATATGTAAGGAAAATTGCGAAACCTGTTTCAATGCCTAGAGATTACCTCGGAAGAATATTTAGGGGCCATCGGAGGTTACTTTTGGTGCGATCCAGGAAGTCGTGTGTTCTGCTCACTTGAACAAAACACAATTTGAACGATGTTTTTTTTCCGCCAAGTATGTTTACTGCTGTGACTCTTGATGATGTGGTGCTGGTTGTTCCGGCGGAGTGTTCACCTTGTTTCCGCTGGAACTGCTCCGATTTTTGTCCGGTCGGATGATGGAGTTTGTCGAGCTGTACGGGGTTAAGAAATAAATAAATTATTTGCTGAAAACAGTTTTTTTTTCACTTACCTTTATCGCTCTCTTTGTTGTCGGCCTCGGTGTGAAAATCTTTCAGTGCTGTCAAGGTTTTTCCGGTCCAATTCCCGGAGTTTTTCGGAATCACGAACACAGTGAGCGCGAAGCGAACTGCGAAGCGAAATATTCATTCACCGGATGAATTTCGCAAGTTCGTTTTTGAAGGCCGGCCACAGTGTACGCGAATTGCGAAGCGGTTCAACACTGAAAAAAACCTTCGGTGTTTTGCAAACATTAATCACTCGTGAAAAAATCTTTGCAAATTTAATTTCCAGAATCAAAACTGTGAGCGAGGGATACGTACCGCGCAAAAAAAAAAAACTAATCCGCGTTAATTCCGCGAAAAACCAAGTTAATTCCGGAAAACCGCGGAAAAAAACCTTGCACGTACTAGGACCACAGGATTTGTGAAAAGGAATCTTAGGACCGGAATAAGGACCTGATTTTTGACGCCCAAATCCAAGATGGCGGCTTCAGCCTAAATTCAAAATGCTTTTAATGACTGAAAATTGCATAAAACCCCCAAAATGTGGGTATTAGGTGAAAGGAATCAATTAGTAAAAGTCGAATTTTGCAGTCTGACGCTATGAATCGCCATCTTAAAATCCAATACGGCGGCTTCCACTCAACTTTAAAATATTTCAAATGACTGAAAATCGCAAGAAAAAACATCTACCAAAACTATGACAAAAATATTACAAAATTATTTAAAAAAATTAAAATATTATAACAACAAAAATTACGAAACTCTGACAAAACTTTGATAAAAAATATGGTAAAGGTGATAAAAATATTATATAAATTTGAGAAAAATATACCAAATCTATGATAAACTTGACTGTTAAAATGGCGAAGCCATGACTAAATTTAAAAAAAAATCTGACAAAAATTAATAAAAATTTACTAAATAATAACAAAAAATTAATAATAATGCCAAAACCCGAAACAAAAGCTTTGACAAATATTTGACAACATTATGGATAATATGAAAAATTAAATTAAAAATATGACAAATATAATAACTATAATAAAAAATTACAAATATGACAAAAATTTGTAATAAAATAACATAAATCTTTCAATACTATGACAAAAATCTTACAAATGTGATAAAAATATATGTAACAAAGCTATTAAAAAATATGATAGAAATATAACAAAACTATGATAAAAAAAAAACAAAATTATGACAAACAATTGACAATGGTTGTTATAGTACTGTAAGATTTTTGTCATTTTATTTTAATTTTTGTCATTATTTTGTCATGTATTCATTTGTCGTATTTTTGTCATAGTTCTGTCAGATTTTTTGTTCATTTGATTGTAAGTTTCTTTTGATAGTTTTGTCTTTTTTCCGTTCGATTATATATAGTCGTTTTACCATCTTCTCTTCATACTGAATGTCTTATCCGGTACAACTGTATTCGATGATTACTCTTGTATTTGAACTCACGGATATAGGCTTAGGAGGGAACTAACTTGCCAATTCACAAGCCCATAGATTTGTCTAGATTTTGTCATATTTTGTCATTTTTTTTTTTGTCATATGCCATATATTTGTAACATATTCATCATTTTATGTTCGGATTTGTCATGTTTTTTGTTGAAATTTTGTAATTTTAATGTCGTATTTATCATCATTTTGTCATTTTTCATACATACATGTATATTTGAAAGTATTTTGTTATATTTTTATTTCATTCTTCATAATTTTGTCAAATTTTTGCCATTATTTTGTCAAATTTTTCCATATTTTTACCACCTTTGTAATAATTTTTTTTATAGTTTTATATATGTTTGTCAGATGTTTCTGATTTTATTGTAAATTTTTTGTTATTATTCTGTCATTTTTGTAAATTTGTTGTCAAATATTTGTCCTTATATAAGTTCTGTAAGGTCATTTTATGGTCAAATTTTGATTATAATTTTGTCATATATTTTTTTATTATTTGTCTTGTCATAGTTTTGCAGTTTTTGTGATTTTTTCTTATATTATTGTCTAATTGTGTTATATCTGTCATATTTTTGGCATAATTTTTTTTACTACATTTGTCGTGTTTTATTCAAAATTTTGTCATTTATCTCTTTTTTGTTTGTCATACCCAAGTAACAATTTTAGTTTTTTAAGAAACTGGAAGTGTACTTCCAAACTTCGTTATAAAACAACATTTAGTTTTATAATCCCCACACTGCAAAAAATCCACATATTTGGAATATGTGTTAGCCTTATAGATTTTTGCAATTTGATTCCCATTTGGAAATTACGTGCCCATACATATAGAATTGAAGATTATAACTTTAATATGCGTCACATAAAGGTTATAAAATCCCACACATAAATATAAAGAGCCTACATTCTACTAAAACATCTGCCTACATTAAGGCGTTTACATTCTTGCCTACTCAAAGGCGATTTTCAATGTTCGAATTCGATTTTCGGATGAAAATAAAAATCTATTTTTGCTATCCTAATATTCCTGTTTAAATGTTTATTTCTGATTCCGGCATAATATTTTCGTTATAATGAAATTTGTTCTTCCTCGTAAGTTCATAACGAGTTGGATCATCTATCTCCGGGAGTCTTTGTCGGGATTTCCCTAAAACGAAATATGTGTTAAAATCCTGAATTCGATCGATTGAACTATACACTCACCTTCTGAATTGTTCAGGATGTGTTAACGGTTTCCGGTCTAGGTCTCCAAAATCAAGGAAGGGCCGACCACCCTGCCCTGTGTGTACCCGCATAATCAATTACAATATATAGAGAATATTCTATATTGTCTCTAAACGTTATCGTTTATTGTAAAGTGAACAGTATATGTACAATAACACAGACCATATTAACAATCTGTATTATGATTATCTGTTAAAGTACCATATGGGGAAAGGGCTGTTAAGCATGTTTACCATTCAAAAAGAGCGATTTTTTCGAACAAATATTTCATGCTACATTATTGGATACGGTTAAAATATCATCCACTTTTGGCGAGCAAAACAATCTACCTGAATGTTCTAGCTACGTTGGAATACAAAATCATAGATTTCATCAACTTCAATGGATATAGTTTGCTTATAGTAGTTTGTAGTAAAAATAACGCTCAATCATACGTTCCGCATATTGTAAAATATTTTTAAAAAGAGCTTCCCTGTACCATAACCAATATAGTTCCAATTCTTTCCCACAAAAAATAAAATAAAATTAAAAAATTAAAATGTTGATGTTTTTATTTTTTATTTTTGATATTGCCGAATTGTAAGTACGTTTTGTAAACCAACACGGATGGCAGTACGTTCTGCGATTTTGTCTGAAAATAGAAAGGTTGAATAAATGTAAGAACTTTATCTATTGGATTTTAGGTTAGACCCACGAATGCATCGGTTAATCCCCCGGGTACATAAAATGCATCGGTTAATCCCCCGGGTACATAAATTTAATAAAGTAATCAAACTTACTACAGATAAACTGCAACACGTTGGGGTCCAGTTTTTTTGGGGTTGGGTACAAACGAGTTCCGTCTTCTTTTTTCATATTGGCGTACCGATGGCACGCCTGACCGGTTACGCTCATCTTTATCAGGTTATCTGCACCGACCAAGCGAACAGCGAGCAACCCAGCTGTCTGTTGTCGCGCGGCCATTCAGTTCATCCAAATCTGCTACGGTCATCGGAATTCCTTCTTGCTCGGAAAAAGAAGCCTGAAAATAGATTCAAAAATAATGTAAGAAATATGTTTGCAAGGATGTATGAAATTGTTTCACCTCAGGAAACTTATTTTTGTCCTTCATCAATTGGAGTTCTTTCGACAATCGTAGTGCGTGCTCGTCCGAGGACAATTTTTCCCCCTGCACCCTCTGCAGCTTCCGCTTACTGATCTTTAATTGCTCCTTAAGCTTCTTATTTTCAGCCTCCAGAGTGAAACAATTAGTGCAGCTCACTCGATTGGTGTTTCCGACATCTTTAAGCTATAAGGAAACTTTGTCGTACACTGTTAGAGTCCTGGATAAGGTCCAGAGACAATATTCAAAGGTTGCAAATTTTTATTCTCTTATTATACTATACTTACTAAATCATATATCATATTGTCACTGTCACTGATACGATCCTGTCATAATTTATTGAGGTAATAAAATTTTGAACATGTATAATGAAATGATACTTGGGAGATATTTCATACTGGTACTGCTACCAATATATTAAGTTAATAGTTAGTACTATATCCCCAACTGTTTTTAATTATGCGGGTAACAAGTGCCCGCAGGCAAGTTACCAGCTGGATCCCGGATGCGAATGGTATCAAACGAGGACCATTTCCGGACGACCAATTTCTGGGACAAACCAATTTCTGCATCTCAGTCAGACGCCAGTTCCCTGCGGGGGAGAAAAGAAATAGATCAATGAAGATACACTGCTATAATTTGTAAAAACTTTTACTCACCTAATTAGTTGACACAACGGGTACGCCAACCTTTTCCATCAGGTCGGCCATTTTGAAAACATAGAAATTTTCATAAACTGAAATCATATAATTTATGTGTCAATATCATATGAAATTCATATTTCGAACATAAATTTTAAGTGTGACATATGATAATCATATAAAACACATGAAATCTAAGCGTAGAACAATTTTGAAGACGTATGTGTAGGGGAAACATAGATCCTAAGTGTGGATTTTTTGCAGTGCATTAAAACATTTTTAAAACACTTAGAGCATCCGCAGCAATCGCGAGCAAAGTGAAAATGCTCACGAGTTTAATCACTTTTATACCGCACCGGGGGTTAGTATATGGGTGAGCAAAATAGGGCCGTTGCCGTCGGGACCGACAAAGTCACCAAATTTGCTCACAAGAAAGGGGCGAGAGCAAACATGCACTGAAAAATTATAGACTACTAAATGCTTATTGATGATATTCTTTATTTTACAAAATGTTGAATAAAATGCATGATAAATTCAATTTAAAATAACAAAATAGTAATGATCGCATGGTAACTTAACTGGAAATGTGCTTTGGGATTTTTGATGACTGTCTGGGTGGCACCATATTTGTTATTTGTTATTTGTTATTTATTTCTGATCAACGGATCACATGTTGATCCCAATGATTACTTAAAATTAAGGTTAAAAACAAAACATTTAAATCTAACTACGGGGATCTCAAGGCCCTAATCACTTTTCTTCGGAAAACATCCCTCGAAATGTCGAAGTCAAAATGCTCCGAAAAACGGTTGAAAGATTTCATTGCACCGATGAGGGCGCTGTTAGCTCCGTAATTGTTCATTCGAAAGGGAATGTACAATTGAAGATCCTGATTCCTGAATCCACGGGGTCGTACACTAAGCGGAATAGCCTCCAAAAGCGTGGGACAGTCGATTCGCGATGTCAGGAGGTCGGCGACAAATGAGGCACGTGTTGCTTGTCTGCGGGCTTGAAGGGTGTCGATATCTAAGAGGCGGCATCGATTTTCGTAGCTAGGCAAGCGAAAAGGGTCTTGCCAGTTCAGGTGTCTAAGGGCATATCGCAAGAATCGCCGCTGAATGGTCTCGAGCCGATCGACACCGTTCTGGTAGTAGGGACACCAGACAGCTGAAGCGTATTCAAGGATGGAACGAACAATGCTGCAGTATAAGCTTTTCAAGCAATACACGTCTTTGAAGTCCTTCGCCACTCTAAAAATGAAACCGAGGCTTCTGGATGCTTTGTCAATCACATAGTTGGTGTGTGCCTTGAATTCCAGGCGCTGATCTAAGATTACGCCAAGATCGTTAACGTGGTTCACACGTGCGATGGGTTCGTCTCCGAGGAAGTACTCCGCAATTAAAGGCTGCCGCTTACGAGAAAAGCTGATGATTGCACATTTGCTACGGTTTAATGGCAGGCAGTTAATGTCACACCACTCAGCGAAGAGGTTGAATTGACGTTGCAGGAAATTGATGTCGTCGTTGTCGTTTATGGTGTAAAATAGTTTTAGGTCATCAGCATAGCCAAGTTTGGGGACGTCGAGGAGTGACAACACGTCGTTGAAGTAAATTAGGAAAATAATCGGTCCGAGATGGCTACCTTGAGGCACACCGGAGGTAGCAGGAAATTGCCTGGAAAAGGTGTCACCCGTTCGAACAATCAATTTACGACCAGTTAAATAACTGCGGAACCAGCCGAGTAGAGTACCACAGAATCCTAAGCGTTCGAGTTTACCGATGGCAATTTCATGGTTCACCTTGTCGAATGCAGCAGACAGATCGGTATAGATTGCATCGGTTTGAGATTTGGCAACAAAACTTTCATGCACAAAAGAAGTGAACGTTAGCAAGTTACTTGTCGTAGAGCGTTTGGGCATGAATCCGTGTTGATCATTGGAGATGTTATTTTTGCAGTACGTGAAGAAAGGATCCAAAACCACCAATTCGAATAGTTTGGCAATCGAACATAAGGCAGAGATTCCACGGTAATTGTTAACATCTCTTCTATCTCCTTTTTTATGTACCGGGAACATGTAAGCTTCCTTCCATAGTAGAGGGAAGGTGGCTCTATCTAGCGAAGCTTGAAAAATGAGCCGAATAGGGGTCAGCAAGACAGGCATGAAACTTTTTAAAAAAGCAGCTGGTATCCCGTCCGGGCCCGTAGAAAAGGAATTCTTAAGCTTCGCTGCTGCTCTAGAGATGGCTGCCTCCTCGATTTCAATACCATTTATTGAGAAGCCCAATGGCAAAACGTTCCTGACAGCGCTATCTATATGTTCTGAGGATGTTGAAGCTGAAGTGAAGATGCTGGAAAATTTTTGGGCGAAGAGATCGCAGATACCACGGTCAGAGTTCGCCGTTATGCCGTCTAAGAACATGTTTGAAGGTATACCAGGTTCTTTCCGCTGACTTTTTACGTGTTTCCAAAACGATTTTGGGCAAGTCTTGAGGTTACGTTGTACGCGACGTAGATAGTTATGGTAACAACGTTCACTGGCTTTTTTATAAACGGAGTTAAGTTTACGATATATATCCTTAGTATGCGATGATTTATGCTTCTTGTAGTTTCGAAGAGCACATCTTTTTGCCGTCTTCAGTTGTCGCAGCTCAGTCGTGATCCAAGGGATTCGCATATTTCTGCTGTTAGAGCGTTTTGGGACGTGGCGATCGATGACGTAATTCAGAATGTGTGAAAAGGTATCAGCGGCAGCGTTGGGATTAGAAAGATCAAGCTCAGATACCCAGTCGATAGTACCTAGAATGTGAGAGATGTCATCGAAGTTGGCGTTCTTAAAGTCGAGGTAGAAGGTCACTGGTTTTTCTACTGCAGCGTTCAGCCTAGTTACTTCGAGTGATGCCATGAGAGCAGGGTGATGTGGGACTACTTTAACAAGCGGTGCAGGAGCGACTTCGATGGTCGGTAAACGAGGTCCGTCATTGGCAAAGCAGAGGTCCAGCGTACGACCGTATTCGTTCACCACATCGTTGATCTGGCGCAAGGTCGCTGCACTCAGGGAGTCCAATATGATGTTTGAAGGCGCCGAAAAAGTAGAGCGTGCTGGGTCTGGGTACAGAAAGCTGCCATGGATGGAGCACCACTTCAAACCGGGCATATTGAAGTCGCCAATGACTAGTAAGTCATCTTCAGGAGCGCAGAAGGAGCTAACTTCGAAGATGCAGCGAGAAAACGACTCGGCGAGGGCAACATCTCTTGAGCGATCGGGTGGCAGATACACTACACATACGTACAATTTCCGGTCTACAACCCGCATAATTAAAAACAGTTGGGGATATAGTACTAACTATTAACTTAATATATTGGTAGCAGTACCAGTATGAAATATCTCCCAAGTATCATTTCATTATACATGTTCAAAATTTTATTACCTCAATAAATTATGACAGGATCGTATCAGTGACAGTGACAATATGATATATGATTTAGTAAGTATAGTATAATAAGAGAATAAAAATTTGCAACCTTTGAATATTGTCTCTGGACCTTATCCAGGACTCTAACAGTGTACGACAAAGTTTCCTTATAGCTTAAAGATGTCGGAAACACCAATCGAGTGAGCTGCACTAATTGTTTCACTCTGGAGGCTGAAAATAAGAAGCTTAAGGAGCAATTAAAGATCAGTAAGCGGAAGCTGCAGAGGGTGCAGGGGGAAAAATTGTCCTCGGACGAGCACGCACTACGATTGTCGAAAGAACTCCAATTGATGAAGGACAAAAATAAGTTTCCTGAGGTGAAACAATTTCATACATCCTTGCAAACATATTTCTTACATTATTTTTGAATCTATTTTCAGGCTTCTTTTTCCGAGCAAGAAGGAATTCCGATGACCGTAGCAGATTTGGATGAACTGAATGGCCGCGCGACAACAGACAGCTGGGTTGCTCGCTGTTCGCTTGGTCGGTGCAGATAACCTGATAAAGATGAGCGTAACCGGTCAGGCGTGCCATCGGTACGCCAATATGAAAAAAGAAGACGGAACTCGTTTGTACCCAACCCCAAAAAAACTGGACCCCAACGTGTTGCAGTTTATCTGTAGTAAGTTTGATTACTTTATTAAATTTATGTACCCGGGGGATTAACCGATGCATTTTATGTACCCGGGGGATTAACCGATGCATTCGTGGGTCTAACCTAAAATCCAATAGATAAAGTTCTTACATTTATTCAACCTTTCTATTTTCAGACAAAATCGCAGAACGTACTGCCATCCGTGTTGGTTTACAAAACGTACTTACAATTCGGCAATATCAAAAATAAAAAATAAAAACATCAACATTTTAATTTTTTAATTTTATTTTATTTTTTGTGGGAAAGAATTGGAACTATATTGGTTATGGTACAGGGAAGCTCTTTTTAAAAATATTTTACAATATGCGGAACGTATGATTGAGCGTTATTTTTACTACAAACTACTATAAGCAAACTATATCCATTGAAGTTGATGAAATCTATGATTTTGTATTCCAACGTAGCTAGAACATTCAGGTAGATTGTTTTGCTCGCCAAAAGTGGATGATATTTTAACCGTATCCAATAATGTAGCATGAAATATTTGTTCGAAAAAATCGCTCTTTTTGAATGGTAAACATGCTTAACAGCCCTTTCCCCATATGGTACTTTAACAGATAATCATAATACAGATTGTTAATATGGTCTGTGTTATTGTACATATACTGTTCACTTTACAATAAACGATAACGTTTAGAGACAATATAGAATATTCTCTATATATTGTAATTGATTATGCGGGAAGATCAATGCGAATCCATACAAGTTCCAGATCGCACCAGGAATTGTTGTCGATGAACTGCGCTGGAAGATTCGACTTCACGGCAAGTAGTACCCCGCCTCCACTGGACTTTTTGCTGTTTCGGGCGCTACGGTCACAGCGGAACACTGCGTAATCAGGGCCGAAGATCTGACTTGATAGTGTGCGGTCATTCAGCCATGTTTCCGTGAAGGCGATGACGTCATAGCAGGAACACGAAGTTGCGAGCAGGTAGTCGGTCAGGCAGGAATTGATACCCCCCACATTCTGGTAGTAAAGGGTAATGGTATCTAAAGGACCCGGAGCGGATCTGGTGAGACGTGCACTAGAAGGTGGAACATCATCAGGCACAGGAATACAATCAGGGGTACCATACTTGCCTGAATTCACAGGCTGGAGAACCCCTTCGCCGCAGACGAACTCAGGGCCGGGACGACTGATGACGCTGGCAGGAATCAGCGCGACTGAGTCGAAGGGCTCAGGGGTCTCCGAAGTGCCTAGCTCGTTGCGTCCCGGTGTAGAAACCCCAGAATAGTTGGAGATGTTCTCGTTAGGTGAGTGGTTGCCGAAGTAATACTGGCTGGAGTCAGCGCTGTTGGTACGACTGGAAACCGAAAAAGCGTCACGCGGTGTGAAAGTTCCAAAGGACAACTTATACTTGCCTGTCGATGCAGGCTGGAGAACCTCGTCGCCGCAATCGAACTCAGGGCCGGGACGACTGATGCCGCTGGCTGGAAACAGCAGGCAGGAAACCATATGCGAATTATTTTTTAAAAGATCTCTTAACAGTTAAGAACAGTTAAGATTTCCTAAACAGTTTATAAAATACTATAACCATTTGTGAACGTATATCGATATAAGGTTTTTTGGAACTTCTTTATTCATCACTTTTTTTAGAAGAGGAAAAGGTATATTTCGAAAATGGGGCCCAAGTCACGGCCAGCACATCTCTCACTGAAACATAGGGTGGTTTTTTCTAGGGCCCGAAGGAAGTTTTCGATATAAGGTTGAATTTCATGATTATTCCACGTACGATATTGTACAATTTCTTAAAAATAAACAGAACGAGTTCGTAAGAATCTAATTTAAAAATTTATCAGGCAACTGTTTAAAATTTTTTTTAAACTATGAAAAAAATTCAATGCATAGCATTCAATGTATCTTTTAACCATAACACAGTGCAATATTTGAATACAATTGAAAAAAATAATTTATTTTCGAATGAATAAATAACTGCCGCTTTGAATTTATTAATATGAATGATTTTTTAATTCCCTTTTTCAGTGTAACAGTTAAGACTGGCCCGCGATGCTCACCCAACTGGTGCGCGAAAGAGTGTGTATCCTAAAACCGGGCCGCTGAAATGAGCAAAACCGGGCCGCGTATACTCACTCATTGGTGCGTTTGCTCTTACAAGTGTAAAAAGGCCCACCTATACCCGGATCGAAAAATCGGCCCAAAATCGGTAGGATTTCGAACCGTTCAACCCGTGAATCGGTTAGAATTCTGACGAGAAATCCAACCGATTTCCGACGAATTCAGTGCCCTGGTGAAACAACTTTCCTGACGACGATAAGTTTTTGCGAGTGAGCTGTCAAAACAATCAGTTCGTTTTCGGATTTCATCCCGACCGATTCCGGACGGAAATGAGTTCGATTTCGAACCAAATTGGTCCGATTTCGGACCGAGTCGGTTCGATTTTGAACAAAAATCGGTTCGGTTTCGGTCAAAAACCAGATGAAAATTAGTACGATTTCGAACGAATTGCCGTCATGTAGAAATTTGTTTTTATTTACTATTTGCATCATTGTCATCATGAAATTTTAATTCATTAAGCTTTCACTTTGTATCTTTATTTGAAAACAATAATTATGTCCATGAATTGCGGGATATGAGCGTCCTGATGTGGTGCCAGTGGGTGATGTTGGATTGCATCATTCTTGCTAGTTTGTTTAGCGTATCGACGAGGTTCGTTCCTTCGAAGACGTTGGCGCTGATGATCCCGAGGTCGGATTCCTGTAGCGAAAGGATCTTCACGAACGAGCTCACTTTCAAGAGATCCATGAATGAGAGCTTGAGGTCGATGGGCTTCCCTTTCTCAGCGACGTTCCTCACATAGGAAAAAAAAACGGTGATCGTCAACAGGACAACTTCTATGCCACGTCGATGATTCAGGCAAGGTAAATCCGACCGGAATTCTCGTATTCGACAATGATGAGGGAGTGATTGTGGCGGCTTCTTCCGATTCGTTCACCTGACCACCAGCATGACTGAACGTAACTTCCTGCTTTTTCTGAATTTTGGATTCGTACCTCGGTTGGGCATCTGTCGGCCGGGAGAAATCGTGTATGATGTCGTTTCTGGACCACTATGAAGGTGATTTTCGGTGCGTACTTTTGGCCAAACTTACGAAAGCCGCCTGAATGACCCTCAGTTTACTGCATAGTACTTCTCTGAATTATCCGTGTCGGAAACCCCACCCCGAGAGTACATTAGGAACTCAGGCAATGCATTTATGGAACTGACGCAGCTGACGCTCGACGGCTCGACTATGTGTTCTAGATTGCAGATCATTCCAGATCGTAGCTGGCTGCTACACCAACGACACTTGATATATATATATTTGACTGGTCCGGCGATGGATGTGAAAGGTCAGCTCCAATGAACATTACTTTTGGAGAGATCATTGGAGGTTTGTTTCCAGGTGCAATGACGTGATTGCTGCCATTTGTTTTGACGCTGATCTGAAAATAATTTGTTGAGTTAGTTTTGTACCTCAAGGCCTGTTTTTTTCTATAATTTTTTATATAAGTACATAGGGAGAACTTGTCTATGACCGGACAACATTCACCATGGAAATAAAGAAAATAGCATCCTGATATGGTGTTTGAAATATGGTGATCAAATCTGTTAAGGTAAAACAAAGATAGACATTGAAAGCTTTTTTCTAGTACTATAGAGGGGATCGCCGTAACTATGCATTTGTATTGGGCCATTTCGGCTTGTAATATGTGAATTGCGCATAAACGTCATTGTTAGCTGGTAATCTTTCGACTACAGTTTTAGACATAAGATAATAAAACGGAAGTTCAAACAAAATATTAGAGAAATTTAGAAATGCGATTTGTCTGTGAACGGACACCATATTGTAGACGATGACCGGACAAGAAAATATTCAAAATTAAGCATGGTTCCAACATGAAACTTTCATTTTTTCATCTATATAGCAACCCCCAATGATAAGCAGAAGATAAGAATTTTTCTACGTTCTTGTGCTATTGATGACAATTTTGGTACAGCAATTCGTAGTGTCCGGCCATAGACAACATTTTTGGAAATGAGTGAAAACTAAAATAAAATGGTTTCTCTTACCACATGAATTGTAATCTGATTTTTTCTAAAAGTTTAGTGATCATAATATTAATACTCTTCGAATCATTAAAGAGGAAACAATCTTTACAAAAATATATTTTTGAAGTTATTGCTAAAAACCCTTCAGTGTCCGGTAGCAGACTAGTTCCTCCTACACTCCGTAAGTATTCTTCCTATACAGCAATAAAATTATCACCGAAAATGTGGTAAAATTTAAAAATGCTTACCTTGAGCCAAATATTGGCGATGCTGCTAGCATCCGTTTGCATCCTAAATATTGTATTCGATTTAATGCATTGTGTTAGAATGCCCAGACTTAATTCTGCTTCTGCTTAGCTCTGGCATATATTCGGAACAATAACGAAAACTAGATCCAATTTTTCTTTTTTGACATCCTCAAGTGTTAGGTCAAGCGTCCGATCTCTCGTCCATTGCGTTGGTCTCCATTCGGTTGTTTGTAATGTGTTTTCATATTGAATGGTGACATGGAAATTCCTTGCTTGCCGGTCATTTGGAAAATACAGTTACCAAATTCCTGTTCCTGATATAGCGATGTTCGTTGATCTTAATTCAGAATGGCCGGTTCTTTTTTGTAATATCTGTACTTAGGACCATGATTTTATTCATTCCCTCTCTATACGCCTCGGTTTGACCACACTTTTGTTGGCGTCCATTAGCCCAAGAGGATGAATAATCCAACCATCAATTGTTTCGAAATTAGTCCCAACCTTCAAACCAAACTCGTTGACAGTTTCCGATTAATTGTATTCGATTTGATCAAAAATTTCCATTATTTTTCCAATGTCCGTTGCGGATTTTTTAATGATGAATTGTGTACATCTATCTGGATGTTTTTTTACTGAGCGCGCTTGGCATCTTGGATCAGGCCACTGCTTCATTGGGAGCATCACATTCTTGACGCTGCTATCAACGTGCATTATCGGAAAATTGCGATATCGCAAAAGCTTTCCTCTTTGTTGGAAATATTGTGCCACCGTCGTCTCCGTGCCATCTTGATTTTTGAAATTCTGCTGATTGGCCTGACCCCGAAGGCGGTTAGTTTTTGAATTCCATCCGGTCCTTGATACAAGATCTCCAAGCATTTCAGATGATTGTTGAGTTTTAGTTTCGCCCAATGTTGAAGTGGGTCATTTAGATTGTTGATTCAAGTCAGATCACCTAGAATTTTCAATATTCCACCTCCACTGGGGAAAGCTTTTTGCGACACATCAATGTCCAAATAAGTACGGATCCAAGAATGGAATATTGGAACAGTTCGTACCAGAGCGAATGATTTCGGAATCATGTAAACTGTTCGTTTGAACTGCAAATGCATGGAAGACAGAAATAAATATAAAATTCGGAGGAAAAATGCTCGAAGATTGACTCACTTTTACGAAATAGTTGTTCTTCTCGTAGGCTGTAGCAAGCACAACATCTAGACATTGGATGGTGGCCATTGTTTTATCCAAATTTTTGTTTTGAGGATAGCTGAAAAAATCAAATTAACATTATTAAACTTGAAATGAATTCAAACTCAGGAATCAGAAATTACTTTTTGAGGGATCCCAAATCAATCCCGCTTTCTCCAACTCAACTGTGAAGGTTACTTCCCGACCCCCGTTGGAAACCTTAACATCCTGCTTATGGTAATCTGCCGGAACCCGATGGACTGAATAGGCATCGGCTGTTGCCATCGAAGGCAAACGCGAAGTTAGGCAGCACCTGAGTCGCGAACGCATCGAAGGCAGCACGCTGCCAATTCCGGGATGCCATCGATTGTATGTTGATATCGTAATGGCTCAACAGGTAAAAAAAACTTTCACGTGTCGATTATTCCGATATGATTGCGCCTCGTCGTAAATCATCTGCATCATACCGGCATGTTTGCTCAACAGTTCACGAAACAGGGAGTGCAGTTTAAAATAGAAACCGCCTGCAGTTGATACCACTCTCCCAGGGAGTAAACCTTCCGTTTCAGGCCGAAGGAATACTCATCACGACGCACTGCATGTACTGGTTTAGCTCGCTTAACATTTCTCCGAGGGTTGTTATTTCTGCCTGAAGATTGGACAACGAAGAAATCATCTCGATGATGGACTGATTCTTGGAAATGATTCCTCGCATCGTGTCCGTCAGAAAGTCCTGAGCAATGTCCTCATTCATGTGGTGTAAATGTTCATAGGTAGCCACACATTGCGTCTGCTCCGTCAGAAGGTAGTTTCGGCTCAGAGTAAAACATAGCTGGAGAGCTACATAAACCACAGTCGTTGCTTGTCCGTTGTGAATCGGATTACCACCGTAGGCAAAAGAGTTGATCGAGGCGAGCATCTTCGTAAACATGATCCAAAGGCACGGTGGTCTCGCTGTGTTCCTGGGATCTGTACCCCATTAGCTCTGACAATTACACTCCCTGATATTAAATTCGACAATTGATAGGAGAAAGCAATGATATTTTGCTGATCGGTACTCTGTTGATTGACGGAATGCAAATATTGTTAATAGCTTCGTAGGACCTAAAAATCATTAAATTTTAATACAATGGAACAATAACTAAGTTATGCGTGAACCTACCTCCTGGAACGCTTGCCGCGAATCCTGTTCAAGTAAAGTCCTCCAGCTGTTTTAGAAATGGATTGCTCCCTTGCATGTCGACTCCTCGATAAAATTGAAGACACGTCCGGCAGGAACTAACCCTTGTGATTTGGCCTCCGCTAAAATTAGCAAAAAAAATGTTTGTTATTAAATGGATGATAACTGTGTGTAAATAAACCAAAAATTACAATATATATTATTGATTCGCGAATAAAAACTTACCACCGTTGTTTCCTGACTGTTTCAGTTGAATTTTTTTTCCTAATTGCACGCTGCGTGTGCGACAAACAAAACCGATCGTTTTTCAAACGATTGTCCCTCAAGACAAACTGACAGAATTCGAATCGAAAACTAAACTGATCGATTTCGATATCTGTCATTGTGGCAGCGGAGAAATGGTCAGGAAAATCCAATAGAATTCGAAGGGAAACCGGATAGATTCAAACTGACAACTAATAGTTTGACAGTAGTCGGTCCGGTTGCGATATTCGTTCCGATCCGGGTAGAGGAGGTTCTGGAGAACACTTAGGGCATCCGCAGCAATCGCGAGCAAAGTGAAAATGCTCACGAGTTTAATCACTTCCATACCGCACCGGGGGTTAGTATGAAGGTGAGCAAAATAGGGCCGATGCCGTCGGGACCGACAAAATCACCAAATTTGCTCACTAGAAAGGGGCGAGAGCAAACATGCACTGAAAAAATTCTACCGTTTTGAGCAGAATTAAACAAACGATGTCGCAGCGTGTAGATGTTTGTTGATATTTATTTTAAGAAAAAAATTGTATCAGCTTAAAATTGTGGATGGTTTTTTTTGTAATAACTGCAGTTAAATTCGCAATTTCGTTACATTTTTTCGGGGTTTTCCAGGAATTGAACGAGAAAGTGTAAATGCTGGTTCTGATGGTGAGTTATTTATTTTGTATTTTATACTGTTTTTGACTTTTTTTCTACCTATGAATTTTGATAACATTTTTTCCTTTCTCACTCAATTTCAGATAAACAAACTTGAAGCATCGTAATTTGTGACCAAAAATGGTCACTCGGAGTTTCTCGGAGTAATAATAATCGAGACCAGTGCGCTGTGCAGGCCGATATGGGTGGCATTCCAGTACTGTCCCTACCGATTCGGCTTTCGGAACGAGGTCCAATAAGTTTGCAACTAATGGGACCCAGTTTTTCGGAGCAGCAATTATTTCAATCAGCACGTTGGATAGAAAAAGAAGTTGAAGATTTTTTAGAAAAGTATGATTTTAATATAAATATAATAAACAAATAAAGTTGAATTTTAGTTGAATTGTTTGGTTTGTTAAATTTTGTTTTTCGGGTCCATTTGTTAGGAAATATAAGTGCCCGGCGTTTTGAAAGCAAAATCGAGCTTAATTCGAAAATATATTCTTATCTGAACTTATTTTATTCAATCAAGTCGTCCTACAATTCAATAAGTTTTTAATCACAATCCAGCAAACGGGTGACACGGAATTGGAAACACCGTAAGGAAAACTCAACGCTTTACAACCACCACCGGTTGAAAGCGGTGTCCTATAGATACGATGACGAGGCCAAGCGAAGCAAACATCCTGCTCGGAAGTTCTTGCTGCATCCGTCATCGGACCCGATTGCTGGTGTTCGAAGCTGCTTGGCCTTGCTGCTTCTGTATGGCATGTTCAACCAGGATGTAGACTTTGACGTCACGATACGGATAGCAGCTATCCCGTCAAATAACTGCCAACACCCTAACTGCCCTTTTAAGATCAACATTCATCGAAATTTGAGCAAAAAACTGACGACTCCGAAAATTTACTCGGTACGTATTAATTTAAATTTAGATTTTCTTCAAAAGTTTTCTCAGTGCAATGCTAAATTTAAAAATAATTATGCTACCGCCCGGTGCACGAAAGAGTGTGTATCCCAAAACCGGTCCGCTGAAATGAGCAAAACCGGGCCGCTTATACTCACTTATTGGTGCGTTTGCTCTAAAACCATTATAATAATTATTATTAATGCCATATTCGTTTTCATTCTGGTGGTGCACCGGTAGTGCACCAAGTGCTGTCAAAGCGTTTTTTTTATATGAAGTTGACAGCAGTTGGTGCACAACCATCTTTCCACCAGGCTTGCAATTTCTCTAAAGAGAATCACCGATGTGCTCGGTTTTCGATTCTCGGTAGAGATTCTCTGAAACGCACCGCAGAGATTTTTAGCCGAACCTCTGTACACTCAGAAATGAAAAAAATATAAAAATGATTTAGTTTAATTTATCCCGCAATTATTAGGCGAATAATTTTTTTAGGTCATAAAAAATAAGTATCGCGATATTATTTTTTATGCATTGGAAACATTTCTCCTTGAGAAATAATTCTCTGCTTAAAATTTAATGACGCGAAACATTTCAATCTGTCATTTTTTACGGCTCATTTTGTTTACTATTGCATTGTTGTTGTTCTCTGGAAATTTCGCTACCTCACTTCATCGAATCGTCTCCGGTTCACGTGTTCAAGGAGCTGATTAGGATCAACTAGGAAGAGAAATTCCGGAGTTTATTCCTTCCGGAATAAACCAGTGAAAATTCAGCATTGCCTTTGACGGTAGGTAGTACTAATTGCTCGTATCTCTTGAGAAATGTAAAAAATTTTTTGCAATGAAGTCAGATAGAGTAAAGATTATATTTAACCTTCTATTTTTTTTTTTCGTTTACAGGTAGTTCAGCAAAAGGATAGGATCAATCAGCAAACAACAATCTACCATCCTGTAGAAACCTGCATGCCTACAAGCGTATCCACCTTTGCAACATGGGCCAGCACTGCTCCTATTGGAACAACACAGGAAAATGCCTAGGAGAACAGTGGTTTGTTTCGTTTCGAATGATCCGGAAACGATTCCCTTGTTGGAACGGTATTCGTGTCAAAGTTTATGATTATTTTAGGAAAAAAAGTTTATGAGTAAGTGAAATTCCAAATTATATTATAAAATTAAATTACATATATGTATTAAACAATAAATTTAAAAAATCTCAAATTTCTTTTTTTTTCTCGCTTTACCTCCAATATAATTTCATTAATTCAACCGTTGCCTTAAATTTCGTTCTGTTTACGACCACCAGATGTCACTGATGTCCATTCCTCAATGCATAAATTTTAATCGCAGAAAATATTTCTCAGAGAGAAATATCCCAGTCATTACTCCATGAGAAATATCCTTGTGCGTAAAGAGGAAGAAACGTGAAAATACCTAAAAAATAATTGTTTGATATTTTATTTATTTCTGAGTGTAGAGAATCTGTAAATCAACACGACAGAGCTAACACACACTACAGTGATAAACTGTTTTCACCAAGGAGAGCAACAGCGACGGCAGCTGGCTTGGCTTGTTGCGTTTACCAACACATACGAAGCTGAACCACTCGCCCGAAACATTCATCGTTTGTTGATGCTATTATTATGCACACCGTCGTGTTTGTTTTTGTCTTTGCTTTTTGGTGGCTTCAACTAGTCGGTTCTATGTTTTCACCGGGGTGCTCTACAGTGACAAATCGTCGCACGCCGGAGCTATTGAACTTAGGTGTGTGTGGCTTTCGAAACCGGGGTGCGAATAATGTGTGGAGAGGATCGAAAAATCTCACCCGGGTGATTTGCAACTATCGCACGGGGGTGTTTTTTTCTCCGTTCTCCGTTTTTCTCGGTAGAGAATGGCATCTCTGCTTTCCACCAGATGAAAACGAATATGGCATAAGTCTCATTGTGCTCATCAAAATTAACATATTTTGCTTAAAGTGTTTTCTGGAAACTTCGATCATCTCGCTTAAATGCGCTGTGCATCATAAGCTGGAATAACCGAACGATTTAACGGTTTTCGGCAATAATTACCGAAAAATTTTCCGTTTCCAAGCATTCTTTCAAGCATTCCAAGCATTTATTTTGTTAAGCGGGCCAGCACCCGCTTAACAAAATAAATGCTTGGAATGCTTGGATTCGAAGCATTCTTCAAGCATCCGTCCCATTGAATTCAAGCATTAAATGGCCCAACCGATTCTACTTGAAACATTTTTCCCGGTTCAGAATGACAGATCTCGTTGACATCTGTCATGGTTTGATTGTATTGGTGTGTTCGGTAAGTGTTTATGTGTGCGTGCATATTGGAAATGTGCGTATGTATGGGTGAGCCATTTCAGGGAAATTTTCGAATTTATGAATTTTCAAAAAAAAATATATATATTTTATAAAATCTCTCTTTATGAATTATAAAAGTATTAAGGCATATTTAAAACTTTACACAAACTAAATATGAGCACTTTGATAACTTCACGTTACGTTATCGTTCATTGGGGAACCAGGATAAAGTTTCCGGCGAAAATACAACACCTCATGGACGCAAAGGCAGGAGTCCTTCAGCAAGCCTTCCATCACCACTTTTTGCCTGCTCTGGGGACCTAATTGGTTTCTCCGTTAACTGGAATAAAAATTGAAGGTTAAAATATAATATTGAATAGAAATATCTAAAAAAATTACCTCCATCACGATGCTGATGCTGAAAAAACTGGTGACAAAATGGCCGTTGAAAACTGAAAGGTTTTTTCAGGCCTGCTTGGATCACTAACACTCACAAGCAGAAAGTCGTTAAAATAATCAACCGTGTGTTGTATTCATTTGTTTATCATTTTGCGCTCATGTATGTGTGTAATCGGGCAATCAGCTGACTGAACAGATGCACGTTAAACGTTGAGACCTCAATTTTTTATGTATAACGCAGCCCTACGCGAGAAATGTTTTGCTCAACCACAACCCTACGCGCGGAATTGTTCGCTCAAGGTTTTAAAAGGGCCTGGGGGCAGTTAGTTTTTGCACACAGTTTTTGTGTGAAAAAAGCGATTGTGTGATTTTTTAATTCTGAGCGTGTGTAATTTCCAGCAGTTTTTAGGTTTATTTTTAAGCCCTTCGATCCTTTTGGGTTTGAGCATGTATTTCTGCTGCACACGGTCGGCGATGTTGAACCATTAATGTTTGAAAAATAACCATAATGGAAGTTTTGTGGGTTAAGTCGTTTTATGAGTTTTCACTGAAAACTCATAAAATGAGATTTGAAGGAGAACTTGCATTATGGTTATTTTTCAAACATGCTCTCGCAGGCGAAAATTGTTGAAAAATAACCGTTTTCAAAAGAAAGGAGCCAGTTCAATATTTAAGAAATAAAACGAAAACTCATTTAATTTTAATTTTAGCGTCAAATCTGCTTTTTATCAATTTCATCTATTTATTAGTTTAATAAAGTATGCGAAACATGAAATTTATTATACACAGTTGATTCCGGTAATACTTGATGAGATGCAATAACATAAATCTTAGTCAGAATGGTTTCCTTTGCACCGCGCCTGTTCCGGAACAGCTCTCTCCAATACTACTAGCCTGTTCATGGAACAGATCCAGGCCTAATAAGAGCTGGCTTTGCTTTTTTTAAATCAAGACGAATTATCTATCTGGAATTAAGAACGGTATTTCAATAAAACATCAAGAATCATAAACTGACGAATTACCTAACCTACACCGGGAACCTCATCTCTTAGCAAATGACCGTGATAAGATCCATACTGGGAAAGGATCCGACTGTCGATGTTTATGGTGGCCCTCTCTACTGCCATCGGTATGTCGACCGGAACCGTGTAGTCAGATCCCTCCTCAGTTTTGCTTCTGCTGGTTCCAGACGTTTTTCGATGAGCCTTGCGGAACAGCATTTTTCCACAGCTGGGACGAACCATTTTTTCAGTATTCTGTCTTTATGTTCTGTCTGTTCTTTATGCGCTGTCAAAGGTGCAAACACTTTCGAAACGTTTGAAAACAACAGCAGAGAAACTTTTCTCGATTGAATTTAACCGTTTTTCTGCGATTTCGAGTGGAACTTCAGGAATGGTTAAAATTCAACGATTGAGTATGGTTGAAAAATAACAAATTTAGAAGTTCTCCAAGAAATACCAAAAACCGGTTGAAAAAAAGTCAAAAATGGTTAGAAAAAAATGAGCGTGCATGATTCGTGACGGCGTTTGTGAAAACATCCTGTAATATGTTGTGCAAGCCGTAACACATTTTAAAATAAATATCTTGCTAACCGGCATCGAACAAAAGTAGATTTGATTTCATGTAAGTTTTCTCTGTTTTTTCTAACACAAGTAGTTTGAGGTCTAAGAAAATCAGTTGATACTATCATTGCTTAAAAACTTCAACAAACGGCATGAACTCGATCCTTTGATGATTTTCGCTGAAATTTCAAAATACTTAACTTTTTTTTTCTTTGAAAATACTATCTAAAATTACGATTGTTTACAGATTTCATCGAGTATTATCGCGCTGCTACTTCAAAATGTCGAAGTTCCTCACACGAATATGTTCATTATCCAGCAGCACATTCCGTCAACTGGTGCGAAATAATCTGGCTGGTCAGATACAGAGGCGCACAATCATCGAGAAGGGCCGAGATCCGATGAAGGGGAAGGGTCCAATTTCTTGGAAAAGTTTTGCATTTATCGGCACTGCTGGACTGGGAGGACTTGCCTTTATGTGGTACGTCAAGGACGAGAAGGAACAAGGTAGGAATGTGCAAAAGCAATCGATGAACACGATATTTACATTTTTTTTATAACAACAGTATTTTTTTCGGAATGTTTGGACTACGAATAATATTGGGTTTGAATCTGATTACTAATGAGTTCTGAGCATGTACATGTACATGTATTTTTTGATAATTTTTTTAGTTTTATTTACATTGGTTGTTTTTATTGAGGCAGTTTCATTTTGCCTAGTAGGTAGATCACTTATTAGTCTATATTAGTAGAGGGGGAGCCGTAATAGTCGCTTTTTTATTATTGATACTTGGAAAAGGTAAAAAAATTATTGCAATCGGCTTTCAAAAAGCTGAATTTTGACACTTTATTCAACATAAAAACATAGTTGCAAATGAACGAGAGCTTAATGGGGATGAATAAACCAATTTGTTTAACATCCAAAAAAAAACGCGTACTTAAAACTAAAGCTAGAAATGAGACTATAAACAAGAGAGACAAAATATTACGTGAGCTAGGTTCTATCTACGATAATGCGTTGTTTTTGTCATAAAAATTGATATTCCTCTATTCCAATATACAGGTAATGCTTCTTTAAATCGTTTGTCTTTCAAAAAATGCAAAAATTCCAAGTGATTTTTTATTAGCGATTTAAAATAGATTGTATTTTAAACGCGTGTTTCTCGATTCGCCATATATTGAGATACATCCTTTTCATGTGTTGGTACAGAATTGATATTTATTTGAATAAAAAAAATGCGGATTGAATAAAAAATGCGTTTACACTTGGATTTACCATTTGGTTTTTTTTTTTGCGCAATATTTTTTTAATCCTTTGCCCAAACGGGTATGAGAAAATATAAAAAAAAAACGTTTGTGTTAGTTAAAAAACTGACCTTCAAACTAGGATTGTTCGATCTTAGGAAGATCGATCTTTTTAACTCAGAGATCGATCCTAAAGCTTCATTTTTATTTAGGAAGATCGGTGTTTTTCTGAAGATCGAAGAATCCTACTTCAAAACCTGTTTTTCCATGTGGATACATGCTTCATGAACAACGGTAGCATATTAGAAATTGTATTGAATGAAAATTCAAAGTTTTCAGATATAGTTTCAATGATCAATTTAAATTTATAGTCTCTTAAAATAAAGAAAAAAAATTAAATCTATTCATCCGAAAAATATACTAAAACAATTTTTATGAAAATAGTTAAAATTTTAAAACGTATTTGCTTGATCATCTTACGTTAGCCTTGTTGAAAGAACGAAGACGGCAGTTGGGTAAGGCAGCGATTGGCGGAGAATGGTCGCTAGTCGATTCTGAAGGTGTTCCTCGCAAATCGGCTGATTTCATGGGACAATGGTTGTTGATTTATTTTGGATTCACCCACTGTCCCGACATTTGCCCGGATGAACTGGAGAAAATGGCAGCTGTCGTGGATGGTTTGGCAAAAATGGAAGAAGCGGAACCAGTTCAGCCTATATTCATCACGGTTGATCCCCAGCGCGACTCGAAGGAAATCGTTGGAAAATACGTGAAGGAGTTCCATCCAAAACTTTTGGGTTTAACAGGGACAGTGGAGCAGATCGCCAGGGTGTGCAAAGCCTTTCGGGTATATTTCAGTGCCGGTCCCAAAGACCAGGATGAGGATTACATAGTCGATCATACAATTATCATGTACCTAGTGGATCCCAATGGACAATTCGTTGATTATTATGGACAGAATCGAGACAAGGAACAAGTGAAAAGTTCAATCTTAATCAATATGGCAAAGTTTAAACAATTACACAAGAAGTCCTGGTTTTAAATCATATGAGTTGGAAATTTTTGTTTAATATACTGTATTGCAATAAAACCTAGTTGAGCCAAAATTAAGATATTTTTTAAGAAAGAATTTTCAATTCCTTCTATGTTTCTTTTTATGTTTATTAGTGAATTGAACACTCTTGCTAAAATATTTCTTTATTGTTGATTTGAATAATACGCGTTTATTTACATTTAACAAAAAAGTGTTTAAGGATGTTAAAGTATATCAGCATGTTTAATTATCACCAACTTAGAACCTTCAACAATATCATTACATTTGAAACATGAAAAAACAGGCCACATTACTTGCAATTTCTATGCCAAGAAAATGACAAAGAATATAAAGAAAAGTATAAGGATACCAAAGATTTTAATCATCAGCCAACGGTTTTTGGTAACCGATTGGAAATATTTCAAAATTTCTCCATGAGCCGCTTCGACGTTCATTTCTACGTCCTGCAGATTGGTATCGATTCGTTCTACCATTTCTTCCTGTTCTTTGACCATATGTGCAAGTTGCTGGAATATTCCGCCAAGTTCAACGATGGTACTTTCAATATTTTGCATAGTTTCAGCACGTTCCTGCACGTAGCTGTCAGATTCATCGTAAAGCACCAGTTGCTGTTGCTGCTGAAGCAGTGGAACACGATCCGAATTGGGACCGCCTCCGGGTACGCTCATATCGATGCTTATTTGGTCTTGCTCTTGCAAGAGCAAGCTACCCTGGGTTGACCCGCGCATTGTCGATGGTGGCAAGCTACTTGATATTGGCCCTTGACTAAACTGTAAAATAAAAATTTGAGACCATGGAGGATTCAACTGTTTAATGTAAAAATTGTACCTGATCTCGTCGCGTTTTCTGTTGCTTCAAATTTTCAGTTCGTACTTCCAAAACCTGTTTGAAATCCGAGCTCATGTTGGCCAATTTTGCCTGGAGAGCGACTACCATGTTGGAGGAATGTGACAGTAGATGCTTTCCGGTGGTTGATTTACGCTGCGATTTGGATATTTCTTGTAGTCTAGCAATTTGCTGGTTTAAAGAATTCAGATCCCCTTTGATGATGTACGTTAGTTCCTGAATTTCGGCAGGCCGATCATCGAAAAGAGTTTTTCGTTTAGCCACTGAAAACAAAAAAATATGTTTTAATGTTATAAAATTAAGTTTTATGGATCTATCTTACACATCGTCAACTTTTCTAACTTGGTGTATGTGCTAGCAATATTTTTTCCGATATGCTTGGCTATCATCATAAACTCCGAATAGCTTTGCAACTGTTTCGCTTTCTTCGGGTCCTTCACATTAACAGCTCGTTGTATGTTTCGACCTTGCAAAGACCGTATTGCATTGGAAAATTCCGTTGATCTATCTCTGGCCGTCATTATGAATTCTGGTTCGTTGTCCTTAAAAATATCAAGATCTTCGTCTTCAGCTAAATAAGGAGTCACTGTAGTCGGTGTATCAGAATGTTTTTGATTATTGTTCAAGCCAAAGGAGCTGTGATTGATGACACTGGACAAAAGTTTCTGTGGTATCGCTGGCAACCAGCTGTTACCGCCGAAGGTTGGATATTTTGGTTTCTCCTTATATTGTTCGTTCGCCTCGCCGTTCTCCGAGCCAGGTACTGTGTTGTTGCCACTCGGATGTCCGTCACCGCCAATGGTAATCACAGAAAACGACTCATTTGCTTCATCTGGATTGAAACGACGTCTGGCTCTTGATTGCATCGCATAATCGCTTATCAAAACATTCAGCACTATTTTTCTATAGAGCCTTTCTTTCTTTGTCAAAGACAGGAGTTTTCAAATTGGTATACCTAATGATTTAACGTTCTTAATTTTTCTCACATATGCAAAATGCTTCTTCTGTAATCTAATACAAACGGAAATTAGAAGGAATGGAAAAATAAATCCAATAAATTTAATTTTATTCGAATATGACGTGGAGTTAATATTATTTTTTTTATTATTTACTTTGCGACGGTGCTCAAATGACATTAGCCATGTACGCTTGTTATTTTTTAATCATTTTTGACTGGGAATTAACCATTTTCTGGTTTTTCCTGTAAAACTGATATGATGGTTATTTTTCAACAAAATTTAAATACCATAATTTGGGACATCAGTCACTTCGTCGTAGCACCGTTAAAAGAAAATTTACGTTTTTGCGCCGATGTGACTAATGCGTATTTAAAGCAAAGTAAAGAGTTTTGAATCGAAAGCCTATAAATTTTAGATATATTTTTGAATAGATTGTACAGGTTATATGACGTTCAAAGTCGCGGAGTTATGAATATATAATAAAAAAAAAAGAGAAAAATGCTTTTATTGACGAAAACCAAAAATGGTTTATACGACACTTCGTCATAACCAACCCCCCACTCTAAGCCGGTCTAACCCAAAACCAAGTTGAAATGCCGCAAAATCGGATGAAACTGGCTCCCGACGAAAATGAGTTTGAGGGGGTTTTCCCAAACTTGAGATCAAACGTCATTTTCGCAACTTAATTTTGGGGCATGTCATGCGGCAGGGATTTTTTTTGGGATTTTTTCATTTGATGAACCAATTATCAAAAGGGATTATAAAAATTTGTTGAAGACAATATTTTTGTTCATATTTTTTAAACATATTTTATTTTCAAAAATTTTAATCACAATTGGCTGACTTCGGAAGTTTTCCAAAAATGTATTTTAAATCTAATCATTTTTCCCGGAGCAAATTTCATTTAATACAGTCAGGTGCTGTTAGCATCAGCAACTTATAGAAAAATTTGAACGGAACTTAAAGAAGAACTTCTTTCAAAATCAACCTGCACGATGTACCGGAAGGAAAAGCAGGCTGCGATTTTCACTGGAATTGACTATATCCAGTGGATAGAATCCACGGCAAAGATTGATTCGCAGAACAGCCAAATTCTGCGCCAAACAGCCAAATAAAAACATCCGGCGATTTTCACTTTTTGGGAACTTTACGTGCCCTCACATTCTTTAGACCACCTGATCTGGAGATCCCGTTTGAAAAATGCTGCGATTACTCCAGATCCTCATCCAATTGTTCCGGTTTCCCAATGGTTTCACCCTTCCGGAAATTCGCTGGAGGCATGATGGAAATGATGATCTGGTATATAGGACTTAAAAAGATGGTCACCATCACCAATCGATAAATAGACGTTTTCTGGAAAATTTTAAAGTAGAATTAATGAGGTATAATAAAATTTCATCAAATTATTACCATTTTACCAGACATTGCTTTCGGCGCGGCAGACATTTTTTTGGTTACATAACGAAACTAACTGAAATCAAAGGGAAATTTTTTTGGGGTGGTCAGTTCGAGCTTCAAACTTTGCTTTTGGTGTATTGACAGCAGCCCAAAATTAAGAAAGCCAATCGAACTTTGTTTTGATGCGCTGGCGTTCTTATTTTTGGGTTGTTTTGATTCTGAGTGCCTGGCAACTTGACAGTTCTGGCGAGTTTCGTGTGCCTGATTCAAAATCGCAGATGTCGCATGTGTACCGCTTGTTTACGTACTTTTCGAGCCATGCGTATGGAAAGGGCCCATCATCAAATGTGGTGCGAATCAGGCAAATTCATAACTTTCGAATGAATGAAGAAAAGATTCAACCGAAATTATTATACACATTCAATAATGTACCTATTCATGTATTGTATAGAAACAGTTTTTCCATAAAACAAGAAATGTTCTGCTATAATGTGAAAGTTTTGCCATTCTAAAATTTTCATATGTATCACAGTTTATGAAAATCACTTGATGATTGTTGTGGTAATGTTTTGTTTTACATTTATTGTGTACGATTGTCCACAATAGTTTCGGTGGAAGGGAATACTTGTTCCGAAAAACTGCCGATTATCAGTGGATTATTTTGATCAGTCCAGAAGTTTTAGACCTAATAAATGACACAAAGATTTACGTCTGTGAGTCGTTTGCATCGACTTAACTTTTGAAAACAGATCGTTTTTACATAACTGAGCTAAAAAAATTTAAATTCGAATCATTTTTTCATTTGTTGAATCAATTGAAAGAGAATATATTTCAATATGCGCCCGCATACTAAAAAACTGAATCTCAAATAGTCTATACGATTCATCTACTGCTCTGTAAATAATGATTGTCACTGTAAACGTAGCTATTATATTGAACTTTACCTCAACAACGATAAGAATCTTTCATGAACGTTAATGTGCAAATGTGATGTTTTCTGAAAAGGTGAAAGATACCATTCAACGATTTACTTCAGTTTTATCAACAATCGTACAAAAGATCTCGAACCGTTATCTGTAGCGTTCATGCCTTCTGTCAAAATGGTACAGACCTGTTCTATGTACATTCAAATTTGATCTAAAAAAAACTGTAACATAAATCGTATAGTTTCCATTATTAATAATTAAACATTTGTAATTCATCATTGAACAGAGCTTAGCAAATATTGACAGTAGCCAGGGGTTCCAGGTGATTTAATCAAAAATCAGCGGGAAGCAGTTTCTTGACTGGCCTGCAGTTCATATCGAAAAAAATTATTTGAATCAAGGAATATTTAAATAAGTTAGTGCCGAGGGCCATATTGGATTTTTTTTATGATGTCACAAAAACGATTGTATCGAAAATTTATATGAGAATGGTAAGAATTTCAAAGAAAAACACGTTTTAGAACAAAAATGAATTCCAATTTCATTTTGATTCTGTTGTAAGCCTTCTATTTACTATGTTATGTAGTTTTTTGGTCCTTTGTAGATTGCATTATTTTTTTTCCTATTTTAATAATGAATGCAATGATGCCTTGAAGCTAAAACGTGCAAAAATGAAGCAAAAATCAGTTTTTAAAAGGTCTTGGTGGTAGAAATTTCGTGTTCAACTGATTGTCATGAATTTAATTGAACCGGTTTGCCGTATATAATTCTTGTATAGAATAATAAACATCAGTAAATGATTTATAAATCAGTTCACTAAAATGCCAATAAAAGATTGTTGTTTTGTATAAAAAAATGTGTTTTGATCACTTTACTGTAATGAGGAGTTTAAACTGCACTAACTTGAACATTTTCATGGAAGACTTAAAAATGATTTCAAAGTTTTGCAAATTTCAGTGGAAAAATTCCACCATTTTTTCGAAATTCGATGGTCTATTTTATAGAAAAGTTATTCAAAAATGCAACTACCGATCTTTAAGAGCAAGAATCCTTCTACAATAACATGTTTTCAAAGTGGAAAATTTTCAGCAGATTCTTCGAATTAACAACGAAAAGGATAAGTTTCCTAGTAAATTAACCGGTTTTTTATGATTGTGACGTCTCAGCCTGTACCAATCCTAGAGCAGGGCTGCCTTGCCACTACCTTCTAATATTCCTTGCATTTGAATATCATCTGAACCGAACATTACCATCTGTTTAATGGGTTTAACTATTTTACTAAAGATTTATTCGATTTTCTCATAGTTTAACTATAAATTCGATTATATTTGAGATGTTTTTATGAAAATCAGGACAATTCAGGATATATTAGAGATCAATTTAAAAAAATCAGGACAACTCGAGTGTTTTTGAAAAATCAGGACGGTCTCTCGAGAAACAGGATAAATCCTGTTAAATCAGGGCACCTGGCACCTCTGACAGTAGCACGTTCAAGTCGGCCATTTTCGTTCGACAAATTTTCTGATGTCGTCGTAACAAATTGAACCGTTTTTTAAGGAAAAGTTATTTGAAGATCACCAAAGAAAGGTAAGCTTTTAACATTATGACTTATGTTGATAAGTTTATTAATAATCGATTTGTATTTTTCAGCTGTATTGAGAGAAAAAGCAAGCATGAGGCACCTACTTTTCGAGGAAAGAATGCTGGCTGTCGGGACAGAAAATAGGATAAGGGAGAACCTAATACCTATTTCGATGTTTTGTAAGTGGAAAATAGTGCAAGTGCAAGTAAAGTGCAAAATGAAAGTGCAAGTGATAAAATTTTAAATTTAGTAATAAAGAAATTTTATAAAAATATTCTAATTGTTATATTTTATTGGTACTGTACTCACTACCGTTTTTATTTTCAAACAGACTGTAGATACTAAAGTATATTCGAACAAATTTACAAACAGTACGTTATGTGCAATCGTTTGAAAACTGTTATCATTAAAGTTTCGTTAAAACAATACTCTTCGAAAAACTGTGATATTAACAGTTTGGTTGTCTGAATACGTTTGCCAAGAGCAGTTTTTGGACGTTATTTAAACTGTTTGTAGTACAGTTCCTCCATATAGAGGTTTTAATAGTTTTAAACAGTAACATAACTTAACGCCATATTCAACAGACCGTCGTTTTGGAATTCAAGATAAGTGCAATGTTTTTTATGGTTTCAGATATCATTTTCTAAACGTTTTTTTACTCTGTTTCGAATCGTTTTATAACTACTACAGGAACTGTTATGTTACAATATTTTCGTATTCGGGCGTCCTTCCGACATGTTAAGTCGCTTGATTTTCGATTTGACAGAACCAGAGAACCAGAAAAAACTGGCACACGCGATTTGTATGGGAAACGTCAAGTTGCCAGGGGGTTGGTCATAACACGGCAGTGCTATTTATATGCAAAAACACTATATTTAATATCATCAGAACCGGACTTTATTATCGGTTTAACTATTTTATTACACATTTGTCTGATATCTTCTTCTTCTTCTTCTTCTTCTTCTTCTGCTTATGGCCAGTCTGTGTGTTTTGGCTTTACAGACTACACGGAAAAATTGAGATACTCATTAAATGTGTTGCTATTACACCTTCAAAATTACTAATTGACTGTTGTTCAAAATTTGTATACCCTCAATTCAGTTTTGGGTAATATTGGGTAGCCAATATACAGATGAAAACTAATACTCGGTTATTCAGCTCTGTATAAAAAGTTTGCTGTTGTTGGAAAGCTTTGGGCGGGGATGTCAAAGCAAACAAATTTTCCAAATTCGCTACCGGTTATCACAACGGTTTCAATTTTTCATCATTTTTGCGTTGAAATCATCATAAATATCTCACGAAATGTATGTATTCTTAAGATTCAACTTCATTGTTTGACCTTTACAATGATTTCAGGGATATTTTTCACACAGTTGCGGAAGAAGCCAACGGTCGTGTTTGAAACTGGCTGAAGTTTGGAAAATGGTTCATCGTTCTGATCTTTATTTAACGCTCCTTATGCTGTTCTGGAAAGTCGAAAGAATGCAACTGGAGGTACGAGATTTTCTAAAATGAATACGAACCGCTTAGCTAAAAATTTTATTTTCATTAAAGGATGAGCTTGATGCCTTCTCGCCTGGTTAAAATTATTTCCCTTGATCAAAACAGAGCCTATTTCTCTTCAAACCTTTTACCCGACGGGAGTGCTCTACGAAATACTGCAGTTGAAACGAGGCGACCGTATTTTGTTCTTAAAGAATTGGTAAGTAGTATTTTTTCTAGAGGGAAATGGTGGAAATTACGATATTGACCTTTATTTTTTTTTAAGTATTTCACAACGAGCGCAGAAATTTCCGATAATATAGAAAAGATTCTAAAGTGATGTGGTTATTCCCAAATTGGGGAACCACGGCAAAGTACTCGACAGCAAAAGATTCTGAAAAAAAATCCTATCCTATTATTCCTATTTGGTCGGAGATCTGAATTTTGGTTTTTCAGTTTAACCACTTCAACCTTAATATTTAACAAGGCTTTCAATTTCTGATCCCCGGTTAGAACAGTTCTGATTGATTCACCCTGATTTAGGTTTTGGGTCAACTGTAGTATAATACATTTATTTTTAACTTTTATTATTTTTATTATAATTATTAAATCGACTTAAGTATTTCATGCTATGTATTATTTTCTCATTTCGAATTTAAATTTCTAATGTCATTCAATCATTCTTCCAGATATATTACACCCATGACTGGATCGCACAAAAGCAAATGCCGGATGATCGTGCCGGATGATGGAAAAGGTGGAACAAATCGACGACTATAACTCTACCAAGGAATCGCAACCGACGGTTAAACATAAGCGAGCCTTCAAGTATCGCACGTTAGCTTGAAGGCACCGAAGCTATATGGATCTGTTTTAATTGTTTAAATTATTGCCCTTGAGGATATAAATAAACATTTAATTCCTGAAAAAAAAATTTTTAATCGAAGAAATTCCTAACTTTACTTTTGCAGAGAAATTTCCAAAATGCATGGACATCCCCATTTCAAAATATACAGAATTGACTAACTGGCTGAAAGCTTTCGAATGAGTAAAAGCTTTTTGCTCACGCTCTGTGTAAAGCGCCCAAACATAAAACTAAGTGGAGACACTTTTCTCGGATCTGTATGGATTTTTATACAGAACAGAGTAACTTTGTTTACCGTGTATATTGCCAAGTCGTGTCAATTTTGTGAAACCATGAAGCTTCGTACTGTGGGCTCAAGCGCCTCTTTACTCTAATATTTCGATCGAATATAGTTGTTGTAATTTTTATTTAGTGCTCTGACAGTTTATGTGTTTATTGTTTGACTCTTTTACGAAAAAAAGGAATAAATTGTATTATTAAATTTCAATTTTGTTTTGTTCCAAGAATTTTGATATTGCTTTATATGTTTTTTCTTTTGAGTTTAGAAGTAGTGTTTCTATGTTGTCATTTAAAATAAGGCAAGGAAAGTTGTTTCGGGATAGGGTATATTTGTAGCATTTGAAAAGTAGATGGTCAATATTTTCTGTAGTTCCGCATATTTCACATTTGTCATCGTCTATAATTTTCCATTTGTAAAGTTTTTCTTTTGTCATTGTATGAAATGTTCTAAGCCTTCCTATTGTGATTGCTTGTTGAGTGTTGAGATTCATGTTAACAAACCAGGGTTTTAGTGTTGGTTTATTATAAATTTTAAAGTGTAGTTTGCCTTTTTGTGTAGAAATGTTTTTGTATTCCTCCTGCCAGATTTTTATAGATTCAGTTTTAGCTAGATGGATTGAATCGTTCATTGGTATTTTTGTATTGAGGATTTCTATGTTTTCACAGCCTTTTTTTGAAAGGTCATCTGCAACTTCGTTGCCTAATACTCCTGCATGACCAGGGACCCATTGCATTTTGATATTTTTGTTTGTATTTTGGATTTTATCTAGAATTTCCTGTATGATAAAATTATCTTTCCATTTTCGGTTTTTCAGTGTAATTAATCCTGATTTTGAATCTGAGCATATGACAAAATTTGATTCTTTTTTAGATATTATTTTATCTATTGCGACACTAATGGCCATTAATTCCACGTTCATAATAGATAAGTTTTTATTTACTTGACAGCTTATTTTCTCTATATTTGATTCAAAGTAAATTCCTATACCACAGTTTTTTTCTGTTTTTGATCCATCCGTGAATACTTTTTCGTAATTTTCGTATTTTTCTCTCATTATATCTTCTACTTTTTCTCTGATTTTTCTCTTATTTTTTTCTCTTTTATTCAGGTTTTCAATTTTCTCTTCTATTTCCAGGGATTTCGTTTTTGTTGTAATTTGTTTCTGATTTTGAGCTGTAGCCGTTTGATTTATAATGTTTTTATGCGAGAAACATGTTAGTTCCATAAGTGTATATTGTTTTGGAAGTTCCTCGAATTCTAAAAATTTCTCTATTATTTCAGTTATGGGTTTTTGTTTATTGAAGGCTTTGATAACTTCTTTTGTTGCTAACCATTTCGCTCTAATTCTTATAGGCATCTCTCCTGCTTCTGCATAAAGTACGTTAATGGGTGTCGATTTCAAGAGTCTTAGTGATGTTCTCAAAGAATCATTAAATGTCGTATTAAGTTTATTTAAATTAGATTTTGCTGTGATACCATACAACGTAATCCCATAATCAATTTGAGATCTTATTATTGCCTTGTTAATTTTTAAAGCTGTTTTTGGATTTGCTCCATTCTTTTTCTTACAAATAACTTTCATTATGTTTAATCTTTTTTTAATTTTTTGATTAAGATGATTTATGTGACTTTTATGGTTTAGTTTTTCATCTATAATGTATCCTAAGTACTTATGTTTATCGACTTGTTTTATTATACTATTTTGAATCTTAACTTCTATTTTGTCAGTGATTTTCCTATTATATAATATAGCTGCTGTTTTTTCAGCATTTATTTCTATTTTCAATCTTTTTAGTTGTTCTACTAATTCATCAATTGCTATGTTGCATTTTTCTTCTGCCTCTTCAATCGATTCTCCAGACACGGTAAGAACGAAATCATCCGCAAATTGTAATAAGCTTATATTTTCCGAGATATTATTGTGTAGTTGTCTCGTGTACATATTAAATAAAGTTGGTGACAAGGGGCAACCTTGTGGTAAACCTTGGTTATTTTCTTTTGAGACGAATTTGTCCGTAAGTTGTAATGATACTTTTCTTTTAGTTAAGTACTGTTCTAACCAATTTAATATTTTATTCGGGAATTTCATTTTATCTAGTATTTCAAAAAGGATATTTACTTCGACCGAGTCAAAAGCTTTTGTTAAATCAATAAATACGGAAATAGTTTTCAATTTATTTCTTTTGGCCTCTGTTACTATTGAGTTGAGATTGTTGATACAGTCGATTGATGAAAAATTTGCCCTAAAACCGTATGAATGCTTTGGCATAAGATTGTTTTCATCTATAAAATTTTGTATTCTATTTTTTATCTCACAGTTGATAATTTTTAGGTTTGTATTTATTAGCGCTATGGGTCGATAAGATGATTCTAGGGTTTTATCTTTGTTTGGTTTGCAGATAGGGATTATTTTTATGTTTAACCATTTTTCCGGAATGGTTCCACTCATCCAAACATTATTTGTAATTTCTAAAATTTTTATTTGTAATTCCGTTTTTATATTTTTGAGCATGTAATATGATAATTTGTTTTCTCCTGGAGCGGATCTGTCTTTTTTTTCTTTAAGAATTTTTATCATGTTTTTTATGGGAATATTTCCAGAATATTTTTCTTGAGATACATCATAATTGTTTGAAACAAATTCAGGGATATTTCTTTTTTGGAAATTTAAATCCATGAATTTATTGGCGAGATTTTCATTTGATAATATTTCCAAGTTTTCCTTATTTTTGAAGTTTCCCTCAATTTTTTTAACTATTTGCCACATTTCAACGACATTTGTGTCTTCATTAATTTGTTCTAGCATATTTGTTCGATAGTCCTTAATTGCTTTACTAAGAGCTTTTTTAAATTTGTACTCTGCAGTTTTGAATTCTTTTTTATTCTCTAAAGTGAGATTTTTCCTAAATTCGATATGTTTTTTATTCTTAATTTCATAAAGATTTTTCAAATTTTCGTTCCAGTAAGGTTTGATTTTCTTTTTTTTATTTGGATTTATTATGTAACTTGCACTATGTATTGCTTTCTCTATTTTTTCATTTAGATCATTTACATCTATTATTTCCTTATGTTCTATTTCATTTAATTTTTGTATTGCTTTTGCTTTGTTTACTAATTCTATTGTAGCGTTTATATCAAATTTATTATAGTTAAATATTTCACATTCAATAAGTTTATGATCTGATCCTAAATCTTTATTACTTATACTCCAATTTACTTTACCCGCTAGATCAGATGTTGTCAAAGTTAAGTCTAAAGCTGATGGTGTTTGATTGAGTTCTGGCCATGTGGTGGCATCACCTGTGTTTAAAAATATAAGGTCGTTATTATCTAAAAGGTCGCAAATATATTCACCTCTATTGTCTTTTTTATTGGAGACATTGTCCCATATGGGATGATGTGCATTTAGATCACCTCCAAGTATACAGGTGATCCACAATTTTGTATGAAATCAAAAAGATTTTTCAAAGGCTGTTTAATTCTTTGTAAGTTTTCATTTGGTGCAATATATAACGATATAAATATGATTGGAATTTTTATGTTTTTAATTTTAATTGCAATCGCTTCCAAATCTACATTTAGAATATTTATTTCTTCAAATATGAGGGTAGGGTGAACAAGAATGCATACCCCTCCATACCCTTCTGGTCTACATTTTTTAATTATTTTATAGTTAGCGAATTTATACTGTTCGGTTTGTTTTATCCAGATTTCCTGAAGTAGAAATATGTGTATGTCATTTTGTGAGATGTAATTTTTAATTGCTTCTCTTTTGTGAATTGCTCTTAAGCTCCTGATGTTCAATTGTGATATTTTTAGGTTGAATCTGAAATTGTCCATGATTTTCTATACTTTATTTGTTGTGTTTACTAATTGGTAATGTTTCTTCCTGAGATATAAGAGCTCATGGGAATTTTTATGATGTTTTTTTTAGTTTTTCAATAGCCTTGTTTATTGTAGATCCTATTTCAATTTCTATGAGATCAGATGTTATTTCAGAAGTCTTGTTTTCGTTGTTAATTTTTGTAAAAATACTCATAATTTGTTTTGTTAGTTCCTGTATATATTCGATGTTCATTTTTTCATTTTCTGTGGTTCTATGAGGATTATTTTCTATTGGTTTTTCTTTAATTGTGATAGGTTCCCCTATTACAAGTTGTTTTGAATTTATTTGTGTTTTTTGTTCAGTTTTGTTTGTTTTTTTTGTAACTATTTATTATATTATTGTATTGTAATGTTTTATGTTGTTGGGTTGGTCTGTAACCTACATTTTTCATTATCGAAGGTTCCAGTGTCGGAAATTCTTCGAGTGATTCTAGTGCCGAAAACCGATTTTGTGTTTTTGGATATAGACCTTTTGCTTCCGCGAATGTCAATTTATTGAGAACCATTGATTTGTTGATACTTTGTCTCCTGGCTCGTTCGGGACAATCTTTAAAATTGGAGAGATGATCTCCTTTACAGTTGATACATTTTGGTTTAATGTTTGAACAATCTTTGTGGTCATCGTTTAGTAGCAATCCACAGTGGTTGCAGTTTTTCTTACCGTTACATGCTGTCGCTTTGTGTCCAAAGCGCCAGCAGTTTTGGCAAATTCTTACTGGGTATACATACATTTCAGGGTTCGTAAACACACCGAAAATTTGCAAGGTTCTTGGGAGTTCAGGGCCTTCAAAAGTAACTTTTACTGATCTTGTATCTATTAGTTTATTTCCATCTTTTCTTTTTATTCTTTCCGCTTTTAGTATTTTCTTTTCCGAGAGAGCGTATCTAAATATCTCATCTTCGGTTATTGATACAGGGATGTCTTTAATAACTCCTATTGTTTCTTTGAAAATTTTAGGAACAAAGGCAACATAGTTATTTGATTTAAGGATGTGTGTCGCATTTAATATTTTTTCAGTGTCCTGTGGCTTCTTATAGGTTAGTTTATATCTAAACTGGCCTGCTCTTTTGATCTCGGCAAATTGGTTTAATTTTAGCTCAAATAAGAATTTACCTACTTCCATAGGTTCTAGAAGTTTATCGTCGTCTTTGGTAGAGATTGGTTCTAAAAAAATCACATTGTATGAATCGTTCTTGATCCACATTTCTTTCTTGGCAGCACTGGTACTTGCGGGGGAGTTTGTGTCATCTGTGTGATTATTCACCTTTTTGGCTTGCGATCGTGTTGTGTATGATGGTGTGTTTTGTTTGTTTTTTTCGTTTGATGTTAGTGAGTTTTTCTCAATTGGTGTTTCTGTGTTGTATTTTTCTGTTGGTGTTTGTGTGATGTCAGGCTTGGTTTTTTTGTTGGCGTTTTCGATTTTTTCCATGGTACGTTTTCGAGAAAGTTCCGATGGCGTCGGATTCAGATTATCTGGAAAACCGTGAAATGTCTCTTCGTCCATGTCCTCATCAGTCGAAGGAATGTCAGGCAATTGGTCCGTCTCGTCCTTGTCCGGTGGGTCATTTGGAGGTCTTTTTTTCGGGATATCGTCCATTTTAAAGGAACATTAAAACTTAAGAACTTACCTTATATTAAATGAAATTTTTCTCTAAATCACTAAAAACTATTTCTTAAAACTATACTACTCTAATACTACTTCTCTGTTTCTTTTTTCTCTATTTAATATTATGAAATGAAAATGTTAAAATAAAAACTGTCAGCACACTATAATTAAAATCAAACAACTAGTAATTTTTCCAACTCTCGCGTCGCGTATAAAAAATTTCGAAGCTTCACTACGTTCCACGCTTATGACTCTTGGTACTGTGGCCGTTTCAGATCACGGTTGAAAGCAGAAATGTGTCTGATATCTTGAAAATTTCACTAAAAATTCATTTACAGTTTAGATATTTTTTTGAAAATCAGGACAATTCAGTGCATTTAAAGACCATTTTCCAAAAAATCAGGACCAATCAGGACGATTTTTCGAAAATCAGGACAAATCTTGATTTTTGACCTTATGAACTAAAAAATTGAACTCATTTTCTCGTTGGACTGAAAACACTTCTATTTGAACCAGAACAGCGACCAACGAACACGTCGCAAAATTTTGTCACTCCGGAACAATTACCGGAAGACTGTAAAGGGCAATAATGGAATGTCCGGCGTTCAGCGTAAAATTGTGTCCGTCATTGTCATATGATGAGCAGCTTGGAATGCCCGGAAACTTTCAGACGTTACTTCACGTGGGAAGAAACATTCGGAAGTTTCCTTTGTCGTTTTGAGCGAGAGTGTCAGAACTTTCCACCGCTCTGTAATTGCAATGCAATGTACCGGATAAGAAACATCCGGTTCAGCAAACTTGTAACCTTCCTTTATTTCCTTTAAAATTAACGGCACTCGAATAAAAAAAAAATATTTGAGTTCGGCTGCCGAACTTAGTTTTGAGTATGCCTATCAGAACTTAGCTTTGAGATTGCCCACACTGAAGTACTGTACTAGTACCAAAACAAGTTGATTTTGAGTTTGAAGAAAGGAGTGTGTGGCAACCCTACACGGAAAAAATGAGTTATTCATTAAATGTATTGCGATTACACTTTCAAAATCACTAATTGATTGTTGTTCAAAATTTGAATACCCCCAATTCAGTTTTGAGTAATTTTGGATAGCCAATATACTGCCCCTACTTACATAACAGTCCCATATGCAAAAACGAGCAAGCGAGAAAATGAGCTTTTTCTATTTTGAAATACATTTTTAAATTGTGACCACAGCTTTCAGCATAAACAAAAATCGTTTAATGGAATATGTTCTAGGTTATCATAATAAATCGTAGGACCTGAATTTTTCGAAATTTGGCAACTGGTAAGGTCTGGAGCACCATTTTTGTTTGTTATGGGAGTGTTATGCGGGCATATTCGAGACCTTTTTCAAATCTACTCGCATAACAGTCCCATACAGAATATGATTTCCTCACCAAGCTACCTTCTAAGACTTAAATTCAAAATCATTTCTGAACTTGTAAATGTAGTTCGTTTATTCCACATTGTAAGTTGAATTTTATCATGGTTTTTAGTTGTTTCTGATAGTTTTTCTCACAGGAAGACCATCCTTCCTTAATCTTAGCCTGCCTTTCAAAAACTGTAGTTAAATTTACTTTTTAGTGTGCATAATTCGACATCAAGTGAGTTGCATCTCGTTTAAATGACTTAAAGCAATAATTCAAAGATCATTTCACCAAAAGAAACATAGTAAGGTAACTACATGCGTGGTATTTCACATATGGGACTGTTATGCGGGTATATTTCATATGGGACAGTCACTAGTTGATATTTTTTTCGTAATTTCTAGAACAAAGTCTCTTTTTTTATTGTTTTATATTGAAGTAAAATGTTCAAAATGACGAACTGTCAGGTTAGATGAAAAATGACAAAAATTCATATGGGACTGTTATGCGAGTAGGGGCAGTATACAGATGAAAACTAAAACTCGATTATTCAGCTCTGTATAAAAAGTTTGCTGTTGTTGGAAAGCTTTGGACGGGGATGTCAAAGCATACACATTTTTCAAATTCGCTACCGATTGTCACGATGATTTCAATTTTCGTAGTTTTTGCATTGAAATTATCGTGAATATCTAACGAAAGGTATGTATTCTTATGATTTTACTGCAATGTTTGACCTTAACTATGATTTCAGGGATATTGTCCAGCACTGTTGCTGAATTCGGATGTTTCCCTTAATCGGTCTCCACAGTAGTCGGAAGAAGGAATCGATCGTGCAAGAAACTGTTCCGGATATGCTGTTCCGGAAAGTCGAAAGAATCCATCTGAACGTCTCAATATTTCTTCTTAAAAAATTGGTAAGTAGGAAACTGTATTTTCTATTAATTTTATCTACAATATTGAACTTAATTTTTTTAGAAGTTCTTATTCACAACGAGCGCACAAAATTTCCCAGAATAGAAAAAAAGGATTCAAAGGTGATGTGGTTATATAGTTACCCTGATTTAAGTTTGGTTCTACTGTTATATTGGTTCTGAGTGAGACTATATCATAAATTTATTTTTAACTTCATTTTATTATCTTAAATTAGTATGTCATGCTAAAACAACGATGTTAATCGAGAAGATGCCAGTAAAACGTACCCGCCGAATGCCATTCGATTCTGTCGGCTTGTGGGCAACTCATCGGAAATGTTCAAAAGGTAGATAAAAAAAACTTTAATACAAAAGCCATTACTGTTTGTTAATTACTTATTTTCGAACCTTTGTTAATTCGTCAAGGTTTACTGGTTTTAAGTTTAACAAAGATTTCCCTTCAAATTTTGACTATAATTTAAGAAACAATTTTACATATTATGTTCAATAATAATTTGAAATTTTTAAGTTCAATTTATTAGTTTATCACTGTGATTTATTTTTCACATTTCAAATTTCAATTTCATAACCGATTATTTTGTTATTCAGAATATTAAAGTTAAATTGTTTTTCCAGATACACTACATACTCTGGTGGATCGTAAGCAAATCCGTGCCGGATGATGGGGCTAGTGTCTCGGATTGATTTATTCGACCTTCCGAAAGAAAAGAAATCGGAGACGGCAAGGAAACACGAAGCTTTGTAGCAGAAGATGAGGAACATCTTCGACGACGAGCGCCACAAAGGAATCGCAAATGACGACCAAACACTTAGCTTGCAGGCGTTGAAGCTATATGGATCCGTTAACACCGTTCAAATTTTCACCTTAAAACTATATAATTACTTTATAAATAAACAATTAATTATTGAAAACATTGCTATTTTTTTCGAAGAAATTCTCATTTTAAATTTCGCAGAGAAATTTTCAAAATGCATGAGCATCCCCACGTCAAAATATACAGAATTCTAGCGTAACATTTAAAAAGGGCGAAACTAGCAGTTAGCTCGAAACGAGAAAAACGCGTTTGAAAATTCGGAACACCTATTCAAATCCTGTTTATAAAATCGACCATTTTTTGTTCAAAATCAAAAAATGTGCATAATATTCACTTATTGTTCGATGGTTATCAAGAACTTCAACTTTTTTCGCGTAATTTCAGAGATTTTTGAGTTTCGCCCTATTATTGTTTTCGATTTCAGTTACGCCTGCAAGTTTCGCCCTATTGATCGGCCGTTTTTGTTTTGGTTTTGAAGTTACGCCCATTCATCCTACACGCAACAACTAATTAGGCCGTTTTGTCACACACGGTCAACTCAGTTACGCCTTTTGGCTCTACACGAATAGAAAAATTCACTCCATTTTGAATAGGCGTAACTTCACGTTCCAACGAAAATGCATCAACAGGAAGTTTCGCCCAATTGAATTTTATCAATTTTTTGAAAGTTTTAAGTAATTTTAAGATGAAACCGCGTTTGATAGGTAAAGTGCAACCGCGTGCATCCGGAATGACCGTTAACTCGATTTGTTTACATTTGGCAGTTTCGCCCTTTTGAAATGTTACGCTAGAATTGACTAACTGGCTGAAAGCTTTCGAATATGTAAAAGCTTTTTGCTCACGCTCTGTGTAAAGCGCACAAACATAAAACTAAGTGGAGACACTTTTCTCGAATCTGTATGGATTTTTATACAGAACAGAGTAACTTTGTTTACCGTGTATACTCGCTAATTTTGAAATACTCAGAGCCCGACTCCATTTTACTCAGACATCGCCTTTTCTATAGCGCAGCCGTCGCTTGATCTAAAACGACTCAGTTTTCCGAGTAACGGCTACTCAGACGACTCGAAAATTGGCACTCAGCGAATTGTTACATATAAGTTTTACTATACGTTAGTCATGATACTTTCGATACGATATGAGCGAATGGCAACATTATTTTTGATAAAACCCATCCCTTAACTGAATTACGTTAAGCGTACAACAGAAACCGATCTCATCCCTGATCGGAAAAAATTCGAACACAAACCAGCACGGTTTGACAGAATTCGAGCAGAAGACGGCAAATTCCTACAGGGACGAAAAAAGAAAAAATCCCGTCTGACAGATCCAGTTCCGGGTGAAAATTGAACAGGATCGGACGAAAAGTTGTGACAGCGTGCTTGCTGTCGGGAAAATAAAACGCGTGTGCGCCGAATTTCGGGCATAAAAAGCCCTCGAGTGGGACGGAAAAGAAGCCTGCGATTCGCAACAGAGCGACAGCATCGGAAAAAAGCGGATCCACGATGCAAATATCGCTTTCCGATTCCGAGGTCCACCAACGGCCGAACAAGCAACGAAGCCGATCCAATAGGAGAATCCAAAAAGAAACCCTCCGCCACGCCCGGAACGATTGACATCGGGGAAAAACCCATACAAAAAGGGGTCTACAAATGCATTTCATCACTACACGTCACATCCGGCGATTGACTTCCGGCGGAGAGAACCTCCGAAGGAAAAACATCGGCAGGTAGGCCAAGGTGGTGGCCAAGATTAGCTACCAGCAGTAACGACGATGGAATCGTCCACAGGGCGAATTGGCAGCTTCTCAGCAGGCAGTTGGCTATTCCAGTGGCAGCACAAGGGGGGCCACAAGCCACACATCATTCTCACCAGTTTCGTCGCCACTGCACCAGCAATTGCAACATTGTTTAGCAATCCAGTTTGGGATTATTCCGCTGTTTTAGCCGCACAATTTAGGGCGGTTTCGCCAGCATCACGTTTTCGATCCCATCGTCGATCGAATCAATTGGGACATCGGTCCCCGAGGCGCTCGCAATCCGCTGCGTCCGCAGCAGCACCAGTCGAGGTGATTGGTGTCGTCGGTTTAAAGCAGCTCCAGCAGGAATTTTCTCACCACATCAGCATCCACTGTGCCTTTTCGGTTCGACCATCATTTCGTGGCTCATGTGCTACCGGTCGGTTAGTACGTCAGCAGGATTTTCCATGCCACACTGTCAGCTGTGGCATCCGTGGCCTGGTCGGCCGCACAAATTCAACGGAAGCGTAAACCGCGCTCACTCAACAGGTCAGCTAGCAGCAACGACGGTGGTGCCCAGACGCATCAGCTCCAGCAGCACAAGCTGCTTTCCAGTTTGCACCACAGCATCAGCATTTGCGTTGGCCAGCGAACGTCATCAGCAGCGCAGGCTGCTATCCATCAGTGGCATTGGCCACTTGGGCAAAACGAAGACGACAGCAGATCCGAAACCAACACCGAAGGCGGCGAAGAAAAGTTTGCTCACATCAGGGCAGAGGATGAAGCCGAACCGTGGCCACACAGTGCGCTGCAGCGCCTTCATGGAGGATGCCGTAAGTGACAATTGATATCTGATCGCAATATGTAATAGGGGAATGTGGGGTAAAATGTTGCCTAAATTATAAATCAAACTAAAATTTAAAGTTTTTGAGAATCATTTATTCGTAGCTTTGCCTACGGTAAGCCAACAGCCCATAACAGAATTCGAGTGCTTGTAGGCGACAACTGAGTAAAGTTGGATCAGTTTGTGCGAGGCAGTCGACTTTGTTTGTTTTCGACAACAAAGAATTAGGAAATTTTTATGGTAAATGTACATTTTTAACGTTAATCTTATAATAATAAAATGATTTTGATTATTTTACAGGGAATTGCGATGATTTCTTAACGAATCCGAGGTGCATCAAACATCCGTCGGGGAGAAAATGAAATGGATCAACGAAACGGATTTTTTTTTTGAATAAAGATTTTTCAAATAAAATATTTTGACTTGTTTTCTATTGCATCAACAAATCCTTCATTCTTTCAAACAATTGTACAGGTTTTTACTTTTCCAGTATAAAAAATCCGATCAAAAACCGTTTCACCATTCACGCATTCTGAGTAACCCTGACTCAGAAGTCGCGAAAAGGGCAGTTAGTCAGTTCTGAGTAAAGGCCGTTTAGTCAGAACTGAGTAAGTGCGGTTTTGGCGACAACTGAGTAACCGTCACTCTGCACGCTCGGCCATATTGAACCATTAATGCTTGAAAAATAACCATAATCGAAGTTTTGTGGGTTAAGTCGTTTTATGAGTTTTCAGGGAAAACTCATAAAATGAGATTTCGAGAAGAACTTGGATTATGGTTATTTTTCAGGCATAATAAAAAAAGTGAAAATGAGCAGAAATTCAGGGAAAATTGATCTAAATGAATATAGAACGACGAGCACTAATATGAATTTAATAAATGGAAGCTTTATTTAAGTATTTACATGTTTACCAATGTGATACAATTATGACCGTCCATCCAAAAATCATTGTAGAATTTGGTCTAGTTGCCTCGTCTACCTCTGTTGCCGCCATGAACGGATGAAGCCTTGCTGCTTTCCGGTGACTACGGAGCACCCGATTCGGGGGGCTGCTACCCCATCGTGCTGGAAACTTAACTTGCAGCTTTTCGAACCAGATAGGCCCACTGAGCGAAGGGAAGTGTTTATCTGATCATTGCTGTAAAGAAAAAAAAATACAGACAACTGTTAGTTCTATCGAAATTTTGAGAAATCCATTATAACATGAAAACTTACCTTGTGGAAAATGCCCCAACCTATGCAGACTGTTCTCAAGCAAAACAACCGTCGTTTTCATATCTCCTTCGGCGTTTAGATGATCCCGGATGGAAGTTCAGGACCACCTCCCTATTGGAATTAGAAACGCCCTTGTCGGAAGATTTATCTTCTTCCGCATCGCTGTCGTTGGTTTTGCTGTTGCCTGTGTCTGCAGGTTTCAACTGGAAGCTCCTCATCCGGATCCATATGTAGCAGTCGGTTTCCATTTGTACAATGGTGGACAGTTTTATTATTGTTCTGTTTGAGAAAAAAAATAGTAAGATTTGGAGGATGATAGACAGATGATTTTGTTCAATCGAGCAGATACTTACCAGCTCTATAATCAAGTAATTCCCCCGGAGTAAAAAAAATCTAAAACAATCAGTCGATGCGACGCACAGCAGTTAAAAACAAACAAGTTTTCTGCGCGTCCAAAGATGGCAACTGTTTTTATTACATATTTGTGTTTGAAATTCAACCATTTTCAACATCTTTCGTCAAAACTTCGAAAATGCTTGAAATTCAACCGTACACTATGTTTAAAAAACAACAATAATCGCAGTTCTATCGGAAATCTCATAAAATGGTTCAAGAAAAGTCATTAATGGTTAAAAAAATATGAGCGTGTGAACTGAGTAGCTGAAAGTTAGCGAGTAGGGTTGAGGTGAGGGGTGATCAATCATTGAACATTTTCTGCTCTCACCGCATGAGCTGCAAGGTTTCGAAATTTATAATCCGACGAATTTTGAATTGAAAATATTGTATTACATCCATCAATAATGACTCTATATCACTTTGGAAACTGCGTTGCTTTGGTTTACGTACCTTACTACATGACCTACAAATACTCCGGATTGTAAGTACAATTTTCACCTTTGATGCGATTACACTAATGTTCACTAATTTGGTTAATTTATAGATCTGAATATGGAGCGTTCTGGAAGTGTATTCAAGCTGGTGGCATTTACATATTTACCCAACTATGTAAAATGTTGGTTCTCGCTACGTTCTTTCCTGATACGGAAAGTTTCACATCAGGTGAACATTTCAATGTTATAGCGGTAATTAATTTCCATTATTGGTAATCCTATAATCACTGTTTAAGGCCTGTTATTTTATTTTTTCTAGGAATTCCTACGGTGCAGCGTAGATTTGGTGGATCTGTTGGGATTGGCATTTGTGTTGTCGAAAATCCCTGGTAAAGGTCATAGTAAACTGATAACAGCCGGTCTCGGTTGGGCTACGGCGGAAGTGATATTATCCCGCGGTCTCATGCTCTGGGTGGGAGCCCGTGGAGCAGAATTTTCTTGGATCTACATTCAGCGTTGCCTAGAATCGAACATCCTGTTGGTGCAACATCTGACCACGGCTACACTGTTGTGGCTTTTTTCTCGCCATGATCTGGAAAAGAAGTACGTCCCATTGGTGATTGCTCTGCTGGTGGCCATTTCGTTCCGTGGTGTCTGGTTGGAAGGAATGCTCCAGGGAATGTCTGCTGGACCGTGGTTCGGACTATCTTTGAAGGCACTGATCACCGCTTGCATCGGCTTTGTAACCCTGCACGTTTACTCGGGATTAGCTCAATCCATTGGCTTGTAGAGCAGAAGAACTGTGGTTCGACGATCAGTTCTGAATAGTTGGGAATTATTTGTCATTACCAATTTCATCTTACCAATAAGCCTATGACCATTAATTTTCTTATTTAAACATAACCAATAGGTTTCATGCTAAATTCCGTTGATAAGTTTGTTGAAAATGAGAAAACGTTTTGTTTGTTGAAATTCGTGTGTAGTTTTATTGTTTTTTCACAATTCATTTCGTATAATAAGAGCAGTGTCCAAATATAGGTTGTAAATTATATCAATATAAATATGGTATGATGAAACTTAATCTAGAATTTAGTAACGATCATTCAATAAGTACAGATGATGACAGGAGACGTCCACAGTAGCTATTTTCGTAAAACTGCAACTTGTTTGAAGAACGGTCCTTTCTCAATTTTTACAATTTCGCTCCGATCATTTTTGTACAGCTTCAATTTTTGTTGGGCCGCCAAGACTATTTCATAGAAAATCTGAATATTTAAAACATTCATACTCGAAATAATGTGAATATATACTATGCAGATTTCAATTGGCACAATCCAACATACAAAATTATAAGAAAAAAAGTAACGGCTATACATACCTAAGAGTGTCGAAAAACAACTTGCGCCGTCCAATCGGCTTGAAAAGAAATCTTCCAGCGATTTCATCGAAACATCTCTATCTTTTTGATTAGACCACAGCTTTTCCAACAAATTGCACAGAGAATTTTCATTGAACCCATCGATTTTCTGTTCTTCAACGGGATCTTGATCTTGTCTAGCTTTTTTCGATGCTTCTCTATCATAATATCGTCTGTGTCTTGTGTTCATGTTTTCCTCTGGTGATGTGCCAATGGTATTTAATTCGATTGGTACAATTTTAGTTGACTGTAGGTCGTTCTCAACCGGGGGAACAATCATGGATCCTCTATTACTCTTATCAATTGATTTTTTTGCTTTCTTCGCTTTTAACAATTCATGGCCCCAAATACTGCACAGCACATCGTCAACTTCAGTCGTTCGTTTACGCATATTACGTAGAAACAATTGTGGTAGTACAGAAGAACGTGTGTGCCTGACTGGATGTTGTAGAATAGAAATACTATCGTCTAAGGCGTATCGAAACTTTCGAGTTGGCACAGAATCACAGCGAGGGTTCTGTAAGATAGAAAATAGATAACCTACTTAAAATTCTTCGAGAAGTTATATGTTTTCTATTTCTCCAACCAAACATCTCATGGTCCCTGTAAAATTTTGTATTGCCCGTTGAATAATTTCCGAATCCAACTTGGTTTTCTTATCAAAAATCATTTTTGATGGAAGTTTACGCTTCAGATTTAATGTTTCCGCTGCAACTTGCGTAGCATCCGTGGGAGACTGATGTGGTTCTGTGATAAGTCTATTATCACTGAAAAGGTGAACAAATTAAAATCGAGATGAGCCACAAAGTAACAAGTCATAGTACCTTATAATTGATTCTATAGCCAAGTTCTTTTCTTCGGCAATCCGTTCATCTATAGCTGGTAGTGTAGCGATAGAAGGGCTTTCGATACCTTTCATTGGATCAGTATCAATACAAGCAACACTCAAACAAGCTATAGGAATTTCTCTGTAATGAATTTCATATAAGACTTAATCTACGTCGGTTTCTTTAAATATGTCTTATATAATATTTACGCGATTGGTATAGCTGGTGGTTCTGTTTCTGATACGCTTGCGTTTCTCAAAACCGGAATCGGCTCGTTTGTGATGTCAATTATGTCCTTTACGATACCAAAATCTTCTTTAGTATAACCAACAGAAGACGAGTTTATTGGTACGTTTCGTAAAAAGTCGTAATAATCCTTTAGTTGCATTTCACCAAATCCTTGCAGTTGATCTCGCTGAAGTGTAGCTTCGATGGTTACATTCAGTGAAACAGACTCCAACTCGTGGAGAGTGATATCGTCGACGCGCAGCACACTGGTATGTTGCGCATTGGCTAGCAACTCTGTAATAACTGCTTCCGTTGAAATAGATGGGCCAGTCAGCACATCTTCGTAACGGAACTCTTTGGTTATCTTATTAGAACATTTATTACTAAATGCTTGCGAAACTTCACTGTTTATTTTTTAATTTATAATTAAAATACGTCAGATATTGAAAAAAAAAATATTTTACTTACCCCTGAGAATTCTTGAGATGTTGAAATGCTGCTGATTGTTTACATGCCGTATGACTGACTTTGTCTATCCAGTAAACAAAATGGTATTGTGAGAAATTATTTTCGGATGATATTTAAGGATTAGTGTCTTCAGGCCTTTGACAGCGACACAACTTTTATGAATAACATACCATATAAAAACTGCACCTGCTGCTGATAGATAAAAACGGCTCCATAAGCAAGTTTCGCCACCATGATTAAAGGTTGATGCGTATCGGCACAATCCAAAATCGATGTGCTAAAAAAGAAGCAGTTAGTTTGTCATTGCATGGACAAGATTTTACTTACCAAAGATCGTGAATATTGATGCTGTCACATTCTCCACGTTTGATGTGCCGGCGAAAGAGGGTTTTGTTGGTGGCTGCAAGCCAAACGGCCGAAAGGCGTCCCTTCTTCCGTAACGACAACAAATTGCTGTCGAAGTACATGTTCAACTGGTTTTTGTCCCAAAAAATAACAGGAACAATTTCAAAGATTCAACGAAACCTCGATCCTTCAAAATTTGACTAACAACTTTTTTTTGTGAACATTAGAAATGTCATTTGCTTCAATCAACGGTTGAAGGCGAACATGTGATTGCTTGATTTAATAGTCCATGCGTTTCAAATATGGCTGCGTACTGCCAATAGCATGCTTTCTTCACAAAAGTACCGTTAACGTTTTTCAACCGGTACATCGTCGAATACAGACCCCGTTCGTTTTTGGCAACATGCCCAAACATTTTGTGTTGCCAAAATCGAATGTTGCCAAATTTGAACGGTTTTTTTTCTTAAATTTTTTTCTTTTATTTTTACAAAATAAGTATTTTTTTTCATAAACGTTATTTTTAGCCAAATTCTGGCCATTTTTGGTATTTTTTAAACAATTTTTTCCCATGTTTTTGATGCATTTTGCACTATTGTTTTGTTAATAATCTATTTGATTTTTGTCTTATTCGCTATTTTTTTCATTCTTCATCATTTTTCGGTTGTTTTTTTTTGTCATTTTTAGTCTTTTGTTTGGATTTGTTTTTTAATTTTTTGAATTTTTCATGTTTTTGTCAATTTTTAGTACTTTATAAATTTTTCAAAAACTTTTTTTTTGTTGTTGTATTTTATCATTATTTTAGAACGTAAAAACGTTTTTTCGGTGTTTGTCTGAATTATAATGGTCCTGTTATAGCAAAATCTTACAGGTGATGTTGTTTCTAAACACCGTTCGATTTTGGCACATGTGCCAAAATCGGATGTTGCCAAAATCGGATGTTGCCAAAACGAACGGGGTCTGTACTACGAATTTCATAGAATTTCAAACTTAATTAAAACTTTAAACGCCAGAATCATGGTTTAATAAAATAGTTCACGTAATTTCAATGGTTTAAAGTAGCACCTTATAACATTCATTACAGCTGAATATCAAAAATTTTACTTATAGTATCCTGATAACCATTCACCACTCCTTGCACATTCAAGTGATAAAAAATTGTAATGCGCACTGATAGCAAACACAGCAACGCTGTTTATATGAGGACGAAATTATGAAGATTTTCCCGCCTCATTGTAGTCACTCACTTCGAGCTTTCGTCTTATCATTGAACAATAGAAGCTTTCGTTAATCGATTACTGAACGAATTTAGGATGTTTCAAAAAATGAAATTATGAATTCTTTGCCATTTTTTTTAATAGCGCTTTTACACTATCCAACATAAAATACTGTTTTAATGCAAAACAAGAATTGAAATTTATTTTATGCAATTAGTGCTGAAAAGTGAACTTTTCGACACTGAAAACAGATCGAAGTGTTACTATTCTTCTTCTTCTTTTTTTTCTTCTACTTTTTGAACTGCGCTCCGGTTTTCCGCAGGATAGCTAGATTCCTTAGGTATACTACTCCGTTGCTTGCATATGTATTTATTAGACCAAGCCCACCGGGCGTTGCCATTTCGATCGGTATTTTAGATGGTTTGATGGGTTGCGTTTTTATCTACTTACTGATTTTCGCACCCATTGTTGTCATCCAGATTGGTATTTGTATTTGTTTGTTTTCTGATAGCGACGACCGGCTGCGTTGCTACCGGGTTGCTACATAAACGCATCCTGTAACAACCTACTGCTCGAATGCTATTTCTCGAATCAAGTTAGCGACTGCTGGTGCGATGATCGGTTGATAGATATGTTGCTGAATGTGCTCGATTCGTGGTTTAGCAACCATTGGGTGGGCTTGGTCTTAGTAGGCCAACCGAAAAATAGTTATAGAAATTCCACAGAAATGTGTGGAAAAAATTTAAAATATTAATTTCTAGAAAAACTACTGATTTTAAAATTCTGCAAAAAATATAAAAATGTTAACAAAAGTATTCGCAATGCATTAAGCACTTAGTGCATTAAAAACATAATTTTTTATTGAGTTGAAGAAATTGCTTTTTGCTAAACTCCTTAGAACTGTTTTTTTTTAATTAATAGGATCTAAAATAAAGTAGCATTCATTACAAGTTGCAACAAGTAATTTTTTTAGCATATTTTTACTACTTCATTCGAAAAAATGCTTTCCGTAATTCGAATATTTTGCAGAAATACTGCTAAGTTCCCGAAAAAAAACTGTCTCTTGCCACACATGTTATTTCAAAGAATGCTAAACTGTATACTTATTTTAACGATAAGACCCCTCAATTTTCCATAAATTGTGATTTTGTTTCAAATCCCATACATATCGACATATCGTTCGATATTCCTATATGCCCGTTATACTTTTAAATACACTGTTTTGCTTGCAAATATACATTCTACGACCTACTTGATCAGGAATTTCCAAACATTGGCGTGGTCGTCAACGTAATGAACCGGTTATTTGTCGAAAATACGCTTTTAGTAGTTCAATTAACCCTCTTACGCATTAGAGTGTCATTTTGACACTATTGCAAGTTTGAATGCTTGTAACTTTTTTCAGAAGCTTCAAAAAAGAAAAATGTCTTCGGGGACCCTAAATGAATTCAAAAGTTATTTAATATTGCATCTTTACTTTATTTATGGACGAACTCTGGAAGCCTGGACAAAAAAAAACTCCCTTTTCCGACTTAGAGTGTCATTTTGACACTCCAAAAGTAAAATCTATTTTATTCGTTTGAATTATTTTGAAAAAAATATTTCTTGGCTTCATGATGTAGACATTAACTTCAGCTTTCATATGCATAAGACAGTTTTTTTTGGACGTGTAATATATGAACTACAGCACTTTTCCTGAGGCATGTTTTTTCGGATTTTTTTTTCTTTCATGCTGAATAACGAGAAAACTAGAAGCTTTAGCTATATATAATGTTCTAGACATATTTCACTGACATTACAAGGTTTTTAGTGATATAAGTTTCATTGTAATCGGTTGGATATAAAAAGAGTTATGACGATTTTAGCTTGGAGTGTCAAATTGACACTCCTAGTGCTGATTAGGGTAATGAAATCTAATGCGGATGAGAGTTAAGGTATTTTCAAGAGAACTGCTGAAAACCCCACTTTTTGCAACTTGTTTCATAAATAACTATTATTTATTATTATTAGTCTGTGGGCGTGATTGAGTGCTCATTTATATCAATTTGAAATAATGGGTATACCTTGACGTATAACAACTTTAATATAGAATAGTGAGAGTATCATAGTTCAGTGTTGTTATATAGGCATCAACGGATCACTTCCGACCATATAAATGAAACGGAACCCTTTGATGTCGGTCCCACGGCTTTTAACTAAAGCTCAATCACATGGTCAATCTGGTCCGATCAGAAATGATTGTTTGGCTTTTAATGATATTTTATGAATTGAATGAATGATTCTTTAATGCTCTTTTAAATTTTTCAGATCATTCGGAGGTGGAGTTTTTTTTCAGATATACTCAAACCACCTCAGACCGTTAGAAAGTTAGAAAAGAGTAGGTTGATATATGTAAATACCATTCTCCTCCCCAATGCTCCAGTGGATGTGTATTTGCGGTTTATGAATAACGATGGCTTATTCTTAAATCGAGGCTAATTGGATGGAAATGATATTTTGTGGTTTTAGGTTTGTGAAACGAATCTGTCTCCCTGTGTTGTTTTGATAGTATTATAGTTCAAAGCAAACAGTCTTGATTATTTTTAAACCTCATTTAAAAGTAGGCATTCAACTATGTGAGGCAAGTAGGGTAGGGCGATGATCAAACGGTAAGAAAGGCTCTTATATCCATATTTTGGTAAATTTGCATGATTCTGTGATGTTGTGATAGGAATAATGTAGCTTACTTCTACTATTTCTTACTTCTACTATTAATATTAATTTGGAATACGCTAGCTTAAAAAGCAAAACAGGCTCTCACATCCATATTTTGTAAAATTGATTTTGTGATGTGATAGGAATAATGTAGCTTACTTCTACTATTAATTTGAGCTATAGATTTATTATTAGTATGAGCTAGGCTATCTTTTAGATATTGATAGATGATATGAACTAAAATCCGTTTTCTTCTTTTTTTCTCTTTTCTTTTCATGTACCGTCGTGGCATGCACTGCCGACAAATCATTTGGTCCAATGATGACCGTCGAGTTTGGAGGAACTCCTTTGCCTCCAAGCCATCCCAACATCATAGGACCCAGACGATGGCTTTCGCATGATGTGGTTGTCAGCCCGAGGATCTAACTAAAAATCAACAGCTGAATATTGTGTCCTGTAACTTGGTGAGATCTTTCCTTTTTATTCTTAATATTTTGAATGCGCACATCAACCGTAGCTTGGGGAGTATGTAGAGGCCAGTCTCCAACCCTCCCTTGTCCTTCCTCCGACTGGTGTTATGGGGGGTTAGTTTATTATTTTGAACTGCATTCTGTCCATATTCAGCCGAAGTGGGTATAATGCAGTGCATGATGGTCTAACTAACGTCTCAAGCAAGATCGCTTTCTATTCTACGCTGCCTACTCTAAACTTTAAAATTTCTTCTCCAAATTATTCTAATTTTCATTTCAAGCGTCAGCTCCCCGAGCTATTTAAACGCCAAAAAAAGATTTATTATTATTAGTAAATTTATGCCTTATGACATCACAAATATATAAAAAACTATAAATTTTCAAACGTTTTCATTTCATTATTCATTGAAAACAAAGTTTGTTGCAATTTACCTTTTTCTTAGTAGGGTAAAAATCGCGTGTTTTTGTAAATTTTAAAATAACTGTAAACCAATAATCAACCCATCAACCTTAACACTTTTGATGTACAAGCGGTATGATGATCTGTGGAAAATAAAGTATTAGAAGCCATTGAAAATGAAAAGTGTTGCATGATGCCCCAGTTGACGGTATGTTATCAATCAGATAACTCAGAATGGACTACCATCTTTTCATTCGTTCGCACTACAAGCTACAAGTTTCCGCTTGTGGGGCGAACTACGCTTGGCCTCCCGCATACCAAAAAACCGTATCTCAAACAGTCTCTACGATACATCTACGGTTTCAGAAATAGTGATTGTATCTGTAAACGTAGCTGTTCTTCTTAACTTTACTTCGCCAACGATAACAACGAAATATGAACGTTCATGTGTAAACGTGAGATGGTATCTGAAAAGGTGATAGAATGATATGAACGATTTCATTCAATTTTTCTTCAATCGTAAAACTGAACTCGAACCGTTAAACAAACCGTTCATCCCTTCTGTCATACTTGTCATGCTCGCACGTCAAAATCAACGAAACGCCCGGTCAGAGATGCCAGTTGGTTTTGTGCAAAATTAGTACACAATTATGAAAATAATTATTTTTTTTGCTATCATTATACTAAACGAACTCGCTAACTTTTAGCTACTCAGTTTCAGTTTCAGAAAAATGATGGATTTGTTGATTTTATGAATAACAAAAGTAAAAGGTAAAGTAAAAGTAAAGTAAGTAAAAAGTAAAAGGTAGCTGGGCTCTGAGTTTTTCAAATTTAGCGAGAAGTTCAGCTCTTGATTTAGGCCGATGAAATAGCGCATGCGATGCGATGCGAACCAGCCGATGTGATTTAATGCGGCGAACCACATTTGAGGGAAATGTATGAGAATCACTTAAACCTGACATTAAATGCGACGAAGGAGATGCCAATTTGTTCCGCCGCTCCAGATCGCATTGGTCGCGTTCGCCAATTCACTATGTCATCGGCCTTAAAAGATGTTTTGAACAACGCTCATTATGCGAGATGATTGATTATGAAAGTTTCTTTACGAATCCATGGACTTAATAACAATTTTAGTTCATTTTGCATTATAAAATAATGCATGTTATAAAGAGACAACCAGTAATTACAAATTTGGTGTTAAGCATGCAAGCAAGAGGACGACTTAGAATTATCGAAGCTATAAATCAATTTTTTACTTTCACATATTATTTTATATCGGTACAATTATGAAAAATCGGTCTAGTCGGCACCACTGCCCACAACTGGAAGAGACGAAAAACACAACAACAATTTTTCGCCCCTCCGAAATCGGGATTCTACTGGCTGATTCCACTGATTCTGCGGAAGCTACAGGAAATAATTACCGTAAGTATATAGTCAACATAATAAATTTCTAATATATGAAAAAGAGTAATGATCATAAATTGATTTCAGCTCGCTCATTCATCACCCGGGTAACGATGGCTTCCCAGCATTCCGTAGCGCTGGAGCTACGGGAATCTTTATGTTATGACCCTGGCCGGGTAGGATTTTCCTGCAAGAATCATCAAAGAATATAAATCGATTATAGTTTCTCACCGTATGTAAGTAAATCAAGTTCAATAAAGATAATGTGAATAAATTTTTATTTATATCAAACATCCGAAAATTTCCATAATATTCCCATCTATGTATGTGTGAGCCCGCCATTGCATATACGGTTCTGGATAACGTTGGAGAATACGTTATTTTGAATCGTTTGATTACTATTAATGTTACTGTTTAGATACAAGATTACTCTTCGAAAAACTGTAATATTAACAGTTTGGTTGTCTGAATACGTTTTCCAAGAGCGGTTTCTGGACGCTATTCAAACTGTTTGTAGTGCAGTTCCTCCATATAAAGGTTTTAACAGTTTTAAACAGTAACATAACTTAACGCCATATTCAACAGACCGTCGTTTTGGAATTCAAGATAAGTGCAATGTTTTTTATGGTTTCAGATATCATTTTCTTAACGTTTTTTTACACTGTTTCTTAACGTTTTATAACTTCTACAGGAACCGTTAAGTTACAATATTTTCGTATTCGGGCACTAGTCTTGGTAGTTGCAACTCTATCTGTTTCTACCACTTCATAGTAGTTGGCCAGTGTTGAACAAAAATTTGGTATGTGATGATAATGCTATTAAATAAATTCTACCCGCTCATTTTCACCATCCTTCATTTCTTCTAACATCACTTTTCACCGATAAAGCCGATTGATAAATTAACAAATTAACGATGTTTTAGCTTATGCCGAATACTTGTCAATCATGAATCAGTGTTTTTCGGTTCTCTTTGAATAAAACTACTTCGAGATGATTTTAGTCCATTTATTTAAACTTCAATAAATTTAATTTTCGCTTTTGTTTTGTTTTCTTTGTTGCTGTTATTTTTGTTTGCCCTTGTATAGGGTTCTTACCTCTCCTCTCAAGTTTACTCGATTTTCCATATTCATAGGTTATAGGCGATCTAATTCATTATTGTTTAATTACTTGTTCACTTATTTTGTGTTGGTTTGTTTTGTTTTGTTGTTCACTTTTGTTCAAATAATACACGACCTTTTACTCAGTTTCAATTCAATATATTACAGGTGAAACACAATAGGACTCTATTTTAGTTGTGTGATTTACAATGATGTTGGGTTGTTGACTTTATTTATTTTAATATGTTTACATTGTCGATTTATCAATTTTGTTTAACTATTTTATAGTTTCTAGACGATGTGTGTGTGTTGTTCTTGTCTATTTGTGGGTGCGTGTGAGTGGTGTGTATTCTACTACTTTTATTTAATCAATATGAGCACATTCTTTTTTCTCGTATGATTTTAAGCATTGGTTGTGCTCATTAACTTCATGTCGAAAAAAAAATTCACAATCGATATTCTGGATGAGAATGAAGTTTCCTTCTTTCAATATTACTTTTCGCGTTTCTTTTGTTCCGAGTTTTAATACATAAGGTTACCTATTAACTTTGCATAACCATAACTATTATACAGATTATGTTTTATAAGGATCATAGTTCAGTTTATTTGAAAAGAACTGTCCTTTGATCCATACCATACATTGTTGTTCTTGGAATAAGTTGTTAATTTTTTTTATCAATTCTGTCACAAAATATACAGTGTTTTCTATGCTGAATTTTATTCATATGAATGTTTATTACCTATTATTATCGTTTACACTTCCCTATGCCGAGAGATTGAATGCATCATAGCTTGGCGCGTAGAAACGTGGCGTTGATCATGGCAAAATCATTCTATTTTTTTTAATATCCGACTGTTATCATCTATTCTGGGGCTTACATTGACCATATTCAGAAAGAATTCACTTGACCCAGGCGTGCTTATCGTTTCTTAAATCTTTGAATCTTTACGCTCGACACTTTAACCGATTCCATTGGACACAATCGATAAAACACGTTTAAATCAATGAAAAAAAAATTAAAACCTATGCCTGTTTAACGTCGTAATAATTTCAAGCTGAAAGCTGAAATACAACTCAAAAATAATTTAATGATGGAAAAAATTAGCAAAAATTATTTAAGAAAATTTATTTTATAATCATGACACAGTGCACGCGATGCGATGCGAATAATGCGACGAACCACATTTAATGAAATGTATATGTGAAGCTTAAACCTGACATACTGAATGCGGCGGAACAGATGCCAATTTGTTCCGGCATTCTTGAGTTCGCATTGGTAGCGTTCGCCAATCGGCCTAGAGATCCAAAAAAGTTTATCAGGCCGGAACAATTTTTCCAAGCAACCAAAAGCCACATATTTACTTGAATGAAGGCATTGGAAGTTACATATTGGCTGACAAAGAGAATCAACTGCCCAATTCCCTTTAGTGAACATTATGCACTCATTAATAAACTTGAAAGTTGCAAAAGTGATTAATATGTACGCTGTATGTGACTTGTTTTGCCCAATTCCCATGAGTGAACTATATGTACTCATTAACGAACTTGAAAGCTGAAAAAGTGATCTATACCTAAGTTATATGGGACTTAAGTCACATAAAGGGCACAAAAGTGCTCAAAACGGAATTTGGTAAGTCTCATAAAGGGCACAAAAGTGCTCAAAACGGTATTTGGTAAGTCACAAAAAGTGCATTGATGTGCTTTCAACATCCAATCACCACTTTGAGTTTTAGTTTCAGTTAGAACAACATCTAGGCGTGGTCTAGTGGTAGCGTGTTCGATTCTCACCACGGAGGTCGGGGTTCGATCCCCAAGCCGGGCAACTTTTTTTCAATAAGTAATTTAGTAATTGAGTGACCATTCTGATGCGATATATGTAGGAAATATAGAAAAGAAGCAATTGAGCAATTTGTCGAGTTTAGAATGCGGCGCGTGGCATCATGGCGGCACCGGTACAGAACGTAGTGAATAATCAAGAGAAGGTGATATGAACCGAAGCCAAGGGTTTAGTTGAGATAGAGTTTTAAGATTTTTTGGAAGCTGAATTAAGAGGCCGGCGGAAGCTGAATAGAAGGTCATTAAGACTTGTTTTGGAACTTGAAAGTATCAATAAGGACTTAAATTTTGAGCTGCAAAGAACGTACTTCATATCATTGATGGGGCTGAGTAAACGTTTTTGTACCTGTTTAATGGGACTTTTGGTTGCTTGGGAAGCTTACTTATGCACTAAGTAGATTCTTTTTTTCTGCATTAGATAGCATTTTGTGAAGCATGTTCTTTTCGAATAGTTTTTCTTAAGGTTCATATACAGTTTCATTCATAATATTATAAAAAAAATCTCTTCGAGGTTTTAAACAGCAAGAACAATTGGATTTTCATCTTTTGACCATTCTTCATCGGTTCCACCACGTTAGTGTTACTGTCCAAATAAGACTTATCACATTCTTTTCCTCGAGAACTGTAAATGGGCCTTCAGACTTAAAACAACGTAAAAATGAACTATTGTAGTTGAATATTGTCTAAGCGTTAAGCTACGTCACAAAACTATTATGTGAAAATCGGTGCGATTTTAAGCGATGATTGTCAAATTGACAACTAAGGAATTCATTTTAGTTGGTCTTTCAGGGAGCGTCCATAAAAAGTAATGATTCAAAATAAAAGAAAATGGTACCAGAAAGTACAAGCATTGCGACAAGATGGACCTCACACGACTAAACGGTATGCTCGATGTCATGGTAACCTTCACAGTAACTACACAAATTGCTACCAGCAATTTCAAAACGATAGAGTACCGAGTACCGCGTAAAGAATAACGATTGCACCTCAGACGGGAAAATATACCGACAAAATCCCGACTCAGCTCCAACCTATTAAACCAGGATTTAAGGCTGACCATTGAGCTAATCAAAGGGAGCCACCGACCAAACTCATCCTCGTTCTATTTAGACTGCCTGTTGACAAGAGAGTTTCTCCTAACCAAAAAATGAAACTCGTTGAAGACGATCTCACCTTTGCCAGAGAGATTGCCTTCTCATTACCTTTTACAGAGCAATGCTAGCGAACCTAAATAAAGGTGATTGCAAAGCAACGTCTTGATAAGGCACTCAGAGTATCCCGAAACATTCCGAGGAAATTCAGAGAGTGCTTTCCTGGTTTTATCGAACGGATTGCTTCAACAGTGCTGAGCAGCGATGCCACACATACCGATTTTCCGGTATTTATACCGATTTTTGAGCAAAATTTTGACCAAGAATCGGTATATACCGATTACCGATTTTTGGCAAAACATACCGATTTCATACCGATTTTTAAGATTTTAACTTAAAATTCATTCCACTTCAACATTTCCACTTCATTCAAGCTATCCTCGTAAAGGTCCTGTAGAAAGAAGACAAAGTTCGGTAGCTGGCGTGGCGTAACTTTAATCTGTACAACTTTAAAAGTATTATGCAATGTATAAGCGAATAAGAAAGTCGTTGTACTGCTTATTTAGCATGTTTGCCATTGTGAAAATGAAGATCATTATTCAGGTATTCATCATACGTAGGTATGATTTCTTATAAACAAGCTGTTACACATACATAGCTGGAATTGGAATAACAGTGATTGAAAGGGAAATAAATGTCTGAAAATCGAGGTTGTTAACTTGTTTGATGATTTTTCTCATTTCAGCCATGAAACTTAAAGGACGAATTAAATATGAAAGATCGAATTAGAACATAATAAAGCCATAATGAAATAATAATAATTTTACAAAAAAAATGAATCCGCAATTGCACACGAAAAACAATAAGCATAAAATTAACTAAACTTACCAAATCGCAGCTGACAATCGCTCAGTGAATTCTCCAATTCATTGACCTTATTAGAATTTTTTTCAAGTGTAACTGATTTGCTTCTGAATAACGATTTGATGATGTGCAACGGTAAAGCTTTCCGTCTCGACTGGTAAGATTTAAATAACTCATTCGCCCGTTAAAGTTTATGTAACGAAATACGCATTTAGGAAAACCCGTCTATGGAAAAAAAAAGTTATAATAATGAGAACCGAGAACTTAAAAAATGAACCTACCTTCAAAGCAGTAGTTCTTGACATAGAGAAAATAACATCAATAGCTAATGGACTTGAAGATATCATATTTCACTATCTCTTTTTTTTAATGATTTACATTCTCACAGTTTCTAATCAGGAAATCACCTATCCTTGCATGTTGTTTTTGATTCACTGTTAGCTATGTAGGTACATTCATAAAAAATCTACCATCTGTTACGATGTCCTACATAATTTGCTTCCTCTACGGTATCATTTTAATTCAATGTTTTCAGTGTGTGTGTCATGTTTCTTCCGTGTGTATATTGCTATCAGGTATGATAATTCAGACAATACCATCTTCAATGATGTGATTGAACGACGGACGACTTCATTAGATTTACTGAAACTCAACAATGTTCCAAGGGATCAAATTAAAATATGTCGAGCAACGACCAGCATTGCACTTCGCAACTGAGGATACTGATAACGAAACGTATTTGAAACAAAGGACTTTTGAGGGCAGTGGTAAATAAATAACTGAAAACAAAATAAAAACAAAATTATAATTACTCTACACTTTATTTATAATAAATCAAATCATTAATTAACAACGTGTTACGAATATATGAGTAAAATAAATACATTTTATTACTTTGTTTCATTTTTGATTTCCGTTCCGCAGTTCTCACGGAAAATCTCGGGGATCGGTGTCATTGTAGGCATCAGGACTGCCTGTATTTGTTTTATGTGGAAAAGCGAACCGCTGTAATCGAAACACGCAGTATCGGAACCAATTCGAAGCAGACGAGAAATAAAAGATAGTATGCTCGTTTACTAGTTTTCCGGTGACTAACATTTGCTTGCTTCCTAAAAATAATTTTGTTTTGTTTTTAGTTTTTTAGCTTGTGTATGTGTAGGTGTTTAGGGGGAAAGTTATACATATTTTCTTCTGAAATTTTATATCTTTTCTTTATTTCTTATCACTTTCTACACTAAGATCTAAAACTCACGTTGAAATCCATGAATGAGTCCTCTATACTTTTCAACTTGCTTAAAGTATTTTCTGGTTTTTGCTTGCTTCTTCAAACATAAAATCTACGTCACTGCTTAAAACAAAATTTATTAGATGTACAGACTATCGAGTGGGAAACATAATGTTGTGGTTGTGTAAATTCATCGACGCGTCGAAACGGTGACTATTTTTCACAGTTTTGCTAATGCTGCAAATAAATGAAGGGGAGCACGGAAGAAGACGGCTCTTCTTCTTCCAAGTAGGGTATTAGGAGTATAAACGGATTTCATCCTAACCATTTTAATAGGGTAAGGTAAAACTGGGAGCTTTCCGAAAGACTATTCTACTAGTATTAGTTTGTAGAGCGTTAGATGTTGGCGTTCACTTTTTTTTTTGTTTTCTGTTCGTTTATAAATTATCTATCAAAATTCGTTTATTGGATCTATTTTTTGCTTATGGTTTGTCTGTTTGTTTTGTTTTATTTCATTTTTTCAACGAAGCTGTCGACTCTGCTTGAGTAGTTATGTCATTCCTTTGTAGAAATTCAGTAGCGCAAAAGCTCAAACAAATCTACATATTCCGATATCATTTCCTTTGTCCAGATTTCTGTCTATCTGTTTCGATAGTTTTACCAAGATTTCGTGTTTTTTAAGTTGGTATATGAATGTATACGTGAGTGTATGGTTGTGTTCGTAATGTTGGGTGTATTTTTATGTGAGTTTTGTAAAAGTTATCATGCATACTACTAAGTCTGTTGTTGCTTGTTTCATTTTTTTTTTTCATTTTATCAATATATTTGTAACTAGAATGTTCGTGATAATTAAAAACAACTATTTTCATTTTTATCTTGCCTTTCGCGTATCGCCATATGTTTTGCTTAAGTTTCATTTCTCTGCCCGCCTTTTACGATTATATTAGCATATAAAGAACATGTGTCATTCTGATTTTTTTTTTTTTTGAAGAAGCGCAATCGTGTAGCGCATTGGGAGAGAATACACATTAAACGAACACTTTAGCTATTGCGTCAGCACCGGCACTAGCAATGTATGGTTTGGATGGGTGAAATGCAACATCTAATATGCTTTCGTCAAACTTTTTGCGATGTGCCGTTATTTCCTGTACACAGGTCTTGTTATCCATATGCCATAGTCGGATGGAGCAATCATGCGACCCGGAAAGTAGATACAGACCATGGGCATCGATAGCCAAGCTAGTAACAGCATCCAGATGGGCCACCATAGAGTGGATCAATGACCCGGTTGTGTTGTCCCAGAAGCGAATGTGTCGATCTTCGTGCGCCGTAATCGTTACCGGAAGCGTCGGATGGCTGATCACTTTGTTAATATGTTTGCCTAGATTTCCTGTCATCTCCTGGCTGGCCTCCAGCTTTACAACCTGACGACCCGTTTCTGTGTCGTAGATTATACAATGCGTACTACTATATGCAACAACTATTCTGTCCGTTTGATCTCGGACGAAATCAACTGACGTTGGAACACCTTCTGTTTCGGAAGAAAATGTTGTCAGCTGTTGTGGGATCTTGCCGGAAGGTGTCCATAATTTAACGGTCCCATCTGCAGAGCATGATACCAAACTATTTTTCGTGTGGTTAACCGACAGTCCCCAAACGGCGTTAGTATGTCCGTCCAGCGTACATTTCATCACCTCTGGGTCGTAACTATCATACGGATCGATGTTGGAATTCGGCAGATTCCAGCAATTGATGGCCCCATCCAGTCCGCCCGAATAGCACTGTTCACCGCTGGCGGACATGGCCAGGCACAGCACCGGGCCGTTATGTGAGCGGAACGTGTATAGTGGTTCCACATCAAGACTAGCTGACTTCTTGGCTGGCACGGTTTTCTGCAAGTTCCACAGCTTCAATGTATGATCTTCCGAGGCAGTAATAAGGACTGGTTCCTGCGGGTGAAATGCCAGTGCCCTCACACCGTCAAAATGCGACCGCAAGGTGTATTTGGCGTTCCAGGTCTTACGATATGGTTCCTTGGCGTTGGAAACTTCGTATGTTGATTCGGCTTCATTGTTGACCGTTAATTGCGCTAGCTCTCCCAGTCCCAGCGACGAGTCTACTTCTTCGTCGTTGTTGATCCCAGGTATCGTAGGGTGGCGTGGTATGGCGGGTTTGTTATATCCTGTGAAAGAAGGTGATGGTAGTCAGGGATAATTTTAAACTTCGTATTTTAAGCGATTTTAATCCCTAATGGAATGAGATGGTGACATCAAATTATGGTTTTCGCTACTTCAAGCTAACAGTGACTTTTTATTTGCGTCCGATTTTAACTACGATGGCGAGTAGATGTGCATAATTTTTAATTGCAATTTTTTTTCTTCGTAAAATATTTTATTCTGGACGATAAATTCTGCGTTGAAACGAAACAGCCCTTGACCGTTGCCTAGAGGACAGCGTTCAAGTCTTCTAAACCAGCGATCAAGTGATCGAATCTCGGTCTCGGCAGCCATAATACTCATTTTGTGGGTAGGTGGCCATAATATCTTTCAAAAATGTACAAATTAGAGAAGAAACAGGAAGCTTTACTGAGATCCTATGTGTGTGTGTGTTCGTTGAAAAAAATCCTCGATTTCAATTATCACATTTTGTGTAATGGGCCATCGGATTGAGATAAAAGTTCGTACACTGAAATTTTCAGAAACGAGCTATCGGTTTCACGTAACAAATTTTGTGGAAAAAGTTGGAAAAAGTTGTTGTCCATATTAACTGTTCACAGTTTTTGAGATATTGACGCTAATAAACGTTGGATTGAAATAAGAGCGTCGATGTGGTCTAGCAGATAGGCTGACCCGAGTTTGGTTTTGGTATGCCAGGCCTACTGGGTTCGATTCCTGGTATCGGGAAGAAAACTTTTGGGTTCGAATTCCATTAGTGACTGACAGGAAATATATGTTTCTTCTTATAACTGACTATATAATAATAAGAATGTTCAACCAGTTGCCAGCTGGTCAGGTATATACACGAATGCCGGAATACGTGTAAGTAAACTAGCCCACCTGATTGACTAGTTCTTCCAAAATATACCTTACATCAACAAAATACATTCACTCCACAACAGTTCATACGAAGCCATGAGGTCCGGGTATGGTGTATGCGTTGCATTGAAGATTTGTCGAACTTGATAATCTATAAAGAATGCACGTGAACACATACTTAGGCAGAAACTGCGGTGAATCCGTTCACCCATGGTGGATAACCAACATACAATAAACATTGGATTGAAATAAAAATTTGCACACGGGTGTTTTAAGGGGCGGGTAATTTATTCAAGGAGTCAAATTTTGGGTCAGTGTTGATCGGAAGTAGGAAAAGGGGTCGTTCATACTAATTGTTCACTGTTTTTGCGATATTGTCGTGATTATGCATCGCATTTTGCACATGAGAGTTTTACAACACAGGTAATTGATTACAGGTGTAAAAAGTTGGAGAAAGAATCGGCAGAAGGGGTGATCCAAACTAATTATTCAATATTTTTACAATAATTACTTTATTCTGCATTGGATTAAGATGCAAATTCATACACGAGGAGTTTTGCAGGACGAGAAATCGATTCCTTTGTGACAGACGACAAAAAAGGGGTCGTCCATAAGAACTTTTAAATGTTTAATAAATAACTGCCTTATTATTCATGGGATGGAGACGAAAATTTATACTCGGGAGTTTAACTAAACGGAACATCGATTCCTGGATTAAAATTTTGAATCAAATTCTCAGACTACTCTTTAATGTTTTAAGCAATATCATAGTGTAACGGCTTCTCAGTAACCATTCAAACACAAACTTTTTATCACATATCAAAAGTTAATTTCGTTCGTACGGGATCAGCTAAATGTTTTAATAAATAATATAAATATTTCAGAGCGAATGCATCTGCGATTAATTTGAAGAGACTATTGCAAGCCGAGTTGGTTGCCAACCATTGTAGGTCTCTTAAGGTTGGATGCCTTCTCTCGACGAACCATCAGCCGTGGAAGCCTGGACGTTGCTACCGATGGGGGAATCAGGCACACACATGTTTGCATTATGGTTCTTTTCGTCATTTAGTGCAATAAGGTTGTATTTAGCATTCGGATGATTGTCAAGTATGAAAACCCGAGAAGACTTTGATGCCCGAATCGAAAGCAAATTGAGAACAACTCGACAAAAAAAATCAATTTAATTATTTTTCTTCTTGATGTTTATTGAATAAGAATTCTGGTAAGCCTATGTAAACAGCAAACTTGTACCATCTTTTGGAATTTATGTGTGATAAAATAACGATCCATTCCTTAGGTTTAAAATATTTTCTTCTGAGTTGAGAACAAAATTGAGTATCACCAGTAACACGGCAGCAACTTTTGATGTAGAATTTAATATGAAAGTAAAACTAGGCATAATTTTTCGATAAATTATTGTGATCTTTAAACCTGAGACCAAAATTATAGAACAATTTGGCGCAGTGATAAGTGGTGATATCTGATAGCAAAACTTGGTATCCTTAATTTAAAGAAAAAGAATTAAAAAAAACGAATGTTACAAAACTTGTTGCATAGATGTTATAAATTTACTTTCACTTTTTCCATACACACTAAGATTGCATTTATTCCGCTCGGGACCATGATTTTCCGTCTCACAGGACAACTGCTCAATTCAAACGAAGTTCGAATGGGAACTAACCCGAATCACGGAATGCTTCAGCTCTCCTGAAATTCGCAATGAACGCACAGGCAGTCGAACAATTGTCCTGTATTACGTAAGATCGTCGCATCTGTCAACCGTTTTCTACCGCGCTTTTTATTTTTGTTTATCCTTTGCCATCCTGTGCCAGCAGCTGTTAAGGAATTGTAATGTATTTTCACGTTAGTTTTTGTCTATCTTTTGAAAATCATCTAATCCAACATTGAAAGTGCAGTAAGTTACCCATAGCGTAGTTATATTATCGGTATCGAAAAAATAATGTTCTCTTTCGTAAAAGACAAAATGCATACAACGAAGTGCGGCCACAGTTTAATGGAACCGAGGTGGTTGTCGAAGGCTGTTTTGCTACAAATGATTCACCGGTGGTGTTTGAAGTCGAAGATAAAGGACATTGAGTTAACCTTTGCAACATTTGCAGTACTTCATCAGGTTGCTTGTCCAAAAACACCAAATGGCTTCCAAGAACTGGATGGAAAGGCTAAAGAAGGTAATTTTTTTCTAAGTAGTTAATATCTGATTATGGAACTAAAATTTTTGTTATTTTTTTTTCAGGCAAAAAATTGTGCTCAAACGAACACCCAGGCTCATCCATTTCTCATCGAAACATGAATAAATTTTGTTATAATTTGAAAAATGTTTATGTATTCAATTTTCTGCATAATAAATCCCTGAATGTCATGTAAATCTCGTAAGAAAGCAGTCTCGAGGCTACAGGAAAATTTCGAACCCTCCGCAAATTACAGGAGGAAACAGTTCCGATTCCACAGGTGATTTTGACAGTTGTTTTCCTGTAGTGTTTTTCTGCCCTGAGATCGTCCTGTAATTTTCAGCTGTTGAAAATACAGGACGAAATCGTTCCGACCACAGGAAAAAAGATTAAGTGTGTACATTAATTTTTGCAATTTTGTTACTTTATGAAACGAAGGATTAAAGAAAGTTTAGTTTGTCTGTGTCAGATTGTTTGATTGGGCCTAAACATCAATTTCTAGAAGAAGATTTTTTTTTTGTAAGGCCTCGTTTTCACAAAACTTTCTATTGATGCGTGCATAAATAAAATGTATAACACAGTATAACAGTTGAAAATCGAGTAGTTGAAGCTTTTGTTAAAGCTCATCTTCAAATTTCCGTCATCGATTCACATAGCGCAAAGGGTCAAATACAATACCATCCAATACAAAGCCATCTTTGTTATTTGTTTTTTTTTAACCTTTTTGTGAAGTTATTTTAGCTTTGAGTAAACCCCCTTATTTTAGAGACTTGTTTCGCTACCCTGAGAGTTTTCAAACAACAACGATTTAGAAATAAAAATGATGGAATCGTTGGCATTTCTTTTCCTTGGCGGTGTTGGAGCAGTTGCTCTTAAAAGTGGTGAATTGTTGAGAAGTTCAAAGCCGAGTTACAGAATTGTCAAAAGGTATTAAAGGTGGTATACCTAATAAAATAAAATCTGATTCACATTATATTTTTTGTCAGGAAATACGCTCCTAGAAGATTCTGGATGCGAGACACGTGGAAACTTCGGAACATCACCGATACCTACGGTTCTTTTATGAGAACTTTAGATCGAGACCCACAGCTATTTTTCAAACACTTCAGATGCACTCCCGATCAGTTCAAGGAACTCCTTAACTTAACACGTACCAAACTGCGGAAACAAAATTATCGTGCATTGTGCCCAAGCTTTCGGCTTGCAATTACCTTACGATATTTGGCGTCAGGAAGTTCTCAGGCCGTGACGGTGGAACATTAAGAAACGCCGCCTTCGGAAAAAAAATTGTTTGGTGGGACGGTTTGGTGGGACTTTACCTGTTTCAGTTGCCAGTGTAATTTGTTTACACACTCTCTTTTTTAAACTCAAAATAAAGTTGATTTGGTTCAAAACAGCATTTTAGTGGCAGCCCTCAAATTTGAGTTTAACTGGGAAATCACAAAACTAAGTTCTGATAGGCACAACTAAGTTCGGCAGTCGCTGGAAGTAACATCCGGAAGTTTCTTTGTAGTTTTGACCGGGAGTATCATAACTTTACACCGCTCTGTAATTTGTTTTGACTATGCCTATTTGGACTAAATTTTTCGATTGCCCAGTCGAACTCAAAGTTGATGGCTGTCACTGAAATGCTGCCAAAACAACTTAATTTTGAGTTAAAAAAAGGAGCGTGCACTTAAGATGAAAAGAGAAGCTTTTTGTTTGACAGATTTGACAGCTGATTTGAAAGCTCCAGCAAAGCTTTCAACTGTTATACATTCATCAAAATTTTGCGTCCAGGGGCTTTTTCTATTGATGAGTGCAACAATTGCAGCTGGAATTGATTTTAAAAAACCATTAAATATAATGTTTTAAAACTTCTGTGAGTGCAAAAACAAGTTCACATCAGTTTAAAAAAAATATTCTGATATTTTGAAAATCAAAATTATTTACAAAAGTGTGTATTTTACGTATAAAATTTTAAAGATGCATGCATCAATACGTTTACATGAATAGCGAGTTTTGTGAAAACGCGGCCTAACAGACAAAAGTTGAAAGTTGGCACTTGCACCGACTTTGAAATTGCCCCGCTGTACCTTTTATAAGCAAAATTTCAGAATTGGAAAGTTCTAGGATTTATTTTGGATACTTTTCTACGAGTATCGCGATCTTCGTGAGGTCAAGTTAAGAATTAAGTTCCAAGTTCACTTTAGCTGGATTAAGCTTCTACATATTAGGTAATAGTCATTTAAATTGTATCTACAAGCGAACTTACGAAAACCTGCACATTAAGATAAATTCATTTAAAAAATCATTGAAAAATGAGAATAAATAAACTTTAAACAACTTGAGAAATGCCAAAATAAACTAGAAATTTATGAATGGAAGAGCATAAAGGGCGGAAGATGGTGACTTGATGATAATTTCAACTGAAAAGAACGCATTTAACTCACCAGTAAATAAATCCCCTCCGTCAGCTTTTCTGTTTTCTGTCAAATTGCTGTCTTCTCCTTCCGTTAGTTGATTTAATTCATTGATAACTTCGTCAGCTTCAGCATCAACATCGTCTAGAAATTTATTGAAAATTTTGGTTGGTTATTGTCAAAGGTTATTTGAATAAAATGAAACTCCATGCAAGCAGTACGTCAGAAATGTGCTCACCGTCATTCATTGTAACACCTTTGGCTTTTCGCTTTGTCGTCTTCATGTCTGTTTCATCACTGTCACCAATCTCGTCTGACATGTCGTCGTCGTCAGACATTTCCGCATCGGCTTGAGCTAGGAATTCGAAATTCGCTATAACAGCTGCCTCCGAGTCCAGGATCATTGCTTCGGTCATTGATGAGGGTTGAGATTTTTTCGCCGGTGTCCGACGACCTTCTCGAAGGTAAAATGAAGTTTAATATGGAGAATGTGGTATTTGGGTTGTTCAAACGCAAGAGCCTAAGAGTACTCACCTTGTGATTCACTTGCGCGTTTGTTGTTTTCGCTGCCACCATTTATGTTCGGATTGACATTCTCCTCCTGTTCGCTGTTGTTGTTTAGTCCCAGTAACGACCGGACTCGGTTCGAACGGATGTCAATGATTGTTTCTGTGTATCCAATTTCCTGCAGATATTGACGCAATAGTTGCCGGCCTTGCCGCCATGTTATGTTCGAAACGGAACTGTACGGTACTTCTGGATCTGTGAGAAAAACATACGGGAGGAATAGTAGGTTGTAGACAAATGAGAACATTTCCGTTATATTTAAAAAAAATCTAAAAGATTTATAGATGTAAGAAAACATGAGATGTTTATCAGGCTGATCTATGTTGAACTTCATATTTTTTTTTTGAAGTAGTTGCAGCAATTATAGTGGTTAAATTTCAAGCTTAAATTTGTGTAACAAGTACATTGAAATAGTTTTCTATATTAACTCTAGTTCAAATAAAGATAGACATTTTTTACGTATCATTTATGTTTCAGAAAGGTGGGAAAACTGAGCGAATAATCGGAAATTAACATTCAATAAAAAAGCTTTTTGATAATCTTAGAAAAATGCGTACCTGGGGCAACTTCTGTGCCGATACCCGGCTCATCTGATGGGGGTTTAATATCATTCATCGGGGGATCAACTCCGTACTTTAACCGGTGAAATTTCGCCCTCTCCTGTTTCAGTGCATATTCTAACATTTTAATACGCCTTATCAGGTCGGACTTGAGAGATTCCTGACCTTTCCGCTCGCCAAGTAACACTGCGATTTTAGCCTGCAAGGAAAGTAATCAGATAAATCCATTAGAATATTTGCTAGTGGGATAAGTTTCTTTTGATGCCACGAATGGCGAGGACCATATATAAAAGGTAAAGCAGCAAGAACAAACGGATAAATTGCTCCCATGAGGCTTGGGCCGACCATGAGAAATTAACCAGAGTAATAGTAACCCGTCACGCAAAGAAGCACAGCACAAGTATGAATATCGGAACTGTGACGCAAATAATCTAGAGAAAGGGGGTGGATTAAACCCACCCAAAGATCACTGCCATTAATAATATTGAATTTTTGAATACACCTGAGCCCATTCGAATAAGATATTTCGGAGGAAGTAAATAAACTTTGAAAAGTAGTCACGAATAACATTAATTCTAACAATAAAAATAATTTAGGCTTTTATAAAAGATGTGTTCCGAATTGTCTTCAGATGTTGATAACCTAAATCAATGGATTTCTAAAATATGGTTTGCAAATTTAAATATTCAACACCAGAAAAAATTAAGGACAGAAGTAGGGTTGCCGACATTTCATTTAAGGGGGGGACGGGTTTTCGTATAGTTCAACTTCAAAAAATCAGCGGTGGATCAATTTTGATAAAATTACATTCAATGTGATGCAGAACATGTTGTTTACAAACGCTGAAAAGATTAGCTTGATTCATGCAAAGCGAGAAAATTATCACGTAAATTGTTATGGACTGCTGGTGTCTCCACTTACCCTGCTTTATGGGGTAAGTGGGGACGGTAGATTTTCCCTTTGATTTCTCAGGAAATTTTCAATAAATTTGTGTTTTCTTGGTTGAATACGATACATTATTGCTAGAACAGTCCAAAATTTTGAATAGATTTTAAGGTACTATTTATAAGTAAAGCATCTTTCAATGATTATTTTGTGTAATTTAGGTTGCAACTCACGAGATCCGATTTTATCGAAAATATATAGGGGAGAATGAGGATACTTGATCCCTGGGGATACTTGATTCCTTAGCTTTATCTCCAAACTGGAATGTCTTACATAGATCAAATGTTCTAGAAAAATGTGCCAAAATGAGCAATATAACAATGCTTGTAGTTTAAAAAATTTTAACAAAATAATTGTTTGAGTAATTGAACTTTGTTTGAAAAATTTCACAAAATGTAACTTGAAGATCTTTTTTCATCACTTTAAAATGTTCCTTACACGGGAAAATTATGAAAAAAATATTTGTTCCAATGTATCAATCGTTCGAGCGTAAAATGAACTTCATAATGTCATATTTTCAAAGTAATGGAAAACTCTCAACTTTTTTAGGAAAAAGTTTTCTAAAATGTTGATTATGGGTACAATTGATCCCCTAGAGTTGGGTACACGCAGAGAAAACTTGGATTTTGATACAAAACAAAACTGACTTTGATTCAAAACATTCAGTTTTTTGAATCAAAATCCTGTTTTCTTTGAATCAATGAATTATCGTTCTGATTCAAATGAATAATTTTTGAAAGAAAGAATTAATTTTTTGAACTGAATAATTTTGGACTTTGATTTCAAACAAATTCTTTGATTCAAAAGAAATTTGTTCAATTGCACATTTCGTTAAAAACAAAGTAAATTTTCTTTCAACCAAAGAAAATTGTTTTCAACAGAAAGGAATAATTTCTTTAAATTAAAATTTTAAACTTAGAAGATATTTTGGATTGAGCAAGAACCGAATTTCGAATAAAGTTTGTCCGGTTGTGTTGAAAATCAAAACTAGTGAATCAGAGGATTCAGGATGAAGAATGGTAAGTGTGTGTTAATCCATTAATCAAAAAGTGAATGTTTAAGATTTTATATAAACACTTGCATTACAGGACCACGGCAGATTCCGCCCCAAATCCAGCGGTCTGATTATCTTCGGCCCGATCTTCAGCGGTAATCACCAGTTGGATGACCACTAAAGCTAGCAACCGGAGCTGCTTCCGGAAGTCTATTGAGCGGCCCTCAGGCCAAAATTAGGACCAAAATTATAGTGAACCAGTGTTAGTGTTAATTTTATGAATAAAAATGAATTTAAAATGGAAATTCTTTCTTTTTATTATTCATAATTCCTAATAGGAACTTCGGGACAACAGAAAATATGTCTTCCAATTGGAATAAAAGGAAAATGCTTCAATGAACCAATCCTTTTAAATCTAAATCTAAATTATATTGTAGCAAACAAGAACAACTTTGCATCAAATGGAACTGTTTTTTGTTTCAAAGCATTAATATTATGATTCAAAGATTTTTCAAAAGAAAAATCCTTTGAAACAAAGTAAAATGCCTTTGAAACAAAGGAATTTTTATTTATCCCAAAATCAAAGGAAAAAATCCTTTGTTTTTGCGGCACTTTCCTTTGAAATAAAAAATCTTTTCGCTGCGTGTACAATTGATCCCCCTTCCATATTTATCAAACAATAATTGTCAAAAGAAAAGAGCAAAAATAATTTATTTTCTCTTAATTATAAAAAAAAATAGCGCCTTTAAGTATGCAATGTTATTAGCGTTGAGACAAAGTTATAGAATTTTCTTCTTATGTCTGCTATAAATTGTGAAATGAGAACAAACATGACCAAAATAGTCGATTAACATTCTATATTGGGGTTTTGTATGATTTTTATACAAGGATTAGGGCTTCCTGAATAAAAGATCAAGTCTCCTTCAATAGGGGATCAAGTCTCCCCTAACTTCAGAAAAATCGCAATTTTTTTACTCCCACGAAAATGCTTCTAGTTCATCAACGGGTTCAAGTATCGTTCTAATTTTTGGAGCATAGAAACTTGAAGTTACAATCTGTCAGAAAATATCAAAGACGGCGAGTTACTAAATTGTTACAAAAAGATATGGTGAAAATAAGAGAAGGGGATCAAGTATCCCCACTCTCCCCTACTTATTCCAGAACGAACAAGTATTTAACCCAATATTTCATGATCCGAATGCTAAATATAGCTAAATTTTATTGGATAAAGAAGAGAAAATTGAAAAATGTGTAAACATCAACTCTGTATAAAGCCGTCACCCACCCCAGGTAGGGTTTGAAGACAAAATTTTGTTTTTTTTTTGTAAACACACTCTTTTTTCTTCATTTTTAACCGTCATTTTTTTTTCCTAACTGGTTGTTTCGAAAGTAAGGATTGTTTCAATGTAGAGTTATTTGTCAAAAGCCAACTAGTTTACGAGAAATTTGCAATTGGAAAACATACACATCAACTCGACATCGTAATTAAAAAATAGAAAATTAGCAAAAAGTCGCTGTAAACATCCGCTATTGTCGGAATTGTATGTCTTTTACAGTTGTTGGATAGATAACAAGTAAATATAACATTGTGCATGGAAGGTTTAAAAAAAATAGTGAAAGAACAGTATTGTTTTAATAGCCATCGCCAATAGCCACGTGTAATCGACATGGAGGAGGCATATTTGTATACATTAGACGTGATCTAAACTTTAAAATGCTCTCTAAATTTGTCTACCCAAAGGAAACAAGGATTAACAGTATCGAGTTTATTATTTTTTAGATAACTATAGGCATTGGTAAAGTTTTGTTCGGTGTATACTCTATAATCCTCCTCGAACTGATTGTGCTGAATTGATTATTATCATCAATCATCACGAATCTTTTGCTCTTAACTACTATCATTCTTTTCTCATTGGGGATTTCAAATACATACAATTTTTTTTTAAAATACTGCAACTATTCAACGGTTTCGTGACTCCTTACAATTATAATCTCTCGAATGTATAGCTTTGGAACTAATGTTTTTTTCTTATCAGTGGTTGTTCACAGCTTGATTTGTTATTGACAAACTCTTCGAGCTCGGTTCACAAATTCAATCAGATATCTGTTTCTGGAATAACTAGACACGATATGATTTTCTTCACTCTAAAGTATTAGCCTGAAAATAATACAACGGGATACTGGTGTCGGGATCACAAAAATTGTGACGGTGATAGTCTCAATATTTTTCTTCAGAACTTGAATTTCATTGAGCATAAACAATCCTGATATTATCTAAAGTATTCTCAATAGAAATTCACGACCCTTTTTTTCTTTTCAAGTTTCGATAATTTAAGAGTAAAACTTGGTTTAATAATCCCGATCAGGAGAGCATATCAAAATAATAACTCAAACGTATCTCACCAAGATATTTACATCTGTTTCAGTTAAAATAAAGTACTGAAAAAGTTAGATTTTAAGTTTTTCCAATCTGAATTATATCTTATTCTGATTGACAGACTTGAATGGGGTTGAGATAATTTTCAATGATAAGGAATTTTTTCGGGTTGTCCCAAAATAAAATGATAATATCTTATTTTGATATATGTACAACTTTTTCTGAAACACGGACATCGAAGTCAACGGCCCAAACCGTACATTAATGAGTTTCGTTCAACAGATCATTAAAATTGGATCGGATTTTTGGGAAACCAAAAATGGAACATGGTCTTAGCAAATAATATGGTTTATTGACATTCCACTAGAAATTTTTCTCGAAGCATTCATATCTTGATAAGTTATAATTTTGATAGGATTTGTTCTGCCTTATATCAAACTATGGTATCTGAACGAGATATAATCTTGAAAGGAGCATATCAAAAACTGATATAATTTAGCTATGATCGTATAGATTTTTTGATATAATTTGAGATATTTTAACATCCTACGAGTACTGAATTATAACTCATTTGGATAGAAAAAAAATTCGTATCAAATATCTCATCTTGATATAATTTTGTTTTTCCCTCCTGATCGGGATGATATTAAAACTAGCTGACCCGGCAAACTTCGTTTTGCCCGTTCCTTAATAATTCGTTGGAAAATGTTTCCAGTTCTTTAACTACTTCGTGCTCGTAAATCAGTTTTCGTGAAAATCGTCTTCAAGCTGTTCCAGTTTTGTCCCGTTTCTAGTTGATTTTGTATAGTAGCCCGCCTTCCATAGAAAGTGAGATTCTTGAAACTATTATACAAATCATCTCTGACCCGAAAAACCCTCGAATACCAAATTTCACTTCATTACAACCAAACATTCGTACGTGATGGTGTTACAAAGAAAACGCCTCCATTTTTATATATAAGGTTGCTATGACACATCGTGATATTGCGTACCGGGCCTGGAAACGAAACAAATCCTTAGAAAATCATGTATCATTCTGACAATTAAGGAATAGAGTCAACACACTAATTCGTAAAGCCAAAATTCAATGTGATAAACAGCGAATCGATTTTAATCTACTACCAAAAGCTCTTTGGAAAAAATATCAAAAGTTTAGGTTTGTCTCAAAAATCCATATACGATCAACGTATTGGTTTCGCCAGATGAAGTCATTAAAAATTTTCTTCTCACTTTATAAATTGTACCAATACTTTTATACTTTTATCTAGTTTGAATAGTTTTGGATTTAGATCAGTTCAAGAATATGAGATCATTAATTGCATTTTTTTCTATAAAATCTAACGCCAATTAGTTTTATAATACAAATTGTTCTTTCCCATGTTTTGAAAATTTTGAAGCACCTTTTTATCACTATTATTAAATCTTTTAAATTTCCTTATGGATGGAAACTTTCAAAAATTGTACCTAAATATGCGCTGAGCTCAAGAATTCCGATTTTCGAGAATTCCCCACTTTTCTCTGCATCATACTCATAAAATTAGAATTCCGTCTTCTTCTCTCTTTTCCCGAATGGTTTGCCATTTTGAAATAAACGGCTATGGATTGCAAATATTCTGAGAAATTTTTTTGGCAAGATAAATTTAATGAAATTTAGGATTCAATAGGTTTTGTATGGGAAAACGACCTTTAAGGATTTTTCCCGAGTTTGATTCGAATTTTCATTTTTGTGCCGGTTCTATTTTCAATACCCGGTTTGCTGGGAACCCTGCTACACGCTAAGTAAAACTTTTGGTCAAAAATTAAAAGCTTAATTCTACGAAAATTATTCGGAAATGAATTAAAAAAAGGGAATTAGGCAGATGTAAAAAAAAAAGTTATCAGCTGGGTAAGAAAGTACGTTTGGAGACCTACATTTTGATTGTACTAAGTTATCTGAAGGATATTCGGTTTTCGAATAAAGCAAACAAAATAATAAAATAATAAGCCACCGACCGTGGCCTAGAGGATAGTTTAAGTCTTCTAAGCCAGAGGTCTTGAGATCGAGTCTCGGTTACGGCTGGTGTTGTTAGCATCAGAACGATGCATTAAACCTTTTAAAGATGCACGCTTTAGTATTAAGTTGAATTTAGATCTCTCCAAAGGAACATGAAAGTTCCCTGAGATCTTATATGTGTGTTCGTTAAAACAAAAAAATAATAATAAAAATCTTAACTCGAAACAGAGAATTTGGTGCATCCACCGTATTCAAAATTCGATACCGAATTCTTTTGAGCTTCTTTATTTAGAAAATGAGTTAATATTTGTATTTATATCGAATAAATAATCCATACATGCACGCTGAATGCCATTTTAAAGATTAAAAAAATATAGATATTTATTTTGAAATTTTGTTTTTTTTTGTGAAGATGTTTAATGTCATAAAATATTAAACTGAGATATAAATCTTTTACTGGCAGAATCTTATAAAACTTGCTTAGGGCTGAGGGCGTTTTCGTTTAGGCTCAGGGTAGCACAGTTTCACAAAAGATAACGAAGAGATTTTTTTAAAAGCTGCTGACATCTTAACCGTTAAAAAAGCATTTCATTATGAAGTCTGTAAAAAAAAATTAAATTATATTACCAACATCAATTTTTGAAACGTAATTGATCAACACAATTGACACACATTTCCCTCTACCTGATTTTACTAAAATACGTAGTTATGAATTTTTAAACCAGATTGCAGGTATTTTTATGAATATAAGCTTGGAGCTCAGGGAGCACAGAAGCATCACTTTTTATTCTTTGCGATTTTACAATAACACACCGACATTCACTCACGAAAGTAACGATTTCAGCTGTGCAGCAACAGCAACAGTATTTATGCGCCTCGGGTTGTACTTTAATTTGTTGAACGTCTATACTCCTCGAAACAGTGCAGCAACGTTAAACGCAAGGCAAACAAAATTCGACTAAAACACAAACTCTAGCGAAAGATGGAAAATTGCTTATTGCACTGAGAAAATGGACACATGGAGTCGCAAAAAAAGTCACAACAATAAAAATGAGTGAGCTTGTTTTTTTTGTCTGAAACGTAAACAACAATTATTGCATTCTACTGGGTGTTTTTAAATGTACCGCTTAGTTTGTTGCTAGTTATGTACCTCTTTTGGATTAACTGTTATCAACCTTTCTTCTGAGGTGAGTTTCTATTCGATTGGACGGTTGAGGTACAGTTTTGTATGTGTCGGTAGAATGCTTTCCATTAAACGATCGGCATAATTGTGAAATTCTAAAATGTTACTGTTTAGTATTTATTAAAGATACATAATTCCGATCTCTTTTTAGGCTCAATTCGACAAAGTGTTGCTGTCGTCACGTGCCCAGGGTTATAAACCGATACTTCGGAACCGGAATTGCTTACTTCTCACTCATTAGTTAGATGTGTATAAACCGTTAATCTGTGTCTGCTGCTGCTATCACAAACATTCGCTGTGACGACGACGACGACGATGTCTAGTCTTGTCTTGCTTTAGGCAGAAAAAGCAGCGGGGTCCCTTCTGCTCCTCCATCTTATCCCACTGTGACAAGCATAAACAAACTCACAAGAAGCAAAACAATTTGAGGCTCAAGAGGACGTACTCCCATTTTGGAAGCGTTAAGAAAATCGTATTCTGAACGGAGATTCAAAATTGAGTGGTCTGCATTGGAAAGTTGAAGATTAAACAATGATTTCCAACTGTTTGGTTTTGCTTTTCCCGAAAGGTTTGCCATTTTGAAACAAACGGCTATGAATTGCAAAAATTCTGAGAAAGTTTTTTAGCAAGTTAAATTTAATGAAATTTAGGATTCAATAGATTTTTGTATGGGAGAAACGATCTATAAAAATGTTTCCCGGTTTTGATTCGAATTGCCAGTTTTTTCCCGTCTGCATAAGAAAGTTGAAGATTAAACAATGATTTCCAGCTGTTAGTTATTCAAATTCACTCTCTATTCAAATTTTCAAATCCCTGTATCTTTTTATCACATAAGAAACATAAATTTAAAACATTCAGCGAGTTGTAGTATTTTTAATAAACTAACGACTGATAAAAAGTTATGTCAATAAAATGAATATGTTATTCACACGTTAGCCACAACTCCGCAAAGTATGTTTTCAGGACAAAATAATTTACGCACTCTTGATAACCTTACCAGATAACTTTTTCTCTGCTTAAATTTTTTTTCCGTATTTTTATAAGTCAAAAATCATTCAATGCTCTGCAAACCCTGTCGAATCTAACGGTTTTATTATTAATTATTCTCTTTCAAGGGCGTGATTGAATCCGAAAGGATGGTGAATAAGCAATATTTCATAAATATTCGTAATCTTCAAGCTAAAAACCGTCAGGGAGGTTTTTTCAAAGTTGAAATGCTTGAAAACCTAAATATAAAATTTGGTAAATTTTTAGAATTTGCGTACTGTCCTGTACTATATATTTCAAAAAGTTAAAACTAGTTGAGAACTTTAAAAAACACGTGAAGTGAATATCCAGCTGAAAAAAAAAACCTATGAACTGTTCATTGTCGACGCTAAATCTTTAGAAATATACACCATTGTTGATTTTGACAGAAAAATATTTGTAAGCTAAGACATCCAACTTCCAACAGCCTTATTTCTAGTTTTGGAGTACAAAAACCTTGCAGATAATAATCGCCATAAGTAAGTAAGAACAAAATGCCTTTGATACTTTATAAAATTATATCAATCAGGGAATGATTTGGTCACAAAACTATTAACCTTGGCATCTACAAAAATGTAATGCCCAATTTAACCACCACTAGGGGAGATGAGAGCATAATGGCCACCTTAAGGAAAACGCTTATTTAGCCATAGAGAACAGCTGTAATATGTGAATTACATCATCGATTCGTGTTCAGACATTCAAATAGTCTATTGCCTAATTGGATGAAACTTGAAAAAGTAGATAAAAACGTTTAAAAATGCATTTTAAAATTTTTTGCCGAAAGCTGAAAACCAGTCACTGTAGAGGCATAATGAGAAACCCCCCGAGGCAGTATGAGCACCATTAATGAAGGCATAATGAGCGTTTTCTGCCGGGGAATCTAGCAGCGAATTCGACTCGATGAAGTCAACTGAGTAATAGAGCTACAGCTTGACTTGTATTGTCTGACGATTTGGCCTATTGGTTAGATGTCGGAGAGGTAATCAGTAGGCTCGAGTTCGATTCCTGATCGAGGTGATTTTCTAGCCGCCTCTAGTGAACAAAATTGATTAAAGTGAAAAATCAAAAATTTTATGATGGTAAAAATTGAGAAACAATGTGTAGATCATGTTGCAGTGCGTACATTTCAGGTCAAGATGATTTAAAGGTCATAAAAGCTTATTTGGTGGTGCTCAAAAATTATAATATTTTCGTCACTTGAGAACCTAGCTGGTTATTATTTAATATTTCTGTAAATATGAAAAGGATATTTCTTTTTTGGTGAAAAATTAATACTATAGGTAGTACGAAACAAGTCCTCATGAAAATTTGTTTAAGAAAATACGTACTTATGTAGAAAAAAGAAGTGCTTATTATGCCCTGGATGCTCGTTATGCCCTTATCTCCCCCTGGATAAAAATAACAAAACGTGTTCGTGGTCATTTTGAAGGGTTAATCGTATTTTTGGTATTCTACAAAATTGAAGAATATTTGATTTCATGATCTTTTTACTCTAAACTCAAGTTTTTTTTTCAGAATTTTCTTACTTGTTGATTGAAATTCAGTTCTAAATATTAAGTTTTGGATAAGATTGCACTCGCTTATGAGATTCTGGTTCCATAGCATTAATCTTGAAATGGTATTTCTGTTACCATATTTTGGATCCAGTATACACAGTAAAGTTTTGCCTGGATTTCCAGCAAAAGAAAATTGCAAACATTCTCTTTCTTGCGGATTTTCCCAGCACTTGATCTTTACAGCTGAAAAACCAGCATTCGATCTGTCAAACTCGAATTTGGTTTTGTTGTTGCTAGTTATTTTTCGATACGCGCGAAAATAGCTGGAAACTTTGCTGTTAAATCAGCGGGACAAAAACCAGCAAAATTTTGCTGGTTTCTAAGCAGAGAAACCTCTAAATTCGGCATCATATATCTATCTCAAAATGAGCTAGACCAAATTTAACAAATTTAGTATTTTTGAGTCACCGAAATACTGTGTTTAGTTTCGTAGAACAGAGTTTCATTATTAAATTTATAACATTTGAGTTATCTTTCTAAGCGTAGCACATTCGCGGCAAGCGAAAAATGCGATTTCTCGTCTTTGGTCCGCAACGTGTTAGTTATGGAATTTATCTATATATATAAAAATGAATTTCTTTCTGTCTGTCTGTTCCCTATAGACTCGAAAACTACTGAACCGATTTGCGTGAAATTTGGCAGATGGGGGTATTGGAGGTCGGGGAAGGTTTCTATTATAGTTTGGGACACCTCCCTCTTCTTGGAAGGGGGGAGGGGGTCATATAAATAAAAGTGATAAGTCTTCATAAATCGAGAACTGATCATGCAAATGGAACCAAATTTGGCATGGGAGTGTATTTCGGTATGAGGAATGTTTCTATGATGGTTTGGAACCCCTTCCTCCTTCCAGTGGGGTGATAGGAAGGGGGGAGGGGGCCTACCTTACAATTTTTTACATATCTGGAGAACTAATCAAGCAAATGGAACCAAATTTGGCATGGAAGGGAAGTGTAATACGAGAAATCGTTCTATGATTATTTCAGACCCCTCACTCCTTCCAGTGAAGATTTAAGTAGGAGGGGAGGGGCCCTTAACCCCCTTTTTATCACACTTGAAAACTATTCGAGCAAATGAAACAAAATTTGGCTTGGAAGGGTATTTGGGTACGATAAATAGTTCTATGAATATTTGGTACCTCTCGCTCCGCTTATTGAGGAGATAGAAAGTGGGGAGGGGGCTCCTTTACGGTTTTCAGCATTACTGGAAAAATAATCAAGCAAATGGATCCGGATTTGGCGTGGGAAGATATTTGATTACGAGAAATGTTTCTATGATATTTTTAAAAACCTCCGTTTTCAAGGCGGAAAATCTTGAGGCATGAGGTTGCTCCCATACAATTTTTCACATCACTCGGGAACTTGCCCAGCAAATGGAATGAAACTTGGCTTGGGAGGGTATTTGAGCACAAGGAATGTTTCTGTGAATATTTGGTACTACTTCCAGTTGCGTGATAGGAAGGAGAGAGGGGCTCCTTTACATTTTTTCGCATAACTCGAGAACTAATGGAAACAACTTTGGCATAAAAAAGCATTGGGAATACAGTTAAAGAAGACGAGAGCTCAAATCCGATTGTTTTGCATGAACCAAGAACTTTTCTAACAAATGGAATCAAATATGGTATGCGAACAATCATACAATCGAACAAATGGACAGAATTGGACATGGGATTGTATTTGAATACACGGAATGTTTGATCTTGATCCCCTCCTTCCAGGTAGGGGATAGGTAGGAAGAGGGGTTCCGATACTAATTTCATAGCATAACTCAACAACCAATAAAGCAAATGAAACCAAATTTAGCATGAGAGGGTATTCGAACACAACAAATGTTTTTCCAGTGGTGTAGCACCCCTCCCTCCATTCAATGGAACGATAAAAAAGGGGGAGAGGGTCACACATATTTTTTTAATATTTCGATATTTCGATAACTAATCTAGAAAATGGAATCAAACTTGCATAGAAGAAAAATTGGGTACTAGCAATGTTTCTTCGATTGTTTGAGACCCCCTTCTCTTGCCAGAGGGGTGATACAAAGTGAAGAGAAAGTCACCCATTTTCTGAATAACTCGAGAACTTATCGGAAATGGAGTCATGGGATCGTATTTGTATACAAAAAGTGTTTTACTGATGTTATGAAACCCCCCCCCCCCCCCTTCCTTTTATTAGCCCTATATGGAGGAAGGTGGGCACTCTCACAATTTACATAGGGGAGAGTGGGGTATCGTGGGCCATGGGGAAACGTGGGCCACTTTTAATATCTCAGATATGTGTTGAAATAAAAATCTCAAACCAACTGTCATCGTCGTCGCTTTGCGTGAGCATATATTCCTATATGTTGTTGACTGGAATACGCATCATATGCTCCATTTATTTATCAAGCTAAAAACAGTTAGAAAAATGTACTTACATAATTAAAAAAACACCCGCTAATTGCATCGATGGGGAACCTAAAGTTCATAACAAAAATATGCTCACACGCTTATGATCTTAGTTTTGTCATGATCTTTCACGTGGAAAAGGAATTTTTGATGAAACATCAATAAGTCACAGAAACGCAACCAATTTGCAAATCATAGCTTGTGGGGAATCGTGGGCCACACATCTTAAGTCCCTATATTTTTATGTTTTATACACATTCAGAACTTAAAATACGTTTTATCTATCTGTAAAATTTTCTTATGCCAAATGAAGAGTTATGAAAAATATTTTGTCCATCATATATAAGAAATTTTGCCAAAACGTTCGCGAGCCAGGTTTTGGAATCTATGCGATCATACACAGCTCTCTTTTTTATTTTATCATCTGAAATTGCTTTAAAATATCGAAATAAATTAGAAAATTACAGTTTTGGGTCAACTCATAAACTTTGCATGTTATTTGGTCAATTTGGATTTGGTGGCCCACAATTCCCCACCATTTTTCAAAATCCAAAAAATATTGCTTTTTTTCAAACGGTCAGAATTTGGGAAAAAAACTTATTAAAAATTTTAAAAAAATACCTCATGATACCTTGAAAATGTAGAAAAACCATACCATTTTTTATTTTCATTAAGTCTTTTATAATAAAGAAGTTATGGAAAAACTAAAAAAAGTGGCCCGAGATTCCCCACTCTCCCATAATAATTCGGGAACAAATTGGTAAAATGAGTGTCCCGTGATGGTATTTTGCTACAAAAATGTGTCTATGATAGTCACTCACCATATTAAAAAGGGACAACGTAGATTCCATATATAAAACATATGTTGGCATTATTTAAAAAATTATGAAGCAAAAGTCACCAGAGTCATAAAAAGAATTAAAACACGTATTCAACTAAACAATAAAGATTTCAACATAAAAAAAAAAACAATTTTATTTTAAAACCTATGAATGATTTTGGAATTTTATGCAAATAAATCAAAAGTCAATTAACTAGGACCACAAATTTCATTCATTTTTGGAAGGTGTAGCAAAGCACTTCGGGTCAGCTAGTATTTAATAAAAAAAAATCTAATCAGGGAACATGTAATGTAAGAAACCTTCAAAAATCTGCAGGATAATCCAGATTTTCACGGTGTATTGTTCAACATTATTAATATTGCAGTTTATTTAAATAAAAATTTCAAACTAAAATCTTAAATTTGGATCGAGTATTAATGAACCAGATTTATACTGAAAAATTTTAATCCCTTACTTTTAAGTTTGAAGATTTGATTTATTTTCATCGATGATTAAAATATTTGAATTTTTTCAAGAGTTTGATGGATTTATTTAGCTTATTTGATGTAAGCATAGCATAATTTTTTCCCAAGAAAACTTTTTTTCTTATAAAACTTATTCTAAGCTCAAATCAAATGAACTAAATCTTCCAGACTCTTGAGCAAATTATACTGGAGCAAATTTCAAATTCTTCTTCTATAACCTCCCCCCCTCAATTTTTCGAAAATCCCGAAGGGGGGAATAAAAGAGGGGAAGCAAATCAAAGAAATACCAGTCACCAAACCCTGCCCCCCCCTAGAAGTCGGTTCTTCCTACTCGGTTCGTCGAGGAGAACGCCGCGTAAACTGGCTGTATTGCACTCAATGGATAGCAAAAGTTAACTATTACAGCATGTAATAGACCAGTTTTAAATAAGTTTCCAAATCCACTTCTTGTAGAATCTTTGATATTAACTTTAGAAATGTTTACATAATAGATTCTAATAAAAATAGACAGAAAATGAAAATTGTGCAGAGTTTGTAAAAACAACCTATGTTTCACGGTAGATATAATCATGAAGTGGTCCACTCAACGTCAAAATTGCGCGACCTACCTCACTTCATAATAGTTTCTCAAAAAAACCGTTTCAGTGATCGCTGTAAATCTTAATCACAATCAAAGTGATGAGGAAACAAATTGCCTAGTGGGCGGCTTCAAGATCAACACAATACACAATCGGACTAATAAATAACATATTCGTGCACATAATAACGAACCGAAACGAAAATCAAAGTAAACAATCGAAAGGATCACAGCCAAAGTGCGGCGGCAGCTGTTGCTGTAATAGTTTCTTCATCGGCAAAAAAAACAACACAACAACGACGACGCGCTACCATTAATTAATTAATGTTTTTATCGGCTTTTTGTTGTTGCGTGGACTTTTGTTGGTCGGTCGAATGTTTGGTTGGAAACATGATCGATGCAGAAGGGGGTCAATAGTTATTCGTCGCAATCACACACGGGCGACTTCACACACACTGTCAGACAAAGAAATGTCTGCTTTGTAGAAACATTTACGATTTCGGATGGTTCGATTACGCAGATCGAATAATTGGAATATGATTGTTGGTCTTTATGTTATAATGATTCGGACAAATCTGAAGAAGGTTGTCATGTTTTGAGATATTTCATCTTTCTTGTAATCAAGTGAACTTCAACTGTACTTAACTAGTTTCATTTACACTCATTATTATTAACTAGGTGTAGAATCTAGGATAATACACATATCAATTGTTGATGATCAATATAAGATTGCGCGACAACAACAACAACAAAGCGAATGATAATATCGAAATACATTAGAGTGCGAATGAAAAAAGTATACAAACAAGATTATCAATTCATAAGACGTCCGTCAGTAGCACGTTGTGTTACTGAACAGTATCGGTAGTTGAATAACTATCGATAGCAACAGCCAAAAATCGAGCAAAGAGTTTTCTGTCTATTCGCTCATTTCTACTCCCACACATTCGTTATTCGTAAAATTACACTTGGACTGAATTGTTCGTAGGAAACGGTTATTTTTAACTAATCTCCATCGTTGCAAATTTTGCCGGTAGGGTAAAAAGCCGACTGAAAAAAATGTACTTAAAAGAATCTTGAGGAGCTTTCTAAACAGTGTATTCGAAAAATCGCAATACTTTGTTTTGTAAATAACTTTTGAATGCAAGACACGGTAATTAAAATTTGAAACTTGAAAAAAAAAAAGATTACAGTGACGTTTGGAGGTATTTGAACAGAAAATAACAGTATTTGCAGAATAAAATAAAAAATGATAAGAAAATAATTCTAGTTATCACAACCTTAACTTTATCCTACGAAATCTTGTCGAAAATTGTTATCTTCTTTTTAGTCTTTAAAACCAGCTTTGCATTTTATAAGGGAATGTAAAAAAATTTCATCATGATGAAATGAATGAACTTAAGGATTCAATAGATTTTTGTATCAGAACAACAATCTATAGAAAATTTTCCCCGCTTTGATTCCAAACTCCAGGTTGTTTCCCGGTTTTCCCGGTACCATTTTCAATTCCCGAGTTTTCCGGTTTGCTGTCCACCCTGGAAATGAAATTGTTGCCAGTAATTTTCTCAACCTTGAGTACCACGTTTATATTTCGTCTCGTGACGAAGAAATCGAGGGTGTAATCACAGAAATGAGCCTGGAGGCAGAATACATTACATCCAACAGCGTTAGTAAGTTCAAGAGCCTTGATTTGACTTCAGTCGAAATCTTGGATTGTCGTCTACTCAGGACTGCCAACGTCAAAAAAGGAGTTACCAAGTATTCTCCCTAAGCTTCATTTTGTCTAACTTAACTGTGCGGTTATTTGTGCTTCGACCGATGCAATGTAAAAATTGCATAAATTTGGGACACACAGCGTCTCATTGCTGCAACAAGACGCATTTTCTAAACTGTGAGGAGAATCGTGGGGAAGAAGCGTGTTCAGCAATAGCAGAAATAGAGTGTCCTACCCGGGATTTCCCGGGCGGAAATTTCCGGGAATTTGAAAACTTTGGGAATTCCCGATCCCCGATTTGTCTGAAAAATCTATCTGAGAAACTCGGTTGAGATACAAGAGAGGTATAAGCTATAAGCGGTTTTAGTCAGGAGTTTCAAATTTACAGAAAATGTTATGACTTTTTGTGTAGAATTTTCTTAAAATGTGGAATTATACTTTTTCAAAGCATAGTATCTCTGAAACTACAGCTGCTAGGGAAAATCTAAATTCTTGATTGAGGAGAGGGCAATACTTAGATTCGAAATCAGATTTTTTATGCAAACTTGTTGGTTCATCAGTTATCAATGATTGATTGCACTTAAAACTGATTCTTTTAAGAGCGTTCAAACGTCATATCACTGAAAGAAAACTAGGGGCATAGACTAATTCTGCCAAATGATTCGAATTCAGGTTGCCAATGTCTTCCAAATTCAGTTATTGATTCATAGGGACCAAAAATCCTATTCCAATGTGGAGAAAAGGTTGTATAATGAATGGTAGATAATATCAGCACCAACACGTGAAAAGGGTCCATGTTCATGTATGACGTTTCGAGAAAAACGCGTTTGAAAATAGCTAATTAAAAATCACGAGGAATCTTCCAAGTCTATATGATCAAAACGGTGCGTAGCATCATTCTTAATATGTTTTTATCGATACGAGGATATTATCATGGAAAAATAGCTCGCAATTGTTTATACAACCTAGCTGGAGTATGAATTTTGTCTAAATGTACTGTATGGCTCATATGTGTGAGTGAGATGGAGATAAAATTTCCCCTGTTTTCTGACAAACGCTCATGGTTCTCTCTATAGGATTGAGTGAATAGCTTTCCGCATTCTTCTCCTTTCAATGTTTTGCATCTAGACCGTTTGCTTTGTTGTTGAGTGAAGGGTGTATAAAACAATTTGTGTGAGGATAATGTCATTTTATGCCATAAAAATGGCTCAAAATTTTTTGGATCCTTTGCTGAAACTGCATTATAAATCTTACAAAAACTGATAAACTAAAAACGGGTGTTGTGTTAATTAGAGCTTAATATGAGCTATTTGAATCCACTGAAAACGGGTTTTGTTTACTTTGTCTTTTATACCCTTTTCAAATGTTGATGTTGCACATTTTGGATTCAAATCTTTTGCTCATACTATTCAATAAAAACGTTTAAAATAACAGTTTGGGGTGCTGATATAGCTCAGTTGGCAAAGCAGTTTCCTCCTGAGCCGATGACCATGAGTTCAAACCCAAGAGTAAACATGAAACACCTGTACCAGAAAAGTTTTTCAGCCATCTGCATCGTTGATAAAAGTCGTGAATGACACAGAGATGTTAAAACACCTATAATCGAAACAATAACAAAATTTTATAATAGAAATGGATATTAGCGTTTGGCAGAGATTATACTGTGCTACCATTTGCATCTCAAAAACGGATTTCGTTAACATTTGTTCATAGTTTTTTTTATGAGTTGGTACATTAGACTGAGTCGATTTGGGGTCATTTTGGAATTTCTCAAACCCTGGGGTCTTAAAAGCTTCGTCTTGGTCCAAAACTCATCCATGATTTTTTGCAGAACTTTTAACTAACGTTTACATGAGTAAATTTGAACTTTTAAGTTTGTATGGGAAAATTAAATATTTTGTACTGAAAAATCAACATCGTTTTTGTTTCTTCTGTGGAGCCGAGCCAGCTGATGGCTTTTGTGCCAATTTATAAAATTCCTAAAGGAAATTTTCCGCTGAACAACTTTGTCGAAGATCGTAACTTCGTATCTTATTAGGCAAAAAAGTTATTAGCAGTTTAATAGGGGTATGTCTTTTCGCATTGATAAACCATTAATTCAATTGACATCACTGCTGGAGCCTCGTGAAGTATAGCATAAAAAGTAGTCATGCAGTACCTCGATAGGCACCCTGCAGTGATGTCAATTGAATTAATGGTTGATCAATGCGAAAAGACATACCCCTATTAAACTGCTAATAACTTTTTTGTCTAATAAGATACGAGGTTACAATCTTCGACAAAGTTGTTCAGCGGAAAATTTCCTTTGGGAATTTTATAAATTGGCACAAAAGCCATCAGCTGGCTCGGCTCCACAGAAGAAAGAAAAACGATGTTGATTTTTCAGTACAAAATATTCAATTTTCCCATACAAACCTAAAAGTTCAAATTTACTCATGTAAACGTTACTTAAAAATTCTGAAAAAAATCACGGATGAGTTTTGGACCAAGACAAAGCTTTTAAGACCCCAGGGTTTGAGAAATTCCAAAATGACCCCAAATCGACTCAGTCTATTGGTACATAAACCTTATTTTTGGTCCTCATTGATTGAATAGAACAAACTTTAGCGTGATTCAAAAAAGATGCTTGAAGATGCATTTTACCGCTGCTTTTTCTGTGTCAGAAACAATGAGTTTTCATATTCATAAGAAGGTACTTAAATATGTTCATCAAACAGAAGTTGGTGTTCTTAACTCAAGTAACAACAATTGCCTCTTATGAAAACTAAAATTTTTCTAGCCTACTATGAAACCTAAAACATTACTAGAGCACTGATGTGGTCTAGTGAATAGGCTTGCGCGAGTCTGGTAACCCAGGCGTACTGGGTTCGATTCCCGGTATTGGCAAGTAAAACTTTTGGGTTCGAATCCCATAAGTTGCCGACAGGTAAGATGTGTTTCATTGTATAAATAATTATATATTTCAGAGGGAATGCATCTGGGGTTAATCTGAAGAGACTATTGCAAGCGGAGTGGATTGCAAACCATTGTAGGTCTCTGAAGGTTGGATGCCTTTCCTCGACGAACCATCGGCCGTGGAAGCCTGAGAAATAATTCGAAGGCCAAGCCACACAGACATAGGCAAGACCTTGCTACCGATGGGGGAACCATACGTACATACATAGAGTAAAGTGGGGCAAGAGTACGCAGGCGGAAAGAGTACGCACTAGGCTTTTACAGTAAACGATAACACTGAAACTAGCAACACTGTACCGGTTTGAAAGGTCATCGAGTCAGCTGATCATACGTGTTTTTGTTTGTGGTTTGGTTCGCGCACGTCGGAGAAATGAGGTAAGTTTTAGTTTTTCCAATTTTTATGTAATTTCATGCGTATTTGGAAACATTATTACGCTTCGTGGAAATTCGCAAATCAAATCTGCATACGTGACAAAGGCCACATAATTTATATAGATTAAATCTGTGGAACACTCATGCCAGGAAATGATCGGAATATTTAGCACTTTTAGATTTTTTCACAAATGGTCGTAGGGGGCAAGAGTACGCAGGTTTGGTGGGGCAAGAGTACGCGTTAGTTTCCTTCGTCTTTTGCAACTGAGACAGACACTGCAAAAGGAACCAACATGACAATGAAGGAAAAGCCTAAAGGCTCTGAGGCTCCAAAAGAAGCAAAGAGACCACGAAAGGCAAAGCCTGCCTAAAGCTCTTTTACCTTTGTTTGTTTTTTCTTCTTCGATTTGATTTTATAAGAGAATCCTTATGATTTTAAGTTTTTAAGCCATGGAATATGAATTCACGTTTTATTTTAACTATTGTTTATGAAATAAAGGTTTTGTTTCGTTTAATAAATGATTATAATGATTGAAGACCTCACTTACACCGGACCCGAATGGAATACAATGAGCTTATTTTATGCGTACTCTTGCCCCACCTCATGCGTCTCTTGCCCCACTGGTGGGGTAAGAGAACGCTTTGGTAATTTTTGAAAAATATGATTTTTTATCAATGTTTACAAACATAATAAAAACTTTTTGCGTCATACAGTCAAGGTAAAGAGCCTTACTTTAATTTGGTTTAATTACTATGATCGATACTTTTTTCTTTGAAGAGATACAATAAGTACACATAAGTACTTTACTCTACATACTATAAAACCAAAAACATTACTCTCTTTTAAAACAAGATTAAGTAAACATAATTCGATTTTAAAAGAAGGATCGATTTCTTAGGTTAGATTCAAATGTATCTCTAGCATATCATACACCAACCAAACGCATATCGGCATCACATATATGGTTGAGAAAGTAGTAAGCGGTACTAACGAACGGGAGCGAGGGAGTGAACGCAAAAAAAAAATCACGAGAGAAAACTGCTGGCAGTCTAAATTTATACACTCTTGAGGTTTCGCACCACTCCCGTCCGATGTTGTTCTATCTTTCGCGAACTCGCTTTGTTGGCGGTAGAAAAATAAAATTCGGTGGCGCCCCCAACCATTTCTTCCGATAGCAGCCGTCGTACAGAGCAGTGCAACCAAACACGAAGCACACAAAAAAAGCCGCCAACTGAATGGATTTCAATATCATGGTCATGACGCTTATGACGTTGTCGACTGTTCGAAACAAAGAGAAGTGAGACGCCGAAAGCTCATTACACTACCGGTTGAATGTTATGCCCGGTGAAATAGTAATCTACATAGGATAGTGTCATGAAGTATATATTATAAGCGACGTCTTTGTTGTGTTACATTTTTGCAATTATCTGAAAGAAATAGTAGGAACAAATTGTCATGTTTATCGTGTATTGTAAAAAAAGCAGAAACAATTTTTCGATGTGCGACAAAATCAAAATTGTTGCGTTTTTCGTGAATGGTAATTGAACCTAACTGCAAAATCACATAAAAACAATCAGATTTATCAAGTGAAACTAGCTTCGATTACTGATAGTATCTCTTGGACTACCCGAGTTTAGAGCAGAAATTCAGTTTTTGCTCTCAACTCCAAAACTTCAAACGCGTTTTTGCCTAAGCAAGTCAGAAGTGAGCAAAATAAAAAGACTACCTTTCGTGCTTTGACAGCTCTCGAAAGCTGATGATTTCTCTTGAGCTTGAGCTTGAGCTTGCTATCAACTACGGTCCACCTGCGGCCCCATGGCCAATGGCATAATGGTTGCACTCCGTGATTGGTTCGAGATAATCAATGTTGCACAATGAACCAAATGAAAGGTGCTGGGAACAAGCATCACAATCTCACTGTACACTTTTGAGGATCTCCTACTTTGAAATGAACCAATAACGACGCCGGCCAAGTCCATGTAGTCGATAGGAGGAAGGGAAGTGCAGCACATGTGGAGATATGTTTAGCGGAGACCGGCTGTACGCCATCCCTCCACAAATCTCCACGCTGAATGTTTGGGGAAAAGGTAGTGTGGCATGGAAAACCGCCTTGGTAGGCGATTAGGCCACTTGAGACCTAAGCTCCTGATATCTTAAAAAACCTACGTTTCCTATTGAAACTCCTGTTTGAACCTAGAGGCCTTTTTTATTTTACAAATTGGCGTGCTACTTTGTTATTGTACAAGATATGCCTAGATTGTTTTTAACGATTTTAAAGATACTAAATAGTTGAAACTAAATGTGTCCCTAGCTACACTTGGCCTCAGATAATTGAATGTCCAAATTTAGAACTGTAGACAATTTTATTAATTTGAAATTCATATAGAATGGTGTTATGATAACACGGGGGCACGAAATTTTTCAAAATATCTACAAAAATCAAATAAAACTGTTAGGCAAATTAAAAGTTTATTCCTGAATGATATTCCAATTTCTTTTCGTTTTTGTTAAAACTCTCTTACATAGCTCTATCACAAATTTAAATTTTAAAAATCTTTTATGTGGCTAAGATTTACTGTAATTTAAGAACCCGCATTTCTCATCCTCCCAAGGAAAAATGAATTTTTCGATAAATTCATTATAATATTTTTTTTATTGAAGGAATCCTTCTCAAAAAAAAAAAAATCTATAGAACTTGTCATCTACATGAAAAACTTTTTTTTTTTTAATGTGTAGTATCAAAAAAAATCTGTTTCTTAGTTTTGCTAATCATTGAATGAACGTTGAAGTGTGATATGACTCGGAAAAACAGAATTCGTTAACACCATTGAGGATTCCATTTACTTAAAAATTTAAACGGTGTTTAGTAATGATATTTGTTCAAAAACCTCGTATGACAGTAATGTCAAAAGATCTGATTAAAAACATTCCATTACATTATTCGATTTTTGAGTTTCTGAGTATATTGAAAAAAGCTTCCTCAAACCTTTTTAAATATAAATTTAATTAAAAAAAAAAAGAGAACATTACCAAAAATCCTAGCTTGACCTTCCTATCAACCAGCGTTTGTTTGAAAGGACCATTTATTTTTCAAACGGTACTACAAACTTTGGAAGTTTTTGAGTTTTAATGAATAACAACAAATCAAAAAGCATTTAAACATTATTTTAAAATCTAATAATAATCCTTCTGATTGTCTGATAACTGATAATATATGAATAAGTTTAATTCACGTGAAGTAATATAAATGAACGAAAATTTTACTCAAACTATTGAACTGATTGTAAAATTAAATTAAAACATCAATTTGATAGAAAGTTAGAATTGATTTCACATGAAAAATAAAAACCAGTAATATGAAATCAATTTGAGACCGCTCGGAACCTCAACCTTAGTTTCGAGAACATTTTTCATCTAGAATTTAAATAATTTATATCAACAATTTCGACCATTATTTATATTTGAAATCCCTTCAAAATAAAAAAAATATATTTTGTAAATTCTTTAAATAATTATTATAATCCGATGAAAATATTTAAAATGACTGTTTTTTAAACGTGAGCAACATCTGAACAAAAAAACAAATTTGAAAATTTTCTTGAAATTTTGTTTTTTTTCTTGGAAACATTGTTCAATAGTGAAGTTGATAGGTGTAATCTACTCGCCATTGTAATATATCACATTTTACATATTCAATTTATTTATGAGTCACCTAAATTTAATTTATTGGTAACATTCATTTAAAATATAATCAATTTTTGATATCCTTCAATAATTCCACTCACTAGATTGGCAATCAAATATCTGCCTACCCTAAACACTTTACAATACATTTCTATTTATGTTCTGCTTAGGTCAGACTAGATATTCTAGAGCGAACCTTAAAAATATTAAAACAGCTCCGAAAAACAAAAGTCAAGCCATGCCAACTAAAGAAATAAAGAAATACCTATATGATTGTTGTCTATTAGTTTCGCTCAATTTACATCAATCGTGGTCTTGTATTGGAAGTTGCCAAAAAATGAAAATATGATGGAATCAAATTACAAAATTCTATTCTAACTATGGAGATTGATTCTCTGAGCATGCAGACAAAAGATGAAAAACTTGCTGAACCTTTCACGCTATATGTATAAAATTAGCATTCCCCCTCCTCCTAAACTTACACACACACTCTCTCTCACATACACACGTTAAAAACATTTTGAAACCTATGATTTGATACAATCAGTGTGGTGGTAATCCAGATGAGATACTTGAATCAACAACCCGAAGAAAACAAAAAGGAAATCACATTTTAAGGATTCCTACGTTTTTTAACTCTTTAAACAAACTTTAAATAAATAAATAAAAAAGGAATTCAAATACAGCTAGAAATAATTAATAAACTTTCCAAATTTGGCACACATTGGAACTTGATCAAATTTTTAAATAATAGTTTCAAAATTATAAACATAAAAACAGAATACTTAGCTTTGCCTTCTCGAAATCTCCAGCTTCAGATCTCCTTGGCCTTGATATACATACTTTCCAGTCTATATCGAACTCTTATTTCTTGTTTAGTACATCCTATCTTTAGCGATCTTCCGATTTTCACGTTTTATTCCACTGCTAGCTCGTTCATTTTCTATGCAGCCATTGTCACTCATAAATAGGAAACATAGTCAAGAATCTGATCCATCTAAATCCCATCACCTGACCCATCACACTACTCCGACTAACCCACCCACATCTAATGATTTTGGCCCACTCTTTCTTCCAGAGCTCCTTTTGTGTGAAACCACTTGCCCTGATGAGAGGGGTTTTCAGCACTATGTTTGCTATTTTTCTGCCCATAATTTTTCACATCCGCAAATTAGCAACCATGAGTGATTGTAAACAAGCAAGTAATCAAAACAAAGTAAAAAAAAAACATCGCAACATCGCACATATGTAACCTATGCGGCAAAATATCGACACTGAAAAGTTTAATACCCACAGAAAATGAAACTTTTCTTAAGACATTTCTTTTCAGTGTCATTTTTCATTTTCTGCTTCAAGGGAGACATTCCCGGCTTTTGGTAAACACAAATTTCACTTGGATGCTTTCACCGAATTCTCGTTACAGGAAGGATCCTGTCTCGAACCAAAACACTCCTCACGCACACCGGATCTTTAACCAAACTCTGAACACTAATTTAGTAGGAAACAATTGCTAAAACAAATAAAATTTATGAAAAAAGTTCGCTACTCAAAACACATGGTTGAACGCCAAGCAGTGCTGCCAAAACTCTCTCGAAAGCTGATGATTTCTCTCCTAATTACATTTAGATACCAGTAGTCGAGTACACAGAATACACAATAATATTCTCAATTACAAATAATGAAAACGATCAAGCAAAAATAGGAGCTAAATTTGCTCTTTTCGGGGCGATAAAAGTATTTTTTAATTACTGTTCTAAAACATTCTGTCGACGCTGTATTTCTGGCTACCGAATGAGAGATGATGATAACAGATACCGCACAAATCTAAACTAAGCTGAATGCCAATCAACTTGGGTCTCAAAGACTTTGCTGCAATGTAAGAACCAAGCAGTTGGCGTGTTGATGCGATTATGTATGTGAGTTTAAGGTGTGCAGATGAAATGCACCGTTCTCAAAAATAAGTAATCTTCAATCGATAATTCCTTTTATACGATTTTACGAAAATATATGTTTGATCAATTTGACATTAGCCAACCAGCATTTGGTTATTTTGAACTTTGTTTTTGATTTATTAGGTGACTCAAGTAAAACGGTTTTTCAAAAAATAAATCGAAGACGTTTATGTATCAATAAGTTGGTGTTATTGTTATTTAGGAATCGTTTATTTTGAAAACGTCAGATATATCCAGGGAAACAAAAAATCGTTATCTTCCTATAAAACTTGCCAATGAAAACATCCGTGAAAGAAATTATCACAAATTCTCTTCACTATCAATTAAATATCAACTTCTCTCTTGATATGTTGTGATCCCAATTTATCGGATCTTATAAACGTAAGAAGAAAGCACTCATACACAAAAGACAATTTTTCACTGTTTTGTTCGTTTCGCTAAATGCTCAGAGTTAGAATTGATCTGAGAGAAATAAATTTAAAGCTAGTTAACTTAATCGTCTTTGGAATCAGAGAAGATGTTAAATATTACTTGTTCGTATTTATCGTTAAATGTATAACAAGCATATGTGAGGCCCTTGGAGCCATGAGGGTGCTGTTTAAATCTTGAGTTTCAATTGATGTTTACCCTTTCCTTCCCACGAGGTTTTTAACGTTTGAAAAATAAAAATATTGATTTTCAACTAAAGTTCTAGAACAAAAGATGCATAATTTAAAGCAACTTTAATTATCCATTCGATAAATTTTGGTTCTGAGATGGATCATATATGCTCCATTGGGAAGATAACAACACCTAGGGTGTAAATGAAAAACAAGAAATAATTTCAAAAAAAAGGAACTTCATCACCTCATTGATTACAAACTAAAACGATCCTATTTGGTAAAAAACTTCATTGGTATATCCATCCCTCGGTAGTCTAATCATTGAAATTTTTGATATTTTCATTTTTGCCTTGAACAATGGCCGCCATGACACTTTACGCCAGGAAAACAAAACATGCCGGTTTTCGAAAAAAAACCACGAACTTTTGCAAATATTTCGAGACATGTGGTCATTTTAACAGATGAAATAACTATCCTAAAGCGAAAACTTTTTTTTGACGAAATGATTTTTGTGAGTATTGATAAAAAGCTTCACCTGAAGAAAAGTACGTTTTGTTCCCAGTGTATCACCAGTGATCCACTTTACTTACTCGAAAATTTATATGCTTTAGTTGAAATCTAAGTAAACCATCATTTGATTCTGCTTGCATAAGCAACCTACTGTACGTCAGTTTTTTTATTTGAGGAAAATTATAAAAAGTTGCCAAGTTATTGAACAACAAATGACGACTTGATTTGAATTCGAAAAAAATTACACTTTTTTACAGCTTTTGATCTGCCGAGCAAAACCAAGCGAATCGAATTTCTTCAAATTTCGTGCAATCTTTCTCCACTCATATCTACACATTCGGTGAGAAAATGATGTTGTTCCAAAGCGCACAGCTCAAATGCAAGCTGTCCAAAGCAATGGATCACCTGTGCTATCAGTTGTTGTATTCGGATTATTTTCGAGTTCTATATAAATAACATCGTTTCCTACCACGTACCATGCCGATCCTATTTAAAAATAAAAGTTTAGTGAATGATTAGTCAAATAACCATGAATACAAGCGAGATTTACAGTCTAATCTGGCGCTTACGGTTCAAATCCGATACATGAATATTGATTTCATCACTCAATTTTGAAAGTCTGTAAAATCTGGGCACTCTGGCCAAACATCTGGGCAGAATCTGTGTCTGACCAATATCTGGACGAAGGTTCAAAAGTCTTGGTTTTACAAATCTGGGCACCGGGCAACCCTGTGCCATGGTTTTTTTTTTGTATCTATTTAGTGTTGATGTTCGACAAATATTCAACGTAAACTTTAACCACCTGCCTATCATAGCACTCGACGTAGAAATTTTCTAGCTCCAAACTAATCCTGATTTCTTTTCTCGAGCGATTTTCGCTTTATACAACTTTTTCATTAAAGATTTATTTACTTTCATCACCGATCAAAATCTGTGAAAATTTATAAATAGTACAAAGCTGCTTATTTTAAATTTATCAGGACATCTCTTTCGGTAAAACAAGAGCCATTCAACGTCATTCAATTAGGCATTGCGAAGCATTGATGCATCGCTATCAACTGGGCAGGGCATTATAATGAACCATCGGCACTTTGTTGTGTTGTGTCTGGTGTAACTGTTTTATATGCACCTTCATTGACTTGCCGCAAGAATCTTAAAGCCGGCAGGCATATGGAAAGCTACTTAATTAAATTGCCTCGCTCACAACATTAAGTCGCTCAATTAGGGTTGCTTGAAAATAGAAACATTCGCGTTTGGCGCGCAAACTCGCACAGAGCCATCGATGTGGCACCGTTTTAATTAATAAAATCTGTCGAATGACACTTTGCCATTGTTTTATTTATGTGGTGCTAGAATGGCTCAAAATATACCCTCGCCTCTTTTCCACAGATATATTTTAGGAGGCGAAAATCGATTGATATTATTCCATAAAGCTACTTACATCAGACAGATACTGTAGCAAGTTTTGAAGCGGTACATTTTAAAATGTTTTGAGTGTTCGTTGTAGTTTATTTTAATACTCTATTGATCCGTCTTTATCGAGGATTTTTCCATGGGACCAACACAGGTGCAACTGTTTATTGTATCGCAAAAACATGCTTGAACAAATCTAATGCCGTATCAAGTAACCATCTATGATGCACCGTTGCCAATAACGAAAGCGCATCGAAACATAATGACAACTTAACAAAACGTCACAAGTACGGTTTCTTCACGTTACTAGGAATAGGTAGGAAAAAGACCATCAGAATGGGTACGCCTACAAGCACAGAGAGTCGCGTACGAAATTGCCATCGTGCATGGAGAATGGTGTTGACACGGCTGCTTGTTAAGTGTATAGATATGGTAGAACGTATTAATTTACATAATAAATTCCCCCTAATAAGCAAATGAAAGCCCCTCATACACACTAGCGCAATGAGGAAAAACAACAACAAACGACTGCACAAGTGAAAGCACCGAGTCAGCTGGAAATGTAATGCACTTTTACGTGTTTCTATATCTATATGTAGAAATAAATGAAACTATTCGCGATTGCATTTCATCTTACACACTCTGGCTGGCTGTGTGTACAATACTACTACTTTATGCACGCGCCCCGATTATTATTGGCTGTTATGGATGGGGCATACCTGACAGACTTTAAGCGCTGCTGATTGAGTCTAGTCAGTTTGAGTTGAGAGAAGATTGGCTTCGAGCGAGTCTGAAACAGCTTTTGTTGTGTTCGTTGATGCGATTGCATTGACTCCCTTGTCGAACTTGCCAAATGCAACGTCGATTTGAAGTGTGTGCACGAGTCGGCAGAGGACTGGGGCTGGGTTTCCAAATGCCAATACTTAAGCAATGATCGACGCTTCCGAGCGTTTTCGGGAAATGAAACTGGCTTCGAAGCGATTTTTATCACTTAAGTGTTTTTTTTATTATTTTCAAATCAAATCTTGATCTACTTAGTACTGAGCTTCTGAATAACTACAACATCTCTAGTGACTTCAAAGGCATACTTATGATAACGCTGGAAATCTTTTCCTAGTAATGAGAGTAAGGAGTTTACTCGAAAAACAAATACAACACTTTGTTTGGTGAATAAGTTCCCGATCAGGAGAGCATATCAAAATAATAACTCAAACGTATCTCACCAAGATATTTACATCTGATTCAGTTATAATTTAGTACTCAAAATTTTTGATTTTAAGTTTCTCCAATATGAATTATATCTTATTCTGATTGACAGACTTGAATGGGGTTGAGCTCATTTTCAATGATAATTTTTTTTTCGAATTGTGCTTAAATAAAATTATTATATCTTATTTTGATATACGAACAACTTTTTCTGAAACACGGACATCGAAGTCAACGGGCCAAACCGTACTTTAATGAGTTTCGCTCAACAGATTCTTGAAATAGAATCCATATTTTAAGAAACCATAAATGGAACATGGTTTCAGCAAATAATGTGGGTAATTGATATCCACTAGAAAGTTTCTCGAAGCATGCATATCTAGATAAGTTATAATTCTGATAGGTTTTGTTCTGCCTAATATCAAACTATGCTATCTGAACGAGATATAATCTTGATCGGAGCATATCAAAAACTGATATAATTTAGCTATGATCGTATACATTTTCTGATATAGTTTGAGATATTTTAACATCCTACGAGTACTGAATTATAACTCATTTAGATAGAAAATAAATTAGTATCAAAATATCTCATCTTGATATAATTTTGTTTTCCCCTCCTGATCGGGTTTTGAAGGCATGAGAACTTAATAAAATTTTCAGCGAAGCTGCTTAGTGATGTTTAAATGTTTATATGTCAAATTTTTGTGACGTACTGTCAAGTGCTTTCCGAAATAGCGTCTAATAAAGAAGTGTTTTGACTTTAATTTTTGGGTACCACGTGCGCCATCTATAATGTACACTATGAACCACCCTTTTCCCAAATCAAGGTTATTTTTGATAACGTTTTTTGTTTCCTGAAGCTTGATTTTCAAAATTAAAATTTTTGAATGTGATTGAATTTTCAAAAAGTAGTTAGTTTAAATTGGATTGAAGTTATGACAAATTTAGCCCTTTGCCGTCCTATACAAAAACAATATTTTGACTTTCTATCACTCCCCCATCAAATTTTGCATTTCTTTGTTTTTCTCCGGAACGTCCAGGTAAGACTTGTGAACTAAAAGTTTTTGGCTGGCCCTGTCGGGTTCCCGCTGAAGAGTTTGTTTTACTGTCTATTACGATTTTTTTCAAAAAATTTTTCCTGCTTGCTGTCCAAATATTTTGCGCACGATTTGACCACCGTATTTTGTTTATTTTGCCGGTGGGCGGCTAACTAACATTGTAGAAGTTAATTCAGGCCAGTTTCTTAGTCAGCTAGACGAAAAATTCAGAAAAATTTATCTTTTTCATCACTTACCCTACAGACATTTTCGAATTGCTCTTGATAAAACTTCTCATAATTCTTAACTTTATGAAATCAATCAATCAACCTCCTGTCCAAAAAAAATTGTCAATGAGCTTCTGAATTGAACTTGAAAAGCTTGACAGATTGTCACCAATTTTTTCAAGTAAGGTTAAAGCACGAAACCTTTTGTATTTACTTCGTAGAGTTTTTTTCTCATCGCTGTTTGGCCTTGGGCCAACACCCTCAGGATGGACCTGTCGAACTTCCCAAAAAGGCCCACATTTGAAGAAGTGCATTTGTTGAACATACCAAAATTGGCTTAACCTTTTACGAAGTGACGCATTCTCAAAATGACGTGAATGTGTTAACCTGAAAGTGTGTTAACCTCAAACCAGGACGCTGTTGAACGCCATCATAAGAAATATGTTCTTCAGGTGGACGATCACGTCACGAACACGTTCACGAGCGTATTGGTGAAACTGATTATGGGCAGAAATCGAAAAATCGTTATCCTCCGATAGAATTCGCCAATCAAAACATCCGTGAGAGAGATTTTCATCGGCAAGAAGACTGCACTACCAATCATCAATTTCAATTTTGCTCTCGATAAGTTGTCTATTAATTACGATTCAAGTTTATCGTCTCTTTTAACGTTAAGGATAAGTTTTCGCTTCCGGACGAGGGAAAATTTCTCACTATTTTGCATGAAGTTAGGGGCGCTGAGAGTCAGAATGGACGCAAATAGCTGGAGAAGCACTCTCTGCGCTTTTTTCTCTGGCTCCCTTCCAGTTTTGTCAGAGAATAATCTCAGAACTAGAACTGACTGAGACAAAATAATTTCGAATTGATCATCATTGGAAACGGATGAGAAGTCATCGCGTTCTCATGTTTATCAAAGTGATAAACCAGTTATGATTATCAATTCTGCTCGATTTACTTCCCTGATTATGGGTGACGGTGGAGTGGATGTAAGAATCCACGATCTTTCGATAATCTGTCTAACGACAAGATCCTGACATATCTCAAACATTTTGGAGATGTTCTTTCCATTCGAGACCTCGTATGGGGTGAGAACTTTACTTATAAAGGCAAATCTTTAATATCTGCTGTATTGTTAGTGGAAATAAACACTTTCGAAGATCTTGGACATGTGTTCACATGTGTCAACTTTTTAAGAGTTACTTAGGCGTGGAACTATCTTTTGGTGAAATTGAATAAGATTATCTCAAAGAATAATGTTTTATATGATATAAGGAGATCTGATAGGAGAAGAGTTCTGAAATTGTTTATAGCATTCATAAACTTTGTATTAGACGCTAGTACCAGTTTCACCATTATAATTTTTGACTTATTTTCAATAGTTATTGCATGTAACTTGATTTAATTTCCAATTGTTATTTTTTTGTTACTTATCGTCTAAAAAAAATTACAAAAAAAAGAACCCTTTTAGAAATTAAGTCAGGTATGTTTATTAGTTAAAGGCGGACCAGTCAAAAAAATATCTTTTTAGTCACTTCCCCTGAATTTTACGAACTGCGCTTGAAAAAAACCTCTCACATAACTTCATGGAATCAATCATTTCCACTTTCATTCTAATTTTAGCTCACTGTTAGATTCTCTAGGACTTAACCATTTGAAATTCGGTTAAAAAGTTGATTTCAGATGTTTTTGGGTCTCGCACTGGGCCTTTCTTGATTTTTTCTAGATCCTGCCCAAACAAATTTATCAATGAGCTTCTGAATTGGACGCTGTCTCAAAAACAACTTGACAGATTGTCCCCACTACCACTGTATACATCACGTTATTAAACAGCTTCACTGAAAATTTTATCTATTTCTATCCATACACTCAAAAGTCATTCACATAAAAAAGTGTTGCATTTTTTTTCGAATACACTTCTTATTGATGATCCATTTCAAAAGGTATCGTTGATAGAATGCAAGACGAGGGCAAGTTTTGCAATTTTCATTAAAATTTGTGCCTAGATATTTTCACAGATTTCAAATGAATGCATCAAGTTGTCATAGATGAACAACATTTTTTTTCTTTTTCAGTATATTCAAAATTTATAAATTGCTTTTCAATTAAAATTTATTGTACTGATAAAGACGTTAAGTTACATTCTTTAAATATATTGTTTTACCTTAAATGTGCACGTAGATCACCACCAAAAATGCTCTGGAACATTCCAATCCACTCTTTAAAATATATCTACTGTGACTCACAAATTTGGGAGTTAATTAATCTTGAAATGATCTTAAAAAATCCAAAAATATATCCTTGTGCGCAACGAATAGCATCTAACTTCAGCTTTCTTGGACACTAAGTGAGCATTTTGTAGCTGATCTACAGTCTTTTTTCCGAAGCATGTTTTTCGGAATTTTTTCTCAGACAACTGGTTTAGATTACAAGGTTCTCAAACTATAAATTTTGTGCACATTGGTTGAGAAACAAGAGAAGTTTCAGTCAGGACACTCCAGGAACTTTGAAAGGTAAAATTTCTGGAACGGATGAGGATTAGAAGAAATTTCAGTTTTGCATTTTGGCCTTTTGCTCCTTAATATTCTAGTTTCCCATTCCGATTCCATTCTCATTCCTTTTCCATCAAAGGCAGAGGAGAGGATGGAAAAAACACCAAATAAACGGCAGACAATAAACCTTCGTTTGCTAGCCAAACCAACTCAGATGGTGCACTAGGTAAGATATCGGAATGGCAAGCCGAGATGAGATTGTTGAAATGAGTTCGATTCTCATAATAGTTTTTTTTTATGAATTTTTCAATAGAATGAAAATCCCATAAAATATTTTCATTGCTTTGCTTTGCTTTGAATGTTGTGGTCATGCATCATTTTGCTGGTTTTCCAATCATATCATCTTTGGCACAGTAAACTTTTCAGCGCATTTTCGGCACAGGGATTTGCTAAATAGGCATTGGATTTTTGCAACCTCTTCGATGGGTCTACATCTTTCTTATTTCCTATCCTTTAGAAGAGCATAATAAACACGTTTTGAACAGCTCCGGGAGAATTATTATTTTTTATTTGTGATTATACATTTAGACGCTGGCCCCAGATCACCAGCAGGGAAGATCCTTTATCTCAGCCCTATGTGTCGGTCAATCGGCGCCAAATTCTTAGATAGAATTATACATTAAAAAATACTGTAGCAAATAAGAAGCTTTTAAGCATAGAAGTTCTTCTCCATAAATCAAAAGATTTCGCAATCCTTATACTTATTCATTGTAGTCAATACCTCCAATCAACTGAATTTATGTTTCCGCTATCGGAGGGACCAAAGAAATCGTAAAAAAGTTACATAAACTCGGAAATCGAACATTCAAAGGCAAAAGAAAAACACTTGCGGTGTGCAGAGAGAGAATGACACACGGTGTTGCAATTTTCCACCCCGTGCCATTGACGTTGTTACTGTTTTCATTATACTATTTGTGATTGCTTTCGTGACCGTTGATGGTCCACCGCATCCAACGCTCATAATGGTGGGTGGCAGCAGTGTGATGTATGGTGTAGCTATACGGTCATCAAGTTGAGCAGAGCACTGATCGTCGTCGTCGTCCTCTTGCGATGAATGGTATATAGAATGGAGAAGAGGATCTGTAAAATCGATTGACTCAAATGGCTAATCTATGCCATGACGACCGGCAGCTGCATGGTCGTTCGGTTTTAAAGTACTACAGGAAATGAAATGGTGACTTGAATCACGTCAGGATGTTCCAATTGTTACTTTGTATGTATGGAATTTGTGTAATGGTTGTCGCTTAAAGCAAAACAAATGAGCCAACAGCAATTACTAACTACACCCAAAATTCAGCCTCTGTGCCAATGGCGTGTAGTCAATTACATAGCATCATTGGTACAAGAAGATAACGCGATCGGTGCTGATTCGATTTGCTCCCACCGGCATTAATCTCCCAAGTTAACCGAATCGCGTATGTCTGAAAGAAACAAAATAAAAACGCTTTCACGTCCCTCCCTATCGCATCACAAGACGAAGAAGGATGGAAATAAATACCGGCCAACACCAGGCAGCCAGCGAACCGAGCACTGTGCGTGTGAATGTAGCAAAAGCAACAACAAAAACATCCTTCTAATTCAATCCCGGCCGAGCTGTGCGTGTGTTTGCAGTAAAAGCAACGACAACAAAAACATTCCTTCAATTCAATTCGCCGGCAAACAACCACGGCTAAGCGTGCGTGTGTATGTAGCAAAAGCAACAAGAATATATTCCTTCAATTCACCGGCAAACAAGCACCGGCCAAGCTGCCCGGCTTTAGCAGCTGTGTATATGTAGCGTGTGTATGTAATAGCAGGCAGTAAGCAAAGCACAGTTCTCATTCAATGGGTTTCCCGTTTCCTCCACTCCCGTTCCCTTTCCCGTTTCCATCGCAAGACAAATGAATACCTTGAAAGGAGGCCAAACGCCGGGAAGCCACTGTCGTGCGTTTCTTTTGTGATTGATCGGTGGCAGAATGCCTATGACAAATATCCCTGTTCCTGCATGGAGCTCAAATAGTACACTGGTTAAGATGTCGGTCTGGCAAGACCATTTAGTTAGTGATTCGAGTTCGATTCTCCCTACGGGCGCTGTGGTTTATATTTTTATTTTCTTGTTTCTGGGATGAATTATCGCATAGGAACGAAATCCCATAAAATGTTTTTCTTGTTTTGCTTGAATGTAGTGGTCATGCATCATTTTAGTTGGGAGCCGAGTCCTTATGCCAGTTACGGTTTTTCAAACATATCATCTTCGGCACAGTGCACATTTCAGCGCATTATCGGCACAGAGATGTGCTAAATAGGCATTGGATTTTTGCAACCTCTTCTATGGGTGTAGAAGCGGAATCTCATTCACGACTTTACGAAGCTGGTTGAAACAAAATCTATTATATAAAATTCTCTTGTAACGGTGTTTGTAGTACTACTCCTCCGAAATGACCCAAACGATTCGAATGAAATTATTTTTAGAATATTCTGTAGCCATGCGAATCGGTTTATATCGAATAAAAAACACAAAAAGTCACATGAATTGGCCGTTATAATACAATTTGTAATAATTTGAATAAAATAAAAGTCATGGCTTCCATTTTTTAGAGATTTTTTTTCCTTTGGGCGGTTTGTTTTTCGTCTCCAAGGTCGAGGCGTCGCGAGCCAACGTCGGAAGGGGATAGTAACCAAAGCATACTAATCAATGATTGCGGGAAAAATGAAAAATTTTGGCGTCTATTTCTCAACCAAGCATATTTTAATGCACGTGGTGACAATATGCAACGTAGATGTGGCTGCCTCAATAACCATCAAAATTTTCAGAAGAACAAAAAAAAAAATAGCAAGAGCCTTTCTTATTTGGTGGAATTGTTGCCTTAAGGTGGTTAGGGCGAGTGCCTCGATTACCTACATAGGATTCTTTACAGCGACGCTCACCCGTGTGTGGTGGTTTATAATGCAACTTAGCAACCACAAACAAAGTGAAAATATAAAAAATAAATATTTGATCATAAAGAATTTAACGTCTATGGGGTCTGTCATCCCTGACGTGCAAATAACGGTGTCGTGTGAATCAAATATCAGTTGCGTGGCAGTAAATAAAAAACGACGGGTAAATTTAATCCTCTTTGGTTTGCCATCTGCGTGTACCATCTTATGCAGAAAAATACATAGGCAGGTAAGTCGTTTTCATCTAATATTTGATATTCGTTTTAAACTTCTAGGGGATTTCAGACAAACCATTCCCGTCATTCCGCGGTCAACATATACCGATGAGGTGAACGCTTGCATAAAATCATCGCATTTGTGGAGGTTTGTTAAAAAATTACACTTGAAAACGAACATGTGAGTAGAAACGCTTCAAGATCCATCCGCTGAAATATTCTCAAAAAAGCTTCTGGAAATCAGCGACGGGAAATTAGCTGAGCATGAAAACACAGGATGTATCAAATTACCGGCAGACTTCTGCTAAATTGTTGAGTCCCAGAATGATCTCATTAACCGCATATTCCCCGAACTTGACAAAAACTTTCTAAGACACGAGTTGGCAGAAAGAGCTATCTTGGCTGCCAAAAATTATGTAGTAAACAATCTAAATATTAGGATTCAGCATTTAATACCAAGAGATTTAGTGTCATACAAATCTATTGAAATCATTTGCGATACCAACGAAACGATAAACTACCCCTCCGAGTTTTTAAATTCTTTGGATTGTCCAGGCTTGCCACCACATCATCTCCGACCTAAAGTAGGATCGCCAGTAATTTTGCTACGAAATTTAAACCCTCCACGGCTTTTCACGCGTTTAGTAATTAAGAAAAAAATGAAAAATGTTATCGGGGTAACCATTTTAAATGAAAAATTTCGAGGAGAAGATGTCCTACTGCCTAGAATACCAATGATCCCAACGGATATGCCCATGGAATTCAAACGGCTTCAATTCCCAATCCGATTGGCTTTTGCGATCACTATAAACAAAGCACAAGACCAAACGATGTCCGTTTGTGGTCTCGATCTGAGCACACCGTGTTTTTCACATGGACAACTCTACGTGGCGTGTTCTCGCGTGGGTAAGCCATCGAATTTGGTCGTGTTAGCGAATCAGGGAATAACTAAAAATATTGTTCACTCTACCGTTCTTCAACATTAATAATCATTGTTTGTGTTGTTTTCGTGTAGTATAGTTTAAGTTAATAAATCAAAAATTATGTCTGAAAGCCTTATTAAATAATCTTTTTGATATTCCAATAAGACATCACCATTTACTTCCCTATTATTAAATAATCATATAGCAAAAACAACCATAAGATACACAACGTTTGCCTGTAATCAAATATATGAGTTTAGATTCAGAATCAAGATTCAGAATTCATATTAATAATTCAGAATTAAGATTCAGGAATAAGATTATTAATTCAGATTCAAATTTTAGATTCGAAATTCAGATTCAGAATTCAGACTCAGATTTCAGCTTCTGAATCGCATCTGGATGAAAAAAAAAATAAGAAAGCTGAAGGAAGCAAATATAACGATTGATCAAATTTAATTTTGAATTATTCAAACTGTTTTAAACATTGACATTTGAAATTGGTATTATAATTTAGCTTTTCTCTAAATGATTAGATGAGTTATTTAAATTTGAAATTCATGTAGTAATTTTTATCTCGCACAATGTTTTCCGTCAATGTGTTTCGTACTGTCCTAGATGGCAATACAACGTTTGCCGGGTCAGCTAGTTTCTATTATAGATTTCTAATAGATTACAGATTATAGATTTTTATTATAGATTACAATCAAGTCATCATCTACCGCCCAATTAAGCGGTTTTTCAACTTCAAACATGTTTACTAATCCTCATCCGCATCAGATTTCGTTACCCTAATCAGCACTAGGAGTGTCAATTTGACACTACAAGCTCAAATCGTTATAACTTTTGGCGTGTTCAACCGATCTCATTGATGTTTCTCATTATTCAGCATGAAATAAAAAAATCCGAAAAACATGCCTCAGGAAAACTCCTTTAGTTCATATATTACACGTCAAAAAAACCTACTTTTCATTCGATTGCTAGTAAATACTGTTTGAGCGATGGTAGAGTTTTTGAAAAAATATAAAAAACATATAAAATTTATTAAAATTCTAACATTTTTTTGTCTTAAGTTTTTTATTATCATTATTATTATTCCTTTATTTCATTCTTGCAACGTAAAATTACAATCTTTTTAATTGTTACAATGTGGTAGGTTGATTTCTTGTATTTCCTTAACAACTAATAACTAATCGTTCCTAATTCGTTACGTTTTAAATGCCGTTCTACTTCACGAATTCCTCTAGCAAACACCTTTTGAACTCTGATTTAAATTGAGAGGAAGATTATTTCAACTAATAATACCTCTAACGAAAGAGGATCTACCATAGTAAGTCGAACTATGCGGAGGGATAACTATATTACCAGTTAGAGAATTTCTTAATGGAATTAGTAAAGTTTTCAAATAAAGCGGTTTTCCTGTTTTTAAAATCCTATGCATTATCACACATGATCGATATTTCTGAAAATTATCGAAAGAACAACCGATGAGTAGTTTTTGCAAGTGTGACACTCGAGAGAAACGCGACAAATTAAAAACGTATCTTACGCAGGAATTAAGAGCAATGCGCATTCTGTTTACGGATCTTTCTAAAGCATTAGAATAAAGAAAATCTCCATAAATAAACAAGGGGAAAACATAAGTCTTGAAAAGTTAAAGTTTAGTTGAAATGTCCAGGTGATTTGTCGTTAGGTTTAATCTTTTGAGTGCACCATACATTTTACCGCATTGAGCATTGATCTGACGGTTCCAAGAAAGATCCCGATCGAAAATGACTTCGAGGTTTTCAGCGTGGTCAACAAATTGAATAATAGTGTCGTTGAGAACTAATGGAGGAAAAACTGGCGAGGATATGTACCTACTACCGAAACAAAGAGCTTTGGGTTTGGAGGGGTTTATAGGTAAAAGATTAAAATCGGACCATACTTTTATTTTATCAAGATCTTGATTTATTTTGGAACAAAACTCGTTCAAATTTGGAACATTTTTCTCACAGAGGTAGATCTCCACATCATCTGCGAATAGATGAATTGAGCAGTGCTGTAGAACAGAAGAAAGATCGTTTATAAAAAGCGAGAAAAATAGTGGTCCTAAAATCGATCCTTGAGGTACACCTGATTCAATGGAAGAAAACTCGGAAAAACAACCGTTGAAGAATGCGGCCTGTGAACGACCTTCAAGATACGACTGGACGAGTTCAACCGCTGGTCTTGAAAAATTGTATTTAGTTTTCAGTTTAAGGATGAGTTTAGAATGCGATACGCGATCGAAAGCTTTTGCAAGATCATTGATATGGAAATTTGGAAGTTTTTAAGAGTCAAAAATGTGGCTAATACCAGGTAAAATGTAGGGCAGTAATATTTTGATTAATTTGATAGGAATAGCATCCATCGCATTTGATTTAAATGAATTAATCGCATTTATAATTTCATACTCTTCGAAAGTTTTAAACTTGAAGCCGTTCAAATTATTTGGATAATGCAATTGTTCAGTGATATTTCTTAAAAAAATCGAAATAAAATAATCATTAATCTCAGTAGCAGAAAAATTGGTTGCATCAGTGTTCCCTTGTGATTTACTTAGTCCAATTTTTTTTTTTTCAAATTATTCCAGAAAGTCTTTGCTGGAACATCCAGGTTAAATCGTCTTTTATCAAGCGTCATTTTCGCTTTTAAAATTAGATTATGAACTTTATTTCGCAATATTTTATATTTATTTTTATCTTCAACTGACTTTGAATGTTTCCAAGTGTTGTAAGCCAAGTCCCTGTTTATCATTGCATGATTTGTCTCATTAGAGAACCGAACATTCTTACGATGTTTTCTGAATTTGAGAGGAAATATAGTTTCATGAATATTCAGCAGAAAGCTATTGAATAACTCAACAAGCATATCAGAATTTTCAAAACTTAGAAAGGTATTCCAGTCAACATTAGAGAGAGTTGTGAAAAGAGCACTTTCATCAAAGTTTTTATAATCGCGAAAGCAGTAACCGTCTGGTTCATAAGCTTTTGGAAAATTCAATGAAGAAAAGATTAAATCGTGATGAGAAATGCCTGGTAAAGAAATTTGGCTAAAACGATGTATGCTAACAGGTGAATCTGGTAGAATGGAAGAAGGTGGGTTCGCTATTAATGCAGCTGAAGTTGGTAGAATTCATGAAGTTCCATGATAATAAACTCAGTACAATTACCCTCATTACTATCTGATTTCAGTAGAATTTTGCATTTCAGATTATTTCTGAAGTAGATGCAAATATCTCCTCCTTGCCTGTTACGATCATTTCTTATCAAGTTGTAGCCGTCAATGGCTATTACAGTATCGTTGACGACTTCACCAAGCCATGTCTCGGTCATAAAAATAATGTTAACTTTACTTTCAAGAAATAGATTTCTAAGTTCACTGAATTTTGAAAAGCGATGTTCGCAAAGGCTTTGAATGTTGATATGACAAATGTTAAGCATATCTTCACTAAGTACACTATGAAGTACAGCTTTCGGTATCATATTTATTGTTGATGCATTGTAGCTAGAATAATTATCCATTGGGATAAACTAAATCTAATTCAAAGTTCAAAAGGTATCTACTAAAGGAATTCATGTTTGGAACGACATTAAAACTTTCGTTTTGCGTAGAAGAACAAGTAAAAAAAAAGTTTTCCTTAGTTTATTACAAATTGAAATTTCATCTGTTTTTGTAGTCCACCGTCAGGTTATACCCGGATTTTCAATGCTTTTAATTTGTTTGGACCAATCAAAAGTATATTCATTGGAAAGCAAATTTAATCTACATTCTAGTGAGGTGAAACAATTCACGCTGTGAGATTTCACAAAAATATGAAAATTATAAACGTAAAATCATTCCTGAATTTCTAGAACTACAAGCAGAGCGTCCAGCCCAGCAGAACGTGTTTGTTTGCTCTCCGAGTAGATAGGGTGTGTGATGATTTGGGCAGAGAGCCAAGCTGAGAGACGAAATAATGATGCGTGTCCTGGACGATTCCTTCGTACGGGCCTGTCCCGAACGGAGGCGTTCGGGTTTCGGTTGAAGGCCCCAACTACGCGGTTGTGATTTTTGGTGTTGTACGGAATACTTTTGCCTTCACTTCTGGGCTTCCGATCGGTGGTAAATCGTTCCTCGAACCGCTTAATCACTCGCGTCACCGTGGAATTTGCGATTTCCAACGTTTTAGCGATGGAACGATGCGAGAGATCCTTGTTCTCGTTATGAGTGCGCAAGATTTTATCACGCACGAGTTGTTCTTTCGACTCCATTTCCGCGAGTCTTGATCACAGGACTTTGAAACTTGCAGCATGTAGATAATGCACTATGAACTAAATCCACCCAAATTTAAATTAAATTCTACACAACGGTTAAAACTGGATCTCAAATGAGAAACTACATCGCCGGTGTGTCATCAAAGGATTTAGAGTTCCGATGCTGTCTAAACGACCAACAGTTGAACCAGTTCGCATTTCATGGATTTTTGTCTGATTTTGACAACAAAAGTTATTCAATTGATAGAGTAAATTCAAAAGAGATAGGAACATTTCTTTAACCATACGTAGAAGGAAAATACATTTGTGAATTTTTAACTTTTTTTAACAAAGAATGTTTGAAAGATCAACCAAGCGAAGATAGATTTTTCAGATCCGATCTTTTACAGTTCGATTCAAGGACTATTGAGATCATTCGAACTTGGGATCGATCTTTTCCTGATCCTGCTAGTCCTCAACAGGAATTGTCTAGAATGGTATTGTATTTTTAATGAGTTAAAATGTTTTTCAAAGTTTTACTCAAGGAAGCGGTGGGCTCAAAAAGTAAGCAAAAGGGGATTAGTGAAGAAAGTTTGAAAACCATTAATTTAGAGCATTTGTGAGAGGATGAACCTTCGAAGAATCTGGTTTATCAACTGATCAATTAAGTATATAGATGGGCCTTATGAAATTCGACACAAAGTATACAATTCACTGCAGCACAACTGTGCAGAGCTTATGGCAAAAAGACAGCAACTATTTTGTTTTAAGCGCTTTGTCGTCTCTGATGTTGGAGCATCAGAATTTATGTGAATATAAAAATATATGTACATTATGCTTGATGAATAGATCATGCCTAAAAATCCTATATATCTCTTATTGGACGTGTGTCATATTTTTAGTAAAAAGTAATCCAGCCGTTCGATGTTAAAAGTTCAGATGTGTTTTTACGGTGATCCCACGAAGGTTCAACGAACTTTCTGTTTACATAGACAAATGTATTCATTTGACAATATTGTTGATTAATTTAACGATAATGTTGATTGTACTGTTGACCGCTACTTACGTATTTCGAACATCACCAAGCAAATACGACCCCAAAAACAGACAACATGAACTATTGGGCAAGTAAATTTTCGGTATAACTCGGAAAACGTTGATTGAGAAAAATGTGTGAGAGAAGAAATGCAAAACAACGGTAATTACGTTAGAGTTTCCGTGTGCCTCCCAATCGATAAACTATGATAGGTTTAGTCAAAGCCACCGGAGAGGCGGCACATAACCTGCCCGCTGGCTGGTTGATTTGTGGAAGCTCGGAAGGGTATTAGTATGAGTTGTCGTTGTTTGCACACGTTGTGGCTATTTGCCCAGGGACCGTGTGCATAACCTTCATAATAGTCTCGTTGGGTTCTTCGCTTTCATCCCCCTGTCGTCTTGGATTGCGAGCGAGGGCGGAAGGTCGTCCCAAGGCTGTTGTTGGGAGGGAACGTTTCAGCTTTATTTTTCTTTGTGCAACTTCATCGATTCGTATATATGGCGACTGTAACAAGGGTTGTATAATTCACGGGTGTTCACGGTTCTTTTTGAAAAGCAAACTTTCGTGTATCGTTCAGATCAATCCACCGAACCCTAATGGAAGACTGATATCGAAAGACACCCCCTATAAACCCCTTCCTTCCTCTTGATCAAATATTTTTTGCTAGTGAAACGAATAAATACGGCACAACTAAAGTTTATAAAAGTAAAAGACCTTTAATAAATTAGTTGTACATTAAAAAAATTCAAACCATAAGTTTCAATATAGGATTTAAAAAAAAGTATATCTAAGCATTTCACCAGCATTGCAATACGGAACGGTTTATGAAAATGCTCATAAGTTCATTAGCTGCCAAGGAACTCAGGTGTTGATTCTGAATAAGCTATTGGGAATGGTCCTGTATGTTTCATCCGAGACAGTTTCACACGTACAAGCTCTTGTTGTTCACTGTGTACGAGGCCCCGGGGTACTAGCAGTGGGCGTTCACAATGAAATGTAAGTTGAATGAATGTGCGAGAGCTTCGTCTTGAAGGATTAGCTACCACCAGTAATCAACGCATTGAATATTTATGAATGGAGACGGCGAAGAGAGCGTACGTAAACTATGTGGAGTGTCTCGAAGTTTTTGAACCAAAAAGCCGGACATTCATCGATGTAACGAGGTGTTGTGATTATGGGCTCAACGAGCGAGCTACTGTCACTGAAGATCTTCAATTCTATCAAGATAAAGCTGATATTTGAAACGAAATACTGAAATTAGATTTAGTTATTACCTATATTCTAACTAAACAATAGAGTGCCCCAAATGACCCGACTTTTGAAAAAGTTATGCGCTGCAGTATAAAATTGATCCAAGGACAAGTTTAAGATCTCATGCCAAATTTGGGCCAGATCGAATCACGGGAAGGGGTCGCTCAACGTACGTGAATTTTGTAGGTGATTTTGAGACATTTTGTTAAGCAAAAAAAAATGAAAAACCAATTTTTCATCAGTAGCTTTGGTTCCCTTTGGCCGATTTCTTTTCAACCCTCATCCGCATTAGATTTCATTACCCTAATCAGCATTAGGAGTGTCAATTTGACACTCCAAGCTAAAATCGTCATAACTCTTTTTATGTCTAACCGATTACAATGAAACTTATATCACTAGAAACCGTGACTAGCAAACGAGAACTAGGTACTGTCAATAGACAATTTTCAACCAAGAAACGCACGACACGCATTATTATTTCGGCTCTCGGCTTTGCTCTCTGTTCAAATCACTACCCACCGTACCTAATCGGAGAGCAAACATCTAGAAATTCAGGAATGATTTTACGTTTATAATTTTCATATTTTTGTGAAATCTCACAGCGTGGATTGTTGCACCTCACTAGAATGTAGATTAAATGTGCTTTCCAATGAATATATTTTTTTTTGGTCCAAACAAAGTAAAATCACTGAAAATCCGGGTACAACTTGACGGTGGACCACAAAAACAAATGAAATTTCAATTTGTAAAAAAATCGCGCAAAGTAATCAACTTTGAAAAATTCCCGTTAATTCAATTTTCGTTGCATAAAAAATCTAAAGACAACAAAATGTCAGAATTGGAATAAAATTTGTAATGATATTTTTTCAAAAGCTCTACCACCGTTCAAACAGTTTTTACTAGCAATCTAATGAAAAGTAGGTTTTTCAGACCACTTTTTTGAACTTTTTGTGACCATTTCATTAAATTTTTTTTTAAATATTGATTGGCTTCATGATGTAGACATTAACTTCAGCTTTCATATGCATAAAGCATATATTTTTTGGACGTGTAATATATGAACTACAGCACCTTTCCTGAGGCATGTTTTTTCGGATTTTTTTTCTTTCATGCTGAATAACGAGAAAACTATAAGCTTTAGCTCTATATAATGTTCTAAACATATTTTACTGACATTACAAGGTTTCTATTGATATAAGTTTTATATGAAGTTCAAAATAATTCAAACGAATTAAATAGATTTTACTTTTGGAGTGTCAAAATGACACTCTAAGTCGGAAAAGGGAGTTTTTTTGTCCAGGCTTCCAGGGTTCGTCCATATATAAAGTAAAGATGCAATATTAAAGAACTTTTGATATCTGAAGGGTCCCCGAAGAAATTTTTCTCTTTTGAAGCTTGAGCTTGAGCTTGAGCTTGGATAAACCGTACATTTCAGTAGTTGCTACTCCGTGATTGACAAGAACCATCAAAATTGCACATAGATCCAAATAAATGGGACTTGGGATTAGCTTACCATTTTCTGTGTGCACGTTTCGAAGGTTCCTTCTTATATGGTCAATAACGGCGCCGGCCACGTCCGTACGGTTCATCGGGGAAAGGGAAGGATTGTTAGTTCGACTTCCGTTGCTACTAGAGACCGAATACACCTCTAAATCTCCACGGTCGTCACAGAAAGGGTGGTTTGTTAGTGAGTAAGGTACATAAGATCTGGATTCCCTTTGGGAAGGGATGTGATCTAAGCAAAGTTAAAAATCGTCGCGTCGCACACTATCGAGTACATCGCGTTTTTATACGTCCTAACTAACTTAGTACTTAGCACCGGCGTAACTCACCGAATTTTACCGCGCGCTTAAGACGAAAAGAGCAAAGCGTCCTAACGTGGCACTTTCAAACACGTACAATGCACTTGGCAACGATGCAACTCACCGAATTTTATCACGCGTTTAAAGTTTAAAACGAGAAGAGCAAGAACGATCTAGCGAGCAAAAAACGAACACCGAACCAACCGATCACGTCAATTATCCCCACACAAACACACACATACACAAACACACACAACGAACCGACCCTACTGACGAAAAAATGATCCATTACCGAACACTGCACAAGCCTTTGATTTGACCGGAGACTTAAAAAAAAAATGAAAACGCAAATTAACTCTTGCAAAAACTAAGAATAAAAGCTTTACAAAGCTACCGTTTGTTTGTAACACGAAAACTAACATTACATTGATTTTTCTTTTTCAGAATTTACAAAATCTTTAGATTTAGAAATTTTTACGATTTTTCATATTCAAGAAATTTTTCTCTTTTGAAGCTTCTGAAAAAAGTTACAAGCATTTAAACTTGCAATAGTGTCAAAATGACATTCTAATGCGGATGAGGATTAATACGGGTTCTCTTAAAGGCCAGATTATGACAAATATTTCATCCCAAAACTGCATTTCGATTGAAGTTAAAATAAAAAAAGTTGTAAGGCTTCGAAAATGGGCTAAATTTCATATTTGTTAATGAGACGTCAATATGTTCGACCGTCCCGACTCATTAACATTGATGAATATCACCCTTAAAAAAGTTAGCCAATTTTTGAATCCTAATAACTTTTTTAATCTAAACTCGTATTGAAATGCAGTCTTGAGATGAAATATTGTCATGATTTAGGCTTTAAGAAAAACCGCCGAAAGAGACCAAAGTTATTTATGAAAAACTAGATTTTCACGTTCCTCCCGAACTAAATGTCTCAAAATCTCATACAAATTTCAGACTCATTGAGCAGCCCCTTCCCGTGATCTGATCTGGCCCAAATTTGGCATGAGATCTTGTAGTAGGCCTAGGATAAATTTTTGCCTGTAACATTTTATAGGCTTTGAATTTCCCATACATATTTGGGGCAGTCTACACGCTCCTTTAATTTAACTCAAAATTAAGTACGGCCGAGGTTCAAAACATAGTTCGGTTCTATGAACTTTAAGTTAAGTACCCTTTTTCCTCCTCGCGATGGCTCAAAACGGAGTTCGAACTGCGAACTCAAAATTGATCCCTTTTTTCCTTCGGCGAGGGATCAAAGTTGAGTTCGACCTTATGAACTAAAGCTTGAACTCTTTTTGTTGGACTGAAAACACTTAGCGAGTTCACTTCGACCCGGAACAGCAACCAACAAACACGACGCAACATTTTGTCGTTCCGGAACAATTACCGGAAGACTATAAAGGAACTTTATAATGGAATGTCCGCCGTGTCAGCGTAAAATTCTGCCCGTCATTGTCATCATATGGTGAGTGGCTTCGAATGTCCGGAAACTTCCGGATGTTATTTACTTTCCGTGGGAAGTAACATCCGGAAGTTTTCTTTCGTCGGAAGTGTCAAAACTTTCCACCGCTCTGTAATTGCAATGCAATGTACCGGAATAGCAACATCCGGGTACAAAAAATTTTAACCATCCTTTAATTCTCTGAAAATAAACAACCCTCGAATAAAAAGGATAAATTTGAGTTCAGCTGCTGAACTTAGTATTGAGTATGCCTAGCAAAACTTAGTTTTGCGATTACCCAGTCAAACTCAAAGTTGCGGGCTGCCATTGAAGTGTTGTTTTGAACCAAAACTACTTAATTTTGAGTTTAAAAAAAGGAATGAGGAAAAATTTCTGAAAAATTAAATTGTGAAGTTCCAAATTGTTTGATTGTGAAAATTACGAGATAAAATAGTGACGAAACATCTGTGCGTGTAGAAAACTTTATGAAGATTATGATGAATTTGTGTTGGAAAAGAATCATCATCATCATCAGCCTGTACGGAGGATGTGGGTCCGATGTGCATCAGACGAACGAGAAACAGCACCACAGCTAAGTACAATTTCTACATCCATGACATTTTTTCTGTATTTATTAGGCATTTATAGGAATTCTTAATTGACTACCCATACTTTTTGTTGAACATGTTTACATTCATTTCGTCAACTCAGCCGCTGAGAGAAAAACGTGTTTGAATTCAAAAATAGCATGATTCAGTTTTGTTCAAAGAATGAAAGAAAAGTTTATATTTTGTTTCAAGTGATATCACAAATAATGTTTTATTTTTCTGAATTGATATCACTTACAGTAAATTTTTTTTGTGCTTGATTTAATAATAGTAGCTATTATATGGGCATATGTATATTTTTTACAATTTCAGTTGAAAAATTTTAACTGAAGGATTGAAATATGCTGATCATTGAAAAAGTGCTTTTTTCAGTGTTCAATGTTTTATTTATTTGCAGACATCATATTTTCAACATTAATATATATTTTGAAGTTTGAACTTGGCATAGTCTAATATTTTATTTTGTATGTTCGTTTACGTCGAAAGTCTGAAACGTGTGCTTGTGTATAAATCATTCATGTAGGAGGTGCTGCGAAATCGTCCAGCCTACTTTGATTGGTTTCTAGAGATTAGCCAACACAAGACGATGGGGGCTGTGGGTGAACAGTTTTGATTGCCCCGGCGGGGTCGCGGATCTCCCATCTTGTTCGGATGACTTCAAACATGTCTTGAGTCTCCCAGGTGCTGGAGTCGGTTAGGGTTAATTTTGTTGTAATCAAAAGTGAGATAATTCCGTGGGTAGCCCAATTATAAAATATTATTTCTAGATATTTAAATACGTACCTTATATGTATATTTAATGTCACTTCATTATACAAAAATGTTTATTTAGATAAAGTTATATAGAAGCCATATGTTTCGCAACAATCGTTTGCTGAATGAATAAAATTTCATGTTATTTTTATAATAATCCAGAAATTACTTTCAGAATTCAGTAATTTGATTATTTCTTAGACAAGAAAGCATTCTAATCATTCATGATTCGTTTTGTATACAATATGAATTTTTAGAAATCAAGTAACATCATAAAATCAAGACGCGTTTTTTTTTTCGCTTGTCAAAATTTTTTGGAAATTCATAATTTGGTGTTTCGTTCGCTAGTGAAAGTTTTTAATTGTTTTGTTTTCATGAAATTGTTTTGAAAAGCTGTTATTTTGGTGTTTGATTTATGCTGAAGTGCTTTTTAGAGTGTGAAGTCATGCGAAAAATACCTTGGGAGAAGAGGACTAGTCCTTTGCCCTCCGGACAACCACCGGTGTGCTCTACTAGCAAGAGAGCCAGAACGTTGATGCATTAGACTGAGTCGATTTGGGGTCATTTTCGAATTTCTCAAACCCTGGGGTCTCAAAAGCTTCGTTTTGGTCCAAAACTCATCCATGATTTTTTGCAGAATTTTTAAGTAACGTTTACATGAGTAAATTTGGACTTTTAGGTTTGTATGGGAAAATTGAATATTTTGTACTGAAAAATCAACATCATTTTTGTTTCTTCTGTGCAACCGAGCCAGCTGGTGGTTTGTGTGCCAATTTATAAAATTCCTAAAGGAAATTTTCCGTTGAACAACTTTGTCGAAGACCGTAAATTCGTATCTTATTAGACAACAAAGTTATTAGCTGTTCAACAGAGGTATGTCTTTTGGCATTGATAAACAATAAATTCAATAGACACCACTGTTGTGTGCCTTGCGAGGTATTGCATGACTACTTTTCGTGCAATACTTCGCGGGGCACAAGCAGTGGTGTCAATTGAATTTATTGTTCATCAATGCCAAAAGACATACCCCTGTTAAACAGCTAATAACTTTTTTGTCTAATATGATACGAATTTACGGTCTTCGACGAAGTTGTTCAGCGGAAAATTTCCTATTAGAAATTTATAAATTGGCACAAAAACCATTAGCAGGCTCGGTTCCACAGAAGAAACAAAAATGATATTGATTTTTCAGTACAAAATATTCAATTTTCCCATACAAACCTAAAAGTCCAAATTTACTCATGTAAACGTTACTTAAAAATTCTGCAAAAAATCATGGATGAGTTTTGGACCAAAACGAAGCTTTTGAGACCCCAGGGTTTGAGAAATTCGAAAATGACCCCAAATCGACTCAGTCTATTGATGCATGTGTTGCAGTAAAAGCCAAGCTAAGTCGGGTTTTTCATATTTTGCCTTTGTATCACACTAATTGAGTGTAATCATTTATGCTGTTGTGAGTGTTTATTTTGAAATTTGTTTGATCCTAGCCTCAATTTTGAGTAGCAGAACATTATGTTCGAAATTATGTTTATCGTTTCAAAACCGAGAAAGTACAGAATTATACGCCAAATTGTCTTAGGATTAAACGCAAGGTTTGAAAATATTTCATTGAATTTAAAGTATGCAATGCACTTATCAAATTTTATGAAAATTTTAAGTTCATCCACATTTTTCTAGAAGTACAAATGTTATAAAAGTCGAGATTCTTGTTCTGTCACATCGTTCGGGATGGTATACATCTTTTAAGCAAAGTGATGGTAATGACAGGTAATGATTTATTTTCCATTCAATCTAAGTGTATCAGAGGTCTCAAAAGTTTTATTAGGAGATAGAAAATTGAGACTTCAGCATACGACCATTTGAAAAAGGCACAAAAGGTGTTCTTGCTGTGTACTGGTTGGAATGGTCCAATATTTCATACAGAATTCTGGAATACTGGAATAGAGCATAGGCTTCGAGGTGTTTAAAAACAAATCGATCAAAAGAATGCCCCAAAGTCAGTATTTTTTGTTTAGTTTCGTTTTTTTATTGTTCGTAGTTTACCAAGAAACCTACTAGTACGATGTTAAGGGCTCTCACTATCCCACAATTTATCACAAATATTAAAATACTTAAAGTCTACTATCAGAGTATATCTATCATGAATATCTATGAAATTTCACATTTTCGAAAAAGACAATTTTCTGGTTTCAGCTTAATATGAGTTATTCTATTATCAAAACCACCATCAATTTTGAGTAGGAACGTAATTTTTTGATAGTTTAATATTTTCAGTTGAATCTCGACAGTATTAAAACAAGTAGAATTTCATCGGCTTAGTATTTTGAAAGCAAGAAATCTAAAGAACTATATATTTGGAAGATTATTATTCAAATTTGTTTTCACCATTAATATCATAAGTGAGTATATTCCATCTTCCAGTTCCTCCGAATACATTCCAATGTTAAATTCTTTTATGAATTTTAGATCATTTAATTTTTACACATTTTGATTTGTTTTTTTTTTCGTGCAATCGCGAAAGCAAACTGAGGCAAAGAGTCGAATTGAACTGATGAGTTTGCGAAAACGATCTTATTCAGTTATCACAACCTCCATAACAATTTAAAAATTAAAAGGAAAAAAAGGAGATTCACTTCATCCATTAACAAAACTTTAATATTTTAAATATCTCCTTATAAATATTCTTGGAGGCTTGATAGAAGTATGTTCAATCTAAAAGGTCGTTTTTTAAAACACATCAGTATATCAGGAACTTCAATTAGGAAAACAAGATAGCTTAAAGAAAATTTAAACACATTTTTCACTTTACTTTGAATCCTTTTATCACTGCCTCAAAGATAGAAATAGGAGTTTCCTTAGGAAAAATCTAGGAGCATAGGAGGTGTAGGAAAACTCGATCGCACCATTGACCAAAATGGATCCTGATCTTTAACCTTTCCCCTTTTAACACAACCCTTTCCTGGGATATTTCAATATAGATTCGCAGACGTATAGACGGTTTCTATAGTTGGAGATATTGACTTTCTTTTGTTCCTGAATTTTTCTAAATTAATCTTTGAAATATAAAGGGACAAAAAGTTGTTAATTGATTCTTTGAAGTATCCTACTAACAATCCTTCCTTCATTCCTCATTGACTACTAGGACGTGGCCGGCGCCGTTATTGATCATTTTCAAAGGGAGAGCATGAGTTTTGTGCATTGCGAATGAACTGCTAGTCCCAAGCACCATTCTTTTGGCCTTTGAACAAAGCTGATGGCCTCGACCAATCACGGAGTAGCAACCATTGGCGAGGTAGAACTTGTTCTGCTTAGCCACGCCAGCGATCATGGAATATGAAGTGCGTAAGTTGAACAAAGTTTTATCAAATATTTTATCTGAAGTTTTAAATAAAATATTATATCTAAGCACTTCAAGTTCAATGATTTAAGGTGGATATGAGTAGTCAACTAAGCTAAGCTAAGCTAAAAAGGAATGAAATCGTGTGAAGCTGCACACCCACTTCCAACTTTGACAAGCTGCCATTTCTATCTCAGTTGATATTTTTTTAACGAAAATTTCACACAATTTAGTTCAACTATTCAACAAACACCCTTCAAAATTTGAAGTCTTTACAATGCCGGGAGATAAAGATACAGCTATTACCGTAAAAAAGGGAAATTTGGAATTGTTTCACTAAGAATGCTGTATCTTTGACAATTTTCATTGAAAAATCTTGAAATTTGGTCAAAAGATGTAAAAATGTTTGATCTAAATCAGGCCAAGTTTCGTCAAAATCGATGAACGTGATCAAAAAGGTGCCGGGTAGAAAATGAGGTTCATTGTCGCCCAGCAGACGATTTCATTCTTTTTTGGACGGATGTTTGTATGGAAAATATCCATCGTAATCCATGTATTCTTGGATTTTTCTTTCACAAAATCAAAATTTATTATAAAGAATGTTGTAAATTGATAGGAACTTTATTCGTGCTTTGTTTCGGAAGAGAAAATGTTTTAATAGAGTTCAGATTATACCAATAAACAAATTTGATACACAATTACAGCGAGTGTTCTATTTGTTCTTGTGTTTCAAAACCATAGCTCTGTTGGAACAATTTCTATTTCTAAACAAAGCACGAAGGAAGTTCCTATCAATTTACAACATTCTTTGTGATAAATTTTGATTTATTGATAGAAAAAATCAAGAATACATGGATTACGATGTTTTCCATACGAACATCCGTCCAAAAAAGAATTAAATCGTCTGCTGGACGATAATGAACCTCATTTTCTACCCGGCACCATTTTTGATCACGTACATCGATTTTAACGAAACTTGGCCTTATATTAGATCAAACATTTTTACATTTTTGGATCAAATTTCAAGATTTTTCAATGAAAATTGTCAAAGATACACCAAATTTAGTAAAGCAATTCCAAATTTCCCTTTTATACGGGAATAGCTGTATCTTTGTTTCCCGGCATTGTAAGGACTTCAAATTTCGTAGAGAGTTAGTTGGATAGTTGACCTAAAAAATGTGAAATATTCATGAAAAAAATATCAACCGAGAGAGAGAAATGGCAGCTTGTCAAAGTTGGAAGTGGGTGCGCAGCTTCACGCGATTTCATTCTTTTTTGAACGCAACTGTATGAACCTATATTTGGCAGACAACAAAATTTAAGAGATCGTGCGCTTTTCAATTAAAGCACGAAGAAGTCACGATATAATTCAAATAAGAATGTTGTTCGGAGCTGTGTACATAAGGATGTTTTGAAGTCAAACTGAATTTTTGCATTTTTTCGGAGAAGAATGTTACTTATTTTTGTTATATCTTGAATGTTTTATTTTTTCTCGATGCAAGTAACATATTAATATATGGAGGTTACTGGAAAAGGGCTTGTGATATAGCTCAGTTGGCAAGTCAGTTGCCTCATGAGCCGATGTCCGTAAATTCGAGCCCAAGAGTAAACATCGAATACAGTTGTACCGGATATGCTTTCCAATAACTATCCGCTAACTGCAACGTTGATATAAAGTCGCGAATTCCATAAAAATGGTAGAACGACTATAATCGAAACAAAAAATCTAACTATTTTAACAAGAAAGTTATTAATGTTATAGTTCAAAAATGTTCTGATGAAATAATTTACATTAAATTCTTTATCATTTGCAAACAATAGAGTTACCAGCTTGCCTTTTTTTCTACACATTTTGATTAAGAACAAATATGAACTGTCAATTATTTGTGCAAATCACATTTTGTATAACGTTTGGGCATTTCCAATGTTGCAGCTTGTTGTGATCGAACAGATCCATGCATCATTTCAAAATTGTAAACCATTCCTGAAGCCAATACTATCTTGAACACGCGATCGATTCCTTGGCTATAACATTGCCAGTTTGGTACTCCCCTTTAGCTGACTGAATAGCTCGGTTTCATGAGATGTTAATGAACAGGTAGGTGGTGGGTGGCTCATAAAAATAACAACACTAATCGATCATATTTTCCAGCGTAAGCCACCTCATCGATCATTTGAGTTTTCCTTAATCTGTCAGAATTTTCGCCTAGGTAGGAACGTTTTACTTAATTTCCCACACTTACAGTTTTATTTACATAATAAAAGTTCCCTCTATTTGAGAGAATGACATGGTAAAATGCTGATATTTTTACTGTTAGCATGATTGTTTTCTTGATTTTTTTTTTTGAATTTTTAATTGCTGAAGCATAAATAAAATATACCATGTGATAGCACAGGAATCAAGCGGCTGGTTGAGATGTTGTCTGTGTCCTTAGACCTAATGTGGTTTATCTATTTGTGACTTCAAAAAATTACCCCGAATCGACTTAGTCTAATGTACATATGTGGGAATTTCGTTTAAATTGCGTAAGAACAAAATATTCAAAAACCAATCAATAAAGTGTAAAAAAGTGACATTCACCGAAGAAATTTTCGCGTTTCGCCGTACAAAATTTCAAATCAAACCCATGTACCCAAATCTCATTTGAAAAATCTGCAAAAATTCTGTCGTTAGTTTTGACCAAAAAGGAAGCTTCTTAGGCTTCAGAATTTTTTAAATTCGAAAAAAATCGCAATTCGACACACCCAAGTGTACATTATCTTGAGACGTTTTAGTAATGCTGCTTTATCTTTAATCAAGTTTGAATTTAAAAAAAAAAAAAAAAAAAAGAAAACTCACCTGAAGTTCGGCACGATCAACGTCCCACTGTGAGCGCTCCAGCTCGAACCGAGCCCACTCATGCTGTATGAAATGTAGGATCCCCGGGATCGAGTACTGGGTCGGAGGAGTTTTGTTGTTCTGATCGTCCTGGCCGCCGGGTCCCATTCCGACACCCCCGCCTCCCATGTTCGGGTTCTTGTTCATGCCACCCGAGTTGTTGTTCATGACTCCACCGAGGCCACCGCCAGACTGGATTCCGCTTCCGGCACCGCCCATTCCGCCCAGCTGGCCACCGCCATTCTGGTGGTTCAGCGAACTATTTTCATCCATTCTATCGTCGATTCTGTTGATTCTCATGACATGTCCACCATCGACCAGCTGCACGGGAAAGACACTGTAGGAACCACGCGTGGATCGATTGGTTTACTTTGTTAGTTAGCAATAATCTTGCTTTTTATCACTTTTCTATGCTATCGCTACACTTTGAGTTAACTACTGGGGTAAAGAACATGGTATTTGAAGATGTATTTTGTGACTCCTGAATTTTCAAATATTATAACGGTGCTTATTCCCAATAGATACATTATATCAACACATTAGAGTCTGCAGATTTGATGAAGAGAACGAAATCTAAACCTGTTATAATTTCACTTCAATGTTTGATTTGTGAAATGTGAATAATTCTATCCCAATCAGAAGTTCTCCATAACTTCCAGGAAATAGAAATGAATGAAACTGTTCCCAAATTTTGCATTGAATATCCTTAAAAATGGTGGCTTACGTCTATAGAACATAAGATAGAATAAAAAAGACAAACGATATGGTATTCTACGTTTATTACTTATATTTGAACAATAATATCTATTAAAAAAAATAGTTTGATCTGGCTATTTTAAAAGTATGATTTTTTTTATATCAAAAAATGGTGCAGTGTTGTGAGTTTCAAAATCCTCACCGGCCAAACATAATGACATTATTTATAAGTTTTTACAAAATAGTCGTTTTTAAATTTATTTAGTTATTTAAAAGCATTTTTTTCATTTATAAATTCATCATTAGATTTTTCAAACACGAAACACAGAATATTTGACGAAGCCTTAAATAAAGCATGGAGATCTCAACCCAATTAACATTTATAAAGATTATTTTGAACCAACTAAAATCAATATGACGCATTTCGGATTAACAAATTATAAGTAGGATTAGTAAGATAAATTTATACTTAACAACATTCTGCTTTAAGTCTTTGATGCAAATCGAGCCATTTTACAGAATCAAAAGTTTAAAAAATAAATTTAAGAATTGAATTGCTTGTGACTTTGTGACCCTAAGAGTCTTTCTAATTTCTTCTCGTATAAATTTATAAAATCCTCACTTTTTGGTGCATGTAACCCGAAGACCTATAGAAAAAATCTAATCAATTTAAAAGTGACAATTTCATACTACAATCTAGTAAAAGTCTTGCCGCTCCTGGCTTTGAAGCGGTATCAAACTCAGCAAAACAGATTCTGGAATCCTTATAACGCAAAAAAAATTAAAGACGATATCCTCAATTCAGAATAAAATTCTAAAAACATGCTATAATAATCATGATGCAGAAAATACTCGCTACAGAGAAAGGATTAACTACCATCAGAGGAACTAACAACCATACTTAAAAACGAAAAACAAAGTGAAGACAAACTAGTGACATACCTAAAAAGATGTGCATTGTACGATGAAATCTAAGATAAGTATCATGTAATTTTTAACACGCAGAGGGTGAAAGCTAAAGGTTAATCCCTCTTAAAATAAAACGTATAAAAAAAATGCTATAATAATCATAATTTTTCTAGACTTTTACGTAGTGTGACTACTTCACTAGACCCAGATAGAAATTTACTTTCTTGTGAAGATAGCTTTTATAAAAAAAAATTACGTTAGTGTTCTGTCGTTCCAAGCTAAATTGTCCCATGTGAAAAAAAAACGTGCAAACAAGAAAAACGCGATTGAAATTTTAGCTATATATCCATTTTTTCTCTCAAACTAAAAACTCGCCGAAACTTTTTTCGTAGTGAACAGTTCAAGTTATTAATTTAACATTTTTTCGAAGATGATGGAAAGTATTAGAGAAACATGAGGTATCAAAGATGGAAAGAACTTAAGCCGTAAATATCATTTTTCGAAAAAGATACAATACAAATTTAATTATTTTCAGGTACAAAGATGTACCAAGCCAAGACGAAATCATAACATTAGTATTGAATTTTACAATGTTTTCTGCCAAAATAATTTAGGCCCTCAGGATCAGAGGGGTGCAAGTGCCAAAGTCATCAATTTTGAGTCCAGTATACATAATGATTCTTCATTTTTCAATGTACATCTGGTGCAAAACTCAGATTATTTTAGGTATAACATATTTTGATTGAAATAAAACTGCTCGAATTTGAAAAATATATGAAAAATCGAGCATCTTCACAACTTTGAAGCACAGTTTCCTCGAAACTATCATTTAGGCAATTACATTTGCTACAACAAACGGAAAACTAGAGCCAAAAATACAACAGTTGTACTCAAAACCTAGATGCAAGTTGATGGAAGATGTTTAAAAAAAATCGAAAAATGCTACCTACCTTTAAAAAATCGTCAAATATTCTGTGTTCTGCATTTCGGAAATCTCATGTTACCGAAATTTGTCGGCTGAGATCAAGTTGACATAGAATTTTTTTTATCATTTCTTTTATTTTTTTGGTTTAAATTCAACGAAAACACATCGTAGTCATTTTTAAAGTATTGTTTATTATGTTCTTTTTAATTTTGGTTAATGTTGCGCTGGTAAAATAGAAAATTTTTCTAATAGAAAAAAAAGAAGTTAATACTCCAAAAAAATAATGGGCAAAATAAAGTGTCCAACTCAAAAATCAATATAATTTCGATGAGTTTCCATCGCGAGGCCCCTCGAGTTTGTTTGTTTTGTGCAGGGTTGGTCCCCTCTTCTCAAACAACAAAGAGCCCGGAGCAACCAACACTGTTTTCAGTTCGGCTTCCGAGTGTAATCCTCTTTCGCTGATCGTGCTCCACTCGTTACCCGAGTTTACACGAGCTGTAAGTGACTCGGACGGCAAGTGTGAGAGCATTTGCATCCGAGTGGGAGAAAGAGAATTCTAAACAAAGAGCGCCCTGTGTTTCAGTCATAAACCTCAGAGTAAAGAAGGATAAAATTATTTAGACTCCCACCACACAACGTAGAAAAAATATAAACAATTTCTACTCCGCTACCATGCCTACTGCTGTTAGCTGTTTTGTTTTTTTTTTTTTTTTTTGCAAAAGGTAGCGTTCGAAGAAGAGGTGACAGGTGGTTTCATCAAAAAATAAGGACACCGCGAAGAACAAAAAACAGGATTTTTCAGGACCCCAGTAGATTGGTGGAAATGAAATTCAGCTCTTCTTAGATTGCATAAATTAAGGCGAAATAGCGGTACAGTATACGCCTTAATTTATGCAGCAGAAAAGATATTAAGTTACACAGTTAGAAAAATCCTTGTAACATTACATGCAGCTGCATGGGTAGAAGGGAATCGGGTATTTACATGTATCAATACGGCTTAATTCATGTAAACTTCCCATCGTCTTCAACTGATTTGTTTACTGTAAACCTACATTTCCAATCGTTCTTTTTGGTATGGTTGTTTATCCAATAAGAAAAGCATCGATATTTGTCGATAGGAGATTTTAATTTCTTACACAAACATTTTATTTGTTCACAAGAAAAATTGGTATTCAATAAATTTTCACGAAAACCGTTTTTTTTGTGCTATTCCCCCGACGGCGGCAACGGCGAATGACATGCTGGTAGGAAAATTAGTTGTCATGCACTTGCGGTAGCCCGAGCTTTCGTTGAATTCAAGTGGCATTTTTCTGGAACAAATAAAATTGACTATTGGATATAATAATTACAATAATTAGAAGGGTATTGAGTTTTATTTCTCACTTACTTGCTTTAAAACTCAGCATGCTCCACCTCGATTCGAACAGAAGCGAACAGCACACGAGCAGGTACAATAAAATACGGTCGAACGTTGCTAACGCTAAGATTTACATGAAATTGCAAGCTAATTGATGAAGAATTGGGAATCCAATAGGAACGAAAACAAAACAGAATTGGCAAACTGACGTTGACGCTGGAATTCGCATGCGGTGACATGTAAAGTTCATCTTAGCCTTTAAATGTTATACTCTTTTTCATATTTTTCGTGGCGATGATGTGAAAACGTGCAATGTAAGATTACATTTTTCTTTCTGTGTAGGTGGCTTTTAGTTTAGACTGAAAAACACCGTTCAAATATCATCTGAACCGAAGATTACCATTGGTTTAAGAGGTTAAACTGTTTTTATTGCAAAATCAATTGCAATTAAGATCAGGACGGCTTCTAGAAAATCAGGACACGGCTGGGAGCTTTGATTCGGAATGTAGCATCTTTTCTCGTGAACGTACCAAGAATAAACTGAGTTAGCTCTCGAATTCTCCTCAGCACATTGCACAACAGATTTTTCCGGAGAAGGGAATTCTCTTCATCAGCGGATATGAATGCTCTCGCTCACTCTTATGTGTTGACAATCTCACTCTTCATTTCAGTGCGATTTATCTCTCCCCGCACCGATTGGGGGAGCAGACGAAAAAAATTGCACTCTCTTTCACTGGACAAGCCGATCTGAGGAGTTTTGCCACCCATGGTTTTGTGTATTTTGACGTTTCATAAAAAAAAACTGGGTTTGCTCTGGAGTATTCAAACAGATGTCTACATTCGCATAAGTTGTAAAACATGGAGAACGCAAAAATTTCTGGTTCCATTCCGTTGTCCGAAAACTAATTTCGTGAGGTCAATAACGGTCAAAGACACCGGGAAGTGGCCAAGCAATACAAGACAGCGGTTTCAAAAATCATGAAGATGAAAACATTCGGATCTGTGTGGATCGCCCAGGAAGAGGACGGAAGTCCAAGAATGATGCCAGAACGGACAAGAAAATCATTCTTGAGGTGAAGAAAAACCCAAAAATTACGATCCGGTAGATACAGGAAGAGCTTCAACTTTCGGTATTGCGTCGTCCGTCGCCGCATCCATGCGAAGGAGTACCATAGCAAGATCGCTATCAGAACGCCTTTCATCAGCCAGGTGAACAAGGCTAAGCGGCTCAAGTTCGCCAAGGAACACGCCGTTAAACCGCTCTAATACTGGAAAACAGTGTTGTGGACCGACGAATCCAAATTCGAGCTGTTCAACCGGAAGAAGCGTGATCGTGTGTGGTACAAGTCGGGTGAGGAGCTCCAAGGCCGCCATATCCAAGGAACAGTAAAGCACGGAGGAGGTAACGTGATGGTGTGGGGTGTGCAATTTGGTAAAAATAGACGGAATCATGACAGCTGAGTCATATTGCAATATCCTGTGGGAAAACCTCGAGGTATTCCTCATCAAGACGGGCCTCGATGAGCGCTTCATTTTACAGCAGGATAAGCATACGGCCAATCTGACGAAGTCATTTTTTCCGTTCCTGCCGCATCAAACCCCTTGAATGGCCCCCACAAAGTCCTGATCTGAACCCCATCGAAAATCTGTGGGCCATCCTCGATGCTCGGATTGATAAGACTGGTGTGACAAATAAAAATACTTTTTTTGATGCCCTGGAGCGTGCGTGGGAAGAACTCGACCCACAACACTTGCACAACCTTGTTGAAAGTATGTAGAAGTGCTTGCAGAAGGTGTTGAAGGCTAAAGGAGGCCATACCCATTATTAAATCGTTCTTGTTTGCCTTCAATTTGATTTATTTGAAGCTGTATTGATCTGGACCCTTTATTTTGCCCCTGTTTTTTTAGAATATTAACCCTGTTTTTTTCTATTAACAAAACTTGAAAAGAACATAATAAATAATATTTAAAAAATCATTTCGATGTGTTTTCGTTGAATTTCAACCAGAAAAATAAAAGAAATAAAAAAAAACATTTTGGACACTTTATTTTGCCCCTTACTGTACACACAAGGAAACACAATGAAACGTATCTAATCTACTGAGTATGAAAGAACGCAAAATATATCTACGGAGTAAAAAGATTGTAAACTCTATGGAGTATGAAAGGAAAAGTTGGTCATATAGTCTCTGTAACTGGACCATTATATTATGTAATTTGTAATTTATCGTTTATTAAGTTCTACACAGCCTACAATTAAATTTATAGTAAGGTTAAGGAAAACACTCGTTAATAATATACTTATTGAATGTTAATAATTAAAAAACAAACTAATAAACTAAGCTCGGTCAAGGCCGCATTGAGAACAGTTAGAGAATTAGACCGCTTTGTTTATAAAGGTAAGATGTCCCAGCATGAAGCACCATAGATTATAGGAGCTAGTCGATAAGGCAGTTTCGAGTCGTGCTAAAATAGCATCAGCGAATAGATTAAAAGTGATTTGAAGAATATATAAGAAAAAGTCTTCGATACATTCAAAACACCTTTAAAGCATAGCGCGATTTTCGAGTTTCGGCATCGGCACCGAATAACGAAACAAAAATGACTACTTATAACAGAATATTGTCATTTAATCATATTTTTCTATAATTAACAAAAGTATAAAACTGAAAGTTTTTGTCAGATCGGTTGAGAATTGAGGGAAGAAATAGGGGAGGAGCGGGCTATATGCGCCTATTAAGCAGAACACTGATTTAATCAAATATCACATCGAATATGTGTACAAAAACTATATACACGTGTGCAGGCATCTGTACAATGGAGTAATTTTTATGTTAAAATTTTCTTATGTTTCCAAGAAAACAATTTTATTGTAAGTGTTGTCTAAAATGCCGAACCTCAAACCGTGCGGGCTAAACGCGCCTATTTATGTTTTGAACAAAATTTCTGTTTTTTGGGCAATATTTCCGTATAATATCATTGAAACTGCTATAAAGTAATAATTTACGTACGACAAAGCTGAAGTTTTATAAAAATCTATGTATATTATAATTTTATGGAATAAAACAAAAGTTAGAGTTTCCATACTATGGAGGCAGTTTATCCATGAGAAAAACTTTATCAAATCTGTTTTTAGATCTTCAATTCTCTCTTAAGATGTTATTTAGAGCTTAGATTTTAAGGTTCAGTGATAAAAATCATTTATTTATTCTCTTTTACCTGTTATTTTAGGATGGAGGCATTTTACAAACATGATGGGGGCATACAAAAACACTCTATTATTCCACTATATAATCGTTATTAAACCTCCACAAAAGCTGGAATATGTTTAATTTCTAAAGTTCATTTGAGTAAGAAACAAAAACCACCCAACTTTTTGTTTTGAGCTTCTTTACGTATAATTTTTAAAAGTCGAAATATTACATCAAAATGTATCAAAACCTTGTATGATTTTTTACATTTTTTTGATTTTGTAAATTCATAAAATTCTTTCTTGCCTTATGTTCTAAGCGTAACACCCTCAAAATGCATTGGTCAGATAAGCTGTCTAGTCAGCCATTTCATCAAACAGCCGTAGGGTCATTTAACCCGATAGGCCCATTTAGGAAACCTTTCCCCTACAGCAATTTTATCTGCTCTGTCAAGTTGGCACATCTAGAACTGAAGAATTGCAAAACCTGTGCCGGACGAGGGTCAAAGAAGGACCTGTTCATGCTCAGCAATTAAATTTGAAATTTGACTCTGTGTTGAAACGTTAAATGTATCATATAATATCTAAATGAGATGTATGTAGATTTTGATACGAACCTAAAGGTTCTTTTGTGAATAAGATTTACGTTGAAAAAAGAAAAAAAAACGTACAGCATCGAGTATTTGAGGTCGAAATCTTAACAAATTGAACTTTTTATAAGTTTTTCAATACTTTCTCTACATAAACTGATTTCTTTAGAAGGAATTAAAAAAAAAATATAGCTACGCTCACTTAATGATATTTGATAATTTATTAAATTTAATGAACAACTAACAATAATATATTGAAATTAGGAACAGCACTCGTTACAATATCCAATATTACTAGAGTCTACCCAGAACCCCATTCTTTGTAAGCCTTTTTTTCGATTCAGCCAAACCTGAGTCGTCATCGATTCTTTACTGCTGGCCTTTTCCAAGTAAGAACATAGGAGAACGGGATTAAAACCGTCTCCTTTTGACGGGGCGATAAAAGTTGCCCTTCTTCTACTGCACGGTTGGATTGGTAGCTTTCTTAGCTCGCCGATGTTCTATACATACTAGTCAAGTTTCATCGGGAAGAATTATGGACACAGACACAACGGGAGACGGCTCCCGGGCTTCCGGTTCGATGGAATCCAACTTTGGTTGGATGGTTAACGGAATATTTTGGAGTAGTTCCCTCACACTCCGGTTTTATCGGTGGTCAAGTGTGCCTAGTCGTTACACAATTAATTTCGTCTTCCAGTGGCTGCACAGGTTTTCGGACACCCGTCCGTTTTTTTTTGCAAAAATCTTTCCCTATTTTTGTGAGATTTATCCTCTAAATATGACACTTTTCTCATAATTAAACGGAACGACAATCGACGATCACCTTTGGTTTGCAAATTAGAAAATAATCGCACATATTACACATTCTTAGGGTGTGAATTTCGCTTAGTAGGATCAAGGGGAAAAAAAAAACTTTCTCGCGGAAGTCTTCGAGCTCTGGCCTTCTAGCCTTTTTTCGCTGGTTGATGATGTTCACACACGAAAATTTTCTAGCACGACTGTGTTCCTCGCCCACTCACACTATCGGAAGAACGGGCACACGTCGACCAAGAACTGGTACACGTACAGGGGCACGCACACAATCTCACTCGACAAATGCCAATTTGAACCCGTACGGCTGAATGCAACGGAGCAGTAAGTATAGTAAGCACCTCTCCCTACACTATTGCCTGTTATTCCAACTCGACGGATTCCGACCATCCATCGTCGAACGTCGCCGCCGTCATCGAAACGGAAAGAGACGGGGCATTTCTATATGAGCCACCTTAACAAAAAAAATTATTCCATACTCGTTTTGCCATACAGCAGCACCATCAGAGAATTTGGCCAGCCAGTTAAAAAAAAAAGAGAAAAATCGCAACTTGAAAATTCAAAAATTTCACCCAAAACCACTCACTTCAGCACCGGAAAACACTTTCAATCGACCCGTTTTAATCCTTGGAAAATGGTGCGCGACTCTTTGGCCTCCTAACGGGGCCCTTTTGTACCGTACACGGCCGCGAGTGTTCCTTAACGACACGGGATAGCTTTTTCACACACTCCCCGAAGGAAAAATTTTGTCGTCTTTCTTCTTGTCGTGTCGAGACGGTGGAGACCGAGACCGAGTTTGCTCTTTGCGCTGGTTGCTGAACTGATTTTTTTTCGTTGCTGGTGCGATGGCAGCTCCGCGAGACTTTTGGAGTTGTCGCGATTGCGCAATGATGGATGTGCTGAATTCGAAAAAAACATGGCGAATTGCGGACGCATTGACAGCTGTCAAAGTGGATTTACACTGGGAAAAATTCTGCACCTAAATTTAATGATTGAATTATTATCACAGAGAACAGACGTACAAGCACAGAGAACAGACGTACAAGCTAGCCCACGAAACATGTGTAAAAATCCCAACACCCTTTTAGAACTAGTTTTTGTTTTTTGGCTACGATTACGCCTTTTCGAAAACTGGGCACTTTAAAGTTGATTTGTAACTCTTGAATGGCGCAATAGATGGCACTGTTTGCAGTCAGTTTCTAACGTATTTTTTTGGTTTTGGTTTTGAAATTTTACACACTTTTTTGACGGTTTTTTGTTCGAGCTTGTACGTCTGTTTTCTGTGTTATTATAAAAGTTTTAAACCAGCGGGTAAAATCGATAAATTCCTTGTAAATTATGGCTGATTGCACGCCGCTAACACAACATCCTGGTTCCTCCATTGGTTGAAATTTTGACTTTTTTAACTCTGTACTACGTTGTGAGGAATACACCATAAAATTCTCTCCATTTGAATAGAAAAGAAAAAGAAAAAAATATTGCTGGCAATTTACCATCCCCCTATTTGAAACGCATCTGAACATTTTTTTTTTATTCGTAAATATTGGATTAAATAACCGATTTAGACACAAAGTACAACCACGTACAACCAAACTCTGCGCTCCTTTGGTGCATTATACTAACCTTTTTTTTAAAGAAGTGGTATAATGTAAGGATTGGTTAAATTACGTGATCAATTTTTAAATATTTGAGTTCTTGCATGGGCATCCAGTAAATATATTTCTCGAGTGAGCTTTCATTACGTCGAATGAAACAGAAACACCGAACCGAGAAAAACGCTTCTGAAATTTGAAGAGTGTTTTTCAAATCCTATTTTCATTCCTTCGCCGATAACCCTTCAAAAAATACGCAATATTCATGGAAACTAATTGTGTCAGATATTCCACATTATGAATTTAATTTTTTGCAATTTTTAGAGCTATTTTTTAATCATATAGGAACATACGACATATTCAAACATAAATCGTTCATACGTCTGAACACATTCGTCGTTTGGAGGGGAAATTTGTTTCATTCGTCTCTTTTCTTTCGTCCTTTGATTCGTTCAACTTGCACTTACGCCCAAATGTTTCTGATGCAAATACTATGGGAAATTTTCAATTTTCTCGGCGTAGTGGCTGTTTAATAAGTGAAATATCTAGTGTAGCGGTAAATTGGTGAGTAAATGCATAATGAAATGTGTGAATCGGGTGCGCCATCGGTCAAACCAGCTCGCTGCTGCTGATCAGCTTTCTGTTGCCGACCAGCTGGAGGGGAAATTTGTCTCATTCGTCCTTTGATTCGTTCAACTTGCACTTACGCCCAAATGTTTCTGAGGCAATTACCGGTAAATTTTCAATTTTCTCGGCATAGTGAATGTTAACTTATTGAGTTGTCGAGTGCAGCGGTAAATTTATTAGTGAATGCGTAATAAAAGTGTGAATCGGGTGATTGGGTGACTAACAGCAGCAGGCTGCTGCCGCTCAGCCTGATGCAGTTAGTTGTTAGGTTTGCTGCTACTGCTGCTGTTCGGTTTCTTTTCCTTGCTGCATTATTTTACAGCGTTCGAAAGCCTGCTTGAGTATCGATTTAAGAACGCTTGAAAAGAAGAATCTGAAATAATATTCATTGCCAGGTTGATATTCTGATAACCTCTACCTGTATACACTCGTTTGCTCATGGAATCCATAGCGAATGTGCTAGGTTTTTTTCCTCTGAACATTCGCCGTTTGGAAGAAGGGACGTAAGCAACATTGAAATTGGCAATCAAGGTTTTGTTTCATTCGTCATTTTGGAAGTCTTAAATTTTATATATTAAAAGGGTTTAAATTGATTGTTTTATCAATCACATAGGTAGATAATGTTATAATGAAGCTTTTTTAGTGAATATCTCTATTTTTCAAATTTTGTTTCATTCGACGTAATGAAAGCTCACGCGAGATTTATCAGGCCAAAAGAGATGCATTGGGCGCGCCAGTTCCGCGGTCGCAGAATAGCCATTCCACGGCGCGAAACAGGTCTCTGCTGAAGCAGAAGAAAATTCTTCGTTTGTATGCAGGTGCCAGCATACGAGTATAATAAGTGAAAATAACGAAATAAATTAAGTTATTCAGTGTTAATTTCGATGTTTTTAATAAATTCTGAAAATCCTGTAAAAACATTTTAAAATAAATTTAAAACCATATCACATTTTCATTTTAATTCTTCTATATATTCTATTTCAAACCTTAAAACTGTTATTAATTTGAACCGGGCATTCATTCTCTTGATCCCACACATTTTTATTCGTTTCACCCAAAAAAATATTTATTCCGATAGAAATTTGGATTCATTTTTAAAAAGGGTGCATTTTATTTCCAATCAATCGATAATTTGAAATTAAATCGATATTTTTAGTCAGGGTTACCAAAAATATATTTGTGCTTTTTCCCAACCAAAATTTTTATTATTTTTGGCCGAAATCTTATTGTTTTCAAAATATATTTTCCTGCGTGTAGATGTTTTTGGTAGATGATAAATCATCTTCAAAAGCTTTTGCATACCATTTTTTAATGATTGGCGTGTTCTTGTATGAAATAAACCGATGATAGACAATAGCTAATTTTATCGCTGAATCCATAAACCGGTTTTCGTCAACATCAGCGCCGGTGACATTCACTGACGACATTTCATGTCATAAAGCTAAAATAAATTTTCAATAAAGCGTTGTAGTATTATTCCATGAATGCTGTTCAACTCCCATTGTTTATCTCTTACAGTACTGAAGAATACATTTAATTTTTTTTTGTCCAATAAAAAGCTTCTGAGACTTTCTTAACAGCATATATTGAGCCAGTAGTTTGTTTTTTTTTTTTTTTTTTTGTAAATTCTTTATTTGAAACGGCTCATACCTTTAGGCTTTAAGGAGCCAAACTCATTTTGTTTGATAACAATTGTGTGCTTATATCTAGTTCACTTTTTCAAGAAAAGATAGAAGATAGATAGGAAAATGTGAAAATAAAAAGAATTATAGACGAAGATCAATAGCTTTTAGGAAAAGATATATTTCGAACATGTAGTCCAAATCTATCACAGCCAGCACATCTCTCACTGGAACATAGGGTGGTTTTCCTCGGGCCCTTAGGGAGTCTATTAAATTCGTTCTAGCGACAAGATGGATCTCGCACGACCAAACAATATGCTCGATGTCATGGTAACCTTGGCCGCAACCACATAGATTGCTGCCAGCAATATCAAAACGATAGAGTACCGCGTCTAAGGAACAATGATTGGACATGAGACGGGAAAATATACGAATAAAATCCCGACTCAAGTTCAATCTATTGAACCATGGTTTAAGGCTTACCTTTGGGATAATCGAGTGGAGCCACCGACCATCCTCATCCTCGTCCCATTTGCGCTGCCAGTTGACAAGAGAGTTTCTTCGCACCAAATAGTAAAATTCGCTGAAGACGATTTCACGTAGATACGTGTCGCCTTCCATCGCTCCCACCTTTGCCAGAGAGTCTGCCTTCTCATTGCCCACTATCGAGCAATGAGAGGGAACCCAAACAAAGGTGATGGTAAAGCGACGTTTTGATAAAGCACTCAAATTATTTCGTATCTTCTCGAGGAAGTACGGCGAGTGCTTTCCCGGTTTTATCGAATGGATTGCTTCAACAGAGCTCAGACTATCCGTTACAATATAGAAGTGTCCATCTGGCCGTGATGCGATACTGTCCAAAGCCCAGTGAATAGCTGCTAACTCCGCTACATATACAGAGCATGGTGACTGAAGACTGTGAGAGGCGCTATATATTTCGTTGAACACTCCAAATCCTGTTGATTCCTCTATAAGTGATCCATCGGTAAAGTACATTTTATCAGCATCGACGTGTCTATATTTAGCTTCGAAAATTCTTGGAATCAGAAGAGGACGATGCGAGACCGGGATTCCACGAATTTCCTGCTGCATAGACAAATCAAACTGGACAGAAGAATGATCGTAGTCAGGGATACAAACACGAGTTGGAGAATACGAAGAAGGGTTTACCTGCATTGACATGAGGACATAGTATATAGACATAAATCTAGTTCGAAGATTTTGCTCAAGTAACCTTTCAAAATTCACAATCACCAATGGGTTCATGACCTCACACCTGATGAGGAACCGGAGTGATAGTAGATTGAATCGATCTTTAAGAGGAAGTATTCCTGCCAAAACTTCGAGACTCATGTTATGCGTTGAGGGCATACAGCCCAGAGCGATGCGAAGACAGCGGTATTGGATACGCTCGAGTTTGATGAGGTGAGACTTGGCAGCTGACTGGAAGCAGAAGCTACCATATTCCATCACTGAGAGAATGGTTGTTCGATACAATTTTAAAAGATCTTCTGGATGGGCTCCCCACCAGGTGCCAGTGATTGATCGGAGAAAATTGATTCTTTGTTGGCATTTTCCTTTCAGATACTCAATGTGGGCTCTCCAGGTACACTTGGAATCAAACCAAACCCCAAGATACTTAAAACACCTCGATTGAGTGATCGTTCTGCCTAGGAGTTGAAGCTTAGGTTGAGCAGGTCTACGTTTCTTAGAGAAAACAACCATTTCCGTTTTCTGAGGGGAAAACTCCCCGCATAATTAAAAACAGTTGGGGATATAGTACTAACTATTAACTTAATATATTGGTAGCAGTACCAGTATGAAATATCTTCCAAGTATCATTTCATTATACATGTTCAAAATTTTATTACCTCAATAAATTATGACAGGATCGTATCAGTGACAGTGACAATATGATATATGATTTAGTAAGTATAGTATAATAAGAGAATAAAAATTTGCAACCTTTGAATATTGTCTCTGGACCTTATCCAGGACTCTAACAGTGTACGACAAAGTTTCCTTATATTTTCTTAGCATTAGACATTAAATTAAAAAAAAAAACAACATTGACAACATTGTATGAGTTAGACAAGTCGTTATCATTTCACCTCTTGCGGATAATAACTAATATTGTTATTTTAAGATGTAGTTGTGAGCTTATGCATTTTTTCGCTCTTGGGTTCAGCATCTGCTAATTTTCACTTCACTTCGTTAAAATTTGTGTCGGCAACCCCACGCCAGGTTCGGAACTGAAAACTGTGTTCAAAATGGCTCCGAAAAAAAAGAATCACGCTGAGAAAAACACACAGAACGCGAAAAGTAAGTAAAACTATATTATATTATCGATAAAAACTAGTGAGATTAAATAAAACTAATGAAATTACAGAAACAAAGATCTCTGCTGAGCGGAGAGCGGAAAAAAAATCTACTGAAAGGCTGAACAATGCAGATCTGCACAAATAGGTAAGATTGTATAATCCATGTATAATATCAGAAATAAAAAATAAAAATCTCAACATTTAAATTTTTTAATTTTATTTTATTTTTTGTGGGAAAGAATTGGAACTATATTGGTTATGGTACAGGGAAGCTCTTTTTAAAAATATTTTACAATATGCGGAACGTATGATTGAGCGTTATTTTTACTACAAACTACTATAAGCAAACTATATCCATTGAAGTTGATGAAATCTATGATTTTGTATTCCAACGTAGCTAGAACATTCAGGTAGATTGTTTTGCTCGCCAAAAGTGGATGAAATTTTAACCGTATCCAATAATGTAGCATGAAATATTTGTTCGAAAAAATCGCTCTTTTTGAATGGTAAACATGCTTAACAGCCCTTTCCCCATATGGTACTTTAACAGATAATCATAATACAGATTGTTAATATGGTCTGTGTTATTGTACATATACTGTTCACTTTACAATAAACGATAACGTTTAGAGACAATATAGAATATTCTCTATATATTGTAATTGATTATGCGGGTCAATCCCAAGCCCCAAAGCCCAGGAAGACAATCTGTCTAAAGTATCTTGTAAAGGTCTGTGCAGATGAGACTCGGAAGATCCTGTGACAGACACCACGCCGTCATCTGCAAGTTGTCTTAGAGTGCAGCCTTCAGAGAGACAACTGTCGATGTCACTTACATAAAAGTTGTACAAAAGTGGACTCAAACATGAACCCTGTGGAAGGCCCATGTAAGAGGTTCTTCTAACTGCAATATCTCCGTGAGCAAAGTTCAGATGTTTCTCACAAAGCAAGCTGTATAAGATGTTGTTCAATAGAGGAGGCAGACCCCGGGAGTGCAACTTGTCTGACAAAATCTCTATTGAGACTGCATCAAAAGCTCCCTTTATGTCTAGAAACACTGAAGCCATTTGCTCACGTTTAGCGTACGCCATTTGTATCTCTGAAGACAGCAAAGCAAGACAATCGTTTGTTCCTTTGCCCCTTCGAAACCCAAATTGAGTATCTGAAAGGAGACCATTTGTTTCCATCCATTTATCCAATCGGAACAAAATCATTTTCTCCATCAATTTCCGAATACAAGACAACATCGCTATTGGACGGTACGAGTTGGGGTCAGACGCTGGTTTTCCGGGCTTTTGGATAGCAATGACTCTCACTTGTCTCCACTCTTGGGGGACAATGTTGTGCTCCAAGAATTGATTAAATAAATTTAACAAGCGAAATTTTGCGGCATCCGGAAGGTTTTTCAACAAGTTAAACTTGATTTTATCAATTCCCGGAGCTGAATTGTTGCAAGAGAGGAGGGCAAGTGAGAATTCGACCATCGAAAAGCTGGAATCCAGATCGCATCTGTCTAGGGACACATTCCGGACAACTTTTCGGTTCGGTGTGGAATCGGGACAGACTTTTCGTGCAAAGTTGAATATCCATCTATGTGAATGTTCCTCGCTTTCATTTGTTGAAGATCGATTACGCATGTTTCGTGCTACTTGCCACAAGGTATTCAAGGACGTTTCTCGTGATAACCCTTCCACGAATGTTCGCCAATGTGCTAGTTTTTTCCCTTTAATCAATTTTTTGAATTGATTTTCAAGGGACAGATATGCTTGAAAAAGATCGAGGGTTCCATGTTTTCTAAAATCTTTGAATGCTTTTGATTTTTCCTTATAAAGCTTGGAGCACTGGTTGTCCCACCATGGGTTAGGAGGTCTTCGACGTACAGATGAATTTGGGATGGGTTTCGTTTGAGCACAGACTGCGCTTTCATGTATCAAACAAGCTAGGAAGTTATACTCTTCCAAAGGAGGAAGAACATTCATAGAATTGATGGCTGTTGTAATCGTGTCCGCATATTTTTTCCAGTCGATGTGTCTTGTAAGGTCATATGCCATATTTGTTTGGTTCGAAGTGCTGGCCCCATTGGTGATTGTAATTTTGATTGGTAAGTGGTCACTACCATTGGGATCAGAGATTACCTTCCACTGGCAATCCAATGATAGTGAATTTGAGCAGAGTGAGAGGTCAATTGCACTTGGTATTGCAGGAGGTTTAGGTACTCGTGTTTTTTCACCCGTGTTCAAAATTGTTAAATTGAAACTGTCACAAATGTCATAAATAAGAGTAGAACGACTATCGTCAATTTGTTCTCCCCAGACAGTTCCATGTGAATTGAAGTCACCCAGGATCAACCTTGGCTCAGGAAGTACTGAGCACAGGTCCTCTAGGTGACTTCGATCCACTGCAACTCTATGAGGCCAGTACAAACTGACAACGCATAAGTCCTTACCTCTTATAGTTGTATGACATGCAACAGCTTCAATTCCTCCTGATAAAGGGAGGTGGATTCTAAAAAAGGAGTGGCGCTTATTGATCCCCAAAAGCACCCCTCCATAAGAATCGTTGCGATCCAGACGGATAATGTTAAAATCGTGGAAGGAGATGTTTGATTCGGAAGAAAGCCATGTTTCAGAAAGGGCAAAAATATCGCAACTAGTTTCATGAAGAAGAAATTTGAACGGATCCAGTTTAGGGATAATACTACGACAATTCCACTGTAACACAGTGATATCTCCGACCTCTCGGCGTAAATTAGCCATCGAGAGAGATAAACACTGAAATGAGGGGCCAAGTTTGCATCAATTGCTTTAAAAATGTCTTCACAATAGGAAGCATTGAGAGTACAATGCCTCTGATTGATTCTGATACATTGAAGAACTTGAAAACTCCATCCAAGATATCCGACAACTTAAAAAGTCCCGATTGGGAAGTTGATTCAGGTGAAACTACGTTGGGATTGAAGCTATTAGATGTTCCTGCTACTTCGGGTTTATTTTGAGGTGTAAAACTCATTCGGAATCCAGGAGGAGATGGTTTTTCTTTCTGTACAGTTGGCGCTTTTTGTCTTTCGACGACTGGAGGGTTCAACGTGACTATTTTTTTGGGGATTCTGGTGTTCTTAGGAGCTGGTTTTGGACGTTTCCGGGAATTAGCAGTAAACACAACTGGAAGTTCTTCGTCGGCTGTATCCGTGTCTACATTGTCAACTGGCAATACAGCAAAAATATTACTCGAATGAGTTTGGATCGGAGGCGCCGCGCCCTTTAAAATGGCGGCATAAGACCGCCTTGACCGTTCCTTTAAAGAGCGCTTTTGGTTATCCCAGCGACTCTTAAATGCCTCACACGAAGAGATTTCATGGGGTGAGCCCCCGCAATAGACACATTTCTGTTCTATTGCTGAGCACGCTCCATCCCCATGATTCTCCCCGCATTTGGGGCACCGCGGCTTGTTGCAGCAGTGCGACGCAGTGTGCCCCAACTTAATGCAATTTTTGCAATCCATTGGGCGAGGCACAAAGAGTCGCACGGGTAATCTTAAAACTCCGTCAATCAAAACGTAGTGAGGGAGGGCGGTACCCGCAAAGGTCACACGGAATGAGGCCGAAGGGGAGTACTTTTTAACTCCATTCACGACGGTGGCAGTTTGGAGTTGGCGACAATCCAAGATATCGACCGAAGTCGAATCAAGGCTCCTAAACTTACCAACGCCGTTGGATTTAACGTACTCCGCCTGTAGGCTCATTTCAGTGATCACGCCCTCGATCTCTACGTTTCGAGACGGGATGTAGACGTGATATTCTAAGTTTATGAACTTGCTGGCCACAATCTCATTTGCGGCTTTCCAGTTAGCCACCACAACGCGCAGCTTGTTCGGACGCAGTTTCGTAACACTGGTTACAGAGGGCCACCTCGCCAGATCTTTGGTGATCTGAACCACATTTAGCTGTTTACCGTTCGCTTTGGGCCGGATGAAAACCACCCATGGCCCAGAGGAAGATGTGCCCTCTGTATATTGTCGGAGCCGGGTGACTCTACTCTCAACTGGAGATGAATCGACATTGACATCCATCCGAGAACGATTTGCATCTGAAGGACCAGCATTCACCGAATCCTCCAGATGCTCCTCATCTTCATAGATGACATCCGCATCATCCCCAGTTGGCAGGTGTAATCCCCCGCCTTCGCTCATATTTCGCAACGGGAACACGAATGTCCTCCGTGTTGAAAATATAAGCGAAGCACAGAATAATCAAAATATATATAAAGGGAAATATGATAGAAAAAGAAAAAGTGAAAAAAGAAATAAAAAAGAACTTACAAATTATTTTAGCACTTTTTGGAATAATATTTTTTCCAGTGTATATGGACTGATCCAACCACGTGGTTCTCCGATGACCCTCACGGATGACGTCAACCGAAGAACCCAACCATACGAGTGCTGGCCCTCCTCGTTGGTTGAAGATGACCGCAATGTCTCGACTCGGTCTCGGACGAGAACGACCAATTTGATGATGATAATGATCAAACCGCTGGAACACTTGGTTCGCCAAACAATGGCGGCGGACCTCGTGGCGATCGATCGACCCTTCTACGAGCTGGGGTTAATCAACCTGACCTGCCTCTGGCAGGAATCGAATATCACGGAACAAAACACCGCTGCAACCGTCCGAACGGCACAAATACCCGGATTTACTGGACGAGATCACTATCACTTTTAGTTCGCGAAGATCGGGACGCTCGAAAACGCGACTGTATGCTACGAGTGATGCGATACGAATGCAGTAGTTTGTTTTCTGGAAACTAAAATATTTGTAATTTTTAAATTTTAGCAGTCTTTGTACAGATCTATGTACAAATGCATATATGCGCACTTTTACCAAATTAATGTATTACTATGGTAGTTGTATTACTATGCCGTGGTTGGAAATACTACAACGCAGAAATGGTACTTCAAAAACGTTCATGTTGATTTTCACAATTTTTTTTCGTGTACGACTCTCCTTCAAGATCGAAATTCTTCTCAGTGTAGGACCCAGCAATATCGAAATTATTTTCGAATAAGCGAAGACATAAACCAGTCATTGAGGGCTCGACTTTTGTGTAGAGTTTACAATCCTCGCCAGCATAGTCAGCAGAACACAGTGAAAAATACATTTTTAGAAGTTGGAATATCATTCACTCAAATAGTTTCGCACTATAAATTATAAAAAGGTTGACTTTACTTCATTCAATCCCATAGATGAATGACTTCAAGAAGTTAATATCCATCCAAAAGAAGAAAAACAATCAATTTCTCAAAGTCACTAAAGAATGTATTTTCTTTTGGGTGCTATTAAATCGATTAGCCGATTGTGATTTCATTTTTTTTTGTTAAGGCCTTCAAAATAGCAAAACAGAGATCAAACTTTTAATCGAAACCTCCTTCAATGAAGTCTGGTTTTATGTCTTCGTCATCCACTTGCTAAAATTTGGATTTAAATTTTAAATTATTTTCCAAGCTTCGCTTGACAGAGCCATCTTCCCCTCACTATGGAAGGAGGCTTACATGTTTCCGGTGTATAAAAAAGGTAACAGGAGAGATGTCAACAACTACCGGGGAATCTCGGCATTATGCGCAGTAGCCAAGCTATTCGAATTGGTGGTCTTGGATCCGATTTTCTTGTCCTGTAAGAATATTTTTTCCGACGATCAACACGGATTCTTTCCCAAGCGCTCCACGACAACTAACCTTCTGACGTTTACTTCTTACGTGCATGAAAGTTTTGCTGCGAAGTCTCAAACCGATGCTATTTACACCGATTTGTCTGCGGCATTCGACAAAGTCAACCACGATATTGCCATTGGAAAGCTCGAACGCCTGGGTTTCTGTGGAACTCTTCTTGACTGGTTCCGGAGCTACCTATCAGGACGTAAATTAACAGTTCGCACGGAGGACTCTTTCTCCAGACAATTCTCTGCTTCTTCTGGTGTGCCTCAGGGAAGCCATTTAGGGCCGATTATCTTCTTAATCTACTTCAACGATGCGCTCTCACTCCTCGACGGTCCAAAGCTATGCTATGCTGATGACCTAAAGCTATTTTACAACATCAACGGCCAGAACGATATTGATTTCCTACAAAATCAATTTAACCTCTTCGCACACTGGTGTGATATAAACTGCCTGCCTTTGAATCGCAGTAAATGTGCAGTCATCAGCTTTTCAAGAAAGCGGCAGCCTTTTTCCGCTGAGTACTTCCTCGGAGATGAGCCAATCGCACGCGTAGAACACATCAATGATCTGGGTTTAATTCTAGACCGGAAGCTGGAATTCAGGACACACACAAACTACGTTGTCGACAAAGCCTCGAGAAGTCTCGGATTCTTATTTCGAGTGTCCAAGGACTTCAAGGATGTGTATTGCCTGAAAAGTTTGTATTGCAGTATTGTTCGCTCTATCCTTGAGTATGCATCTGCTGTTTGGTGTCCCTACTACCAGAATGGGGCCGAACGGATCGAGGCTATACAGCGGCGCTTCCTGCGATTCGCCCTTAGACACCTGCCTTGGCAAGACCCGTTTCACTTGCCAAGCTATGAACATCGATGCCGTCTCATAGACATTGACACTCTTCAAGCCCGCAGAAACGCAACACGAGCTTCCTTCGTCGCCGATCTCTTGACATCGCGAATTGACTGCCCCACGCTCCTAGAAGCCATTCCTCTAAGTGTGCGACCCCGTGGGCTTAGAAATCAAGATCTTCGATTGTATGTTCCCATTCGTTCGAACAATTATGGAGCTAATAGCGCTATCATCGGTGTAATGAAAACATTCAACCGTTTTTCTGAGCACTTCGATTTCGACGTTTCGAGAGATGTTTTCCGTACTAAAGTTTTAAGTGTATTGAGAACCCTGTAATTAGACTTAGTACTCTTTTTATATTAATTTTAAGTCATCATTTGGACCAATATGTGTTCCGTTGATTTGTAATAAATAAATAATAAATAATAATAATAACAAATGCTAACAACAAAGCTTATTTTTGATACCCCAATCCTATGCTTATTAAGGAATTATCGTATTTAACAGCGTACAAGTATAACACGCAATTTTTAGCTGAAATGTTTATGCTAAAAATTAGGGTGCTAGCTATGTATACAATAATGGATTAAGGTCCAAAGCAAATCTCATACTTTTTTTGACAAAAAATTCAAAACTGAGGATGTATATTATACACCGGTGCGTGCTATACACCGTTAAATCACGATAAAAAAGGTATATTAAATTAATTATTATTTATTAATTTGAAACCTGTAAGTCCTACGCGGGTTTTTGTCACTGACAAATAACACTAGTTTACAAAATTTTAAAAAAATCGTGAACTTGATTAACCGACCAACATTTTTAATGTAAAATCGGGCGCTGAATCCGAAAATGAAATTCAAAAAAATCTCAGTAGAACTGTTTTTGAGTTATGCTCCAAATATGAAATTTCGAAAAAATTAAAAAAGTTCTTGTACTTAAATTAAAATATCTCGGACGGCATAAAAGTAAAATAAAATCCCTCTTTTGCATATTGAGGGTGAATAAATTTACCATCGATCATCTAAACACTGTTTTTGCGTTTGACCAACAGTATTGTTGATATTAGTGACTTTATGAGAAAAAAAATTATAAAAAACGCATTTTTTTAGAGAAAATTTTGTTTAAACGAAAGTTTTAGACTCAATGGTAGCATTTAAAAAATCTGATTTTCTTTTGCGCTTAAATGTCCATTTAAAACAAAAATTTCAAGTAGTTATTTATCAAAATAGGTTGAAAATTGAAGAAGTTATGGCTACTTTACCATAACAGTATTTTTTGTAGTTTTTCATAATTTAACGAACCGCAGTACACTTATCATAGTATAGGAAGAATGAAACATGATAAATCTCACTCGCTCTAAGTCAAAATTATTCATTAGCTTATCAAAAGGTCACATGCCAAATTTCAGGAAGATCTGACCATAGGGAGGGATTGCTTGAGTCTCAAACATGAATAAAATTTTGAGGCATTTTACCCGGAAGGAACGAAAAATACTGGTTTTTCATCAATAACTTTTTTCATCACTAGCTGATTGTTTTTAATGGTTGATTTTCTTAAAGCCTAAGTTGAGACAAATATTTCACTCGAAGATTGTAACTCGATTGGATTTGAAACAGAAAAGTTATTGCGGTTCAAAGGCCGCAAATTTTGTCCAACACGCAATGAGTACTTTTTACGCATTGCGTTTTACACGACATTTTTCGACCAAAATACAATCTTTGAACCGCAATAACTTTTCTGTTTCAAATCCAATCGAGTTACAGTCTTCGGGTGAAATATTTGTCTCAACTTAGGCTTTAAGAAAATCAACCATTAAAAACAATCAGCTAGTGATGAAAAAAGTTATTGATAAAAAACCAGTATTTTTAGTTCCTTCCGGGCAAAATGCCTCAAAATTTTATTCACGTTTGAGACTTAAGCAACCCCTCCATATGGTCAGATTTTCCTGAAACTTGGCATGTGGCCTTCTGTTAAGCTAATGAATAATTTTGCCTTGGAGCGAGTGAGATTTATCATGTTTCATTCTTCCTATACTATGATAAGTGTACTGCGGTTCGTTAAATTATGAAAAACTACAAAAAATACTGTTATGGTAAAGTAGTCATAACTTCTTCAATTTTCAACCTATTTTGATAAATAACCACTTGAAATTTTTGTTTTAAATTGACATTCAAGCGCAAAAGAAAATCAGATTTTTTAAATGCTAGCATTGAGTCTAAAACTTTCGTTTAAACAAAATTTTCTCTAAAAAAATGCGTTTTTTATAATTTTTTTTCTCATAAAGTCACTAATATCAACAATACTGTTGGTCAAACGCAAAAACAGTGTCCAGATGATCGATAGAAAATTTATTCACCCTCAATATGCAAAAGAGGGATTTTATTTTACTTTTATGCCGTCCGAGATATTTTAATCTAAGTACAAGAACTTTTTTAATTTTTTCGAAATTTCATATTTGGAGCATAACTCAAAAACGGTTCTACTGAGTTTTTTTTTTAATTTCATTTTCGGATTCAGCGCTCGATTTCACATTGGAAATGACCTTCAGTTTACTGAGTTCAAAAATGCTGTAAACTAGTGTAATCGGCTATAATTTCAATTAGCGAGTTATCGTGATAGCTGATAGATAAACCAGGCCAGCGTTTTGTCAAATAAGCAACAGATATATTTCCGACACATACAGTTTTTATACATAGACATCATCCTACATTACTGATGGTTGTTTTTAATAATTGTTATATTTTCTACAAGGTTTGGAATAAAAAAAATGAGAATGATAGTTTGGTCAAGTTGAATTAAAAGCTTAGCAGAGAGTATTAACCTAAGCATCGATAGTTTATGGGTGTAGACAATATCCGCTTAAAATAAGATAAGCCGGCTGTAAGTTGCGCTTTGGTCTACAAAAATTCTTCGCACCAATCGTTCAAGCATTGATAGCAATCGGCCGCCTGTTTGGAGTTAGCGCCACAGGTATCCTTCATCCATTCCTTGAACAGCTCGGCATCCTTTTTCAGCAGCAAGTATTGACCCAAAACCGTATAAGCCTGAAGTTGGACAAAAATTCAGGTAAATTTTTCAAGGTTAGGTATCAAGAGTTATGATTTGGTTAACTCACCTTGTCGAATCCGGCGGCGTCCAATCGTTTTCCTAGTACATCGCCCACTCCAGCCAGATCTGTGACCGGTTTGTTCCCCATGGGCTCGGCAACGAAATTTCTATGCTTCTGGGATGTGCTCGACATTTTGAAGGTTGGTAGTTATATTTTGGGTTTGATTTTTGGCTGACTGCAAGTTAATACCTCATTGAACAATACTTTAAAGACAAAAACTCATTATACCACCTCACCTTTAGAATAGATAGACTACTTGGCGACGTAAGTTTTCCTGTTTTTTCACGAATATTCAAATTTGTCCGCAGGTTTATGATTCAGTTGTGTCTTCTGCGCTCTGACAGTTTGTGCGTTATTTGGATTTTTTCAAATTCGTTTACCGCTCTTCAAATGGCAAGCGCTCGAAGCATAACTCTACACACCGCAGCGCTGCCAGATGCGTATATTTTTCATTGATGAGGTATTAATTTTAAATCATATAAAAATATCTTTCAGCGTATCTTCTTTCAATGGTAGTGGCCCACCGGTTGTGCACTAAGTTGTGTCAAAGCTTTTTTTTACATGAAGATGACAGCATTTAGTAGGGGAGAGTGGGGTATCATGGGCCACTTTTTTTCTTTGATTCATAACTTCTTTATTAAAAATGATAAAATGAAAAAACTTTACAAATAGTAATAACGTATTTTAAGTTCTGAATGTGTATGAAAACACCAAAATATAGGTGGCCCAAGATACCCCACAAAATGTGGCCCACGGTTCCCCACCCGCATAAACCAGGATTGTACCCAAACGTTTTCTAGAACAATCGCAAAACGTTTTGATAAGGCGTAGATGGAACTTTAGGCAAACTATTAAAAAAATTGTTAAATACATTACATGAATCGTGAATTCCGAATTGATTGTATTTTTAATATGTTGTTAGGTTATGTAACTGTTAAAAACGGTTCAAACTCTTATATGGGAAAACTGTTCTGCAAACAGTTGCGATAACGTTCGCAAACCACTAATTAATAACGTTTTTGTGCATCGAACTGTTGTTGTTACAGTTATTCTTAAAATTTAATTGTAACTGAACATTAACAGTAATAGTTGTAGAACGATTCGAAATGACGTTCTTCCAACGTTATGCGTACCGTATTCTGAATAGTAAAGGAAAGTAGCACGCACACACACAAAAGAAAATTTTCTTTAAAAAATAAACTCAATTTTTAAATTTTATGAATTTCTATTTTATTCACTTGAACGTCATAATTTTTTTACATATTAACTCCTCCATCAGGGGGTGATTTAATTTTGATTACACGGGCGGGATGTTGGCGTAGCTGCTAGAAAGTCGTACGGGAATCTTCCCAGCATGACGGCATTGCTCCTCCAGCTCCCGGCGCTGCAATAAAAATAAACATTTTTAGTATATTTGGATCGATACATATCTTATGTTTAAGAAACTTACCAATTGCGAACATCGCTGGTGTGCTTCTTCCTGTTTGATTTAAAAATGTTTGTCCGTATGTCGGACCCTGCTCGGAGAGGACTTTTTTGTTGCTTCTGAGTGCTGGGAGTTGAACTGGGGGAACACGAAAGACGAAAAGTTTTTGTTTTTTTCCATCCAGTTGTCGGCCTGTCCAGTGGTGCCGGCTAGAACAATTTTTCAAAATTGTACCAACATGAAATAAAAAAGTTTAAAAAAAGATTCATAACTTTGATGTTTCTATGTCGCCTGTTTGCATGTATGCAAGCCTACACATCAAATTTGTAGTTGCTGGTTGCTTTTTAACATGCATTTCTCACCCTCGCTTAGTATTATGAAAATAATAAAAATTAAAACTATTTTCGTAAATGTGTATTAATTTTTGTACAAAAGCATCTGGCATCTCTGACAGGGCGTTTCGTTCATTTATGACAGAAACGGTATGTGTAACGGTTCGAGTTCGGTTTTACGATTAAAGAAAAATTGAAGGTAACCGTACATACCATTCTATAACCTTTCCAGATACCATTACGTTTTCACATAAACGTTCATATTTCGTTCTTATCGTTGGCAAAGTAAAGTTTGGAAGAACAGCTACGTTTGCAGATAAAATCACTATTTCTGAAACCGTAGATGTATCGTATAGACTGTTTGAGATATGGTTTTTTAGTATGCGGGCATAAGCAATAATTTGGAAATTGGTTGCGTTTGGGTGACCTATTTATGTTTTATCAAAAATTCCTTTTCCACGTGAAAGAACATGGCAAAACCAAGATCATAAGCGTATGAGCATATTTTTGTTATGTACTTGAGGTCTCGCACGGACGCAATTTTGCGGGTGCTTGTTTAATTATGTAAGTACCTTTTTTAGGCTAGTTTCATAAAAAGAACCATATGATACGTACATAAGTCAACAGCATATAGAAAAACGTGCTTACGCAAAGCGGCGACGATGACAGTTGGATTGGGATTTTTATCTCAACACACAGCTGAGATATTTGAAGTGGCCCACGTTACCCCATTCTCCCCTACAAAACTGGTTGGCCACCAGATAGAAAAAAAAACGCTATTATCCTGGCCCTACAACCTTCCACGTTTTCCGGCTCGTTGACTTCCCTTGGCTTCGGCTCGTTGTCCTTCCATCGGCTTCCTGGCTGGATGACTCTTTTATATTCGCTATAGCAGCCAGGTGGACCTAAAAATATCTTTTACAAATAAAATCATAAGAATGCTGACAAAACGAAATTTTATTTAAATCTTTTTAAATCAGCTCAATCGTTAAAGAGACTATTACAGGTGTGTTCAACGGAACTCAATAGAAATCAATTGAAATGGATTGACAGTTGATCAGCTCCCGAATAGCAAAGACCATAGTTAAACAGTAACCGTACATTGATATTCAATTTAACAATAAATTTCAACGTAAGTTCATATTATTAATTTACCACTTTATATATGATAATACCACAATATTTAGAGTAACCATGAAATGTATAGTTGATACATAATATTTCAAAGTTGCCAAAAAGAGAAGAATCAACCTATTTGTAATTTTTCGTGTAGAGGAAAATTTCATCCAACGCGCGCCATTTTTTTGGACAATTTTGGTCGCCTTTCTCGTTTCGAGAATTGCGATTCATTACCAATTTTTACGTGGTGGATTAGCCGGGATCGATTCGGAAAGCGATGGCACTGGCTCGGATGTCGATGGTGAGTAATTTTGGTGCTCATATATGAGACTCATAAACTAATTGCAAAATTCTTAAATTTCAGAAGCACACAAATAGAAAATAATCACCGCTAGAGCTTTGGACGGGTCCAAAATGCCTGATATGGAACAGAAAGAGGTCCGGAACACAACCCGTACTAACGTACACATTCCACGGATGGTGTTTGAAGTTGTGCCGGAGCCGTCTCCCAGGCGCAGGAGGTCCACCGTGCTGCCCGTTTCGCAGTAAAATGGTATACAAGTGTGAGTACTTCTTGTAACTTTATCACAGTGCCAAGAAAGTCCAAAAATAAAATGGTTTTGAAAGCAAATCAAAAATGTGTTTTTTTATCTTTCCGAAAAGTAAATAATTAATAAAAACAAATTCAAACCATGAAATTTCACGGTCTCGAGGGGTTTTAAATATTACGAATAAACATTGAAGTTCATCTTCGTTAAAACAATATAAACTCAATGAAAAACGATGAATATTACCGTTTCCTCGAGAAAATTTGGAAGCTGAAATGACCATAAAATTCATAGTTTTGCGTTCTAAATTGTATGGAAAAAAGTTCATTATTTCATTGTTAAGTTGCTTAACAACCCCCTTTTTTCATGGTAGTTTTGGCCAAAACCATAAATACCATGGTCAAAAACAATGAGTTTGACAGTGATATCATGGTTCGATGTACCGTGATATTCATGTAGTGGTATGAATAAGGTTTAGCAATTGCTTCGGTAGCTTTTACTTAGCTCGAAATCAATCAAAGCAAAAGTCCAAAGCATTTGCTTAGTTTGGTATGAATAAACATTTGCTTAGCGGATGTGTACTAAAGTCTTAGAACATAGCTTTTGCTTCGAAAAATAGAGCTATCCAACCAGCAGAATCTGGAGTTTTCTAAAGTAAAATGAAAGAAGACGATCAGAAAATTGAAAAGTACGGCAAAAGTAGCCTTGAAGTCGATGAAGCGGGTGGTGGGTGTAAGAACGACCGGATTTTTTTGTTAATGCGTGCTAGTATGTTGATGTTTAAAAAAAATGAATACATATTCGAATATTGACAAACAAAAAATGGCCTAATTTTAAAATTTATCATAAGCTCTCCCACATGTATTCGGATCGGGATAATCCGATGTATAAAAAAATAGGCAAAAGGCGCGCATTTTAATTTAGATTTTTTATTTTAAATCTTAGGATTATAAAAAATTATATAAAAATGAGAGATCTGTATAATGTTTTAAATTATTACAATTTATTTCTTACTTTGAGCCAATTGGGACTTCTTCCACTATAGCCGGATTTTTTTTAATTTGAAATATTTACTAATTGATTTGTTTATTGTCATCTTAGACGAATGATTTTATACAACGACAGGAATATGAAAAAAGTTGGGTTATCACTTCGACTTTTCTTTATCCATGTTGAAAATACCTTTTTGAATTGTTTTGAAGTGAAATATTGCTAATTTGATAAGTTCATGACGTTATTAAAGATTTTTTTATTGGAAAAGTCTGCTACCGAGCATGCTTAGAAAATAGAGCAATTGCTATGAGATTTGTCGAGCAATTGCTTCAGATTTGAGCTTTATTCATACCAAACTAGCTTGTTCTAAAAGTAAAAGCTCCTGACTGAGAAAACAGCTGTCAAAAAAACTTTATTCATAACAACCGAAGCAATTGCTTTAAGCGACTGCTCGACTGCTCGATTCAGTTTAGCAAAAGCAATTACTAAGTTTTTTTCATACCACCCATGGTATCCACCATAAAATCCACAGTAGAGTGAAAATGAAACTCATGGTTTTTTCATAATGTTTTTCTATTCGGGCTGTTTTTCCAATTGACTTCGATTGATTTCTATCAGGCTGCTGAATGAACAGCCAGACACAAATACTAACGCGCTGTGGTTATTGTCATTTTCTTATTCAGCATATACACTATAAGGTTTCGGGATTGATTTTCTTATAAAAAAAAAGCAAAATCGGAATTGTATTTTATTTTATTTTTTTATTAATTTTTCGATTCCCGATGCGTCTCCACTAGAATTGTAAAAACAAAAAAAAAAAATGAGTTTATGTTTCGTCCCCACAAGGAAAATAAAAAAGACGAATAAAGTTTTTTTTTTATAAAGCTCGTCTCGTGTTTTATTAAATATTTTATTTCTTATCTCCAATTTTGTTCATTTTCCGGTTAGCTTTAAAAAAAAACTAATTTGCTAACGTCGTTTTTTTTCACTCCCCGGGCGGGAGCATCGTATGTTTGATGACGGTTAACATTTGGTCCGCTTAAATCGACATTTGCTTCGGTGCAGCAACTACACTGAAAGGTGCTATTAAATACTGCATCTCTGACACAGCACCGCCGACACCAAATCGTCCGAAACCACTTTCACTGGCAAAGCACTACCGTCTCAGAATACCTGGCAGAGCACTACTGCTCAGAATACCTGGCAGAGCACCAGCGACACAGCATGGCTGACACAGCAGCACAGACCAGCATAGCTGGCACAGCACCATCGATACCGACTTAGCACGACTAGAACAGCACCACCGACTCAGTACACGACAGAGGACACCGCACCGAATGACATCACTTTCAAACTTGAAAACCAAACCGAATCAGCTGTTTTTTGACAGTAAACAACTGCATTTGTGTTAGTGCGATGGAAACCGATAGAAACGAATCCTGCTCTTGGGCTTGATCGATTTCGATTGGTTTCGATCGATTCCGATTGGCTTTATTGAACGTCAATTGGATTAGTTTCGACCAAAACATTGGCTGAGTGAACAACAATTTACCAATCGAAATCGATTGAAACCAATTTCATTTGCCTGTTGAACAGGCCTAATATATTTTAACTAAAGGCGGCCGCACAATAGCCCGTCCGTCGTCGCGTCGCGTTGACATTTAATTTTGAGGATGCCATTTTCCGTTTGAGTCGCTTCAATGGTGCGTCGCGTCAGTGAAGGCATTGTACTAAAACGCAAAACTTGTTCTAAACGGCAGCGTTTTCCAGCGTCGACGTTTTGGTTTTGAAAAATATCAAAATTTAAGCGCGTCAGCAGGGATTGAACTATTTGTTTTTGATATTTTTCGTCGAAGATTGACACAAACAGATTCAAAAATCATATCGTCGTCATTTTATCCCTTCGATGATACAAATTTGTAGGAAACGCCATTGAAATTTATTTTTAACATTGTAATATGTTTGACATAATGATGAAATCATTCTGCATTTATAATGAATATTAGCTTGATTTTGAGGTTCCCGTTTTGAAAAAATAAAAATAATAATGTATGAAACATTTTGTGTTGGAGTTTGCCGAGTTTTGTCTCAATATTTCCCTGTCAGCCCTGTCAGTGGACGCTATATTGTGATGCGAAAATTGTAGAGTGCGTCGCGTCAGCGTTTTAGTACTTAACGATGGCGTTGACAGCTGACGCGACGCGACGTCCGACGCCGTATTGTGTGGCTGCCTTAAGGCGAAAATATTTCGCCGCTTAAATTTAACGCCTTTGATTATGCAACTTATATACATAAGATGATAAAAAATATTCATGAACATCAACAAGTTGATGTTAAGTTAGGTAATGACGAATACCGTCAACTGGGGCAACATGCAACAATTTTCAACCTCAATGGCTTAAAAAAAAAACTTATGTTCACAGTTAATCATACCCCTTATGCATCAAAAGTTTTAAGGATGATGGGACATCAAATTGGCATAGTTAGAAAAATTATTGGTTTCTTAAGTTATTTTTAATTTTCTAAAAACATGCGATTGTCACCCTCCTCAGAAAATGGGGTAACTTGCAACAAACTATGTTTTTATTAAAAAATGTTATGAATACGTATGAAAATTTAAGGTTTTTATATATTTGCGATGCCTTAAAGACCATTACGCATGAAAACACCAATAGCAGTAATTTTTTGGTCTGTAAAATCTAATTTTCTCATTTTTTTTCTGAAAATAATGATGCTGCATCATTCTGTTTTCATACATCGAAGAGTGTAGTCGTAGTGTCCCGTTTCTCCATCGAAAATTTTTTAATTCGATTGATTTAGTGAGACTGTGAAAACGTTAAATCCGCGAGTTTTTACACGGTTCACTGGGATATCGAGGACTAACCTACCTGGCAGCCTGCTGAATCCGGAATTACACTACCGTCGCGCAGCTGGGAATTTCTTGGAGACTCGACTGATTCGTGCCTGGATTGCCGTGACCGAGGATCCAAAGAGGATTTGATTCAAGACGACTCACCAAGCTTGACACAGCACGTACTCCGATCTTGACGGCGAAACAGTTCGGACGGAGTTTTGTGGATACGGACGATACGGACCGAGACGAAACCACGTGGCGGCCGGCCATTGTTTATATTTGGAATCTGGTCCATCGCTTACACCGAAACAAATCGTTGAATACGAATTACAAGTTTGTACTTTTTCTTTTTCACTTCACTTACACTATCTTTTTCTCTTTATTGTAATTTCGACATTTAAGTGCTTCGTTCATATTTTCAAAACGGAAGGCATTAGTGTCTCCGTTAGAAAATATGAACGAAGGCGGGGGGTTTAACCCTTCATCTATGGATGAAGAAGGGTTGACTTATGAGAATGAGGAGCATTTGGAGGATTCGGATGAGTCTGGTCCCTCAAATGCAAGTCACACTCAGATTGATAATTCCTCATCATCCATTGCGGAGAGTAGAACAACCCGACTCCGACAATACGTAGAAAGCTCAGATTTCTCTGGCCCTTGGGTGGTTTTCATCCGGCCCAAAAAAGATGGTAAGCACCTTAATGTAGTTCAGATCACGAAAGATCTGGCAAGGTGGTCCTCTGTATCCAGCGTAACTAAGGTGCGGCCAAACAAGCTGCGCGTCGTTGTGGGCAACCGGAAGGCCGCAAATGAAATTGTTACTAGCAATTTCATAAATTTAGAGTATCGCGTCTACATTCCGTCTCGGGACGTAGAAATCGAGGGCGTGATCTCAGAAATGAGTCTGAAGGAAGAATACGTTAAGTCCAACGGCGTTGGTAAGTTTAGGAACCTCGATTCGACTTCGGTCGAAATCCTGGATTGCCGCCAACTCCAAACTACCACCGTCGTAAACGGAGTTAAAAAGTACTCGCCTTCAGCCTCATTCCGAGTGACCTTTGCAGGTACCGCCCTCCCTCACTACGTCTTGATTGACGGAGTGTTGAGGCTTCCTGTGCGGCTCTTCGTGCCTCGCGTAATGGAATGTAAGAATTGCATTAAATTGGGGCACACTGCGTCGCACTGCTGTAACAAGCAACGGTGTCCCCAATGCGGGGAGAATCATGGGGTTGGAGCGTGCTCAGCAATTGAACACAAATGTGTCTTTTGCGGGGGCTCACCCCATGATACCTCCTCGTGCGAGGCATTTAAGAGTCGCTGGGATAGTCAAAAGCGCTCATTAAAGGAACGATCAAAACGTTCCTATGCCGCCATCTTGAAGAGCGCGGCGCCTCCGATCCAACCTAAGTCCACAAATATTTTTTCAGTGTTGCCAGTTGACATTGAAGATAATGAATCCACTGATCAAGACCAACCAGTTATTTTTGTAGCAAACTCCCGGAAACGCGCAAAACCTGCTTCTAAGAACCCCAGGGTTCCAAAAAAAATCCCAACCATTAGCTCTCCAATAAGCGTAAGGCGAAAACCGACTACATCTTTAAAAGAAAAAAATGTTCCTCCAGGATTCTCCATGAATTTTGCACCCCAAAATAAACCAGAAATTCCGACGACTTCTAAGACCCCAAAAACTAATGTAAATTTGTCAGAACCAACTGTTCAATCGGGACTATTCAAGTTGTCTGACATTTTGAATGGTGTTTTCACGTTTTTCAACGCATCAGAATCGATCAGGGGCATTGTAACCTCAATGCTACCTGTAGTAAAGACATTTTTAAAGCAATTGATGCAAACTTGGCCCCTTCTTTCAGTGTTTATCTCTCTCGATGGCTAATTTACGCCCAGAGGTCGGAGATATCACTGTTTTACAGTGGAATTGTCGTAGTCTCATTCCTAAAATGGATCCGTTCAAATTTCTTCTTCATGAAACTAGTTGCGACATTTTTGCCCTTTCTGAAACATGGCTTTCTTCTCAATCAAACATCTCATTCCACGATTTTAACATTATCCGTCTGGATCGCAACGATTCTTATGGAGGGGTGCTTTTGGGGATCAATAAGCGCCACTCCTTTTATAGAATCCACTTCCCTTTATCAGGAGGAATTGAAGCTGTTGCATGTCATATAACTATAAGAGGTAAGGACTTATGCGTTGTCAGTTTGTACTGGCCTCATAGAGTTGCAGTGGATCGAAATCACCTAGAGGACCTGTGCTCAGTGCTTCCTGAGCCAAGGTTGATCCTGGGTGACTTCAATTCACATGGAACTGTCTGGGGAGAACAAACAGACGATTGTCGTTCTACTCTTATTTATGACATTTGTGACAGTTTCAATTTAACAATTTTGAACACGGGTGAAAAAACACGGGTACCTAAACCTCCTGCAAGACAAAGCGCAATTGACCTCTCACTCTGCTCAAATTCACTATCATTGGATTGCCAGTGGAAGGTAATCCCTGATCCCAATGGTAGTGATCATTTGCCTATCAAAATTACAATCACCAATGGGGTCAGCTCTTCGAATTCTACGAATATGACATATGACCTTACAAGACACATCGACTGGAAAAAGTACTCGGACGAAATAACAACAGCCATCGATTCTATGAATGTTTTGCCTCCTTTAGAAGAGTACCACTTTCTTTCACGTTTGATACATGAAAGTGCACTTTGCGCACAAACAAAACCCATCCCAGATTCATCAGTTCCTCGTAGGCCTCCAAACCCATGGTGGGACCAGCAGTGTTCCAAGCTTTATAAGGACAAATCAAAAGCATTCAAAGATTTTCGGAAATATGGAACTCTCGTCCTTTTTGATGCTTATGTTACCCTTGAAAATCAGTTCAAAAAATTAATCAAAGGGAAAAAGAAGGCGTATTGGCGGAATTTTGTGGGCGATTTATCACGGGAAACTTCCTTGAGTACCTTATGGAAAGTGGCACGAAGCATGCGCAATCGATCATCTACAAATGAAAGTGAAGAATATACACATAGATGGATATCCAACTTCGCACGGAAAGTCTGCCCAGATTCTACACCTGTACAAAAAATAATCCGGAATGTGCCTCCAGATAGGTGTGGTCTGGATTCCAGCTTTTCGATGGTCGAATTTTCACTTGCCCTCCTCTCTTGTAACAATTCAGCTCCGGGAATTGATGAAATCAAATTCAACTTGTTGAAAAACCTTCCGGACGCCGCCAAATTTCGCTTGTTGAATTTATTTAATCAATTTTTGGAAAACAACATTGTTCCCCAAGAATGGAGACAAGTGAGAGTTATCGCTATCCAAAAGCCTGGAAAACCAGCGTCCGATGCGAATTCGTACCGTCCAATAGCGATGTTGTCTTGTATACGCAAATTGATGGAGAAAATGATTTTGTTTCGTTTGGATAAATGGGTAGAAGCAAATGGTCTCCTTTCAGATACTCAATTTGGGTTTCGAAGGGGCAAAGGGACAAACGATTGTCTTGCTTTGCTGTCTTCAGAGATACAAATGGCGTACGCAAAACGTGAGCAAATGGCTTCAGTGTTTCTAGACATAAAGGGAGCTTTTGATGCAGTCTCAATAGAGGTGTTGTCAGACAAGTTGCATTCCAGAGGTCTGCCTCCTCTATTGAACAACATCTTATACAGCTTGCTTTGTGAGAAACATTTGAACTTTGCTCACGGAGATATTGCAGTTAGAAGAACCTCTTACATGGGCCTCCCACAAGGTTCATGTTTGAGCCCACTTTTGTATAACTTTTACGTAAGTGACATCGACAGTTGTATCTCTGAAGGCTGCACTCTAAGACAACTTGCAGATGACGGCGTGGTGTCTATCACAGGATCTACTGAGTCTCATCTGCACAGACCTTTACAAGATACTTTAGACAGATTGTCTTCCTGGGCTTTGAGGCTTGGGATTGAGTTTTCCCCTCAGAAAACGGAGATGGTTGTTTTCTCTAAGAAACATAGACCAGCTCAACCTAAGCTTCAACTCCTGGGCAGAACGATCACTCAATCGAGGTGTTTTAAGTATCTTGGGGTTTGGTTTGATTCCAAGTGTACCTGGAGGGCCCATATTGAGTATCTGAAAGGAAAATGCCAACAAAGAATCAATTTTCTCCGATCAATCACTGGCACCTGGTGGGGAGCCCATCCAGAAGATCTTTTAAAATTGTATCGAACAACCATTCTCTCAGTGATGGAATATGGTAGCTTCTGTTTCCAGTCAGCTGCCAAATCTCACCTCATCAAACTCGAGCGTATCCAATACCGTTGTCTTCGCATCGCTTTGGGCAGTATGCCAACAACGCATAACATGAGTCTCGAAGTTTTGGCAGGAATACTCCCATTAAAAGATCGATTCAATTTATTATCACTCCGGTTCCTCATCAGGTGTGAGGTCATGAACCCATTGGTGATTGTAAATTTTGAAAAGCTTCTTGAGCAAAATTTTCATACCAGATTTATGTCTATATACCATGTCCTCATGTCAATGCAGGTAAACCCTTCTTCGTATTCTCCAGCTCGTGTTTGTAGCCTAGACTACGATGATTCTTCTGTCCAGTTTGATTTGTCTTTGCAGCAGGAAATTCGTGGAATCCCGGATCCACATCGTCCACTTCTGATTCCAAGAATTTTCGAAGCTAAATATAGACACGTCGATCCTGATAAAATGTTCTTTACTGATGGATCACTTATAGAGGAATCAACAGGATTTGGAGTGTTCAACGAAATATCTAGCGCCTCTTACAGCCTTGAGTCACCATGCTCTGTATACATAGCAGAGTTAGCAGCAATTCATTGGGCTTTGGACAGTATCGCTTCAAGGCCAGTTGGGCACTACTTTATTGTAACGGATAGTCTGAGCTCTGTTGAAGCAATGCGCTCGATAAAACCGGGAAAGCACTCGCCGTACTTCCTCTAGAAGATACGGGATATATTGAGTGCTCTTACAAGATGTCGCTTTATCATCACCTTTGTTTGGGTTCCCTCTCATTGCTCGATACAGGGTAATGAGAAGGCAGACTCTCTGGCAAAGGTGGGAGCGATGGAAGGCGACACGTATCCACGTGAAATCGTCTTCAACGAATTTTACTTTTTGGTTCGAAGAAACTCTCTTGTCAACTGGCAGCGCAAATGGGACGAGGATGAGGATGGTCGGTGGCTCCACTCGATTATCCCAAAGGTAAGCCTTAAACCCTGGTTTAATAGATTGGACCTGAGTCGGGATTTTATTCGTATATTTTCCCGTCTCATGTCCAATCATTGTTCCTTAGATGCGGTACTCTATCGTTTTGACATTGCTAGCAGCAATTTGTGTGGTTGCGGCCAAGGTTACCATGACATCGAGCATATTGTTTGGTCGTGTGAGGTCCACCTTATCGCCAGAACGAATTTTATAGACTCCCTTCGGGCCCGAGGAAAGCCACCCAACGTTCCGGTGAGAGATGTGCTGGCTATGCTTGACTTGGACTACATGTTCGAAATATATCTTTTCCTTAAAGCTATCGATCTTCGCCTATGAATCTTTTTATTTTCATGTTTCCCTTTCTATCTCTCTTTTCCTCAAAAATAAAAGTGTTAAGCTAAGAAATAAATTGTTAAAAAAAAAACGAGTTTGGCTCCTTAAAGCCTTAAGGTATGAGCCGTTTCAAATAAAGGATTTACAAAAAAAAAAAAAAAATGATGCTGCATACATTTAGGGGCTAAATAATGCTACGAAAAATTTTACAAGCAGAAATCATGAAAATAAATGTTGGGATAGATGAAATTTCAATGTTTACAAACGCGTGATGCAAAACATTCATATTCCAGCACATGGAAACGAGATTAACAGGGTGTTTCTTTGATTTGCATTTTGTTGCATTTTACCCCAGACACCTAACTGAATTATAAAAATATTTATTTAAAAAAATTGAGTGATTGTTCGAAAAATATTTTTTCATCAACAGTGTTGGTATAGCATGAGGAAACCAGTAAAAAGTTTGTAGGTAATATTATCAAACCAATCCGTCATACTGCACACAAAATTTTCGAGGTCGAAAATTAGCAAAATTTTGCTCAAATTTGACCAGCTAAAAACTTAGCAATCAATTTAGCAAATTTTTTTTACTAAAACTTTAGCAAAATACCCAAAAGTGTCCGGACTAAATTTTTACTAATTTTTTAGTAAAAAAAATCATTATTTGCTAACAATTTAGTAAAAGGGTTTTAACTGGCAAACATTACTAGAATTTTAGTAAATTATGAATTTTAAAGGTGCCGTTGATTTTGTTTTGTTAGAAATTGCATTGTGATATCAATTTGAAAATAAAAAGATTTGATTATTCCTTTTTTAATTTATATTCTATCCCTTATCCTCGCACCAAATTATCATGTCCGAATATGGGATAAGAGCAAAACATTTTTGCTTCCGGCGCTTATAACATGGCATAATAAGGTTCTTCTTAAGAATCCAGCAGTGGTCGATGCAAGTGGTCGAATGTTAGAAATAAGATGCTCGTTTGGATAATCCTGCATGTTGGCGTTGGGTGATGGAAGCTGAGGATCGAAATAAGAAGTTAGTTTGAATAATACCAACGTTAATTTAAAAAAAAAAAAAAAAAACCATTATCAACTAAAATGTTGAAAACAGAATAAAATAACATATAAAAATTTCAATTCAACATTGAACTTAGATAACAATTTATTGTTTTGGATTATGGCATCAATGGCACATTCACTTTAACATGTCAGATTCAGAGCTCAGTCGAGGTAATTTTAATTTAAGTTGCCTGATTTTAATTTTCATATGAGGCCCTTGAAGCCAAAGGGGTATAAGTGCATTAAAGCTTATTTCGAGAAAACACGCTTTTAAGTTTTTGTGTTTGGCAATTTTCCATATGTTTTGAGAAAATTTGTATTTTGATTTGGAACGTAAAAGTATGTAAGTCGTAAATATGTAAATAAAATTAAAAAAATATGTAAAAATTATCAAATATAATTTGAAAAATGAAGAATCGTTTGGCGTCATTAACTCGAAATCGACCATTTTGTCACCTATACCCCTTTGGCTCTGAGGGCCTCATAACAGTTACTAAATCTATTCATATTTCACAACTGATGCAATTTTCAAGTTACAAAATACCAACAAATGTGCCTGAAGTCACCTTTAAAATTTTTAAAAATTATGAAAACTATGTAAAATGAAAAATAAAAACAATAAGCACCACAAGGCTTATAAAGTGCAAAACAAACAACGAGAAAATGCCGGATTCAGATTCCAATCTCATAAATATATACAACTATAGCTTGATAAAAAAATCTACAAGAAGCTTACCTATTACTCGTTGTTGTGGTGGAACCTCCAATGACATTATGATAAGAGCTTAAATTTACTAATTCAACAATTAGCATCAATGAGCAGTTATCCGGGTTAATGGGACCCCAAGCAACCATATCTCATCTGAAGGATTTTAAAACCTTCATCGTCCTCATCTTGGAAAATTCTTCATTCAGATTACGCTCTCCCCACTGGTTGCGATCAATTTCATTCATGCCGATACCTTCCTGAAAAAAAAAGTTAAATTTAAATTTTGAAATTATCAATGAGTGGGATGTTACAATTTTAAAATATTTAATCGGATCGTAGCATGGACCTGAATTTGAATGCTAGAAATTCAGGTGTATTAGTACGGTGCAATTAGATTATTTAAAGTTGATCCTTAGAACCTCAATTTAAAGTACCATCATGTCACCATCTACCGCCCAGTTAAGCGGTTTTTCAACTTCAAACATGTGTAATAAAAAAACGACGGCAGATTTTTATTCGCTTTCTTTTCCAATACATCTCAAAACTGCTCTACTTTCAATTAAAAATTTAGTGGAATGCGAAAAATGTGCGCTTTTCAAAATAATTAACTAAATTTTGAGGTGTTCAACTGGCCCTATTACCGCCCACTCGACTTTTCTGGGTATCAATAAGGTTTTGTTAAGGAAAAACTATCTAACAACACGGAAACTGTTCTTTTTAGTATTTTCCATGTAACGAGCTGTCAAAAGCATTTTGAGGAACTTGAGAGAATACATTTTGTGAAAATTTTCCCGCAAATTTTTGACAAATTGTAACAAAGTGCGTTGACTGACAAAATGATGATTCCAGGCAAACAGCCTCAAGTAACCGCCCAGCCAACATGAAATCGTAAAAGAAATCATCGTCGAACTCGTATATAGATGCCATTCAAATCGGAATCGTAAATATGTTCACTTACCATTCGATCATATCGTTTATTCATCGCAGAAGATGCAACATCCCAGTGAAATACGACTTAGTTACGATATGTTGGATGAAGTCGTATTTAGTTCCACCGATGTCAAATGAAATCTTATAACGATCGCATAAGATTTCTTAAGAAGCATTTTATTGGTACACAAATTACTTTCGAATCGAAATCGTATATGACTTCGAATAAATTCGTAAAGAATACTACGTAAGCATCGTCTTTCGTTTCACGTTGTATGTTTACTAGAATGTCACATAAGTAGGCAAATTAACACCGTGTCTTTTCACTTCCATCTGTACCGTTGAGCCGTCAACACGTACGCCGGAGCATCGTATCGTTGCTGTGTACCTGCAGGAACATTTTACATTATTTATTTTTTCCTTACCTGTATTTCAATCAGCACTTTTCAGTGCTAAAATTATTTTCATTTTCTTTTATTCATATTTTCTCTTTTCTTTCCAGCATGGGGAAGTCTTCGGCCGGAAGAAAACGGATTGCTGAACCTAATCCAGGGCCATCTGCCAAAAAAGTTGAAATTTCCAATTCATTCGATGTCCTTCATAACATCGGTGATGAGGAAATATTCATATTTAATTCTGATAAGAGTACTAAGAAACCTTCTTCTTCTTCTTATACTCTTAAAAACGAAAAGATTCCACCAATAACGGTCACGATTCCTGACTTCAATGCCTTTCGAAAAGAAATCGTCACTTCCGTCAAGGATGTGAAGATTTCTTTTCAGATCGGTCGAAGGGGAACTGCTCGTATATTGGCGGAATCTTTTAATGATTTTCAAAAGGTTTTAAATTATTTGAATAATAAAAAACATCAATTTTTTACGTACGACACTAGAAGTGATCGTCCATTTAAAGTTGTACTTCGTGGTCTCACTGGCGATCAGACACCAGATGAGATCACAGCTGAATTAAATTCTTTGTTAGGTTTTTCTCCAATTCAAGTAATTCAAATGAGGAAAAGAACCAACACGAATAATATCAGTAGTGTTGGTTTTGCTCCTGAACTTTATTTGATCCATTTTAAAAAGGATCAGGTTAATAATTTGCAAATTCTTAAAAAGGCTCGTCTTATGTTTCATTGTCGAGTCAAATTCGAACCTTTTCGTAAATCTTCTACCAATTTTCTTCAAAATATTACGCAATGTCGTCGTTGTCAAGCTTTTTGTCATGGCACTAAAAATTGTAGAATGAATGCCAGATGCATGTTTTGCGGCTCATTCGATCATGAAAAATCTAAATGCCTTTTTGGTGGTGATAAGCCAAAAACAGAATTTTTTAAGTGTGCAAATTGCGCAGGTAATCATTCCTCGAATTCGCTAGACTGTCCTATCAGGGCAAAAATTATTGCTTCTAGGAAAAATCCCAAAGTTTCCAGAAAAGTTTCTTCTCCTCCTTCCTCTTTTTCGTCTTCACACGTCGGGCCGGCAAACAACCTGCCTGTTCGCATTCAGCCTCGGTCTACATTGGAATCACGGCTGGGTAATACCCGAAGTGATTTTAATGTTACCTGGGCTGATTCTGCGCCCCAGACTCGTTGTTTATCGTTCTCAGAGGTGGTTGAAAATGGGTTGCCCTCTTCAGGTTTAACTAATAAAAATGGGAAAAAACCAAGTCTCAACGTTCATGCGAAGGCTTGGGAAAATCCCCGAAATTCAAATACTTTTTCTTCTCCTTCCTCTTCTGATTCTAACAATTTTGTTGATTTGGGTGAGATTACTGAGGAAAAATTAAAATTTTTGCATCAAAATTTAATGGAAATGATGCAACTTATGTTGAAAGCAAATTCAATGTTTGAAGCTTTCCAAACTTCTTTTAATTATGCTAACAAAATTATTATGACTTTACGATTCCCTCATGGATCCAAATAGATGTTTAAATATTATGAATTGGAACGCTAGATCTTTGCTGGCTAACCAAGACGAGTTCTTTTTATTTTTGAAAACTCAAAACATACATATTGCTGCCATCACTGAAACTTTTTTAAAGCCAGACAATAACTTGAAAAGCAATGCTTTCTTTAAAATTTTACGAAATGATCGACTTGATCGACAAGGTGGGGGTGTAGCTATTGTCATCAATAGTCGTCTCAAATTTAGACTTCTTCCTTCTTTCAATACAAAAGTCTTAGAAACAATTGGAATTGAATTAGAAACTTCTATGGGGAAAATTATAATTGTAGCCGCATATTTGCCTTTTCAATGTAGCGGTGAACAGAAAAATTTTTTGAAGGGAGATTTACAAAAACTCACCAGAAATAAATCTAAATTTTTTATTATTGGTGACTTTAATGCAAAACACCGATCTTGGAATAATATTTCATCAAATTCTAATGGGAATATTTTGTTTAATGATTGCTCTGCAGGTTATTATACTGTTGAATATCCTAATGGGCATACTTGTTTTTCTTCAATTAGAAATCCCTCCACAATTGATTTGGTTCTAACGGATTTAGGCGAGCATTGTAGTCAATTAGTTACTCATGCGGACCTCGATTCAGACCACCTTCCAGTAACATTTTCTTTATCCCAAAGTCCCATTGAAAACCCTTTAAAATCAACTTTTAACTTTCAAAAGGCTAACTGGGAGCGATATATGAATTTTATTGAACGTAATTTAGATGTAAACGTTCCACTGAATTCAATAGAAGATATTGATTTGGCTGTAGAAAATTTGACAACTGCAATAGTCAATGCTAAAGCCGCTTCAATACCTAAAGTTAAACATAAATTCAATCAACCTTTAATTGATGATGATCTTCAGTTTTTGATACGACTGAAAAACATTCGTCGACGCCAATATCAACGTACTAGGGATCCTTATTTGAAATTAATTTATTGCGACCTTCAAAAAGAGATCAAACGTCGTTTAAATTTCATTCGTAATGAAAATTTTGCTAAAGCAGTAGAGGACATAAAACCCTACTCAAAGCCATTTTGGAAATTAACTAAAATTTTGAAAAAGCCCCAGAAGCCAATTCCTACTTTGAAAGATGGGGATAAACTTCTTTTAACTAATTCAGAAAAGGCTCAAAAATTAGCCCAACAATTTGAGTCTGCTCATGATTTTAATTTAAACGTTGTAAGTCCAATTGATGCTCAAATTTCCCTTGAATTTGATGATATTCTTTCTAAGCAAATTGTGTTTGAAAGTTCTTGTGAGACAAATATTGATGAACTTAAATTGATTTTCAAAAAATTTAAAAATATGAAAGCTCCAGGGGAAGATGGGATTTTCTATATTCTTCTTAAAAAGTTGCCTGAAAGCACTTTAAATTTTTTAGTTAAAATTTTCAACAAATGTTTTCACTTGGCCTATTTTCCCAATAAATGGAAAAATGCCAAAGTAACTCCAATTTTGAAACCTGGAAAAAGTGCTTCAGAGCCTTCAAGTTATCGACCAATTAGTTTGCTTCCATCTTTAAGTAAACTATTTGAGAGAGTTATTTTGAATAGAATGATGATTCACATTAATCAGAATTCCATTTTCCCTGATGAACAATTTGGTTTTCGTCATGGACATTCTACTACACATCAACTTTTGAGTGTAACTAATATGATTAACGCTAGCAAATCTGAAGGTTATTCAACTGGTGTTGCTCTTCTAGATATTGAAAAAGCTTTTGACAGTGTTTGGCACAAAGGTTTAGTAGCTAAATTAGCTCGATTTGATTTTCCTGTATATCTCACCAAAATTATTCAAAATTATTTGACTAGCCGAACCTTACAAGTAAGCTATCAAAATTCATGCTCTGAAAGGACACCCATTAGAGCTGGTGTCCCTCAAGGCAGTATACTTGGGCCAATTTTATACAATATTTTTACTTCTGATCTTCCTGATGTACCAGAAGGAAAAGGTAGAAGATTATTTGCTGATGATACTTTGCTTTCAGCAAAAGGTCGAAATTTACGGGTGGTACGCAGTAGATTGCAACAAAATTTAAATTCCTTTTTGAATTACTTGAAAATGTGGAAAATTTCTCCTAACGCTTCCAAAACTCAACTTATTTTATTTCCCCATAAGCCAAGAGCAAATTTTTTAAAACCTAATGAAAATCATTCCATAACTTTTAATGGAGTTTCATTAGAATGGTCTGATCACGTGAAGTACTTGGGACTTACACTTGATCGGAATCTTACTTTTAAAAATCACATTGAAGATATTCAATCTAAATGTAATAAATACACTAAATCTCTTTATTCTCTCATCAACAGGAAATCCCGGTTGTGTCTGCGAAATAAGATGCTCATCTACAAACAAGTTTTCCGACCAGCGATCATGTATGCAGTTCCGATTTGGTCTAGCTGCTGCGCGACGAGGAAGAAAGTCATCCAGAGGATTCAGAACAAAGTTCTGAAAATGATTTTGCGGCTTCCACCTTGGCACAGCACCGAAGATCTTCATCGGATTGCAGGCATTGAATCTATCGAAGAGATGGCCAACAAAATCATCTCCAGCTTCAGAGGCAAATCGATGCAGTCTTCCATCGCAGAGATTCGTTCTCTTTATGTTTAGTTTAATTTTAAGATAGTGTTTAGTTTTAAGTATAAAATATTTTTGCTATTACAGGATGTTCTCCTACATAAAAAACTTGATTGCGCTCAGCAAATTTAAATCTTATAAATAAATTTTTATAATCTAGTTTCTTATAGGGCTATGAACAGTTCATTATTGAGCTGAACACCTAGTTTAATGCAATAATGTAATATAAGTGTAATCATGATTTGATACAAATAAAGACATATTTAAAAAAAAAAAAAAAAAACACCGTGTCTTTCCGATATAGCTACAAATATTATAACAAGTATAATTATAATCGTATAATCGGTCACTTTACCCACGATATAAATATATTTAATGCGATCAAATCAGATTCGTATTAACAGATACTTAGCGTTCGCCCACATCTCATCATGATATTAAAACTTCATCGTGATGAATCGTGTTCAGTGGATGTGCAATTTTGCGATCGTGCTTGCAATTTTGTATCGGCATTTTAATTTTGTGAAAGTTGACGACTAAAGCAAACAAGCAAACGGATGAAATAAAATAATAAAGGTAGGTTTTGGAAAAACAACGTTGGACAGAAACCTCACTAACATTTTCCTTTCAAAAATAACAGGATTGCTCTCCCCTACTAGGCTCAGATTAAAAAACCCCGCCGGATAATTACCCAGCGATTTGCATGTGCATACTACGAGTATCAAGGAATGCTCACGGACAGAATTTTGGCCCGGCAATTTCCGCTGTAAACCCGAAAGAAAGAGACGTCAAAGATGCTGAGGGAGGCATGGAGGCGGCGGCATTTAGAAAAGTAGCGAGCGAGACAATGCCCGATTGCGGTACCTACGAACATATATTTAGTGCATTTCAATGTTAGTTATAATAAAAATCAGTTAAAATCATCAATTAATTTTATTTCTTCCTAGCGTCGTATTTCAATCACAATATTACACATAACATGCTACATAAAATGGTCCGCAAAATCGTTTTATGATACAATTCGTACATGAGTACATCCCAACTCACATAAAATATCGTTTAAAGAGTCCATCAAATGTCAAATTGCATCATATCGTACAAGCTTACAACACACATCTTATAAAATGTGACTTAAGTTGTCAATCGATGTTGAAATCTCTGAACATCGTATAAGACTGCAACACATCTCGCATAAAGGGTTACATAAGTCGACATTCCATCGTCAGATTGCTTCGAGTCATACAATAGTACAAAACATCTCGCATAAAGGGTGACTTAAATCGCCAATCCATCGACCAGGCGCGGTCCTATGGGGGGGTGATCGGGGTGATCACCCCCCCAAGCGGCAAAAAACCGTTACAAAATACCCGCAAATGCTTGAATTTCTATAAAAATTTGTAACTTTTCTTAGTAGATGTGCTTCTAAATTTTCAAAATTTTCCACTCCGTGGGGTGTTTATTCAACAAGAAAGTTTTTTTTATCACTTAAAAGGCTCATTATTGAAAAAAGTCGGTCCACCAATCTCAAGTTGGGCTTGTGATATAGCTCAGTTGGCAAGTCTGTTGTCTCCTGAGCCGATGTCCGTGAGTTCGAGCCCAAGAGTAAACATCGAACACGGTTGTACCGGATAGTTTTTCAATAACGATCCGCCAACTGTAACGTTAATAAAGTCTCGAATCATTCGTCTCGTATCGCTCATAGTGAACAGTCGCGTTTCGAGATTTCGTCCAATATATCCGGGTGTTTCGTTCCGTTCGGGCGTTTAATACGGTGTTTTGTACCGCGCTATACGTTTTTCTGCCAAAGGCAGACCCCAGCTCGCCAAAGTGGTGCTATTGTGGTGTTGGTCGACAAAGAAAAAGGTTTTTTTCTGGATAGCTGACTGCCCTCAACTGGTCACCACGAGGGCCGCCGCCATTGTTTGACTCATCATCATCATCAATCTGGTCGTTCTTGCTCGAGCCGAGACTTGACGTGGCAGCCATCTTCGAAGAAGGACCACGTGGTTGGGATCACCACTGAAGGAGCCAATCAAAACAAAAATCAAGTTTGTTATACTTTTCTTACTTTTCTCTATTTCTAATTCTATTTTTTCTCTATTATATATTTCGATCAAATTGAGCTTCGCTTTTATTTTCATGAAATATGAGCGAAGGCGGGGGGTCGGACCCGCCAGAGGTGGATGGTGAGCAAATCATCTATGAGGATGAGGAGCATCTGGAGGATTCAGCTGTAGCTGGTTCTTCGAATGCTCATCCTTCTCCGCCAGTTGATATTGCTACTCCATCTGCAGCTGCGGGAAAAACAACCCGACTCCGAGTTTATCCTGATAATTCATCCTCTTCTGGGCCGGGGGTGGTTTTCATCCGGCCCAAAACTAACGGAAAACCATTAAATTTAGTGCAGATCACGAAAGATCTGGCTAGGTGGCCCTCCGTTACCAGTGTTTCCAAAGTACGTCCGAACAAATTGCGCGTTGTTGTGGCCGACCGGAAGGCCGCAAACGGAATTCTTGCCAGTAATTTTTTTAATTTAGAGTATCAGCTCTATATTCCATCTCGAGACGTAGAGATCGAGGGTGTGATCACCGAATCGAGTTTGGAGGCTGAATACGTTAAGTCTCACGGCGTAGGTAAGTTCAAGAGCCTTGATTCGACTTCGGTCGGAATCTTGGATTGTCGCCAACTCATGACTGCCTCCGTCGTTGATGGCGTTACCAAGTATTCGCCTTCAGCCTCGATTCGGGTTACATTTGCAGGAACAGCCCTCCCTCATTACGTCTTGATTGACGGAATTTTAAGGCTTCCAGTACGCCTTTATGTGCCTCGCCCAATGCAATGCAAGAATTGCATCAAGTTGGGGCATACTGCTTCGCATTGCTGCAACAAGAAGCGATGCTTGCATTGTGGGGAGAATCATGGGGAAGGAGCATGCTCAGCAGTTGAGCAAAAATGCGTCTATTGCGGGGGCTCACCCCATGATATCTCCTCCTGCGAGGCATTTCAGGCAAGCTGGGATAAACAGAGGCGCTCTTTAAAAGAACGCTCCAAGCGTTCTTATGCCGCCATATTAAAGAGCGCCTCTCCACCGGTCCAACCTCAGACCTGTAACATTTTTTCTGTGCTGTCAGTTGACAATGAAGACACAGATACGGCTGATGAAGTTCAGCCAGTCTTCGTTGCAGGAGGCTCTCGGAAGCGAACAAAGGCGCCTTCTCCGAAAATACCAGCTAAAATAGCTACGGTTGTCTCTTCAAATAGAAACGAGAAAAAGTCGACTGCTGCTGAAAAGGAAAAACAAGTTCCTCCAGGTTTCCGCGGAAATGCACCACTGCAGAATAAACCAACAGCTGCGGGAGCTTCGCAAACCCAAACCCCAAACGTGATGCCAGAATCAACGACTCAGTCTGGGCTCTTTAAGTTGACTGACATTTTGAACGGATTTTTTTCGTGTTTTAATGTATCAGAACCCGTGAAAGACATTGTATTTGCAATGCTTCCTGTATTAAAGACATTTTTAAAGCAATTGATGCAAACTTGGCCCCTCCTTTCAGTGTTTGTATCTCTCGATGGCTAATTTACGCCGAGAGGTCGGAGATATCACTGTACTACAGTGGAATTGTCGTAGTCTTATTCCAAAATTGGATTCATTGAATTATTTACTTCATAAAACAAACTGTGATATCTTTGCATTGTCCGAAACTTGGCTATCTTCTCAATCTAACATCTCATTCCACAATTTTAATATTATCCGTCTGGATCGTGACGATTCTTATGGAGGGGTGCTTTTGGGGATCAATAAGAGCCACTCTTTTTATAGAATTCACCTTCCTTTATCAGGCGGAATTGAAGCTGTTGCATGTCATACAACAATAAGAGGTAAGGACTTATGTGTTGTCAGTTTGTACTGGCCTCAGAGAGTTGCAGTGGATCGAAATCACCTAGAGGACCTGTGCTCAGTGCTCCCTGAGCCAAGGTTGATCCTGGGTGACTTCAATTCACATGGAACTGTCTGGGGAGAACAAATTGACGATAGTCGTTCTACTCTTATCTATGACATTTGCGACAGTTTCAATTTAACAGTATTGAACACGGGTGAAAAAACACGGGTACCTAAACCTCCTGCAAGACAAAGTGCAATTGACCTCTCACTCTGCTCAAATTCACTATCATTTGATTGCCAGTGGAAGGTAGTCCATGATCCGAATGGTAGTGATCACTTACCTATCGAAATTACTATCACCAATGGGGTCAGCTCTTCGAACACAATAAATATGACATATGACCTTACAAGACACATCGACTGGAAAAAGTACTCGGACACAATTAAAACCGCCATCGACTCTATGCACGTTTTACCTCCTTTGGAGGAGTACCACTTTCTTTCTTGTCTGATACACGATAGTGCAGTTGACGCTCAAATAAAACCCATCCCAGAATCATCTATTCATCGAAGGCCTCCTAATCCATGGTGGGACCCTCAGTGTTCTAAGCTTTATAAGGACAAATCAACAGCATTTAAAGAATTTCGAAAACATGGAACTCTTGTCCATTTTGAAGCTTACGTTTCCCTTGAAAATCAGTTTAAAAAGTTAACCAAGGGGAAGAAAAAGGCGTATTGGAGGAATTTTGTTAGTGGGTTATCGCGTGAAACATCCTTAAGTACTTTGTGGAAAGTGGCACGAAGCATGCGTAATCGATCATCTACAAATGAAAGTGAGGAATATTCACATAGGTGGATATTTAAATTCGCACGGAAAGTCTGTCCAGATTCTACACCTGTGCAAAAAATAATCCGGAACGTGCCTCCTGATAGGTCTGATAGTGGTCTAGACTCAAGCTTTTCGATGGTCGAATTCTCACTTGCCCTCCTCTCTTGCAACAATTCAGCTCCGGGAATTGATGAAATCAAATTTAACTTGTTGAAAAACCTTCCGGATGCTGCAAAATTTCGCTTGTTAAATTTATTTAACCAATTCTTGGAGCATAACATTGTTCCCCAAGATTGGAGACAAGTGAGAGTCATTGCTATCCAAAAGCCCGGAAAACCAGCGTCTGATCCCAACTCTTACCGTCCAATAGCGATGTTGTCTTGTATACGCAAATTGATGGAGAAAATGATATTGTTTCGTTTGGACAAATGGGTAGAAACAAATGGTCTCCTTTCAGATACTCAATTTGGGTTTCGAAGGGGCAAAGGGACAAACGATTGCCTTGCTTTGCTGTCTTCAGAGATACAAATGGCGTACGCAAAACGTGAGCAAATGGCTTCAGTGTTTCTAGACATAAAGGGAGCTTTTGATGCAGTCTCAATAGAGGTTTTGTCAGACAAGTTGCACTCCCGGGGTCTGCCTCCTCTATTGAACAACATCTTATACAGCTTACTTTGTGAGAAACATTTGAACTTTGCTCACGGAGATTTTGCAGTTAGAAGAACATCTTACATGGGCCTCCCACAGGGTTCATGTTTGAGTCCACTTTTGTACAACTTTTATGTGAGTGACATCGACAGCTGTCTCTCTGAAGGCTGCACTCTAAGACAACTTGCAGATGACGGAGTAGTGTCTGTCACAGGATCTACTGAGTCTCATCTGCACAGGCCTTTACAAGATACTTTAGACAGATTGTCTTCCTGGGCTTTGGGGCTTGGGATTGAGTTTTCCCCTCAGAAAACGGAAATGGTTGTTTTCTCTAAGAAACGTAGACCTGCTCAACCTAAGCTTCAACTCCTAGGCAGAACGATCACTCAATCGAGGAGTTTCAAGTATCTTGGGGTTTGGTTTGATTCCAAGTGTACCTGGAGAGCCCACATTGAGTATCTGAAAGAAAAATGCCAACAAAGAATCAATTTTCTCCGATCAATTACTGGCACCTGGTGGGGAGCCCATCCAGAAGATCTTATCAAATTGTATCGAACAACTATTCTATCCGTTATGGAATATGGTAGCTTCTGTTTCCAGTCAGCTGCCAAAACTCACCTCATCAAACTAGAGCGTATCCAATACCGTTGTCTCCGTATCGCTTTGGGCTGTATGCCCTCAACACACAACATGAGTCTTGAAGTTTTGGCAGGAATACTCCCTTTGAAAGATCGATTCAATTTACTATCACTTCGGTTCCTCATCAGGTGTGAGGTCATGAACCCATTGGTGATTGTAAATTTCGAAAGGTTACTTGAGCAAAATGTTCAAACCAGATTTATGTCTATATACCATATCCTCATGTCAATGCAGGTAAACCCTTCTTCGTATTCTCCAACTCGTGTTTGTAGCCCAGACTACGATCATTCTTCTGTCCAGTTTGATTTGTCTATGCAGCAGGAAATTCGTGGAATCCCGGATCCGCATCGTCCTCTTCTGATTCCAAGAATTTTCGAAGCTAAATATAGACACGTCGATGCTGATAAAATGTACTTTACCGATGGATCACTTATAGAGGAAACAACAGGATTTGGAGTGTTCAACGAAATATCCAGCGCATCTCACAGTCTCCAGTCACCATGCTCTGTATATGTTGCAGAGTTAGCAGCTATTCACTGGGCTTTGAATAGTATCGCCACACGACCTATTGAACACTACTATATTATAACTGATAGTCTCAGCTCTGTTGAAGCAATCCGCTCTATAAAACCAGGAAAATTCACCCCGTACTTCCTCGAAATGATACGAGATATATTGACCACTTTATCAAGACGTTGCTTTTCTATCACCTTTATCTGGGTCCCCTCACATTGCTCAATAGCAGGCAATGAGAGGGCAGATTCCCTTGCAAAAGTGGGTGCGATGGAAGGCAACATTTACCAGCGTGAAATCGTATTCAACGAATTTTACTTCTTGGCTCGAAGAAACTCTCTTGTCAACTGGCAGCGTAGATGGGACGAGGATGAGTTGGGTCGGTGGTTCCACTCGATTATCCCAAAGGTAAGCCTTAAACCCTGGTTTAATAGATTGAACCTGTCTCGGGATTTTATTCGTATATTTTCCCGTCTCATGTCCAATCATTATTCCATGAATGCGGTACTCTATCGTTTAAATATTGCTGGCAGCAATTTATGCGGATGTGGTCTAGGTTACCATGACATCGAGCATATTGTTTGGTCGTGTGAGGACCACCTATTCGCCAGAGCGAACTTTATAGATTCCCTTCGGGCCCGAGGAAAACCACCCGACGTTCCAGTGAGGGATGTATTAGGTATGATGGACTTGGACTATATGTTCGAGATATACCTTTTCCTAAAAGCTATCGATCTTCGACTATAATTCTCTTTATTTTCATATTTCCCTTTCTATCTTTCTTTTTCTTCAAAAAAAAAAAAAAGTGAACTAGATCTAAGTACACAATTGTAATCAAACAAAACGAGTTTGGCTCCTTAAAGCCTAAAGGTATGAGCCGTTTCAAATAAATAATTTACAAAAAAAAAAAAAAAAAAGTCGCGAATGCCATAAAGATGGTAAAACGACTATAATTGAAACAAAAAAAACAAAAAAAAAAACTCAAGTAGATTTTACTTGCAACTCACTGGACTGAATTATACCAAATAACTTTTGTTACTTAGAGTGTGGATTTTGAATTTGCTGTTAATGGAATGAAGGGCCATTTTTTTTTCATTGTCACTAATTTCCCTCATATGCCTAAATTAACACGAGTAAATCGTTATAAATTTTGTATTTGCCTTAAATTCAGAGCTTCTAAATTCTCAGTTTGGTTTTGAATTTTAATAATATGATAAATTTGAAAAAGTCATATAGGGGGTAAATATGGTTAAAAGACTGAAATATTTGAAATATTTGTTCTGCTGTCGTCATACATTTATTGCCTTCAATATGCAGTTTCTTTTTTATTTGCTCAGATTTAGCAGAAAACAACAAAAAATCATTAAACTTTTAACGTACGGAATCATGTGACTTTAAATTTTCTTTGATTTTTAGAAATTTCTACCATGTTCTACCATGTTTCAAGTGTTAAATTGTCTTTTAAGTAAGAAATTTAAAATTAGGTCAAATTCTCCAGCACCATTTTCAAGTAGGCGCTTATGAAACGTATGACTTCGATTCTAAGTTCCTAATCTTTCTTTTTGTCTTTCACCACTTTTCACTGAACAAATTCAATCGTAGGTAATAAATAACAATTGTAGGTGTCGCATGAAATTTATTTTGGATAAAGTTTTCAGTAGCGAAAGGTTTCCCATTAGAATTTTTTTTTTGTATTTCAAAATATTTTCTAAATCGAAGGAAAATTGTCAATTCAGAATCAAGACAATTAATTCTATTAATACTTTACTTAAAGTATAAAAAGCTTATACGTATCTGAAGTTGATATATGAATTTGAATTTAGAACTCTGTTTTTTTTGTTTACAGCTGGTTTATTGAGGATTTTTAAACTTTATAAAATCATATCAGATGTCTAATATTAAAATCTAAAGCAGTGCTTTTTTCACTTGCGTTTACAAGGAATTTATGAATTTGGCAAATATGAATTCAGATTCTGAGTCACAGCAAAGATTCTCTTTAATGAGTTTTTTTCACCCTCAATTTTTCATCATTCTAACATGAATTATAAACTTAAAATTAATAACCTATGTTATAAAATTCAAAAACAAAAATTTAAATTTTAGATTCGATTTTATTTAATTCTTTTTGAAATATATCACATCTCACATTCATATTATGGATGAACATGAAAAAAAATGCAAGTACTGCCAAACAGAAATCGAATGAATAATATTCCTAAGAGTTTAAATTTTAAAAATCTTCTTCAAATTTCTAAATTCCATTAGCTTGAATTTAGAAATCTTGAAACACAAGAGATTCCACAAGAGAAATCTTGAAAGAAGAGATTACGCGTTACAACTTTTGCTTTCCCTATGAGTTTTTAGAGCCAAAAAGAAAAAAAAGTGTTCATAAAAGCTGTTTCAATATGAAGAAATTGGTGTTCGCGGTAGAGATTCAAATCCATATACAGAACCCAAAATCTACATTCACAACTATAACACAAGGAAACAAAATTCACATTTTCCGAGTTGCAAAGAATTTGAACACTGATTTCGACTTAGTTAGGAGCCCTAAATGCAAATTAGGATTTTTTTTATCCGCTCTTGTTTTCTGTATAAATTTTGAATATACAAGGTAAAAATTCATTGAAAAAATTTGTGCACTTTTCAGCAAAACGATCAATTAATGATCAATTTCCATGAAGACTGTGAGTACATAATTTACCATGACTTCTGGGAGAAAAAATAATAGAAGTAAGTAGTTTTCCTCATTTTGTAAAATACGGGAATTTTGAAAACATTTTGAACCAAAATCAACCTTGAATATTTTAATGATAATGCAAAAGTGAAAATGCTTTTCAGTGTTCAAAAATTTTGTGAAAAAGATCAAAATTTTCAGTATCAAATAATAAACTAAATAAACCTTCTTTTTGTGATGTTAGGAAAAGTTAAATATATTTTTGTATATTTTATCTAGACAAAATCTGAATCGTTTTTTCCGGGAATTGGCCACTTTATGGAATTCTTCCCTATAATCTGTATCATTGAATGAATAAAGGATAATGAAAAGATTGAACATTTTTTGTTGTTCATGTAGGTTAGTTACTTCACTTTATTATCATTGATCAATTTCACTCTAAAATTACTAAACGCTAGAAAATAAGAAGTGAGAGAAAAAAATCTGACAAAAAAATTGAGTTTGAGACGCAAAAATCTTCCAAAATCAGTTCGCCTCTGTTTTAATTTTTCCCTTGTGAATTAGATCTATCCCCTTATCATTCCACTATTTTTTCGACAACAAGGTAATCAATCATGCTAAACAGTCGGAAGATCTTTTAGTGATTTTCAACTGACACTACTGGATTTCAAGATCTCAGCTCATCTACACAATAATATTGAAATTTTAAGTTAAAATTTAGCTTTAGGTTTGATATTCTGAATCTCAAAGCTTGACTATTTCAATTGCAAATGATTGAGACAGTTCCCTAAAGAATAGTATTAACTTTCAGAATTAACCCTTCATTTCATTTTTTTTTTTTATTATATTTATTATTTTTTTATTGAATCATTTAAAAAATTTGAAATTTTTTTATAACTATTTGGTGCATTTGTGACTATTTCATTCGTTTTAAAACAATTAAAATTGAAAATTTTGTATGATAACTTTAAATTTTAGAGCAAATCAAACAAAATTTGGTACTTCAGAAACTGATTTTGATAACCGTATTTTCTTCATAATTTATATTTACAGAATTGCTGATTTTATATATTAAGGAATTTAAAAAAAAAACAAAGCACAATTTTCAACGAGAATTTTGTTTCCAAATTTGAAAATAATAATACCAAATTTCCAAATCACGATTCAGTAAAATACTCCACTGAAGAATTTAATTCCCATTAGTTATGTTTATTAATTAGTTTATCGGCCTTATCGATGTAATTAAAATACTTTCGAAGAAATATAAAATATTAGCCACGTTTGTATTATTTTCTTTGGAAAAATTACAATCATAACGAGAAATTCTTTAAAGAGGTTTGAAAGTGACAATTTTAAAATATCAGATATACAAACAAATTAAAAAAAATTATCAACATTTTTCCGCAGTGGATTTTATAGACTCGCATGTTATTTTATAAAAGGATGGTTAAGGTTTGATACAAGTATATTGAGATTAGTATACAGAGAAACTTTGATAAAGTTTTCATTATTCATCTCTTGTTTCATATTTTTAGCTAAACATGCTGTTCAGTGAAATTCATGAAGGAAGGAGGAACAGTGTGCAGCTTATATTGTAGACTCATTTAAAACTGACATTCCCCCCCCCTCCCCCTCGCAACCCCTCCATCTGCTTTCGCTCACTCAAATGATCGTTTTATCCACAGATATTAACGTTCCTTTATATTGACTGATTTTTGAAAATTTGAAAAATCACCCCCCCCAAGAGCCAGCTCTAGGACCGCCCCTGCCATCGACAGATTGCTTCAAGCCTTACAAGAGTTCGGCACACCTCGCATTAAAGGTGACTTAAATCGCCAATTTATCATCATATCGCTTCAAGTCGTAAAAGGGTAAAACACACATCGTATAAAGTGTGGATGGAACTGTCAATCCTCCCATCATCGTAAATGCGCATGAATCGAATCCTTTAATGTAACGTACAAAACGATGCCAATGCGACATAAACTACCAAAGTATTTCTAACATCGTAAATTACATCACATATGATGTTGTCGATGTCGTAAACCAGAAAATAACGAAAACATGTACGTATATCGCCTCCACTTTTGGTAGGTATATGCTTTTTTCTAACGGCATATACGATGATTAGTGTCGACTTAGACGTACGTATATCTTTTGATATACCTACCAAATAGTTGGCTGGGCGGTTACTTTCAGCGATAAAACATCATTTTCTAACATAATCGAACTAAATTCTTCTTATAATTTACACATTTGACACAATACATGCGTTAAAAACAAAGAAATTGTGCGTGACCGGTCATTAGGAACCCACACTTTTTTTTAAACACCAATTACCGCCCATCACTAAACGCTTCAAAAAACAACAACTATTGAAAAAATCGGAAATTTTTCGATGCAAATCTGTTCTACGAAAATAAAACTATCGTTTCAAGTCGATTTTAGGTCAAATAGGTACTATCTTGAAAACAAAAACCCTTTTTGCCCTAGGAGTACAGTAATGCTTAGTTCGCTAACAGGCGTCGAATTCAACAATTTGACCGGAAACCAAAAACTAAACATTTAATTTCTGGCTATAGTTGGCATAATTAAGTGATGTTTTTTCAGTGAAATGATCGAACAATGATGCCGACACAGAACACAGGTCTTATTTTTGGAGAAAACATCCCAGTTTTTTTCAAAATACAAACAAAAAGGTGATTTTGGGCGGTAAATGGTGTCTGGGCGGTAGATGGTGACATGATGGTATAGACCAATGAAAAAATAGAAAATGAAAGGGTACTTACTGTACTTGCTGCTTGTCAACACCAGTGAACCATTTTTCCAAGTCCAAGATCCATCAACATAATGAGTCAAGGTCTATCAATTAACAATCCTTAAAAATAAAAATAAATTGTTATTTACTATATTTCATTCAAAAGTAACTGCTTACCTGATGTCGAAAGTCTTGACGTTATTTATTAATCAATATTTCTCCGTCTTCTGAGACCCGGTGTGCAATTCCTACATAGTCCGAGGCTTCAGGAGTTTTGAGACCCCGCTGAATATTACATATTTCACCATCCGGCAGTTCGATCTTATGAGGTCCCGTAATTTTGTTCTCAAGCATTTTCAATTTCTGGTTGTCTACTTGCCGCAGAATTTTGGGTATGGTGTTGGCAACAGAAAATGGCTTCCGAAGAAAGATCCCGATCCATGGATGCATATTCGTTTTGCAGTCAACATTCGATGCTGTTGGAGGTATCAGAAGTAAAGTTTTCGCTTCTTTTTTCGGTTTATTTGTACCTTGGTACTTACCAAATTGAAATGCTTATTCCAAAGCCGGAAAATTATAATTTAAAGCCGTGGAGCGGAAGCGCCGAACCCGAACCACAATTTTATCCTGCGCGAAGATGCAGAAAAAACAAAAATGAAATGAACTGACAGGTTCCCGCTTGTGTCACCCATCTACACACAAAACTTTCGAGGCTCCACTTAGCAAAAAATAGCTGTTACTTTCCGTTAGCAAAAAATTTTTTTTACTGTTCAGTTAGCACTTTCCAATATTGTCCTAACTTTTGCTCAATTTGAGTAAAAAACACCCATTTACTACTTATTTTAGCATTTGTAGTAGCATGGACTCAAACTATTAGCCTGTGCCCAAACCGCGGTCTTTATTTGCTGAATTTTTAGAAGGAAGACACAAGCGGGAACCTGTCAAATAATTTTGTATTTATTTTACACCGCGCGAGGGTTAATTTATTTGAAAGCTGTTACAGCCTCAAATTCTTTTGATACAAAGGCAGCAGCTGACATGGAACGGAAAGTTAAATGCCCTTTTCCGAGAGGTCGATCAGGTGAAGCAGAAAGAACAAACCGGCCTTTGAGAGCGCATGCCACAATCCGGATTCAGTTCGAAAATTCCTTGCTGGTGATCGGTATGCAACGGATTCCCTTATTTGCTAACAGGTAAGGGGAAATCAGGGTTGAGTTATATTATTTTTATTTTATTCTAAAGACATTTCATTATCATTCCAGATCTTTCTGTGTATGTGACACCAGGGTGAGAGAAAACGCTGCCAGCTGATAGTCTTCCTTCTTAAGTCTCCCCGGTGGGGCAGCAGGTCAGCAGTTTTCCCAACAAAACTGGGAACAAAAGGTAAGTGAATGAGTGTTAAAAATAGGTACCTGATGAAGAGGCAAAAACTGTTTACAGTGCTCTGTTTGAGCTCGGAACTCGATTTGTCAGTTGACTGCCTTCCGGAACAGTCAAATTACTGTTTGCAAGTTTTAAACTCCAATTTTCAAAAGCTTCGTCGCCAAGTTTCGAACTCGAATGGTTCCAGAACGCAGCTGAAACTATGAATTCCGAATTCGAACGGAGCACTGCGACAAGTTCTTCTCGATATTCCGGACAAGCTGTTCCTGAAGGAGCAGATAGAATTTGAAAGAACTCTTAATTTTTTTTTTCAGGACTTTTTTAAAAATTGTCAATCTTGTTACTGTGTGGTTGCGCGAGCAGCTGGGCCTTGCGCTTTGATACGATTTTTAAAGTTATCTTCCATTCAGAGACAGGTAAGTTTAAACATGCATTATTTATTGCCTTAAAAAGTACTCATATTCATTGAGCTCTCGCTAAGACTCGAGCTCAATTGTAGTTTTAGAAATTTATTAATTTTAAATGATAACAAATTGCCTGGTTTAATATTTTTAAAGAGACATTTTCCAAGCACTTTTCTTAACTCAAGTGAATAATATCCTCCATATATTAAACTACCTTTTCTTTAAATATTCAGCCAATAATGTTTAATACTAACCTTCTGGTATTTTTTTCTAATTCTGTTAGATAGAACGCAAAGTTTTGATAATAAGTAGTTGAACTATCTAAAGCTACCAAGTTTCCATGAGAATTAAAAATGATTAAAGTCGTACGAACCGCTAACTCAAACGATTCGTACGATCCGTTAGAACTAATCGTACGGTCCTACGGTTTAAACTGTTTGGTCAGTTCGTTGCGTTGTAGATGTGCTTTCTAAAAATATGTTTTACATTTAAGCTTTGAACGACTTGTGGCATCCTACTACTTGTAAACAAACATGTAGTAGGATGCCACAAGTAGTTTCTTTCAACGGAAATATTCTTTCTGCTTCAATTATTTTCAAATCTTAACCCAATTTCCCTGTTATAAAATTTCAGCTAAGATGATTGGTCCGGCCTGTAATAATACCTCGCCGCATTGGTTGATGGCTAAGCAACGCCACGATCCACTGACAAGCTTATCCGGTTTACGTATTCCCGAAGACTTTTTTTTTTTTTTTTTTTGATGACTTTTGAGCAAATCTCCGTAAGTTTAAAATTTGTTTTAAAGATTTTTAAATTCTATTCTAAACACATTGCTTTTTTTGTAGAATGGTTTAATGGCTTCCGTCGAAAGTCCTCTGGTATAACTTCCTTCCGACAAGCATCGAATCTCCGGATACCATACAGTTGTCAAGAAGCTACCGGACTCTGGTTAACACTGTCAGTACCGAGACAGTACCCATAACAAAATATACGGTGTAAAGTGTGGGTAAAAAAATCTGTTGCTGCTGCTTTTGCATGCAGTTGTTTTTGTTTTTTGAATAAATTGAAACAATCTAATTGAAACGATCTTTTTATTTAAAAACAAAATAACAGTAACTTTGAATTTTAAATTTTACTAAAATTATAGTAATTGCTGGGGCAAAAAAAAACTTTGCTAAAATTTTAGCAAACAACGAATTTGTTAACTGAAAAGTTAGTAAAAATTTAGTCTGGACACTTTCGGCTATTTTGCCAAAATTTTAGTAAAAAAAAATTGCTAATTTCATTGCTAGATTTTTAGCTGGTCAAATTTGAGCAAAATTTTGCTAAATTCCGGCCTCAGAAATTTTGTGTGTAAAATTTCAGCGCCAAAAGACCGCGGTTTGGGCATAGACTAATAGTTTGAGTCCTTGCTACTATAAATGCTCAAATTAGTAGCAAATGGGTTTTTTTACTCAAATTGAGCTAAAGTCAGGACAAAATGGGAAAGTGCTAACTCAACAGTAAAAAAAATTTTTTGCTAACGGGAAGTAATGGCCATTTTTTGCTAAGTTGAGGCTCAGAAATTTTGTGTGTGGGTAAAGTTTTTTACGGCAACGAAAAATGTTAAAATTTGTATGTACATAGCAAATTTTTTTTTGCTGGAAACCAGCAAAATTTTGCTGGTTTTTGTCCCGCTGACTTTCCAGCAAAATTTCCAGCAATTTCAATTGCTGGAAAAAACAGCAAACGTTAATGCTGGTTTCCAGCAATTCAAATTGCTGGAAAATCAGCAATCCAGATTGCTGGAAACCAGCTATTTCTTTCAACACAACCGGCAGTATTTGGTATGAAATTTATATTTCAATTCAAAATTAAAGTTTAATATTGGCTGTGCATACAATAAGCAATAAAAACAATTATTTTCTCCCATTTTCAATAAGGGATTTATTCATTTTCAAAAAAAAAACTTTTTTTTTTCACCACTTTCTAACACCGGCTCTGGGGTGGCCGCTTTGTGCCAAAGTGTTGATCATCCGCCACCTGTAAAAATAGTTTTGATTAGTATCTTCTATGGAATATCTACCTGTACAATAAAAACTTACCCTTGACTTGATGCCTGGTTGCTAGAATATAGAGGAAAATAAAATAATTATATTAATTTAACCTAAATTCGTAAAATAGAATCTCACCTTACTTCAGCGTACGAAACAAAAACAAACTTTAAATTGACAACTCGATTGCTGATTTTCCAGCAAACTAGATCAATTGCTGGAGAGTCCCGCAATTTGAAAACCGATTGCTGATTTTTCAGCAAAAATGACAAGCACATAACCGAATGCTGAAAAATCCAGCAACTCGAAAACCGATTGCTGGTTTCCAGCAAAAATTTGGATTGCTGAACGTTTCCAGCATTTTTTTTTGCTGGAAACCGAGGCAAAAATTTACAGTGTACATTTATTGCTCGATTTTTCAAATTTCATATTAAAATGAAAAATTTTAAAAAACTAGATTAAGATACGAGAAATTATGTCATCTTCATTTTATAATCATTAGAAGATAACTTACATAAAATGAAAAATTGATTCAGTGTGGTGTTATCTAAATGTTGCATCTAAACACACTGTTTCATGATGCCCCGTTTGACGGTATATAGATTCGGTAAAAATTACGATACTTCTATAACAACTCCAGTTACTTAATCCGGCAATCGTATATGCGAAATGAAAGTTTAACTGATCAACTTTTTTGTCGCATATACGATTGTCACTTAGCCAGAACATTTAATGAAACTCTAATATATACTCCGCATGTTTAAAATTCCGTAAAAAAAATACAGGTTTCGGCGATTCTCGTTTACTGTGTATCAGTGTGTATCTACCATTTCATTTGATTTAGCATATATTTAAGTAACTATATAATTCCTCTACATTTAAATTTAGCTTTTTGAACAATAGCCGGAATCGTAACAACCGTCTTGTTTGGTGCAACCAGGTCCGGGATATTTAGAACAAAACTCTCGCTGGTCCAGGAAATTGCATCCACCTGGTTGCTTCATGCAGTCGTACGTGTAACAATAGGGTGCACAATCCATACTACCATCAGTACAAGGACTACAATCTGCAAAAAGAAAGTGATGTTAAGAAAAAGAATTAATATTTTAGATCATATAAAATATTAATGATCGACTCACCATTTTCCTGCTCATCCTGATAAGCGTAGTCCTCGGTATCTTCTCCGCTATCTTCCCCATTGTTTTCAATGCCATTTCCATTGTCTGTTTCCATCGGTGGAACTACGAGCACTTCGTCGAAATAATTGGTCTCTTCCGTCCGAAGATGAATGTTCTGGTGCGGCTCCTTGCAGAATGGACCACAGCGTTCGTTTTTCGTATGGCTGCAAAACCATTCATCGGACTTGGTACAGATTCTTGGCGAAATAATTAGACAACATACAGAGCTTGAATGCTCTAGTAGGGTGGAAGTATGCAAGACGCTAGATCTATGATTTGTGGTTGACATTTGTCCAAAGCTTGGTTGCAAGTTTGGATAGGTCTGTGAGCTGCCGTGGGTCTGACAGAAATTCGTGAGTGAGCTGCTTTGACACGATTTCCTAATACAGAGATTGTTTTGCAACCTATATCCTTGTGGGCAGCTAGCTTCAACGTATTCGTACTTCTGACAGATGCCATTTTTGAAATGATACTTGTGCTCGCAACTGTATGCGGCATGTTGGCTAGTGTACTGACAATAGCTAGGGTTGGATCGATCGGGATATGTTCCTTGTGGACATTCTGCTCTTCGAGATACCATTTGTTTGCAAACGGAACCATCGAACGTGAAGGGAGAAGTACACGATGGGTTTATAAGATGACAGAAGTTTTCCGAACACTTCGAATTACCGGTGCATTCCGCCGATTGGATGCTATATGAGTGGCAGTATCCATTTTCCATATAGTGGTTGTCTGGACATTTGGGATAACCGTAAATACAAATATTATGGGTGCGAGCTGCCTTCGCTACGCAAAATGGTTCACTGCATTCATGACGCATACATAAACCTTTCGAGAGAGTGTGACTGGCATCTTTACATCTTCTCAGCTCCACGCACTTTCCTTTAAGAAGAAATCCCTTTGAGCAAGAGGCAGGCAGTAAATCCTCTTTAGAGCACATTCCATCAACCAATCTGTAGTCTACCTTACAGCTTGGCATATTGTGATAACACCTTCCAGATGAAAGTTTTCCTTTGTAGCATTTCGCCTTTCTAATGTGTATCGAAACACATCTATTTTCTTGATTAAGATAGCTTTCGTTGTCACAACTTCGGCGACTGATGCATTGCCCATTTTGAATAACCATACTCTCGGGACAGTACGGTGTTTTGGTTGAATACTGTATGCATCTGCCGTTTTTCAGAACATATGGTTCTCTGCATAAAGGAGAAATAACGTAACCACAATAAGTGGAACCTCCTTCAGTTATTATTTTTCCAGAGCATTTAGTTTTGATTGATTCGTATGAGTTAATTATGAGTTGCTCGTAGATACAAAAGTCGCCGACCCATCTAGTACCTCCGCAGAGCAGCGGAATAATGTCTCTCGTCCTGCAAACGTTATCAACCCACTGGGAGTCGCTTGGGCATTTGCTTTCGGCTATGCACGATTCATTGTGCTGAATGAAGTACGGGGGACACATAAACGAAGCATGTTCTCTTTTAACACAAAAATCGCCTTCGATAGACCCTTTGTTGCATTCGGTTTTCATAATACACCTTCCTCCAATAAAGACCCGAGGCTTGATGCACGGCATGGGTTGTTGATACTCTATCTTCTTACACTGTAAACCATCTCGTGTGAATCCTCGATCGCATTGAATATGGATGCATGTTCCGTCGTTCTGCGAATATCCTGGAGGGCATATCATGCGAACTTCTTCAAATTTGATACACTGACCCGACCGCATACTGTAGCCCTTCTGGCAAATCCTGTCATAATAACCAACACAGGTGTTATTTTCTCTGGAATAGCCCGGGGGACAAATCAAGGTGGTGACTGATTCCAGCTCATTGCAAGTTTCGCCTATTCCTCCGCAAGGCTCCGTATTCGCAAACGAATACAGTGATGCCGACCTTTGGAAGGAACTGTAGGAACAAGCTTGAACTGGACACGGAGGGGCGAAACACTGCGTTATACAAAACTGCATTCCACAAAGACTTCCGTAGCACGGATTGAGAAAATTAAGAAATGAAGAATAGTAGTTTGTGGAACGGAAAATACATTCATCGCCAATGCGTTCGTATCCAGCAGGACAAACGAGATCAACTGAACAAAAGCATTTGTTGGCTTCATTCATCAAAATGGTTTTCGGAGGACACACCAACAAACCCCTGTGCTGTTGTATACATTTGCCACCCTGCATGGCATATTGTTCTGGGCACTCGGCCGATACCTTACGGATGGTGGCATTTCTCCAGGTAATACGTATGCAGTTACCGTTATCATACGTAAATCCGGCAATGCATGTCGGTTTGATAGTGGAGCTCAGTAAAGTTCGAGATTCTTTAACGCAACACACCGCTCCTGGTGAATAGTCAGGGGGACACTGCTTGTCGGCAACGCAAATGCCATTTTCATTTCTCGATCCCTCTGGGCACTCCGTATCATCTATTTTTACACATTTTCTATCCAACACTACGTAGTTTTCGGGGCATCTCAAATCCTCAACGCACATACCATTGATTAGCTGTCCTTTAATACATTCAGTTTGTAAACTTTCTTTCACGCAACGATTGTCCTTCCACACGAAACCGTCGGTACAAAGCAGATCCTTTTTAACGCAGGTTCCATTTATATAATCATATCCGGCAGGACACAAGCGAGTTTTCTCAACGTATTTGAAGCATAGCCCATACTTTTCATCGAAATCATAATCAGAGTCGCAAATCCGTCTATCGCTTACACACCATTCACCGTCTTCATAAGTTCCAGATGGACATCGCTTGAAGTTCTCATATGTCTCCTTAATACAGTGATCGCCTTGTAAGGTGTATCCTGAATCGCACACTGCAGGAGACACGCACCAATTCTTTTCAATCCGTTGGTTGTTTTCACACTGGGCTGGGTAAGAATCCTCACGCTTACAAATGGAACCTTCCAACCTATATCCGTTTGGACAATTCGGCGGGTCTGTCGTACAAAATACATCATCGAATGGAACGCCATTTGGACACACCGATTCTTGCGAAATTTCTTTTTTACATACTCCATTCGTCAACTCTGTCTGTTTACCGCATAACACGTCTGAGTATTTACAACCTAGTCCAGTCGGTTCTCCCTGTCTACAAGTTGCTAGATACGTGCTATTCATCACACACTCACAGTCGTTCTGGAGAAAGCCTTTACTGCATTTGGCCACCTCTACACATTTTCCATCGTAGAAATACCCAACTGGACATTGCGGGTTAACAAAATCAAACTTTCTACAAGTGCCGTCGCTATAAAATTCATCATTCTCACATTCGATCGGCACTTTGTACGTTATGTTTTGGAGTTGAATTGAAGCCATTCCCTGAATGATTCTCAAACATCGCCCTGCGCTTGCTTCAAATTTAGCAGGACAGATCGGTTGAATGCTTTCGTCATTGCATTCAGCACATGCTGCATCACAATTAACACAAATCTGAATGCACACTCCGTTCCGAGTTTCATAGCCATATGGGCAGCTACTCTGCAATCGTTGCTGATGATAACAGAAACCGTTCGACCAGTGGTAGTTCTCTGGACAGTATTTGGAATTGACACAGTTGGATCCCTCTAGTACGTAACCGGATGGACATTCGAAGCTCCTCACGATACATCGCCCTCCCTCGTTCACACTTCCCGGCGGGCATTGCACGTCCTGCAGCACACAGCTTCCATGTCTGCGGATGTAATTCGGCGGACAGCTTGAACGCTTGTAGCGGCAGGTGCTGGTATTCTTATCCAGCTCGTAGTCTATTGGGCATGCATATTCGCAGCTGGTTTCGTTGCAGAATTTCCGGGTGCGCAAATGCATTGGAATTTTCTGTTGAATGTCTTTGAGTTGACGTTTGTCGGTTTTGGCGAGCACCAGAATGATGGCATTAAGTGCTAACACACTTAGAAATACCTTCCACCGAAAGGTGATCATCTGGAAGTAAAAGTAATCGTACATTTATCGGAAGTATGTAAAATGTAATTTATATAAAACACATTTTCATCATGTCTTCGATGACAAATAAAGCATGGATCACGCATGGACACCCTATTCACTGACCTCAGCGGCCATTTTGTTCCACAATCTCTTCATCTCTGTTGCATTCCGAGTCGTCCTACCATTCTTCTTCATCTTCTGCTTGACAATTGCCCAAAATTTTTCGATAGAACGGAATTGAGGGCAGTTGGGTGGGTTGATGTCCTTTTCGACAAAATCCACCCGTACCACTGTAGTACCTCCTAGCTGTAGTGGCAGCTTGCCAAATCTGGCGAAAACTTTACTGGTCCTTTGTGAGATCTAATGTACGAAAAAAAAAAACGTTTTTTGAGGCACTCCTCCTTGTATATTTCGGAGTCCATGATCTTGTTTTGCACAAAAACCAGGGTTTTTCGTCCGCAGCTGCAAATACCTTGCCAGATAAAACATTTTCAATTTGAACTTGGTGGGGACATCACCTCGACCAGTGGCTTTGTAAAATTTTTGGCCAGGTAGTCGCCCAAAATCAGATTTCACGATTTTTGAACCAGACCACGTCGGGTTTTTGACGTGGTCGTCCAAAATTAATTTTCGCCTCGCGGCTTCCATTACGTGTAACAGGGGCGGTCCTAGAGTTGGCTCCTGGGGGGGGGGGGGGGATGATTTTCGAAATGTTCAAAAATCAGTCAATAAGAACATCTGGCGAAAAAACGTTTATTTTGAGAAACAGAGTGGAGGATGGAGGAGGGGTGGGATTTTTGCAGTTGCAAATAAGACTTGTATTTTGTAGGCCTGTAGTTTGAAAAATTAGAAATTATAGAAAAACAGTGAAAACATTTAACAAATTTCCTCAATATACTTATATTATAGAACAATCTGTGAGTCTTAGATGTTCATTGCGAAAATGTGTTGAAAAAAAGATAATCATTTTACATTTTGCAGTTTAAAAATTATAACTTTAGGAGTTATTTAAATAATTTAGCGATATAAATGTCATTTCGCAAATGAGAACTGAACACACATTGTCTTAGAAGAAAATGTAAAAAAAATTCTTCAAGTTATCCACAATATTTTTATTGGGAATCTTCATATCAGCGTAAGACACTCACCAAAATGTTAATGATTCTCATTTTACAACGATTCCAAAACAATTATTTGAGAAAAATGTTTGGTCATAATGGCTATGAATTAAAAACTGAATATTTAATTATTTTTCTGAAGTATTTTGCTATATCGTTGTTTGAAAGTATCGAATAATTATTAATTCTTGTTCAAATTCTACAATTTTTAATTTAAATTTAATTCTAAAATAAGATCATCAAATTCATATTCTTCAGTATGAAGCTTTTGGAACTTCTGATCGGTACTACACCGATCAGGAATTCGGAATTGTTTTCTGTTTGTAATATGTGTCCTCTATGTTCACTTGACACTGTAATCAATTTGTTCGAAAACACCAATATCTGTCCATGTACCCTAAAATAGCATTAACTCTCTCGCAACATTAAACATAACGCCGAGAGAGTTCTCACACAATAGTATGTAAGCCATTTTAGTTAAGTTAGAATAGATTAGAACGTTAAACGAATCGTACGGAATTTTACTTCTACTATTATTAAACTCCATAGTTAAGTCCATGCAAGCGACTTTCAATACAAATTCCGAAATTGAGCCTAAGTAATTAGCAGCAATTATCGTGCATAGTGTGTGGTGCCTTTTCGCAAGCAGAACTCGAATAGTGCAAACGAAATCACTCCCCCAGCGGGTGGATCAGCTGTTGTGCCAGCGAAAGGTCGGCGACTTACCTTATTCTTGCTGCTGGTGGATGCCGTCGACTGGAGACGGAAAGAAATTCCCCGAAATCCGAACCCCCCCATCGGCCGAGCCCGAACATTTGGTCCTTCGAAGCCGGATTCGAGGACAGGAAGCTCATCTGGACCAGCAGAGGAATCACCATTCGCCATCTTCGGGAGCGCAGTAGCAGCTGTGGTTTGTAGTTGATCCACATCAAGGTAGGCCATTTTGTGATAATTTCACTCGAGAACTATAATCCTGGCCAAATATTCACTGCACTTACAAGCAATTTCACAAAATTTGGCGATAAAACAGCAACGAAATTCTATCAACTTTGTTAATTTTGTGGAATCAAAACAAACGACAGAATTACACTGCAGTACAAACATTTTGCAACACAGTACAGCGCAAAAGTTTTGCAACAAGGGAGAAATAAAATAACTTTTTTAATGAAATTGCATTTTGTGGCTAAAATTCGATTCAAGGCGGAAGTGCAAGTGCATTAAGGGTGGTGCACTCTACAGTGTCGTTCAAAAATACATCGACACTTGAAAAATTTAAAGTTTTTGAAAAAAAAAAAATTGAATTCACTTCCAGTGGCCTCTGAGACACTGTGAAGCATTGCTGATACGCATTGGGGCAAGTGGCTAGACAACAGTACCGTATAAAAGTATAGCGACACTGGTGGATTTTTGGAAAATTTCAATTTCGCTTTACCTGTTAATTTGAGGCGATTGTTGCATTGCTGAGTGGCATTTATACAAGTTGGTGACTACAGTACCGTCCAAAAGGATAGCAACTCGAATAAAATAAGAATATTTTGGAGATTTTTATTTACAAATCGCATCCGAAAAGTCAATCGTTGGTAGTGTTTACGATCGTTTTTGGTGTCAACAAGTGTCATTTGAGTGGTGTTGAGTGATGGCTAGCAAGGCGGAGAAAAAGTTAGCAGCGGACCTTCTGACGAGACGACGAGCGTGTGCTGAACGAGATGTGGTGGAGAAGTTCGTAGCGGATTTCACCTATGAACGGGATTGTTGCCAGGTTGCGGTACGTTTGGAGGCGCTCAACAAGTGCAACGAACTCTTCTTGAACGTGCAGAACGACATCGAGATGGGTGACAGCGAAGAACGGTTTGAAACACACCTGGAATTCCGTGCTGATTTTGAGGATCGATTCTGCAGGGCGAAGGGTTTTTTGCTGTCCAAACTGGAGAGTAGGGAGCATCCGTTGAGTTCGACGATCATCCACGCATCGGCTTCTCACAGCATGTCTTCCAGCTTTCATCATCGTCTGCCAAAAATCGATTTGCCGAAGTTTAGTGGAGATGAATCACGCTGGATCTCGTTCCGTGACAACTTTCTCTCGATGATTCACTGCAACGAGGATATACCAATCGTCAACAAGCTGCAGTATCTGTTGCAGTCGCTGGAAGGAGAGGCAAGAAAACCGTTCGAGTCTGTGGATATCCAAGCCGATAACTATGCATCGACGTGGGACGCATTGAAAAAGCGCTACGACAACAAGCGATTCCTCAGAAAGGAGCTGTTCCGAGGCCTGTACAACCTTCCACCGATCCAGCATGAGTCAGCACAGGACCTCAACACACTGGTTGATGATTTCCAGCGACACGTCAAGGCACTGGGGAAGTTAGGTGAACCGATAGATCATTGGGACACTCCGCTCATCTTCATCCTGACGAATAAATTGGATTCGGCGACGATTCGCGCATGGGAGCAGGATACTCGACAGAAAGAAGAAGTGAAATACGACGAGCTCATCGAGTTTCTCGTCCACCAGGTCCGGATGTTGAAATCCGTGGACAGCGATCTCCAGCATCGTTCCTCAGTGCCCACCGTTTCCAAGGTGGCCGGTCAAATCCCGAAGAAACCAGTTCCCATCCGATCTGTCGTGAACACAGCTACGTCCGAAACTCAATCCAGTACTTCGCCATGCCACTGTTGTTTGAGAACACATCCGCTTCACCAATGTCCAGCATTTTCGAACCTGTCAAGCTCCCAACGGCGAGAGCTTGTGACACAGCACAGTCTTTGCTGGAATTGCTTTCGCGCAAACCACCGGGCAACATCCTGCAAATCCAAGTTTCTGTGCAGGATTTGTCAAGCCAAACACCACACCATGTTGCACGACCACCACATATCACATCTAGAGCAACTCTCTACTGAGGAACCACATCCCGTACAAGCGAATCCAGGCCCCAGTAGATTGCTTAGCCCCCCAACAGTAAATCTTTCCGTGCATTCTGATTCAACCGTTCTCTTGGAGACAGTTTCGCTATTAGTAGTCGACCGATATGGCAGAAAGATCCAAGCACGAGCTCTACTAGATTCCGCAGCGATGTCAAATTTCATTACCAGAAAACTGGCGAATGAACTCGCCACCCGACAAAGCCCCGTGGACATCGCAGTTGCCGGAATTGGAGAGTCAGTCAAGCGCATCAGAAAAAAGTTAGCTGCCAAAATCGTATCCAGGAACAGCGACTTCTCCACCACACTCGATTTCCTCGTCATGAAGAAGCCAACCTCCCATCTTCCCACATCTCCGATCGATACAACTGCCTGGAAAATGCCAAAGGTTCCATTGGCGGATCCTCAGTTCAACGTTCCAGCAACAATCGACATGATCATCGGTGGAGAATGTTACCACGAGTTCCACACAGGCGTACGCCACTCTCTTGGTGATAATTCTCCGATTTTGGTGGACACCCTCTTTGGCTGGACAGTTTCTGGCAAAGTGGATTCCAGCTCCACCACCGCACCGCGAGCGTGCTACCTCTCCACCGTTGATCAAACCCGAGAAACGATCCCTGGGGAGTTCCGGCCAATGGTAACCACCGATGGAAGCCAGAGAATGGAAGCTGAACCCTCCACCACTCAAATCCACGAAGGAGGATACGTCGCCTGCCATTCCCGGCCCAATAATCCTAAAACCACCCTTGGAGATTCGAACACGAAGGCCACACAACGAAACTCCACCAGAAATGCACACCACAAAATCCCTGGAAGTCACGCTCAACCCGGAAAAAGGCACCGCATCGATTCTGTTGACGACAAACCACACTGCTATCTGCCACATCACCCGGTGCTCAAGGAAGCCAGGAAAACCACCAATGAACGCGTGGTATTCGACGCATCCTGTGAGCCCAATTCAAGATACGCGCTCAACGATACGCTGCTCGTCGGTTCCGTCGCTCAACACAGTCAGCTGTCCAACACGCCTTCAAGCGCCGCTAAGGTCAACGACAAAGGAGAAGACGCTGCCTGTGAATCCTGCTGCTACTTTGTCCCTTTAGCCAAGCAGCCGTCAGTTACCTGTCTGGGGTTATGCGCACCTGTCCTGCCAACGGAATTCCGCATACCAAAGCCGCCACGACATCGTTGGAGAACTATTGCTGCTATTCGGTTAACTGCTATCCAGAAGGATACTGATGGGCTCAGTAGGAGACGCGTTCCGGAAGTGCAAATCACAGCTAGTGAACTGTCCAGGAATCTACATTCTTCTAACTTCCCCGAAAACCCTGGTTGGTATTACGACCATGCATGGCAATCCTCATCCTTGGAAAGCTGGCCTTATTCCGCCGCCTCGCGGCTTCATCCAGGTCGAGATGGAGTCATTAAGCCAGCCAAGCGAGATTGTCATCTAACTCACCGCCAGCAGTCAACAGGTCAACGCGACAACCCCGACAACTAGAAATCTACAAAGACCGGTAGAGCACGCCGAACGTGCTCAACGCGCTATTGGAGCGCTAACAGGTGATTAGCGTTCCTATAATTCCATCCATATCGTTCGATCTACCGGGTCTTTGTTGCTTACAGTTCCTTAGACGTCCTATTGTACCCCGCCATCATCAAGATCCTTCTACAAAGACCGGCAGAGCACGCCGAATGTGACTCACTGCGCATGTCGAGCGCTAATAGGTGATTAGCGTTCCAAACTGTCACATTTTCTCGTTCGATCTACCGGTTCTTTGTCGATTGCAGATTCTTTCCTATATTATTTCTATATCGTCACCGAGCATTCATCGCCATGCACCGAGCCACGTCAGAAGCCGAATCTTCTAAGACCGATTCGCTTCGTTTACCAGCGAGATCGCCCACATACATCCACATGGTAGCAGAATCTTCAAAGATCGGTAGAGCACGCCGAACGTTGCTCAACGCGCTAATGGGGCGCTAACAGGTGATTAGCGTTCCTATAACCTTACCCTACGCCGTTCGGTCTACCGGGTCTCTTTTGTATTCACAGATTCTGCACCAGTGCCGAAGCAGATTCCTCGATGTGCGACGTGCCAGCTGTGTCTTGATCCAACCGCCGTGTCTCCTGGTCCACCCGTGTACCCTGCCCAACCGTGTCGCATGGTCCAACCGACTGAAGAGGCCGCAATCAATTGGTCCGAAATTCGTTGAAACAGCAGTTTCAAGGTGGCCGGAATGATCGGTACTACACCGATCAGGAATTCGGAATTGTTTTCTGTTTGTAATATGTGTCCTCTATGTTCACTTGACACTGTAATCAATTTGTTCGAAAACACCAATATCTGTCCATGTACCCTAAAATAGCATTAACTCTCTCGCAACATTAAACATAACGCCGAGAGAGTTCTCACACAATAGTATGTAAGCCATTTTAGTTAAGTTAGAATAGATTAGAACGTTAAACGAATCGCACGGAATTTTACTTCTACTATTATTAAACTCCATAGTTAAGTCCATGCAAGCGACTTTCAATACAAATTCCGAAATTGAGCCTAAGTAATTAGCAGCAATTATCGTGCATAGTGTGTGGTGCCTTTTCGCAAGCAGAACTCGAATAGTGCAAACGAAATCACTCCCCCAGCGGGTGGATCAGCTGTTGTGCCAGCGAAAGGTCGGCGACTTACCTTATTCTTGCTGCTGGTGGATGCCGTCGACTGGAGACGGAAAGAAATTCCCCGAAATCCGAACCCCCCCATCGGCCGAGCCCGAACAACTTCATTTTTATTTGTTTTTTCTTGAATTTCAAGCTCTCATACTAGATTTTAAATTTTGTTGAAACTGAATCCAAAGAAAAAGTAACTAATTTGCAGCGAATTATTTATGAAGAAAGTGAAAAGCCGTATTTTTTCTTCATGCTTTCAAAATTTCCAAAATTTTTTATTATGTTTGAATTAAATAAAAACATGTTGAATAAAGAATCAATTTTTGAAAGTTAAAACTATTTCAATATTTCAGCAAAAATTCATAATCAATTGCAATTGAAATAACCAAGTTTTCAGATTCAGAGTGGATTTTTTAACCTAAATTATTAAACAAGATGTCTACTCAAAATTTTAAATATTATTGTGTAGCTGAGCTAAAAACAGTATCGGCGATATAATTGGTGTGAATCCTGAAATCCAGCCTTGTGGGATGACGAAATAGTTTTATCTCACCTGGAAAAAATTAAAACATAGGCAAATCTTTGGAGCCTATGCTTAAAAATTGATTTTGGAAATAAGATTCTAAATTCGATTTCAGATTTTATCCATCACCTCCAGTTTCAGAAGTAGTATTTTCAGTATTTTTCGAAAATTGAATAGTTATCATTAGAGATGTACCAAATAGTTCAAAGAATTGCAAAGCAAAAGTACTAATCAAAGATACGAAAAACACTATTTATTCGTGCTTTGTATATAATTTGAAGCATAATTGTTATCAAATTTAAACCAATGATCTAAGTTTTACATTTTTAATGTAACTGAGCTTTTTATTACCATTAAATCTCCATAATTGAAATTTATTTTTATAATTTTAATCATAATTTGGTCTCAGAAAAACTTTATCGTAACATTTTCTTACCTAGTTAACTTAATTCTGAGAGGTTTAAATTAAAGAATGGAATTGTTATTATTAAAATTGTTTAATTGTGATAACGATTCAAAATACATAAGGCTAAAGGGGTGTATGTGCATAAAATATAATGAAAGACGTAAAATATCATAGTGAATAAGCCTTGGAAAGAAAAATAAATGATATATTTAAAAAAATTAAGCAACATTTTTCGAGAAAACACATTTTTAATTTGATGTGTTTGGCCATTTTCTATATACCTATTTATCTAAAGTTATTATTTATTTTTCAAACGTAAAAGTATGTAAATTTAAATTCTAAATATCTGAAAAATTACCAAATATAGTTTGAATTATGAAGATTATTTTAATATCAATGAACCAAAATCGATCATTTTTGCTACGTCGAGGCAAATACAAGTAAAGCTCTTTTTTTTCAAAAACGTTCCAAAATAAGAAATTATTTAAAAAAAATATTCTGAAATTTAAATGTACCTTTTTAATATAAATTGTCTAGACAGTTTCGAAATCTTTAATTCAGAAAAAAATATGGGCTTTTGGGAATCTCAAATCGAGATACATTCTGTAAAAATCGGAGCTTGCAATGAAAAATAAATCAAGAAATGGAACTGCAGTATTAGATGAAGGCAACAAAAATCGAATCTGCCCAGGTGGACTTCTGAGAGAGGGGGGTAGGGGTTGCCAAATGTCCACACTTGTGCACGGAGAGGGTGAAGGGGGTAAGAATTTCATTGTTCTGTCCCCGTGGTATCTGAACGGTTCCATAAGCAATTTAATACTTTAAGGCTTAAGTCTTTTTTACTTCAAAAAAGGATCGAGGTATGTTGATCCATGGAGCCAAACCGTTCTGCAATAACTCGTAAGATAATAAAGTTATGGTCGAAGCAAGTTTGTAGGTATTTATTGAACTAAAGTTTTAACGAAATTATTCTGAAAAAGCATTTTCACTAAATATCCAAAAAGCGAAAACAACTCATGAACATTAAATATTACTTATCAGATTAGCGATACGTTATTTGACGACAGAGATACGCACGAAATTAAATTGCATGTTTTGCATGATCCCAAACTTTTGCCAATACACCATACTGAGGGGTGAGCCTAAATTTTTGATCGATTACATAAGTAGCTATTTTATCTGTTTAAAGCACTACGCAAATTTTTAGCACAAAATTAAAAAAATGTTTTGACTTTTCAAAAAAATATTCAAATGCATCTCGCATTTTTAAATTCGATCCACCCAACCCTGAACTGATTGGGTTGAAATATAAAGGGCGATTTTTTGGAAATTTCCCAACTTTAAGCCAACTTTAAGTCATATTAAGTTAACATATAAATTTTACCAAAAACATACAAAAAAGGGTTTGATCATCGATTTTAGAATAAGATCGAAAGAAATGCAATATATCATAAGATGACTGAGATATAACCAAACAATTTTTTTTGTTTTTGAGGGGGTGATCCCAAACTTATGGCCGGTAACGTAATGGTCAGCAAATTCTGATTCAACGCTGTAAGTACCTCAACAAAAGTTATTTGGTGAAATTCGTTCCAGGGAATTGCAACTTACAGCTGTTTTAGTTTGGCGACCGTTTTTTTTCAATTTCAAGCTATTAAGTGATTAATAATCTCTTATTGAATGAACACCCCAAATTTGAGAATTCGAAAGTACACCTACTAAGAAAAGTTCAAAGTTTTTATATAAAATCCAGCGTTTGCGAGTATTCCGTAACGGTTTTTTGCCGCTTGGGGGGGGGGGGGAGGGGGGTGATCACCCTGATCACCCCCCCCCCATAGGACCGCGCCTGACGTGTAACTTTATTGGAACAAAACGAATCGTTATGAAATTTTCAGTACTGATAGAAAAACCATTTCCAAATAAAGTACTGTTAAAACATTCCAGATCCGATAACTAGGAGCGCTATGGTATAATAAACAGTGCGTCCAAATTTTGGATGATCCATGTATTAGTTATAAATTAACCTACACATTTTGTTATAAGTTAAAATATGAAGATAATGAGTTTATAGAATTCAGGCGTTCCTTTGGCATGAATGATAAGAACTGACGCTTGTCTAAGCCACAGAGAAACTTCGTATATAACTAAAAGTTAAATCGCAGACACCAGATTCCAGCGAATGAACGTGGCGCTGGGATACTTTTCAGACCAAGATAGAGCAATACCGTCAAACGGGGCATCATGCAACAGCAGCGGGGTTAGATTAGGGTTACCATATCCTGCAACGCCAAAAAGAGTACATTAAGAAAAAATTTCAATGCTATCATCATTTATTCTAAAACCATGGTGTTCAGGTCATTCAAATACCGCCAATTTGTTTCAATATATGTGACTCACATGACAAATGCACAGTATTTTAAGTTGGATTACTCAAAGTTTGATAAAAACTGTATTTTGAAAAGAATGTTTCATGGAGGCTTTTTGTATTCGTTGAAACATTATTGATGTTTCGCGAGCTTCTGATTTGTGCACTATGCTTTTGAGCAAATTGTAGTTATGCATATTGCCTACTGTCCGGAAGTTCATTGCATACTCAAAGGCGCTAATTATGAACGAAAAATCCCGTTTGAAATCGTAAATGTACTCGTGATTCCTTCTAGTGGAAGCCATCCTTTGAAACATTCAACAAAAGAAGCAAAACTGAAGTGTTGTGCAACTAATGCATAAAAAGTTGGATCTCTTGTATTCATAAATAAGATAGTTTATATGAGAAAATTTTATTTATTTCCTTTCACCAAAAAAAGAGTACATTTCAAATTTCAAAAAAGAAGAGTACGCTCATTTTTCGATAGAAAAAGAGTACATGTACTCTTAAAAGAGTACGTATGGTATCCCTAGGTTAGATGCAAAATTTATATAACACCACACTGAATCAATTTTTAATTTAATGTATTGTAATAAAGTTATCTTTTAATGATAACAAAATGATGACATAATTTCTCGCATCTTAATCCGGGTTTTTATTTTTATATAAAACTTGAAATATCGAGCAATAAATGTACATATTTTAACATTTTTCGAAGCCGAAAACAACTTTACCCAGTATGATGGATTACGCGTTTGTAAACATTGAAATTTCATTCATCCAAACATTTATTTTTATGATTTCAGCTTTTAGAATTTTTCGTAGCATTATTTAACCCCTAAATTTTGTAGCATCATTATTTTCAGAAAAAAATTAGATTTTACAGACCAAAAAATTACTGCAATTAGTGTTTTCATGCGCCAATTCCATTTTCAAGACATCGCAAATATATTAAAAACAATAAATTTTCATAAGTGTTCATAAGAATTTTCATTAGAAACAAAGTTTGTAGCAAGTTACCCCATTTTATAGGGAGGGTGAAAATCGCATGTTTTAAGAAAATTAAAAATAACTAAAAAACCAATAATTTTTCTAACTACGCAAATCTGATGTCCCATCATCCTTGAAACTTTTGGTACATAAGGGGTAGGATTAACTGTGGACATAAGTTTATTAGAAGCCATTGTTGTTGAAAACTGTTGCATGTTGCCCCAGTTGACGGTACTTTACATCAGGGGTGAGCAGCCTTTTGAACCAACGGGTCAATTTAAATTTGAAATCTTGTTGGCGGGCCGCACTTAAAATAACTTTTTTTTAATGACTAGCAGAGCCTCACGTCATTAAGTATAACTACAAATTTTTGTCGAAAACCAATCTGAAAAAGGAATGATAAAACGAATTTACGTGTTTAAAAACAGAAATTAAACACATCACTAAGTCTTTGTCATTTTTGAATTCTCTCAATTTTTTAATAGTATGTACTTCTTGACGAGCATTCGTTTTTACAACATTCTTGTTAAAATCGATGGTACTATTGGTCATCACTTCCATTTAAAAATCTTCTGGACTTACCCCAGTGATAACTAAAATTGTGAAAAATATACATATATTCAAAAAAAAAATTACCGTCTTTTTTGCGTTGGACATAAAATCGCTAATTGACTTTCTGTGATTTTTTCCACAATTAAAACTAAGTCCTCAAAGCCTAGATTTTTATTTCCTACAAACGGTAAAAATCCCATTTTTTAAGTTGAAGTTCTGCATTGGATCATTAATGCTTAGCTGTGATGTGATATTAATATCAATATTGGCTGGTGAAACAGGTGAGGAACAATTCAAAGACTAACTTGAACCAGTTTTAAAGTTTAGAACCTCTGACAAATGTTTTCATTTCGATTCCCGGGATTTTCACCGTGGAAGTTTGTCGTATTGAGGGAATAGAAATAAAATCATTTTGATAATTTTTAAACACTAAGACCAGTTCAAAATTCATCTGTTAACTTACATCATGTTTTACAAAGCCAATCTGTGTGGCTTTTTTGAGTTATCGACGAAATAAAATTTTCCATTTTCCCCTGAGATCAAACGAGCTTAGCAGTAAATTTTGAAATTTTAATTGTTTAATTTGTATAGATATTTTCAAGAACGCTGAACATTTGTATTTGTGAAGTTTCGAGTAAATAAGTTCTGAATTTTATATCTTTCAAAGGTTACAAATTTTAAAAGCTCTCACTTTTTACGACACTCAAAATTATAAATTTTACAGATCTACGTTTGCAGAAAAAAAAAACAATCATGTGCAACAGAGGCCTGCACAGCAAAAGCAACTACCCGTCCAATTGCTTTGTACGAATGATGTTGATGTTGGCATGGCATATGTACTCGGGAGGCTGTTAAAATCATCATCAGCATCGAATAGCAAAAAAAAACAGATTGAGAATTATAGTTTCTAGTAGTGAAATGCAGTAATATTTGGTTGTTTTATATTTCTTCGAAATGACTTAACATATATCATTCATCATCAGCAAGAAAATAAGTTTTCATTCAGTACTTCTGCGAATCAAAAATTAAGTTAATGTCTACTGCCAATCAATTACAGCTTCCCATCGGTCACGGTCATAGTAAACACAAACGATAATTGTGTGGGCAAGGGTGAGGAGTCATTGAAAGACTTTATAATTCATTCAGGCGCGGTTCTACGGAGGGGGGGGGGGGGAGGTGATCGGAGTGATCACGCCCCCAAGCGGCAAAAAACCGTTACGAAGTACTCGCAAACGCTGGATTTAATATAAAAACAAAGAACTTTTCTTAGTAGGTGTACTTCCGAATTCTCAAATTTTTCCACTCCGTGGGGGGTTTGTTGAATTTATTAATCACTTAATAGCTTAAAATTAAAAAAAAGTCGGTCCGCCAAACTTAGATAGCTGAAACTTGCAATTCCCTGGACCGATCTTCACCAAATAACTTTTGTTGAGGTAATTACTGCGTTGAATTCGAATTTGCTGACCATATACGCTGCCGGCCATAAGTTTGGGATCACCCCCTCAAAAAAGCTAATTTGTTTGGCCATATCTCAGTCATGGTCCCGATTGACAATCATCATCCAGTAATTGTTGCTGAGGTCACCATTGCACCTATAGTACGCTATTACTCTCCCCCTGAAGGCCCAGCTCTGAACTTTAGAAAAACCGATTTTGACACACTAAACCTTGCGCTTGGAAATATTAATTGGCGATTTCTAACCGAAGCCACCTCCGTTGATGATGCTGTCATCACATTCACTGATATAGTGAATCAACTTATCATTCAAAATACTCCATCACCTCGCACTCGTCCCAAACCACCATGGTCCAACCACCTGCTTAAAACTCTCAAGCGTAAGAGAGCTAGTGCCCTTAAACGTTACTGTAGAGATAAGAATCCATACTCAAAATCTGCCTTCACGTATGCAAGTAATGAATACAGAAAGTACAATCGCCTACTTTACTCTAGATATTCGATGCAAATGCAAACCAACTTAAAACAAAATCCTGAAAAATTCTGGAGATTCGTCAATGAAAAGAAAAAGGAAAACGGTCTTCCTGCTATGATGTTCCTCGCAGATGAAAGTTGTGAAACTACTGCAGACCAGTGTGAATTATTCGCAAAACATTTCTCAAGTGTTTTTTCCACAGAGAATGTGAATGAGACTAACATTAGGCAAGCATTGTCGTTTGTACCAGCTAACGCACTTAATGTTGCTGTGAAACATTGTTCTTTGAGGCAGATTAATAACGCAATAAGGAAACTAAAGCCGTCTTACTCACCGGGCCCCGACGGAATACCACCGATCGTTATAAAACGTTGTGCGGAATATTTAAGCGCACCATTAGCGCTTCTTTTCAATCGCTCACTGTCATCATCTACGTTTCCCCTTCTGTGGAAAAAATCTACGATGTTTCCAGTATTCAAAAAAGGGAATAAACAGGACATACAGAACTACCGAGGGATTACATCTTTGTGCGCTGGCTCAAAGCTATTCGAGATATTCATTACCCAAAACATCCTGAGTCAAATTAAAACGTACATTTCTTTTGACCAGCACGGGTTTTTTCCCGGAAGATCAATTTGTACTAACCTCACCCAGTTTACATCATTTTGCCTAAAAAATATTGAGAACGGACTTCAAATTGATACGATATACACAGATTTAAAGGCAGCATTTGATCGAGTGAACCACCAACTGCTACTAGCAAAGCTTGATAAACTCGGTGTTTCACAAGCTTTCATCACTTTGCTAGCGTCCTACCTCCAGAACAGACAAGTGACGGTTAAACTAGGATCTTATGAATCTACTGAATTTTGCAATCCATCTGGCGTGCCGCAAGGCAGCAATCTAGGCCCGTTACTTTTCTCGCTCTTTTTTAATGATATACTGCTCAATCTACCGAATGAATGCCGACTTTGCTATGCAGATGACCTGAAGCTTTTCCACAAAATAAAATCCGAAAGCGACTGCACCATACTACAATCCATCATTGATACATTTGAGCATTGGTGCACGATTAATAAGCTGACAATTAGTGTGTCAAAATGTGCTGTAATTTCATTCGCACGCAAAACTAATGTAATTAATTGGACATACAGAATCTCTAACGTGGCGCTAGAACGAGTATCCTCGTTTAAGGATCTTGGAGTCATTCTCGACGAAAAAATAACATTTCGTGAGCATTTGAACGGTCTTATATCGAAAGCCAACAGGAATTTGGGATTTATAACAAGACTATCGAAGGAGTTCAAGGACCCATACTGCCTTCGTTCGCTGTACTATTCGCTGGTTCGTTCCCACCTTGAAACAGCTTCAATTGTGTGGTGCCCTCATACAGCATACTGGTCTCAAAGAATCGAAGCAATTCAATCGAGATTTTTGAAATATGCCCTACGATTTCTTCCATGGAACAACCCAAACGAGCTTCCAGACTACAAACACCGCTGCCTCCTTTTAGACATGGAAACACTCTACGAAAGGCGTGTGATAGCACGAGCTGTTTTTGTGAAAAAGCTGATCAATGCAGAAATCGACTGTCCAGCCTTGCTTAGACAGGTCGATATCAATGTACGCCCTCGTACTTTTAGGAGTTCGGAATTTCTTCGGATCAACTTTCAGCGGACCAACTACGGACAACAAGAGCCACTACGCGCTATGTTTAAGGTGTTCAATTGGTTCTACCAGTTAAACGATTTTCACACATCCACAGAGACTTTCAAATCAAACATAAGAAAATCTCATCTATTACGCAGCTATACTCATGTAAATTGTTGATGTTTCTTATTGTATAGTTTTAAATTACCTTAGTTTGTTAAGAATTCATGTAGACTCAGAATGTCAGATGAAATAATAATAATAATAATAATAATAATAATAATCTTATGACAAATTGCATTTCTTTTGATCTCACTCTAAAGTCGATGAGCAAAACCTTCTTCGTATGTTATTGGCAAAATGTAAATGTTAACTTAATATGACTTAAACTTGGCTTAAAGTTGGAAAATTTCCTAAAAACCGCACTTTATATTTAAACCCGATCAGTTCAGGCAGGATTGGGTGGACCGAATTTAAGAATTTGAGTTGCATTTGAATATTTTTTCATTAATATCAAAACACATTAACTTTAAGTGTCAAATTGCATTTGGGGCCGTTCAGATACCACATGGACAAAAAATGATATTTTGGCCCCTTTCTCCCTCTCCGTGCACAAGTGTGGATATTTAGCAACCCCTACCACCCTTCTCCAGATGTCCACCTGAACAGATTCGATTTTTGTTGCCTACATCTAATACTACATTTCCATTTCTTGGTTTATTTTTCATTGCAAGCTCAAATTTTTACAGAATGCATCTCCAAAGCCCATGTTTTTTCCTGAATTGAAGATACCGAAACTGACTAGACAACTTAAATTTAAATTTTTTTATTTATTTGAAATTACTTCTTATATTGGAACGTTTTTGAAATTTTTTGCTTTGATTGTATTTGCCTCGGCGTAGCAAAAATGATCGATTTTGATTTCTTGATATAAAAAGATTCTTCATAATTTGGTAATTTTTCAGATTTTTAGAATTTTAATTTACATACATTTACGATTGAAAAAGAAATACAAATTTTAGATAAATATATGGAAATGGCCAGCACATCAAATTGAAAAAGGGTTTTCTTGAAATATTTTTTTTTAATTTAATCATCTATTTCTCTTTCGAAAGCTTGCTTACTGTGATATTTTAAGTCTTTCATTAGGTTTTATGCACTTATAGCCCTTTGGCTCGAAGGACTTCATACATTTTGAACCGTTATCACAATTAAACTATTTTTTTAATGATCCATTGTTTAAAAAAATCCATTCTTTAATTTAAAACCTTCAAAATAAAGTTAATTAAGTAAGAAAGGGTTGCGATCAGTTATGCTTTGAATTTTATACAAAGCTCAAAATAATAGTGTTTTTTACCTGCTTTGATTTGTACTTTTGCTCCAAAGCGGTAAGAGGCTCGCGTTACCTGCGTATGTATCTGAGTGCAGTTGTTCACGCATTGTTTGTTTTCTTTGCAAAAAGTGAAATTTATTTTCATCAATTCTATCATAACTTTTAAAATATTACTCACAATGGTATTTTTTACAGAATATTCGGTGATTCAGAAAATACTTTAGAACATATTTTAAGCTTATCTACGATTTCTCATGTCCATGCAATTTATTTTAAGAATATGTTTTACCGAATACTTGAAAAGGGCTAATAGTCGATATTCGGCCGTTCGCACTATTCGGTACATCTTTAATGATATCTATTCAATTTTCTAAAAATACTGAAAATACTTCTTCTGAAAATAGAGGTGATGGATAAAATTGGACATAAAAACGAGTTCAGAAATTTATTTAGAAAATCAGTTTTTTATGCATAGGCTCCAAAAACTTGCCAATGTTTTAATTTTTCCTAGGTGAGATAAAACTATTTCTTCTTCCCCGACTATTTTCTCGGAAACAAGGCAATTGCTCAAGTTGAACATTCGGAAGAAATTTTATCTAATTTTGTACCAACACAGCTGGATTTCAGTATTCACACCAATCATATCGCCGATACTGTTCTAAACTCATCTACACAAAAATATTTAAACTTTTAAGTAGAAATCCAGCTTAATAACTTAGGTTAAAAATCCACTCTGAATTTAAAAGTTTGGTTATTTAAATTGCAATTGATTATTACTTTTCACTGAAATATTGGAATAGTATTAACTTTTTATTCAATAATCTTTTATTTTATCCAAACATTATACAAAAAGTTTGGAAATATTGAGAGCAATCGTTGCAAATTAGTTACTATTTGTTTGGATTAATTTACAAAAAAAATTAAAATGTAGTATGAGAGCTTGAAATTCAAGAAAAAACATATAAAATGAAGTGTCAAAAGCTTCATACCTAAGAATTTTATTTAGATGATCTTAATTAGTTTTAAATTTGTAATTAAAAATTGAAGAATTGGAACAAGAATCAATTATAATTCTATGCTTTCGAGCAACGATTCAGTGATAATGAAGTATTTTCAGAAGAATAATAAAATATTCAGTTTTTAATTCAGAGCAATTATTAAAGTATACTTTTTTCAAATAACTGTTTTGAAATTGCTGCAAAATGAGAATCATTAAAGTTTTGCTGCGAATCTTACGCTTATATGAAGATGCCCAGTAAAAATATTGTGGATAACTTGGAGATTTTTCTTACATTTTCTTCTACGAAAGTGTGTGTTTAATTTTCATTTGTGAAATGACATTTATAGCGGAAAATTCTTTAAAGAATTCTCAAAGTTATAATTTTTAAACTACCAATTGTAAAAATTACGAAAATAATCTTTTTATCAACACTTTTTCGCAATGAACATCTAAGATTCGCAGATTGTTTTATAATAGGATATCAAAATAAGTATATTGAGAAAATTTGTTAAAAGTTAAAAGTTAAATATTTTTCTCTAAATTCAAATTTTTCAAATTATAAACCTACATCAAGTCTTATTTGCAACTGTAACCCCCCCCCCCCCCCCCCCCTTACCTTACCTCCACTCTGTTTCTCAAAATTTACGTTTACTCGCCAGATATTCACGATTCGCCTCATTCACTGATTTTTGAAAATTTGGAAAATCACCCCCCCCCCCAAGAGCCAACTCTAGGACCGCCCCTGAATTCATTACGACGAAAAGAGAATTCCAGCTGCCATAACAAATTGTTTTGAATACCTACATGAATCCAATTAGATTGCGAAACAATGCTGAAAACGTAAATTTACTGTAATCAATAAGGGGCATGTAAATTTCCTTTCCATTAAGAAAAGTATGGCATGGATTTTACGTTTCAAGTAGTTTTACATGAAATCAACCTTACACAGAAAAAAATAATGACCATTACGTGTCATTGAAAATGATTTCCTGTAAAATAATATAACCTGTAATTGAAAATTTACGTAATTTTCCATTCATTTATTGAAAAGTAAAGAAAAATCATTTGATATTACAGCAAATGCCCTGTAACATAAATTACAGTTTTAAATTACAGCACTGTAAATTACGGTTGTAAATAAAAAAAACACAAAAAAATTTTCGTTTTTATCTTTTTGTTTCGAAAAACAGTCACAAAACAAACGATCGGAAAATCTATCGGAGAAAAATGAGTCGGAAGTACATCGCCTGCTAAAGGAAACAGCATCTTTATCGACCGAGAACGGCAAATGCGAGAAATCCCTCGCTAGCTCACTTAATGTTCATTGTGCGAACAGACATAGTTCAATTTTATCAGTGATTCAATCGTCAGTTTTCAAATGATTGATAAGATTGTAAAAATAAGCATCAAGAAAGTTAATCAAAGTATATCACGAGAAGAAAAAAATGAAAGTATGTTAACTGCGAGTGGAGTTGCAGCGTACTGTTCAGTGTATATGTAGTTCACCAAAGAATTTAACAACGTCAAAAGGGCATCAAATGTTTAACAGTCAAGTTGAGAAAATGTGAAAAAAAAGAAATATTTTTTCAAAACAAAAAATATATAAAATCAAAAGTCATTCACCTGAGCAATTCAATGCACCCTAATTTTACAGTACTGTAATTTTAAGCCAACCTGTAAAATAATTTAGTTCACTGAAAAATAAATGTCTCGAGATTTTTTCACGACCTGTAAATTTACGGTGAATGTCCTGCTCCTTTTTGTTACAGGATATTTACCGTAATTTAACAGCAAATAATTTTTGCTGTGTTTATCACATGTAAAAAGCCGATTCCCTCCTACTCATGCAGTTACGGAAATTTACATGAAATAGCATGGGTAGAAAGACATCGGGTTTTTAGTGTGATATAACTGAATATGTCAAGGAAGTTTACATGAAATAAACAGTTTTATCACATGCAAATGCCCGATTCCCTTCTACCCATGCTATGTCATGTAATTTTACTTGGATTTTTCTAAGTGTGTTGGAAAAATGTTCAATTTCACATATTTTCAAAAACTATCTTCAAAACTACATTCTTGATTCTAGAATTTTTATCCAGGTTATTATAATTTTTAACCTTACTTATAGCTATCATTGGGATAGGATTTCTAAAGCAGAATATTATGACTTTGGTAATGTGGAATGCAAATTAGAAGTAAAATAACTCAATTTATCGATGTTCGTTATAATTTTTTTTTTAAATTTCTGAAAAAAGGTGCACAGATTATCGTCAAAGACATTTTGGGTCAAATCACAGTATTTCAGGTATCTTTTGTTATTATCAAGAACTAATAATTTGTGTCGGTAATTTTGATTCATGTTGATAAAAAATCTAAAATCGTTCACCCAGGCTTCATTATTAAACTTTCGTTATATGCGTCAATATTCAGAAATAAAAAAATATGTCACAAGGTTTTGGTTTAATTTTTTTTGTCAGTATTTGAACGCTAAGAAGACAAGCCCGTTTCCCGGATTGGATAGAATAATTTAGAGAAATTCTTCACTGATCATATTTTTCTAGTGATATCATATCATATGTATCATATAACTTTATTTTTGCTGAAAACGAAAATAATTACTACACTAACGGACTTTAAAAATCCTTTGATCATGTATGTATAGCTTCCGATTTTTGGCTGCTCTTCCGACTCACTTTAATGAGTTTTGCTTTTCAAAGTGGTAGGAGTTAGATAATTAAGAAAAATGTATCTAAAATGAAAAAAAACTCGAATATTACGTTATGCCAATAAGCAATATTGCTTTTATGCCTTGAACAGAAAATAATAAATGCTTAAAATGCCAGAAACAAGTAACAATCTGAATGATTATGGCGCAAATGGAGATAAGTGCATATTTGATCAAATCATATACATTTCTCTAACAATCCATTGTAGAAAAAAAAAAGTTTCAAAATTCGAAAAAAGCTTCGCGGGCAGCACAAAAGGGTCTCGTGGGCCATATGCGGCCCGTGGGCCGCGATTTGCTCACCAACACCTATGCGTTGCATAATGGCTTCGAAATCATCCTGGGAAACCATAACCAAAGGCCGAATAAACGTACTCGTCATCGTTGATAACCACGAAAGCCCAGGTAGTTGAGTCTTCTAGCTTCGAATCCACCGGAAAAGTTTCGCATGACGCAACGTTACTGAACGAGCATCATGTTACAATGACCAAAAAGTGTCCGAGTGGCGTAAATTCCCGACAATACTTCTTGTAGATCAAGAAGACCATGAATTTCTCTGAGATTAAGTGTAATGTTGTAACAGTTGTTAAGCAAAATTATCGATGTTCAAATAAAATCCAGAGCGAAAATCCAAAAAAGAATAGAGCAACGTTACTTTTGTTCTTCTTTTTTCTTTCTTTCAGGTAAAAAGGAGATATGACACACAGTTTCTGATATTCGGCAACACTGCAGGTTTGATTAAGAAATAATACGATGGCAGAAAGATGTATGTTTTATTATTTAAAAAAAAAACCACACTAGGTATTTTAAATATGTTTTTTTAAACATCACTTTTAATCGTAGCATGAAACGGTATCTATTCGTGCCGTCACGACTTCAACCATTCATATTCCCTTAGAATTTCTCTTTATACTTGTGAGTGCTACTGACGAGCATTTATTAAAATTCAGTCAAATATTATTCAAATGTTTTAAAATTAAACAAAACAACTATCTGCTCCAAAACATGAAAATACTTATAAATTATAAAAAAATATATTTCACAAAAGCAAGTCTTAGCAAAATTATAACCTTTTATAAAAAATGGTTATGTAACATGATGAAGCCGTTGTTACATAACAATTGAAAGCACTGACGAACAATTATCGAGACAACAATCCACGTTACTTCTATATCATCAAGAAAACGCACATAAAACGTTGGTTCTTCGTCGACTTCGGTTTATCCAATGTTTCTAGAAAATTATCTTTTTCGTCACCAAAATATACTCACTTTGAAAGTTAAAACTTCGTCTAAAATCCAACCACTTCAGTCTACTGCAGAGGCACGACTAGTTTAATCGAATGATTGCGAGGATTCAGCAATTACAATGCAACAATCTTCAAACTCGGTTTTCAAGGATATTGATTATAATCTCAGTTCAATCGTAATAGTTACAGCTTAAACGGCTGAGAAGTATTGAAATCGGATTGATTTCTGGTATTTATTCGTTACTGACGTTACAATTCTCATAAATCGATAATCCCAGTGGATTGATCTCAGCGAAACCGGTGATCACACAATCTTGGCATGAGTGCGTAAGATTGCCACATTGTTGCACTGATTGATAACGCGTGCGAACGTAAAAGTCAACTTTGTTGTGTGAATGTTCGAAGATCGATCGGGGTGAGAGGTGAGAAAGCGCTTTTCTCAGGGTGAAAGGATCCTTCCGCTGCATCCCGTTACCGGAACTTAGAACGGTGATCAAATAATGTGTAAAGTCGAACTCTTAAAATCAATATTGAGTTTGAATCTATCTTCCCTAAATTAAGCAATTGTGAATTAAAAAAATAATGTTGTTCCCTTAAAGCCTAAACCTATGAGCGGTTTCATATAAAGAACTTGTAAGAAATATGATTGTGAACTGTGATAAGTGCAGTTTTGGTGCTACGGTTTGAGCAGAAACCTGATTAAAACTCGTGAAGGAGATTGTGGCTAATCTTCTTGAATAGATGCTGTAGTGAGGGGTAATTTCTGTGGGAAGAGATTTTTTTTAATACTTCATATGAAGACCATCAACCACTATACCTAAACTCAGGATAAACATCATCCGAGTCATTCGCAGTAAAGTTAAAATATAAGTAAGAATTAATTTCACCAGCAGATGGGCTTGTGATATAGCTCAGTTGACAAAGTCAGTTGCATTCTGAGCCGATGTCTGCGAGTTCGAGCCCAAGAGTAAACATCGAACACAGTTATACCAGATAAGTTTTTCAATAACTGTCCGCCAACTGCAACAACGGTGATATAAACACTGATATAAAGTCGCGAATGCCATAAAGATGGTACTACAGGGAAGATGTACAATAGGCAGGCTAAATACGCATACTAAGGAGAATACTCATTTTCTCCCATATTCCAATTGATATGTGTTTAAAAGTTATATGCACATGAGCAGACATCTGTTTTCTATACACAAAAGCAATTTTTATGTTAAAATCTATTACAGTTTTTGAGAAAATGATTTTATAATAACATTAGTCAAAATAGCTGATTTCCGAAACCGGACTGATTAATGGTGCATATTTATGGTATAAGCTATATTTCACTTACAACTTTGTTTTTATAATTTAATGGTAGATGGTAGAAACTGATGATAAACATCCCAAGCAACCAAAAGTCTCGTTAAAAAGGTCAAACACAGCTTAACCAGCATAATCTATGTGCTGAAGTTATGTCGTGAGACGGAATACTATGTAAATCAAAAATAAAATAAATGATAACAATGTGCTGAAGTTCGTTTTATCCAGCCCAAAATTTAAGTTCCTATTGAAGCTTTGAAGTTCCATTACAGATTTGGACGGCCTTCAGTTCGGGTCACAAGTCATCTTTTGATCAGCAAAAACAAAACAAAATCAATTCTCTCCTCTCTTACTTCGGTCACCACCAGCCTATGTGGTGCTGCCGATATCTCGGCATCCATCTTAATTCCTCCCATCACCTCAACTCATCTGACTTAATTGCTTTGATTTGACATTGTTTGGTACATGCCGGCCCGCACGCCATTTCTGACACACATTTGATTTATTTGCCTACTCAAGCAATCAAACAACCTCAAGAATAGTCTTGATACAAGATTTGAACCGCGAACCTTCGAGATGATAGCCAAACACGCTGCCACGAGGTCAAGCCTAGATGTTGCCTTGCCAGCAGCTAAAACTCGAAGTGGTAATAAGCTTTACTAGAATACCTGCAATGGCAGCCAGCGGCCAGCAACGAAGACGGCTATTTGAGGAACTTTTTGGAACTTGAAGTCCATGGAAGGCTATTTGAGACCCAATTTGTAACTTTTATACTGGATAGAAGTCATTCGTCTTGCAACACTCGTCGAGTAGAGTCGTGATTTTGCATATCTCGAACATCGGTTGTACTCGGAAGTGTGTAAGAAAGTGTCCGTTAATTTCGGGTGTGGATACCGTCCGGACGGTTACCGGTAGTGTTTTGTACCGTGTGGTAGCAAAGAAGTTTGACTTTCCTGCAATTTGTGAAGGCAGTTGAATTACAGATCCCCTCACTAGGGGAGAGTGATGTAGTGATCGAATTCAGTGGTGTTTGCCTACAAACTGATCGACTTGGCCAATAAAGAATAGTCACTGCAGCGCTGGCTGCCATTGTTTGATTATAAGGAAGGCTGCCTCATCTCTAAACTGGTCGTTCTTGCCCAATGACGATCGTCATCAAGGCCGAAGCAGCCATTTTCATCAATCGAAGGAAGACCACGTGTTCCGGACAATAGTTGTACACTGGACAAAATATAAGGCTTATAAAGTGCTTGAATAGTCAGTAAGTCTCTTTTTTTTTCATTTTCACTTTTTCTACTTCTCTTTTTTCCCTTGAATAATTTCGTTCATTTAGCTTCGTTTATTTTTTCAAAACGGAGGATGTTGTGTCTCCGCTGAGAAAATATGAGCGAAGGCGGGGGGGTGGACTCGCCAGTTTTGGATGATGAGATGATCGTCTTTGAAGAAGAGGAGCACCTGGAGGAGTCAGCTGTAGCTGGTCCTTCAAATGCACCTGTTTCTCCGGAAGATGATTGTTCTACAACATCTAAAGCTGTGGAAAAATCAACCCGACTCCGAGTCTATCCGGAAGACACAACCTCTCCTGGGCCTTGGGTGGTATTCATCCGGCCCAAAGCTAATGGCAAGAGACTGAACGTGGTACAGATCATTAAAGATCTGGCGAGATGGACCTCCGTTACCAGTGTCGTCAAGGTAAGGCCGAACAAATTGCGCGTCGTTGTGGCTGACCGGAAGGCCGCAAACGGGATTCTAGCGAGTAATTTTTTTTAATTTAGAGTATCAGCTCTACATTCCATCTCGAGACGTAGAGATAGAGGGTGTGATCACCGAATCGAGTTTGGAGGCTGAACACGTTAAGTCTCACGGCGTTGGCAAGTTCAAGAGCCTTGATTCGACTTCGGTCAGAATCTTGGATTGTCGCCAACTCATGACTGCCTGCGACGTTGATGGCGTTAAAAAGTATACGCTTTCAGCCTCGATTCGTGTGACCTTCTCCGGAACCACCCTCCCTCATTACGTCTTGATTGACGGAATTTTAAGGCTTCCAGTACGCCTTTATGTGCCTCGCCCAATGGAGTGCAAAAATTGCATAAAGTTGGGACACACTGCATCTCATTGCTGCAATAAGAAGCGGTGCTCTTGTTGCGGGGAGAATCATGGGGATGGAGCTTGCTCAGCAATAGAGCAGAAATATGTCTATTGCGGGGGCTCACCCCATGACATTTCCTCGTGCGAGGCATTTAAAGGCAGCTAGGATAAACAGAGGCGTTCCAAACGTTCTTATGCCGCTATGTTAAAGAGCGCTTCCCCACCGGCCCAAACTCAGCCTACTAACATTTTTTCTGTGCTGTCAGTTGATAACGACGACACAGACACGGCTGATGAAGTGCAACCAGTCTTCATTGCAGGAGGGTCTCGGAAGCGCACTAAGGCGCCCTCACCTAAACTACCGTCGAAAATTCCTGCGGTAACTTCTACAAACAGGGCGAAAACAAGTTCGGCTACTGTAGAAAAGGAAAAACAAGCTCCTCCTGGCTTCCGTGGAAATGTATCATCACAGAAGAAATCTACAACTGCGAAAACTTCGCCACTCCAAAACCCAAACGTACCAGAATCAACAACTCAATCAGGACTTTTCAAATTGTCTGATATTTTGAATGGTATTTTTTCGTGTTTTATCGTATCAGAATCCATCAGAGGCATTGTTTTTGCAATGCTTCCTGTAAAGACATTTTTAATGCAGATGATGCCAACTTGGCCCCTCCTTTCAGTGTTTGTCTCTCTCGATGGCTAATTTAAGCCGAGAGGTCAGAGATATCACTGTTCTACAGTGGAATTGTCGTAGTCTTATTCCAAAATTGGATTCATTGAACTATTTACTTCATAAAACAAATTGCGACATTTTTGCGTTGTCCGAAACATGGCTTTCTTCTCAATCTAACATCTCTTTCCACAATTTTAATATCATCCGTCTGGATCGTGACGATTCTTATGGAGGGGTGCTTTTTGGGATCAATAAGCGCCACTGTTTTTACAGAATCCACCTTCCTTTATCAGACAGAATTGAAGCTGTTGCTTGTCATACAACTATAAGAAGTAAGGACATATGTGTTGTCAGTTTGTACTGGCCTCAGAGAGTTGCAGTGGATCGAAATTACATAGAGGACCTGTGCTCAGTGCTCCCTGGGCCAACGTTGATCCTGGTTGACTTCAATTCACATGGAACTGTCTGGGGAGAACAAATTGACAATAGTCGATCTACTCTTATCTATGACATTTGCGACAGTTTCAATTTAACAGTTTTGAACACGGGTGAAAAAACACGGGTACCTAAACCTCCTGCAAGACAAAGTGCAATTGACCTCTCACTCTGCTCAACTTCACTATCATTTGATTGCCAGTGGAAGGTGGTCCACGATCCTAATGGTAGTGATCATTTGCCTATCGAAATTAATATCTCCAATGGGGTCAGCTCTTCAAACACAATAAATATGACATATGACCTTACAAGACACATCGACTGGAAAAAGTACTCGGACGAAATCGATTCTATGCATGTTTTACCTCCTTTAGAGGAGTACCACTTTCTTTCAAGTTTGATACATGAAAGTGCACTTAGTGCTCAAACAAAACCCATTCCAGATTCATCAGTTCCTAGAAGGCCTCCTAATCCATGGTGGGACCAGCAGTGTTCCAAGCTTTATAAGGACAAATCGAAGGCATTCAAAGATTTTCGAAAAGAACTCTCGTCCTTTTTGAAGCATACGTTTCCCTTGAAAATCAGTTCAAAAAATTGATCAAGGGGAAGAAAAAGGCGCATTGGAGGAATTTTGTGGGCGGTTTATCACGGGAAACATCCTTGAGTACCTTGTGGAGAGTGGCACGAAGCATGCGTAATCGATCATCTACGAATGAAAGCGAGGAATATTCACATAGATGGATATATAACATCGCACGGAAAGTCTGCCCAGATTCTGCACCCGTGCAAAAAATAATCCGAAATCCGCATCCAGATAGGTGTGGTCTGGATTCCAGCTTTTCATTGGTCGAATTCTCACTTGCTCTCCTCTCTTGCAACAATTCAGCTCCGGGAATTGATAAAATTAAATTTAACTTGTTGAAAAACCTTCCGGATGCCGCCAAATTTCGCTAGTTAAATTTATTTAATCAATTCTTGGAGCACAACATTGTTCCTCAAGAGTGGAGACAAGTAAGAGTCATTGCTATCCAAAAGCCCGGAAAACCAGCATCTGATCCCAATTCGTACCGTCCAATAGCGATGTTGTCTTGTATACGCAAATTGATGGAGAAAATGATCTTGTTTTGTTTGGACAAATGGGTGGAAACAAATGGTCTCCTTTCAGATACTCAATTTGGGTTTCGAAGGGGCAAAGCGACAAACGATTGTCTTGCTTTGCTGTCTTCAGAGATACAAATGGCGTACGCAAAACGTGAGCAAATGGCTTCAGTGTTTCTAGACATAAAGGGAGCTTTTGATGCAGCCTCAATAGAGGTGTTGTCAGACAAATTGCACTCCCGGGGTCTGCCTCCTCTCTTGAACAACATCTTATACAGCTTGCTTTGTGAGAAACATTTGAACTTTGCTCACGGAGATATTGCAGTTAGAAGAACATCTTACATGGGCCTCCCACAGGGTTCTTGTTTGAGTCCACTTTTGTACAACTTTTACGTAAGTGACATCGACAGCTGTTTTTCTGAAGGCTGCACTCTGAGACAACTTGCAGATGACGGGGTGGTGTCAGTCACAGGATCTACAGAGTTTCATCTACACGGACCTTTACAAGATACTTTGGACAGATTGTCTTCCTGGGCTTTGGGACTTGGGATTGAGTTTTCCCCTCAGAAAATGGAGATGGTTGTTTTCTCTAAGAAACATAGACCTGCTCAACCTAAGTTTCAACTCCTAGGCAGAACGATCACTCAATCGAGGTGTTTTAAATATCTTGTGGTTTGGTTTGATTCCAAGTGTACCTGGAGGGCCCACATTGAGTATCTGAAAGGAAAATGCCAACAAAGAATCAATTTTCTCCGATCAATCACTGGCACCTGGTGGGGAGCCCATCCAGAAGATCTTTTAAAACTGTATCGAACAACCATTCTCTCAGTGATGGAATATGGTAGCTTTTGTTTCCAGTCAGCTGCCAAACCTCACCTCATCAAACTCGAGCGTATCCAATATCGCTGTCTTCGCATCGCTCTGGGCTGTATGCCCTCAACGCATAACATAAGTCTCGAAGTTTTGGCAGGAATACTTCCTCTTAGAGATCGATTCAATTTACTATCACTTCGGTTCCTCATCAGGTGTGAGGGCATTGGTGATTGTGAATTTCGAAAGGTTACTTGAGCAAAATCTTCAAACTAGATATATGTATGTCTATATACCATGTCCTCATGTCAATGCAGGTAAATCCTTCTTCGTATTCTCCAACTCGTGTTTGTAGCCCAGACTACGATCAATCTTCTGTCCAGTTTGATTTGTCTATGAAGCAGGAAATTCGTGGAATTCCGGTCTCGCATCATCCTCTTCTGATTCCAAGAATTTTCGAAGCTAAATATAGACACGTCGATGCTGATAAAATGTACTTTACCGATGGATCGCTTATAGAAGAATCAACGGGTTTTGGAGTATTCAACGAAATATCTAGCGCCTCCCACAGTCTCCAGTCACCATGTTCTGTGTATGTTGCAGAGTTGGCAGCTATTCATTGGGCCTTGGATAGTGTCACCACACGACCTGTTGATCACTACTATATTATAACTGATAGTCTCAGCTCTGTTGAAGCGACCCGCTCTATAAGACCAGGAAAATTCACGCCGTACTTCCTCGAAAAAATACGCGATATTTTGACCACATTATCAATACGTTGCTTTTCCATCACCTTTGTATGGGTCCCCTCACATTGCTCAATAGTAGGCAATGAGAGGGCAGATTCCCTTGCAAAGTTGGGCGCGTTGGAAGGCAACATTTACCGGCGTGAAATCGTATTCAACGAATTCTACTTCTTGGCCAGGAAAATTTCTCTTATTAACTGGCAGTGCAGATGGGACGAGGATGATTTGGGTCGGTGGCTCCACTCGATTATCCCAAAGGTAAGCCTTAAACCCTGGTTTAATCGGTTGGACCTGAGTCGGGATTTTATTCTTTTATTTTCCCGTCTCATGTCCAATCATTGCTCCTTGAATGCGGTACTCTATCGTATAAATATTGCTGGCAGCAATTTATGCGGTTGCGGCCTAGGTTACCATGACATCGAGCATATTGTTTGGTCGTGTGAGGTCCATCTTGTCGCCAGAGCGAAATTCATAGATTGTCTATAATTCTTTTTATTTTCATATTTCTCTATCTATCTTCTTTCTTCTCCCAAAAGTGAACTAGATATAAGCACACTATTGTAATCAAACAAAAAGAGTTTGGCTCCTTAAAGCCTAAAGGTATGAGCCGTTTCAAATAAAGAACTTACAAAAAAAAAAAAAATACTGGATAGAAGTGATTGGCATGTCACAAAAAGGCTATTTAAGGAGCTTTTTGGAACTTAAAGTCCAAGGAAGGTTATTTGAGACCCAATTTGCAACTTTAACACTGAGTGATGCGATTGACCTGTCACAAAAAGGCTATTTGAGGAAAATTTTGTAACATTCATGCTCGCATTCGAGAAAATTCGGTACCAATTCCCTTTGGAACCTTTGTTCAGTGAAATTCGAGCTTCGTAGGCACAAGTTCTTTAGAATAAAACATAGTTAGTTATGCCGCTTCATAGTAATATTACATTCATATGATTTTTTCTATTAAATCGGTATAAAAGCTCTCCTATTTTCACAGAAAGATTTTGATTAGAGCGATCTCCACTGCTGGCTATCCGGAGCGTATTCACTTGCTGCTAGCCAAGGTTTTCGTCAACTATGCGGATTTCAGCGCCACGAGCTTCTGGGCCTGCCTGTTCTTCGATGCCCATCTAATTTCCAGTCAAGCGCCTTTTTGCAAACCTCGTTTTCTCTACGCAGCGTGTGCCCAATCCCAATCCATCTCCCCTAATGTTCCCGAATCTCAATTTCTAGCGCCTTTTGATAACACTGACGGTGTGGTTCCATGTTTGAGATCCAGTTGCCAGGCCACCAAGCGCGGATAATGTTCCGCAGGCAGCGATTCATAAAAACTTGCAGTTTTCACGTTGTCACCGCATATGTGCACCAAGTTTCGCACCCGTACAACAATACGGATTTAACGTTTGAGTAGAAGATTCGGATTTTTGTACGAGGAGAGATCTGGCGTGAGCGCCAGATGTTTCGGAGACTCGCAAACGCAAATCGGGCTTTTCTGATCCGGGTTTTCATGTCTTTCTCGGTATCATTATCAGGTGTAATTTGGCTGCCAAGATACTGGAGGCACTCCACTTTCTCAACCTGCTGCCCAGCTACCACGAAATATATGAACGATTTTCTGTGTTGATTTCCATCGACTTGGTCTTTGAGACATTGAATTAAAGACTCGCTGTCTTGGAGCTTTCGATGTGGTCGTCGAGTTTGCTCTGCATGGCTTGTTTTCTTCGGGCGAGCAAAACATTATCGTCATCACTCATCGTGTACATGTTGATTGTTTACACACCATGTGAAACATCGGGGTATTCAAAATTGGCTTAGTTTGCGATAAAGAAGTTCTGTTTATCGTGGCTCTCGTATTACCAGAAAATAGTAGTTTTCCAAGATCCAACTGGAGTTATTTCGTAACAACGTGCTGAACTTCGGATTTTAACAGGTTTTAGTTCGCCAATTTTCTGGGGAAGAAATAACCATAGCAACTTGCGTACAAGTTTGGTGAGAGAAAGAGAGAGTTCTCTCCTATAATGGCGGAGCAGTATCGGGAACCCCCGGATAGGAGAGGTGGCAATAATCCAACGTATCCTGAATGGATACTAGGTCCTGATGATCTCGGCCAAACACAATTTTTACTTATGATAGTCAACCCACGACCGGACAATACAGGTGAGAATCGGCTTCCCTCAAAGCCCTTCATGATTGCCCAGACAATTCAACTGGCTGTAGGCTACCACGAAACTGCGAAGATACATACAACTAAAGAAGGCCAAGGAAGTAGATAAGTTTTCCGAACGTCATCTAAGAGTATTTCAGAAAAAAATATGAGTATCAAAACCCTTCTTGGCGATACAGAGATTGAAGTGATTTTACATCCCTCACTTAACTATGTCGAAAGCGTTCTTTATGACCAAGATACTATCAACGCATATGAAAGTTTTATCCTTGAACAACTTCAATCCCAGGGTGTGAAAAGTCGGAGAAAAACGAAAAAACACTCCACTATTTTTTTTCAAGATTCAAGATTCGAGACGAACGGAATTCATATTTTATGGTATGATCGGAACCAAAATTCGCCCATACTACCCTTCACCGATGATGTGCTTTCGATGTGGACAATATGGATACGGGAAAATAGATGCCCTTCTCCAAGCCCTGTATGTTTGAAGTGTTCAAAACTTCACCCCCTTGTTGAAAACTAATCTTGTGAGAACAATCCATGTCTACAATGCCTATAAAATCACCCCGTTACTGCTAGAGTATGCCCAAAGTATAAAGAAGAAATAGCTATCATCAAACTGAAAGTTGACCAAGATCTAACCTTCGGCGAAACGCGCATGATCTTCAAGAATTCTGGTGTATTGAAAATATTCGAATAATACAAGAATTTAAAGCTTTGGACATAAGATTCAGCACACAGAGAATTTAGAATACACAAAATATAACCCAGATTAAAAAAAAATCTAAATTCAAAAATTATCTTTGTGGTAGATATGTTTTTCTGAGGAGATATCTACTACAAACTTCAGTTCAGATCAGAAATTACCCAAGGTTAAAATTTGTTGAGCAAAATAATAATAAGAATTAATTATAAATATTATAACATTATTTTTTAATCAATCTTCGATTGAAAATGAAGGAAAGAAATGTAGAATTTTCTTTCCTTAATTTTCAATCGAAGATTGATTAAAAAATATCTCTGCAATATCTTGAATTTAAAATCATATTTAATCACGATTTGGAATATGAATTTTAGATAAGGAAAACAATGTCATTTGAACTAAAGAGAATCAAATTAAAAGATGATGATTTAATTTGATAATTTTTTTTTTTAAAGTGCCAGTAATCAAAGTAAAAGACAAAAATTTTATCTCTGACTTTGATTGGCGCTCCAAAAAAAAAAATATATGAAAAAGATTCAATCTTTTTTTATAATCAAGTTCTTCGAGGTATCACAATAAAAGGCTAAAAAAGTTAATATTTGATTGAAAAAATATTTTCGTAATTTTAATTACAACATTTAAATTTATCACCACTGACAACAACAGGTTCGAGAAGGGTTTTTTCTTGAATGACAAAATGCGAAACTAATAAAAATGAAAATAAGGAATTCCAAGATTTGCTGTAAACATTCCAAGCAGAAAGCAAATACTAGTTAGTTAACATTGCGAATTAAAATATACTTTAAAATTGCTACATCGAATCATTTTTAGATCTTTTGATAGATTATAATAAAAAAAACATTGAATTCAATAAAATGATTTAAAATAATAAAATAAGTGAAACATTCATAAACTTTCATGCGCAGTTATAGTGTACAATTTTAATTTCTGAATATTTTGTCGTCGTCAATTGAAATATTGGGTTCTAAAATGGACAAAGGCAAAATACTAAGTTTTTCTTATTAAATTTATAAAAGTCATTTAGGAAGATAATGTTTTCAGAAACAAAAATTCAAAATTTAAAAAAAAAATATATGAAAATGAAAATTTGTTCGATGAGGATCAAATTGATAACATGTTATGAAAATTATTCAAATTCAACTTGCTCATTTTCGATATTCATTCAATTTTTCTCACTTTCTAGCCACCTAAAGTTTTCATAATCCTAAAAAGTTATTATTAAAGGAACATAACTTTTACCGATAAGCTTAGCTTTTACCGATTAAGAAATAAAAAAAAAGTTTAATTGAAAGGTCTTATGATTTAAAAAACTTTTCAATAGAATTTAATGAATAATTCAAGAGACAGAATTTTGATGCTTATATGTTCAATGATTGATTTGGTCTATTGAATCAATTATTAAACATATAAGCATCAAAATTCTGTCTCTTGAATAAGATCGAATAGATAGAATCCTGAGATCAAATTATTTGTAAGACTTGACTTTGACAGACTACACCCTCTCATTTTGGGGATATGGAGTTTATAGGTTTGAAAATTAATCAGTTTTGAGTGAAATCAATCATTGATAACTGAACCGAACTAAAAATCTAAATTATAAAAACTTAGGCTGAATATGTTTATTTCACTTTATTCGATTGAGGAATAATATTTTGATGATGATGATGAATGATCTTAACAAGTTCAATTTTACAGTTTTTGAAAATTGGTATAGACATATATTTCTGATATTACTGAGGTAAGTTAAAAAAATGATTTCATTCTTTTAACAAATTTATTGAATTCTGCAAAACCGTTTGATTTTAGCATTAAAAATATCTTGAATTCAAATTAATACCTCCTCAAAAAAAAAATTTTGTCTCACAGAGTTAGTAAAGGAAACTCTTAGAAAAGTGGAATAAAAACTAGAGCGAATAAAAAAGTGGATATAAGCTATTATTTTTGTCAGAAAATGCAGAACTTTCTTTATTAACTTTTATCTTTTTTCTTAAGTTTCAGGGCACAAACATAATTAAAATAGGCTCTTATATTCTATAATAATAATTATGCGGTTTGTGTAATTTATCTAAACCAGGCATGTCAAACTCGTTGAAGTGTGCGGGCCGCATTAAAAATCTTTCATTTGCAAAAATAATATTATTTCCTCTCGTAGCAAAAAAAAATCTTTTTAATATTTTGTGGCAGGAAAGCCAGCGTACTTCTGTGTAGTAGGGAATTTTGTGATAATTTAAGACGAGGCTACGCGGGCCGCATTGACCAAGGCCCGCGAACCCCCAGTTTGACATGCCTGATCTAAACCCTTTTTAATGCAGAGTTTAGCATTAAGAAGATCAAGAAACACTGATAGCGACTGAAAATGGTATATTCAAAAACATTTAATATAATGATGTAAAGATATTTTAACTGCCGAATTTATTATTGATAAACTGAAAGGTGAACTTGTTTGGATATTTTTTTTAAAATAAAAAGCAATTTTAAAGACGAGATAGGGTTTTTGTGTGTCAATATTTGATTTTCAATACAAAAGGTGAACGTCGAATAGTTTCGTAGAATGACCTTGAGTGATATAGGTTTAAATACCGCCGGAGGCGAGCAACATTTTTGACATGTTTGTTAACACTAATTTTTAAACACCTTTTGGGATCAAGTAATTTCACGATACTATACAGTAAATTCATTTCTGCGGGGTTAAACCCCTAAACCCCCCCGTTCGCACGGCCTTGAGTCATTCCATATCCCCAACTAGATAAATAAATGTACAGAATTCTTTGACAAACATTTTTTTTAATTTGTCTTCATCATTATTTACAGGCTGCTGAATTCTCTTCAATCACTCAAAAAAATTTGGCCTTATTTTTCGGAAATATACTAAATCAGCCACCCCCCTCCTCTCCCTAAGAGTAATATCTAGATCCGCGCCTGGTCGCATCCCAGCCGGCACCACGTGTTGCACATTATTCACCATTCACCATCCACTATTATGCACCATTCGCCAGCCAATATCTTACTAACTTTGCAAAAGCTTCAATTTGTTGAATTTCTGGTTTTCGTCTGAATATAAAAGAAAAGCCATCAAAATTTTCGTGTTTAGATTATGTACACACGATTTTTAGCATTAAAGTTACAATTACAATTTTATTTTTAAAGTTTAATATATTTTAACAAAATTATTAAAAACCTTTTTTGTTATTTTAGTATAACAAAAAAAAATATATGCCATGTGTCAAAATCGTATTACCCACAAACTTGATTGATTAGTTATTTTGATCTATCAGTCATTTCGTCAATTTGCTGTATAATTAACCAATATGCGGATTTAGGAACCACCTCGCTTCTATCAAACCAAAAACAGTAAAGTACCTATTCATGTTTTGTTGTGTCGCAAATGTTGCTTGCAACCCATCGCATCATCATAAAGCGACTAACAACGTTAGCGGGAGCTCACGATTGGAGTGTGCAAAATGTTTACAGCATATCGCATACCCTACCGATATTAATTCTAAAGGTGTATAGGGGAGGAGCGGGCTATATGCGCCTATTAAGCAGAACACTGATTTAATCAAATATCACATCGAATATGTGTACAAAAACTATATACACGTGTGCAGGCATCTGTTTTCTATACAATGGAGTAATTTTTATGTTAAAATTTTATTCTGTTTCCGAGAAAACGATTTTATTGTAAGTGTTGTCTAAAATGCTGAACCTCAAACCGTGCGGGCTAAATGCGCCTATTTGTGTTTTGAACAAAATTTCTGTTTTTTGGGCAATATTTCCGTATAATTTCATTGAAACTGCTAGAAAGTAATAATTTCCGTACAACAAAGCTGAAGTTTCATAAAAATCTATGTATATAATAATTTAATGGAATAAAACAAAAGTTAGGGTTGCCATACTATGGAGGCAGTTCATCCATGAGAAAAACATTACCAAATCTGTTTTTAGATCTTCAATTCTCTCTTAAGATGTTAGTCAGAGCTTAAATTTAAAGGTTCAGTGATAAGAATAATTTATTTATTCTATTTAACCTGTTATTTTAGGATGGAGGCATTTTACAAACATGATGGGGGCATACAAAAACATTCTATTATTCCATTATATTATCATTTTTAAACGTCCACAAAAGCTGAAATATGTTTAATTTCTAAGGTTCATTTGAGTAAGAAACAGAAACCATCCTAGTTTTTGTTTTAAGCTTCTTTACGTATAATTTTTAAAAGTCGAAATATTACATCAAAATGTATCAAAAACTTGTATGATTTTTTTAAATTTTTTTGAGTTTGTAAATTCATAAAATTCTTTCTTGCCTTATGTTCTAAGCATATCACCCTCAAAATGCATTGGTCATATAAGCTGTCTAGTCAGCCATTTCATCAAACAGCAGTAGGGTCATTTAACCCGATAGGCCCATTTAGGAAACCTTTCCCCTACAACCGCCAGCTAGAGAATAGGTATGCGCTTGCGAGCATTAATTCATCCTGCATAGCTGCTGCGAACGTTTAAAGAAGGAAAAAAGCATACAGAACCATGCTTTTCCTTCGCCTTTTTTTGGGAGGGAACTCAAGAAAATCAACAAGAGAAAAGGGAGAGAATGTCCTTTGTGCTCTCGGATTTTTCCTAGGAGAGAGTGAGTTATAACGCATGAATTCTCTCTCTGGCTTATAGCTAACGATTAAATTGGATTTCAACCGGCTTGTTAGATGTTTACATCTTTTTCTGCTTGATTGTCCTACTTTATAATATTGAATGAAAATGTTATGTTTTGTTCTCATTATGTCGTTTTGCATAGGTACCAAGTTCTTGTCTATCTATGATTGTACGGGTTGTTGAACACCTTTATGAACTTATTTGTTTATTGGCTCTAACTTGTTATCGTCTTTCTGGTTTTTGTTTTGCTAAACATTCGAGTAAACATCGATGTTTACATTTATAGTCTTTTTCGACGGCTGCTGAACTCACTCTCTTTCTCTCTCTCTCTTCGGGTGGGAAGTGGGAGCATAACACACCCTCTTGCGCCAACAATGTTCATCGGAGAACGCGGCTCGCGTTTATGATCCGCCAGCATAGATTCATCCGAGGGTCGCGGCTGTGCCGTACGTACGCATATAGCTGCTGCATCTCGAACGGAGCGCCGCGGATCAATCAGTATCGTGAGAGATTTGGTCGCGAGTGGTTCGTTTGATCCCAGGTGTTCCTACTGGTAGTACCGCGCGTAACCGGTCGTTAAACTGAGATTCCTGTTATCAGCTCTTCTAGGGTGGAATATTGGCAGCCCGCAAAGCTTTCAGGAAGTGATGGTGTGAGGCACTTTACTTACCTTTGATAGATATAAGGGAGAGTTTTTTCGGCTGTTCCTGGATTGCAATTCTTATCAGCTGCGGTTGCAAATCGCGAATCTGAAGAAGTGAATTAGTGCAGTCTTTAAAGTTCACGGTTTGGTGATTGATTTCTGTTGGTTGGTCAGAATAGGATAGTGGTTGGAAGCCATCGGTTATACACTTTGGTTTGAGTAGTCCAAAAAGGAGGAAGAGGCGCATTCGATAGGCGTGTGAAGTGCTGCCTGGAAGTGGTCCATTCCAGAATCTCGGTGCGGTTATGAATAAATAAATATTGGATTAATTGGATGCATCACAAATCGATTATTTCTGATGTGCATCCAGCGTGTTTTGTGTGTATTTTGCTATAGAGAGCGTGGCCAAAGTGGATGAAAGTTTTCTTCAGCACCGGCTAGATTCATAAAGAGAAGAAAAAAAAAAATAAAGCAGAATTGTGATTAATGTTCTGGTTTATTGAAATCAGCGGCCACCGTTGTTAGTGAAGTAGAAAAGAAGAAGTTGGTTGGTTGTTGCAAAAGAGAGCGAGCACTGGGGAGTTGTTGTGGCTGGCTGCTCCAATCCATCGCTAAGCGGCAGGATTCGTGAAGGCGAACCGTGGAAAGGAAATCGATAAAATTTTCAGCACTGGGAAATTAGTGGAGGCCTCAAGATGGAAAACGTCACAGTGGATCGTTCTGTATGAGAGTGTCGTTTTCCTGGCGGTTTTTTGAGTGTGTTGTACAGGGATTAATTTTCGGTACAAAGTGGCGGAAGGAAGGGCCCTAAAGTTGTCCAAAGTGTGAGATAATTTGCATATAAATTGGATCCTGGCACGTAGATAAAGTGAAATAGACGAAAAAAAGTTGTTAAATGTTTGGTGACCGACAGCAACACGGAAAAAAGTTGAATGTGTGAATTGATTAAAGTTTATCTTGTAAGCGCTCGTTCCCAAGGATTCTACTAGCATGGAGGAGGAACTACGTTGTCCTGTCTGCAAGCAGCTTTTCTCCAATCCGGTGCTGTTGCCTTGCTACCATGCCCTGTGTCTAGCTTGTGCCATAGACATTCAGATTCCGGCGAATCAAACCCATCACGGTCCTGCAGTTCATTTGCATCAACAGCACTCACAATCGTCGGCATCGTCAGTTAGCACCGGTAGCTCAAGTGCGGCTGAGAGCGTCTCTTCAGATCAAGATCAGGCCGACAAAGTTAGCATTTTGAGTGAGGCCGATTCCGGGGTCATCTGCTGCACATCTCGACCCGGATCCTACGCCGGCACTCCCAATCTCCAGGGGCTACTTTTTCCACCCTCCAGTTCAGGGTCGGTCTTTTCCTTGGCTTGTCCAGTGTGCCGGAAAATTGTATTTTTCGACGAGCACGGAGCCCGCAACCTGCCCCTGTATCGTGCTATGGAGTCAATCGTAGATCGGTTCTGCGAACGGGAAGCTCTTCGTTGTCAAATGTGCGAAACTGAACCACCCAAGGTAGCGTCAGTGGTTTGTGAGCAGTGTGAGATTCGCTACTGCGATGGCTGCCGGGAGCTTTGTCATCCGGCACGTGGTCCGCTGGCCAAACACACCCTCACCAAGCCACGTGGCGCCTCTCAGCTTCGAGAGTCCATCTGTGGTGAGCACAACGAGCCACTTGCCATGTACTGTATGGGCTGCAAGCTACCCATCTGTAATCAGTGCATGGCCGATAACCGTCATCAGTCACACGACCTGCAATCGATCATGGCGATGTGCAAGGCTCAAAAGGTAGGTCTTTCGAGTTTGCTTTGATCTTTTGGAAGTTTAGGACTTCTCTTCCCACGAGGTTTTTCACGTTTTAAAAATACAACAATCGATTTACAACAAAAAATCTAGAACAAAAGATGCATAATTTTCATCAAGTTTAAAGATTCAGTTGATGAATTTGGATTTTGTGGTGGATAATATATGCTCCATTGTGAAGATAACTTGAAGGGTTCAAAATGAGAAACAAAAAATAATGACACAATACATGGAATTTCATCACCGTATCGATCACAAACTCAAATTATCATATCTTGAAAAGATTTCTCAGGTATACCCATCTCTCAAAAGTCAGTTTGACTGTCAAACTAAAAGTAATGAATCATGACACTTGGTGTGGTTTTTTGAAACGACATTGCCTTATAGTTTTGGTTATAACAGGACTAATATAATTTAGATAAACATTATAAATACGTTTTTTGCGTTCTTAAATGGGGATGAAATACAACAACATTTTTTTAAGTACTCAAAATGACAAAAAAGATGAAAATTTCATATAATCTAAAAACAAGTACCTTTGATCACCGGGGTATCTTAGAGCAACAATAAATATTTGCACATTATCATCAATAACTCAGTCTATAGTTCGAATTTTTGAAAACTGTTTTCTACGTTTGAAAGCCTATAAATTGAGTATCAAATAGACGAAATTTGGTTTGAATTTGGAATTTTTTCTGTTAGTAAAAACCGAATTTCAAAATCTTAAAATATCTACTTTTTTCCAAGGCTTGCAAACAAACAACTCTTCAGATGAAACCAAAATGCATTTAGAAGCAAACGGGTTGTTGAATGTGAAAGCTATTTTTTTCTTTGATATTTTTGATATTTAAAAAATAGGACATTTTCCAAGAGTAAGCCCGTATTTGACAAATGGATAGAAGCCCTATCAAATGGTTAACCTTGAAGAAAAAATGAAAATGGAAATAGTGGGTGGGCCTAGAAGAATGTGTTATGGCAAAATTTCATTTGTATTCACTAGCTCAAACTATTTAGCAATTGTTTAAATTTTTGCCCCTAAATGTATGCAACATAATAGAACTTTTTTCAATTATAAATGTTTGTAAAAGAAAACGTTCAAAAGCAAGATAAAATTGATAAACTAACATTTGTAAATATTATGAAGGTGTTTTGTATCCTTTATGATCGAGAAAACTCGTTAAAACCGTCAAGATAGAGATTGATCAATGTAACCCCAAAGCATCAAATTCAAAACAGAGACGAAATCCATTTCTTAATCAAATTTAAAGTGGTCTAATAAATTTCTGCAACCATGTTTCACGTTCATAGGAGTCCAGTACTGATTTTAAAAACATGAAGCATTCCACATTCCGCTTAACAGAAAAAATAATCGAAAAATATTTAAAAAAAATGATCAATATTACCTCGGATCACGGTACAAACAAAACACTAAAAATGACAAAAAATAGCTAAAATGATGAAAAATGACAAAAATACCAAATCCAGACCCCGTTCGTTTTTGGTAACATCCGATTTTGGTAACATAAAATGTTTGGGCGTGTTGCCAAAATCGAACGGGATCTGTATGACAAAAAAAAACAAATATAAACAGAATAAGAATAGTGCTAAATGCACCAAAAACTTGATATATAGAAACACAAAATGATAAAAGTTGATTAAAAATTGACTACATATTTCGTTAATGATGATAATGTTTAATAGTTTTTCTTTGTAGTAATAAGTGAAAAAATTGTTGGGAAAAAACCGTTTTTTAGCAACATTCGATTTTGACTACACAAAATGATGTTGGCAACATCGAACGGGGTCTGAATAACGTTTAAAAAAAATCACATAAACTCCAATGTTTTCTTGAACCAGCGGTTTTCCTTCGTAGATAAAATACTTTTGACGGAATGATTCTCATTTGTATTTATAAAAACTTTAACATGAAAAGAAGTACATTTTGTTTCCAGTGTATCACCAGTGATCCACTTTGCTTATTCGTAAATTTATATATTGTTTGTTTCGATTATAGTCGTTTTATCATCATTATGGCATTTCACTAATCACTAATCACTAATCGTACTTCCATAGCCAGAACTTATGTCTGAGTCCCAAAGAATAATATGCGTGTATTATTATTCTTCTTGTCTTTGTTCATGTTTTTGATCATTTTAACATAAAAACATCAAAATGATCAAAAACATAAAATGGTTGCCATGGAGCAGAGAACGCAGAGGCATCTGGAACACAGGAACAGGAAGAAACGTGGACAACCAGTACCATACGTTTCGAAGGGGATCGTTGGAAGCATGCTGAGAAAAATGCTCCGTGATGAAAATATCATGCTAAATGTAAAGTAACTTCACCACTCACTAGAGCCATTCTTCATCGGCTGGAAATGATTTATTTGGTACACAGAAATCACAAAACTTAAGACTAAAAATCTTTTTAAAAATTTGATATATTTGATGAAAGATTTTTAAAAAATCACTTGGATTTTCTGTGTTGAACTGTTTTGGATTTCAGTGTACAATCATTACAATCATTACTCGCTCTTGAAAATAAAAAGAAACGGAAACATTAATAGAACATTAAACCTTTCGAGGTCTGTTAAGAGCTCGAAAGGTTCTTCAAATTTTTAACCCTTTCACAAGAATTTGATAGTGAGATTACTTCGAAACCTCTCTGCAAATGATGAACTTTCATTTTTTAAAGAAGAAGGTGATTGTATTCAGTTAACTTATTAAAAATGTAAATCTTGTATGATTCAGAAAAAACATTATGAAAATACAAACATTTAAAAACCATGAGAAAGTACATAAGTGAGAAAAACATAAAGGTGAAAAATTGGAATGGCGTATGATTTTTGACACCCTAGTTCACTATTCACTAACAGGTATCGCTGATCAAATTGGTTCTTTTTGGTAAAATTTTGTATGGAAAAAAATCTACTTACATTTTTTTTAATTTTTTTGGTGAGGGTGGCACACTTTTTGAAGAGTTCTAAAGATTTCCATTAACCTGTCGCATCATTTGCGCTCGGTGTTGATGCCGAATGAGGTGGTGAAAATGGTTGAAATCGCGAAAAACTTTTCGAATTTTTCCCGGTTTGTTTACTTTTTGGACGGTGGCAAAGTTGCCAGTTGCAGTATGTTTAATTTATTTTCGTAAAATTTTTGCCACAATTAATAATTCCTTAAACTATTATTTCTTTAATTCTAAATATTATTATAACTGAATAGAAACTAACAAACGCTGGGAGCTGGAAAACCGAATTTTATCTATATCTAGCATCTACATTGAAAAAATGACAAAATTTTACAACCGAACTGTGTTAAACTTTTTGAATTTTCATATAGAGATACGTCGATTTATAATTTACTAGAAATACTTTCGAAAACAAAGTTTTTCTAATATTGTAAAGAAAAATATCTCAGAAAGATTAAATATTAATCAATTCAAATCAACCAAAAATTTCAGCTTATAGACGAAATAATTGTGATTAATCATTGAAAAGATTTTATTATTTGAAATTTATTCTTATCAAATTAATTTTTTTAATATAGTTTTTGTTTGGCTTTTAAATGACACTTCAACCCAGCTTACATGAAATCGTAGTAGAAATGGTTATCCAAACTTACTTTTAAGACTTATTTGATCACCATTGCAAACATGATAGTAGTGATATTTAGTTTTTGTTGGAAAATTATAGAAATTTTGTCTCTACTTTTGTAGCTATTTGTTAAGTAGGCAGTAGGGAGAGTGGGGATACTTGATCCCCTTTTCTTATTTTCACCATATCTTTTTGGAAAAATTTAGCAACTCGCCGTTTTCGACATTTTCTTACAGCTTGTAATTTCAAGTTTCTATGCTCCAAAAATTAGAACGATACTTGAACCCGTTGATGAACTAGAAGCATTTTTGTGAGAGTAAAAAAATTGTGATTTTTCTGAAGTTAGGGGAGACTTGATCCCCTATTGAAGTAGACTTGATCTTTTATTCAGGAAGCCCTAATCCTTGTATAAAAATCAAACAAAACCCCAAGATAGAATGTTAATTGACTATTTTGGTCACGTTTGTTCTCATTTCACAATTTACAGCAGACTTAAGAAGAAAATTCTATAGCTTTGTCTCAACGCTAATGTCATTGCATACTTAAAGGCGCTATTTTTTATAATTAAGAGAAAATTAATTATTTTTGCTCTTTTCTTTAGACAATTGTTTGATAAAATTAAATTTTTTAAATAAATATTAGTAATTTCGTAATCAGCAATCATAACGATCAATTCAGAAGAAAAATATGCCGTTTGGAAGGGGGATCAATTGTACCCAACTCTAGGGGATCAATTGTACCCATAATCAACATTTTAGAAAACTTTTTCTGAAAAATGTTGAGAGTTTTCCATTACTTTGAAAATATGGCATTTTGAAGTTCATTTTACGTTCGAACGATTGATACATTGGAACAAAAATTTTTTGCATAATTTGCCCATGTAAGGAACATTTTAAAGTGATGAAAAAAGATCTTCAAGTTACATTTTGTGAAATTTTTAAAACAAAGTTCAATTACTCAAAGAATTATTTTGTTAAAATTTTTTAAACTTCAAGCATTGTTATTTTGCTCATTTTGGCACATTTTTCTAGAACATTAGATCTTTGTAAGACATTCCAGTTTCGAGATATAGCTAAGGAATCAAGTATCCCCGGGGATCAAGTATCCTCATTCTCCCCTATAGTTTTGTTATTCCTACGATAAACCTTGTGGGTAAATGATTGTGAAATCTTATAGAGTTTTTGGATATATTCAGGACAGTGACAAAATCCAAAATGTCACATGATTAACCTTTCCAGAACGTATCCAGGCCGCACCAACCTGGACATATTGACCAAAAATCTTTGCAAAATCCGCTCGAACTCAAAATTTTCATATTAAAACCCGAGCTAATCATTCCAAATCCCAATATTTTTATAGAATTTCAGGAATTGCGAAATTTAAACATGAAAAATTATATTTTCTCGAGACACCTGAGTGGCATTGATCTTATTTATAATTTTATAAAATGGTTATAAGTTCAATTTGATTAAGCAAAAATTGTTATTTGACGCAAAAATCATATATCGTTAGTTTTATAGGAGCTCGCCAAAATTGTGGATATATCCTGGGTAAAAATCGAGCTTTTTTCCTTCAAATACATACCACCCCAAACCTCGCTTTCCTAATTTTTTTCTTTTAAAATCCGCGTAAAACCAGCCTATCCGGCATCATTACACTAGATACCATTTCTTAAGAGGAATTATCCCAAAGTAATGTAAATCGAACTGTGGCCCAAGATTTTTAAGGAATAATGAAATTTTCATCAAATTGGCATCCCTGATAATGTTTTGAATTTTCGTCGCCACGTGGTCGAAAAGTGTTGTTTACATAAACATACGCTCCAATTTTCTCACTCATTTTGATTTATTAACTAGTTCTACATTTTACTCACATAATATGTTATTGTAGGAATCATTCATGTAATTTGTAATTTATTAACGCAGTTTGTCGGTTACAATTAACTATTAGTTCAGGTTAAGGAAATCAAAAAATAGTTGGCTAGATTTTGAATGGTTTGAATCCTGAAACTCAAATGAGTGTTTTATCAGTTCAAATAATACAATCATTCAATCATTCAATAGTTGTTTTTGAATACTGTTTATAACTTACACAGCAAACATCATTTTTGTTTCCTACGACTCAAAACAAATTTTCAAGTGTCTGGTATTCTGAATTCTAATATTTTGGCGCTTGAAAATGCTTAAATTCATTAGTTTCTAGTCAATTAATCATTAGTAACCAGTCTTCAAAGAGCAACCCATGTGCGATGTGTAAAGAAGTTCATATACACACTTGTACAGTAGCATCGAAGTACGTGTTGAACTTTCTTATGGGTAAACATAGTTGAACTCAAGTGTAGTGTGCAAGTTGAAGTTCATGTTCAAAAATGTTTGGAACAGTTTGAAATTAATCGCAGCAGTCAAGTTTAGAAGATCAAGTAGGAAGACGGGTGGAAATTTGGTGTTGTTTTTTTTTTATTGATAACGAAAAGTGTTTAAATCCATCAAAATTTCACCCGGGAAGAGTTTAGATAAAGAATGGTGATTATATAAAATAAAATAAATACCTGAAATTTTATCATTAGCGCTTGCTTCTATTTCTTCATCAGGGCCACGAAAATTTACAAGGGCACATCTATAACCAAGGTAACATATCAAAAGCCTGCGTCCTAGGTTGCGGCGGCCTCAGTAATCTCCAGGCAAGAATCTGAAAGATGACGGACAAACGAAATGGCTGTCTTTTCACCGTCTCCGGTGATGAAACAACTATGCATTCGGACCGCTGGATTTGGAAATATTTGAAATTGGCGAACGCGGTCAATGCAAACTAAAGCGGAGGAACAAATTGACATCGATATTCTGATTCGCTGCATTTAGAATGCTACCTCAAAGCGATTTTAATGTGTGTCATTTAAGTCTGAGGGACTTCAATGGCATGTAAATGGGAAAGGTTTCAACAGCTTCGCGTTCGCCAATTTTCGCGTTCACTATGTCATCGTTCTGATGATAGCGCATGCGAGTGCGCTATTTTAGGCGAGATCTGAGTAATCCATAGCTAGCGAGAAAAGTTATCTACTTTTTACACCGATTATTCCACACATAATTAGCGAATATATAGCTGTCAAACTGGAATGAGATTTTTAATAACCATACAAATTCTAAATTATCAGAATTAGAGGATTAAGTAAAACGTAGGGGAGATGAGGGCATAACGAGCACCCGAGGCATAATGAGAACTACGCTTTTCTACGAAAGTGCGTATTTTCTTAAATAAATTTTCATGAGGATTTGTTTCGTACTTCCTATAGTATTAATTTTTCACAAAAAAAGGAATCTCCTTATCATCTTTACAGAGATATTTAAAAAAAATTAGCTTGGTTCTCAAGTTACGAAAATATTATAATTTTTGAGCACCACGAAATAAGCTCTTATGATCTTAAAATAACCTTGATCTATAATTTACGCACTGCAACATGATGTACACATTATTTCTCAATTTTTACCATCATAAAATATTTGATTTTTCACTTTTATCAATTTTAAAACACGTTTTTACTTAAATTTGTTGACTAGGGGCATATAGAGCACCATATTATCGAGGCATAATGAGCATTTTCTTCCGTAGAATCTAGCAGCGAATTAAAATTGATTTATAGCGCCACACCTTGACTAGTTTTCATCCGACGATTTAGCCTATTGGTAAGGTGTCGGAGAAGTAATTAAAAGACTAGAGTTAGACTTCTGTTCGAGGTGATTTTTTTCCATTTACAATTCATGATCGATTTTTTTATTGTTACATTATACGGATAGTAGCATCATCCTCCGAACAAAGCACATAATGTATGAGCGTGCGTGAATTGTTTGCATTCTACAAACAGACCTAGATTATTTTGTTATTGCTTTGTTTGATGAATCTGCGACTCACCTGACTTCATCGAATTGAATTCCCTGCTAGATTCCCCGGCAAAAACGCACATCTTGCTCTGATTAATGGTACTCATACTGCCTCAGGGGGGGTTCTCATTATGCCTCCACAGTGGCTGGTTTTCAGCTTTTGGCAAAATTTTTTAAAATGCATTTTTTAACGTTTTTATCTAGTTTTTCACGTTTCAGCCCGTTAGGGAATACGCTTTTTAAGTGTCTGAACACGAAACAATAATGTAACCTCCATATTATAGCTATTTTCTATGGTTAAATAACCGTTTTCCTTAAGGTGGCCATTATGCCCCCATCTCCCCTAAGTGAAATCAAAATGATTGTGTTGTTTTGTCTCCAACAGTCATCGATCCAGAGTTCGAACCGTCCCAATGGTCGTCTCAAGTCATGAAAAAATCATGATAGGTATGCAGCGCACGTAACCATGACTCAAACTAACACTACTAGAATTTGATTAGATGCTATCATATTTTACCAAAGATTCATTGTATTAAATAAATTTTACCTAAAAACTAAGTGGAAGAAAGTTGGCAAGTTGGAGAAATGGCTGCAACTGGACAACAATTCACTAAATCCAACCATACAACGAACAATTTCTCAATTATTTGAATTTTTGAATAATTCAATTTATCTATTGACATCCGTGTTCTGATCCTCACACAGAACAATCTATGCCGAATATTCTGATCGAGGAGCTTGAAACTTAATGTTGGGGATGTCGAATACAAAAAGATATCAAATTCATTATTAAAATTGCTTTTAATAAATGGTTACATTTGTAACTCAAAAATTAATCTGCAACGATCAGTTATTAAAAACTTATATTTCCATTCCATTCTAAATATTCGTAAACTGCATAATGTGTAAAATTTTATAAATTTAAGTGTGTGTTTTAGATTAAGAAAAAAAAAGTCAGCGTGTATCGATTTGAGTATACTGAAGTAAGCGTGCACTGAGAGTGGCGACTCCAAGCGGTCACTAGTTTAGGGCGCTTCCCGACAAGCCTCATTGGCTCACCGGGTTCATAATCGCAACAACTTCAAGACGTTTGTTTAATGGAAACTAAATCACAAACTATTCCTACTTCCACGTCCCTTTTAAAATTAATTTTTCAGCTGCTCTCAATATATAATTTGGCTAAACACGCACTTTCATTCTGAATTTAAATAAAACTTGTCATCTTTGGACAGTGTCATATAATAAATATTCCTCTGATAACCTCAGTGAAAACAAAAATTCCACTACCTATTCATTTTTCCACGGTTTCGTCCTGCGATTTGAAAAACACATTTGAATGCGCTATTTAATCACTTCCAACCAAAACTAAGACGACACATCCACGTGTCATCTTTTTATTAGCTTCTGTTGAAATTTTTCACTATTTTAATCAATTTAACAAATACGATTTTTACAGACGAGGACAAACGCGTGCGCTACCATTAAGTCAACGCCTACCTCCTTTTATCATCATTATAATAATAATAATAATAAATAAATTATGGCATTTGAGACTTTATATCAATTCTGCAGTTGATGGTCAGTTACTGAAAAACTTATCCGGAACAACTGTGTTCGATGTTTACTCTTGGATTCGAAATCGTTGACACATTGGCACAAAACTTTAAGCAATGATTCTTCATTCATATTTGCTGTGTTATCCTGACGAATGGAGTGAACTGCCAGAGTATTAGAGACTATAAAAAGTAAGCATAGTCGAGAGAAGAGCTGTTTTGGGATGAATAAACCCATTGGCAGAGATGCCAATGTGCCTGATTTTTCAGGCATTGCCTGATTTTTCGAGACTCTGCCTGATAACCTGATAAGCCATTGAATTTCCCTGATTTTTGAAAATATGCCTGATTTTGCCTGATTTTCGCGAATTTCATGAAAAATGGGTAGTAAGAAACTTAAGTAGGTACCATAGCTGATGTGAAAAAGTGAAAATGTGGCTGAATCAAAGCAATCGAAAGATTCCCGATAGTTCTTATTTAAAAAAGGGATTTAAATGGAATCTTTCGATTGCTTGATGCAGAAGAATAATTCAACCAAATAGGCTCACAAAACATATAAGAGTGAAAATGTGGAGCGATGATCAAAAAAAAAGGTCATCACTTTTAGCGAAATTTCCGTTACTTGAACGCTGCCTGATTTTGCCTGATTTTTATTTCGCGTGTTCCCTGATTTTTGAAAAAACATGTTGGCAACCCTGCCCATTGGGCTAAAAATCCCGGAAAAAAAGAGCAGAGCTCAGTAGAGAGAGGACCAGCAAGCAGTACAGATGGAAACATCACACTTGCAACACTCGATGAAATAATGGTGTTGATCCAAAGCACCCAGTTCATATGCGAACTGTGCGAAGTTGTGAATCACCTGTGCTACTATGGGGAAAAGGGTTTAAAGCATGGGTGGCCAAACCATAGCCCATTATTTTTTGTGGCCCGCGAAGCACTTTTTCGAAAAACAATGTTATATTAATTGAACGTTTTTGGATAAATATATCTGAATCTATACTAACTTAACTCAAAACAAATTTCTTTGAATATAAGCCAAAGGGGTCAAATTGTATAAAACCTAATGTTGAGAAAACACGCTTCTCAATAGTCGTGTTTTACCATTTTCCATAAATTTTTCGAACATTCGAAATTTTCTTTCGAACGTAAAAGTTGAGAATATAATTTAAAATATCTGAGAAAATCACCAAATGTAATTCGAAACATGGAGAACCGTTTGGCTTTATTTACTCATAATGGATCATTTTTACACTTATACAACTTTGGCATTGAGGGCCTCATAAAATTTTACAAAAAAGGTTATACTGTCACTGAACACGAAACAATTACGATTAATATTATAAATTATCAAAACTGTACGATATTTGACACATTAGCTGTAAATGCTACACACATTTTTCAATGTTTTCCGATTGGGTTTTGTTGATTACATATCATTGGTATGAAGAGCATTCAAGTGGTCTCTAGTTTTAATATTGAGGAGTTTGGATAGGATAGCCTTAGAAAGATAGTAAGATCGTATCAAAAACGTATAAAAGTCGTAAAAAAATTACTGAATCATATCAACATCATAATTAAAATTATACTTTTACAACGATTCATGGCTTGAATTCTAGATCAACAATTTCGATCATCCATCAACATTAATCAACTTTTGCAAATTATGTAAGATATTGAAAATTTCCTTTATAAATTTTACCAATTTGTTATTCTATGTTAAGCTTAAACAAAAAAAGTATTTATGAAAATTAAACTAAATCCAAATATAGTTTAATTGCCAACATGATCGTATTTATGTACATCAATAGACATCTAGACAGATTTTACAGTTGAGTTGCAGAACGGCTTTCTGTAGCAATATTTACACTTTTAAAAGGTGTAATGGTTCAAATCGTATCAATCCTGTTTATAGATGGCTTTCCCAATACACTTGTCAAAACTAGATACTAGAAATTGAAAAGAATTGATTTAAGTTGAGGTAGAGGTCTGTTATTTGAAAAATTCTTTTAAATGTCAAAAGCTTTTGAACGTTCCTTTTTTCAACAATTCCATTCTGAATTATTTTTTATTTGTCTATCAAATTTTTCTAAGGATAACGGTTAACTTGAAAACTTTGAACAATGGCCATTGCAGTCACACGATACGATTTGACATTTCTGGGACGAATTAACCGAGGAGGTTTTAAATCCCTCGAATAGATTGACATATTGGGAGGGACAGTTCATTTCCTATTGCATTATATTTCTACAATTTTTCCAAAGGGGCAAAATTTAATAAAATATGCTAGTAAAAAAACGACTTATTAGGATGAATCTATACTTGGTGTGACCTGGGCAAATGTTTTTAAGCGTTTTCAAAAATCTATTATTAGGTATTTGTTTTGTTTCAATACACTAGAACTATTTGTGTGTGGCCCGCAAACCAATCTGTTGATAATGTTGGCTACCCATGGTTTGAAGGATTGTATTTTGTACATGTGTTATGTTTATGATTTTATGCATAAGAGTTTAAAATCCAAATTTAACACAAAACACGTGTACCGATCATATTTATTCCGTTTCAAGTGCAATACATTGTACTTAAGTATATGGAAACATCGGGAATACAAAGAGAAAGGTCTATTTTGAGCGTGGAATAAAGCACACCAGTTTACTTTTTCTGAAGAAATTGCAACCGAAATAAGAACGAATAGGTAGCATCATCAGGTTGGAAACCGGTTGTTTGTAAACTGAACTTCGACCCATCACCCTCTTCCTCCAGGTTCAGTTCCGTGAACCGGTTCTCCGAGTTGAACCATTCCAGCCAGTCCCGATGATTGGTCCTGCTTGATTTTAATATCCCATACATCAAAATTTACCCGGGAAGAAGGCCTGCAGTCAATGCCTCGGCTTGGCTCGTTCGCCGTCATCCGCTGGAAGCGCTTCAGTGAACAAAAATAAAAACCCATTCCGGTAAGATTCGGGACAGGACAGGGAAGGTGAAGAAAAACAAAAATGCATTTAGCGCATCCGCAAAATTATTCCACACCGTTAGCCCTCGTTGGCCCAACAAATCTGTAGGTTGCTGTGCGGGATGGTCTTTCTGGTTGTTTCATCATGCGGCTTGCGCATCAAAACATCTTATGGGTTTCATGACAGCTGCACCCAAACAATGCACAATTTCAATGGTCCGAACACGTGGACAGAATGTCTGGTCGACAAGGGATATTGAAAGGCCAATCTTGTTGCGCCCAAATTGATGGAATCGCATAAAAAATTACCCAAGTTGATATATTTATAATAATTTTTTTTGTAATAGATAATATTAAAACTGCAATGATCTACACAGCAAATTTTTTTTTTGCTGGAAACCAGCTAAGTTTTGCTGGTTTTTGTCCCGCTGACTTTCCAGCAAAATTTCCAGCAATTTCAATTGCTGGAAAAAACAGCAAACGTTAATGCTGGTTTCCAGCAATTCAAATTGCTGGAAAATCAGCAATCCAGATTGCTGGAAACCAGCTATTTCTTTCAACACAACCGGCAGTATTTAGTATGAAATTTATATTTCAATTCAAAATTAAAGTTTAATATTGGCTGTGCATACAATAAGCAATAAAAACAATTATTTTCTCCCATTTTCAATAAGGGATTTATTCATTTTCAAAAAAAAAAAACTTTTTTTTCACCACTTTCTTACACCGGCTCTGGGGTGGCCGCTTTGTGCCAAAGTGTTGATCATCCGCCACCTGTAAAAATAGTTTTGATTAGTATCTTCTATGGAATATCTACCTGTACAATAAAAACTTACCCTTGACTTGATGCCTGGTTGCTAGAATATAGGGGAAAATAAAATAATTATATTTATTTAACCTAAATTCGCAAAATAGAATCTCACCTTACTTCAGCGTACGAAACAAAAACAAACTCCAAATTGACAACTCGATTGCTGATTTTCCAGCAAACTAGATCAATTGCTGGAGAGTCCAGCAATTTGAAAACCGATTGCTGATTTTTCAGCAAAAATGACAAGCACATAACCAAATGCTGAAAATTCCAGCAATTCGAAAACCGATTGCTGGTTTCCAGCAAAAATTTGGATTGCTGAACGTTTCCAGCAATTTTTTTTGCTGGAAACCGAGGCAAAAATTTACAGTGTAAGTACATACAATATTACATGTTTCCTAAAACAATTTTGATGTAGTCTCTAGTTATCTTGAAGCCTTCCAGCCTCATGAATAAATAAATATTGATTTGGAAATTTCGTAACAAATAACATTTCTTTTTTCCACTGATGATGAAGGATAATGTTGTCTGGACCGACGACGACAAGGGTGAACGTGAGGGAGTCTCTGGAAGATAGCCAAAGCATTCGGCAGGCATCGACGACACCCTCAGGGTATGAATCTTACTTTTGAACTCAATATAGTGAGCTCTTAGAATTGGCAGTTGATGCTTGGAGTAACGAGAGGCAAAAGAAAGTTTTTACACTTCAAAATTAAAGTCATTGAACAAATAATTTGTAAACAAAGGAACACAATTTAAACATAAAAACATAAATAACATAAAAAATTATTAATTGATTTAATCGGTAAAAATTTTCGATATTTTGACATTGATACAAGGAATCAGGATAACTTTTGTAATGATTGCGTGTCTTATTCACGGAGGCGATGAGAAGACTGTTATAATCGATTGGGTTGTAGACACAAGACAAAATTATCAAGACATGTTGGACCTATGTTTCTGGAATTCATCAAATCTCCTAATTCATTTGCTTCCTCTATCTTTCCTCCTTTTTTTTTCAAATTATGTGCTTTAGATGGGCCTTACTTTTTTATCTTTAAAGAATAATATAGGTAATTATTGAAAAAAAAAAACAAGCAAACAGATTCGTGGGAAGTCATCAGGCCAGCTTCATGGAGGGACGGTCAACGACGAACCAGATATTCACATTACGGCAAATCCTCCAAAAATTCCGGGAACACCAAGTCCCTACGCACCATCTATTCATCGACTTCAAAGCCGCATACGACACGATCGACCGTAACGAGCTATGGAAAATCATGGACGAGAACGGCTTTTCCGGGAAGCTGATCAGACTGATCAAGGCGACGATGGATGGAACGCAGTGCTGTGTGCGGATTTCGGGTGAATTGTCGAGTTCATTCGAATCGCGCAGGGGGCTTCGACAAGAAGATGGTCTATCCTGCATGATGTTCAACGTGGCGCTAGAAGGTGTTATTCGACGAGCGGTGGGCGAAATGCGGGGCACAATTTTCTACAGATCCAGTCAACTTATCTGCTTTGCCGATGACATTGATATAGTCGGCAGATCATCTGCGGCGGTAGGGGAGATCTACCGCAAACTGAAACGCGAAGCAGGAAGGATTGGGTTGATGATTAATACGTCCAAGACGAAGTACATGCTGGCCTGCGGATCCGAGACCGACCGAACCCGCTTGTCCAGTAATAACAAGGTCACGATCGACGGCGACGAGCTGGAGATAGTCGAAGACTTTTTCTATCTCGGCTCACTGGTGACCGCAGACAATGACACCAGCCGTGAGATCCGGCGGCGAATTATCAGCGGAAGTCGTGCCTACTATGGACTCCACAAGCAACTGCGGTCGAGAAGACTTAGCCCTCGCACGAAGTGTAACCTGTATACGACGCTTATTAGACCGGTTGTTCTCTACGGGCACGAGACTTGGATATTGCTCGAGGAGGACCTGCGTACACTCGGAGTATTCGAGCGACGAGTGTTAAGAACCATCTTTGGCGGCGTACAGGAGAACGGAGTGTGGAGGCGAATGATGAACCACGAGCTCGCGCGACTCTACGGCGAACCCAGTATCCAGAAGGTTGTGAAGGCTGGCCGGATATGCTGGGCGGGGCATGTTGGGAGAATGCCGGACGACTGTCCTGCAAAACAGGTGTTCGCTACGAATCCGGTAGGAACAAGACGAGCGGGGACGCAACGAGCGAGGTAGTTAGACCAAGTGGAGCGTGATCTAGCGAACGTGGGGTGCCCGAGAAATTGGAGAACGGGTGCCATGGACCGAGTGAATTTTAGGAATTATGTTCGTCTAGTTATGTCGTGAGATGGTATACTATGTAAATAAATAGGTAAATATTGAAGTTCAATACTGCGAGAAAAAACATTTCCTCTATTTTTTTTTACCTTTAATGAAAATGATTGAACAGAGCTCCTTCCGGAACCTCATCTTCGTCGCCAGATGTGGTAGCTGAGGAATAACTTGACTACCGCTTTTGATGATACAATTTTATAAGAACTCATTTCATGGTCGTAGGAACGGGGGATGGTTTGGGGGTTAAACCTGCATAAATTGGGCATTTGATATCAATCATTCGAATCCAAAAGCCAGGCAATATCCTGGAAAATTTTGAGAAAATCCAAGCATCATTCGAAATAATGACAAGAGAAAGATAAAGGAAAATCACTTCAATATTTCATGGTATTTAGATAAAAATAACTCTAAAAAAATCGCTTTTGAAGCCAAAAATAAAAAAAAATATTATTAGATTACTTATTTAGATTCCCTTGTCTAGTTTTGCAAATGGAATGTCTATCCTACAGTATTTCAAAATTTTCTCACGTGTTGACTCAAATTTAGTCCTGAAAAAATAAATTTTATTAACTTAATTTTATTAAACTCAATCCGGAACATGTGTATTATCCATTTCAAAATAGTATTTCTGTTCTTATGTTTTGGATTCTGTATCTTGCTTAGGATTTTTGATTTTCAATTTGAAATGTCATTACTAACCAGATTAATCATTCAAAACTCATAATTAAATTCAGATTCACAGGTCGGATTTAAAGAAAATTGAAATAATGAGTTCATGTTGCACCCCGAAACTTTAAATTTGAAATTACTGATTCATGATTGAGGGCTTTGAAACAGATTGAAACATGTTGGTTCATAAATAAAATTCTAATTTTGAATTAAGATTAAGAAAAGGTATCAAAATTTCAAAACAGATTCAAAATTTAAATTTTGACAATTGACATAAAATTATCAAGATAACTATTTCGTTGAGGAATTCAAATCGAAAGAGAACGCAGACTTATAGTTTTGAGGGCAATTTAAGAATTTCAACTATAAATTACAAGCATAAGGTAGAATTTGATTTTACTTGCAAGTTTTTTTTTATGGAAAACCTGATTTATTAGTGTGAAAAAACATCTACAGGATTTAAATTATTTTTTTTTTCTTTTTTTTTTTTCTTTATTTGGTTATGACCGAAGAAGTTTATAAAAACTGTTGACGGTGCCTAGACAGTGTTACAGCTCCAGGGTTGTGTGTACTTATGTAATATATACTTAAATTTAAAACACTTCCGTTGCTGCCGTTAGGGAAACAGTGAGGATAGGAAGGAAGGGATGGAGATTAAGGATGGATTTTGGAGGTGGAAAGGAGATAGGATGAATTTTGGAAAGGGTGCTTAAATTTTCCCACACCAGGTTGCACACGGTTACGAAGACCATTTCCTGTCTTCTCCTCCCAAGAGCCCATAGCTTAGACAAGATTTACCGCGCTTGTCACGCGTTAATTTTGTTGATGTTTAGTTTCTTGGGAGGTCCGTGCAGTTTAATTTTAGAGGTTTGGTTTAAGAAGCACAGTAAGATCGCACCCCTCCACTAGTCATACTTTCTTTGTACGGTATAGTTTCGTAAGAGCGGATGGACCCTACTGTGCTGAGTTTCGTTAAAGTGATGATTGTTTCGAGTTAAATCCATGTTAATTTGATTTTTGTTTTGAATGTAGTAAATCTTGGTATGTTTTTTAATTCACTAGGCAGAGAGTTGAAAATGTTGATTCCTCTGTTTACAACACTATTTTGTGCAAAAGAAGTTCGTGATCTTCTAGTAGATAGATTGACATGTGCCGAACTCCTTGTATTATGTGCATGAAATTCTGATGATAGAGGTATATTTAATTGATGTTTAACCAAATTATTTAAAACTTTGTAGATATAAAGGCAAAGTTCTAATTTATTGAGCATATCAAAAGATAACACTTTGGAATTGTAGAGTGATTCAGTCGGATGCAATATGGGAAGATTTCTTATAATTTTTATGACTTTGTTCTGTAAGATGCGTATAGGTTGTAGATTGATACTGGCACTTCTACCCCAAATGCAATTCATGTATGTTATGTGGGAATGAATATATGCAAAGTATATCTTCCAGGCTGTACTTTCAGAAATCAGTGGGCGTGTTTTTCTTAAAGCAAACACATATGGCGTTATTTTACTACAGACATTTTTTGTATGAATATTCCATTTCATGTTTTCATCTATGAATAGACCCAAATACTTTGATGAGCTGACTTGTTTTACTGGAGAACCATTAACAGTAATGTTTAGAGTTTGAGAGTTTCCCCGAAGTTTGAACAACATAAAATTGGTTTTTTTAAGGTTCATTTCCATGTGATTGGAAAGAAAGAAGTCAACTAGTAGTTCAAGATCATGTTCGATGTTTTCTTCGAGCGTTATCAAATTTTCAGAAGTGTGTAGTATTGTAGCATCATCCGCGTAGAGTTGTAGTTTTCCTTTTAGAGGCAACAAGAATATATCATTGATATACATTATGAACAACAGTGGGCCAAGAATTGATCCTTGTGGAACTCCGTGTTTGATAGTCTGCAGTGAACTTGTTGTATTATTAATCTTCACTGCTTGTTTTCTATTGCTCAGATATGAATGCATTAAGCTTTGAGAATCGTTAGAAAAACCTAAGTCAGAGAGCTTTTTAACAAGTAACTTGTGGTGAACTGAATCAAAGGCTTTTTTCACATCTATGAACACACATACAACAGACTTGGCGTTGTCTATCCCACTTGAGATGTCATCTACGAGATTAATGGCGGCTGTTAAGGTGTTAGACTTAGGGACAAAACCAAACTGGTTGGGATGAATCGCATTGTTTGTAATGCAGAATTGTTGTATTTGTGCAAATATGATTTTTCAATCGGTTTGGAGAACGCATTGAGCACTGATATCGGACGATAATTGCCAAGGACCGTTTTATCGCCCGATTGGGATAACTTTAGCAAGTTTTAAAACGTCTGGAAAATAGTTGGTTCTTAAACATTCATTGATTAGTGTTGTATATTTTGAAATGTAGAGATTTTTGTATGTTTTCATAAACTTTGTAGAAATCTTGTCTAAGCCGGTGGCTGCATTGCTATCAAGATCATCAATAAATTTTGCTACATGTTCTTCCATAACATAAGAAAAATTATATGTTGTATGTTGAACATTTTGGTTTGTAGATGATATTGATGGAACAGGGATTTCGTCACAGACATCGAGGTAAAATTTATTGAAAGCATTAGCTATAATAATCTCATCCGATATCAAGTTGTCATTGATATTGATTGTATATTTCATTTTTTCATTTTTTCCTGTTTTATTAAAAATCAATTCGTTTATTTGTTGCCATAAAAATTTTGGATTGTTTAAATTATTTTGAATTTTTGACTCATAATGAAGTTTTTTGGAAATTTTAATTTTGTTGCTTAGCATATTTCGAACTCTTCTATATTCTGATTGAACTGTACTATCTTGCTTCTGGGCATCGTACAGCTTTCGCTTTTTCATTATCAAGCTTAAAATCTCTATTGTTATGGAATTAGTTTACATGAAAATTGTTCGCTGATAAAGAAACATGTGATCTTCTCGTAAAAAATCTTCAAGTAGTTTCATATTTTCTCAGTGTATTGATTAATATGTTGAACTATGCCGTTTTTTTTAGAAAGTCAAACTTCCAACTAAAATCTTAAATTTGAATTTTAAAAAATCAAACTTGAATCCCAAAATTTGGATTTTTTAATTTCACTTTTGACAATTTGATTTATTTTCATCGATGGCCTTCACAGGCCAAGTTTATTCGATTTCAGAATATAATGAGTTTTTTTTATGATATTGAAGGTTTCATAAAAAATACTAATTTGATGCTCAAACAAAAAAAAAAAAAACGGCAAATTTACTAAAACTATGAGCAAAGCCAGATATTTTTAACATCGATAAAATTTATTTCTGTATTTTGTTACTTAGGCTTCATCATACAAATTCAACTCACCATTTGAAAGATTTTAGGACGCATTAAAAAAAAGTTAAGATTTAATACGAAAAATGACTAATGTAATCAAACCTGGAATAAACAATCCAAAAGCACATAAAATATTTTGATGGAAGTTTTTTTCTATTTATGCATTATTTGAGCAAAAATATTATAGAAAAAATCAGTTTCCAAAACTCCCCCATGAGGTGGTTCTTCCTACGGTCCTGACTCATTTTTAAATTTTAAACACTCAGTCCCATGCTTACTGAGATTATCTCTAAAACCATAAACACCACGAGTTTAATATCTTATTATGGGTCTAGATTATTGGTTTGGTAAGATACCCTTTTTCCAGAATATCATGTTTAATGGCTCCTAATTTTTTTTTTTCAAGCTTAAAACCATCACCTTGTATAATTTCCAACTTCAATTTTTAGATTTATTATTTTGAACCCTGTAATCGGGATGAAGCCTAGATAATCCATACTTCGTATCTGAACTTTACAGATTAAAATTATTACTTCATCCTGAAAAACTTTTCTGAGTTATGAATTGAAAATTTTGAAATTAAATTGGTTTAATTTGCTTGATTTTTAAACCAAATTCTAGGGTCAATTTCAAAACACCAAGTCCCATTTTTTTAAGTTGAATTAAGCGCATTTTTTTGTTTCCCGATGGAAATCTCTCCGGGAATGTACAGAAAGTTGAATGAAAATTCTTAAAAAATTCGAGGTTTATCTATTGAAATGCTCCAATATGTTTTTAAACTCCTTTAAACTTTAGACTCCAAAAAATCAAGTTGAATGTCCAAAAGTTGGAAGCTTCTAAAGAATTCGAATGACCGGATGCTGTAAACAAGTGCACTTACTTTTACAACAACACTATCCAGGAACAGATAATCCAATATAGGAAAATTATCTGGTTTTATTCAAATTAGATCTTGAATTTTTTGTGCCTAGGAAAAATGTGAATTTCAATGTCTTGTGTAGATTATAGAGCTTCAACATCTTTCCATTCAATTAATTTTTTTAACACGATTTTTCAATGAGAGGGCCGTAAGAAATATTTAGCCAAACACAGCTTATATTTAATGAGTTTTTTAGCTGATTCTGGCTCTATTTCTACTTAATTTTCTGACGTTTCAAGTACACATTTCAAAACATGATCTCTTCTGGATGGAATAGTGATTTCTTAGTTATTTTCAAATTACGAAAAATTCCTCATCAATCTATGATACATCAGATAATGATGACCTTCCACATGACAAAAATAAACCTTGGTTTTTTATCCTTATTTTTAAAGTATTATGATAATTAATCGTCTAATGAAAAAAAAAAATTAAAAGCAAAATTAATCACCTAATAACATTAATTTATTTGTTCATCGATAACCAAAAACATTCCAAAAGTTTATTTTATGAAAGTGTTTTCCTTAACCTGAATTAATAGTTCATTGTAACTGATAGGCTACGTTTAAGTTAATAAATTACAAATTACAAATTACAAATTACCAAAACGAAACCGAACAATCATGGGGAAATATGAGCATAAATAAATAATTCCCAATTTTTGCATTGACTTTGCAAGCTTTGGGTAAATAAATATAAATTGTCCACATAGTGGGTTATCTATGCATGCACCCACTCAACTCAATGGATCATTGTGCAGTTTGTGCGCAAAAAATATTAATTGAGCTTAACCCTTCAGTATAAGAATTATAATATTTTTTCAAAATTCAATGTTCGGATTGAAGCTTCAAATAAAAAGAAATTTAATCACATTTTGTGTGTTGAGTGTAAAGAGAATTCCTAATTAGTCCCTTTTACCAATTCCTCAAGGCTTCAATATTTTAGTAGTTGCAGGAGGTAGAAACCTCAAAGGCAGTAAAACCTTTTAGTACAGCCCAAGATTAAATGTTTTCCAAAACTAAACGAGTAGTGTTGCTCCATTCTACCCTCCTGGCTGCCAACAGTAGCAACGAAAAAACAACTTTGCAACAGAAATCCGGATAAGGCCAGCAAGATGGGGGGAGAGCCAGTCAGCCAGCCAGCCAGCCAGCCAATTCCGCCCCAGGGGGAAAAAATTTGACGGCGTCGAGACGGAACGTGTAGGGAATTCATACGTGTTGTTCCTGCCTTGCCTGCCAGCCATCATCACAATTCTTAGCCCACCCGAATCGACTAGCTTGGCCCCCCAACTGTTCGTCTATTTCATACCTTGTAGCTAGATGTCTGGGTAGTTGGTCCCAACAAACCCAGGGAGGCACCTTCCAAAAACATTTTACTCATTCATACTCCAAATTTATTCGCTTGCAATCATTCGCAACCAAGGCGGTTTCGTTGATGGGATAGAGCGGGTTTAGCTTTAGGTCTAACAGCTACCGAAGGGCGCGCGTTTGCTCTTTGCTGGCTTTGCTTCGTTCTTTGGATTATCGATTTTTAAACGCATTGCCAATTGGCTGCCGGTTTGCAATATAAGTCCGTAAGATCTGCTTCCGGCCTGCACCTGTCAGAGAATGGATTTTCCGAATGTCCTTCGTCGGTCGGGGAGACGATTTCATGCTATTTTACATTTCCATTCATAGAAGAGAAGTCGATTCGATGCGTAAATGCGTCTGTGGCAAAATTCTGCGGCAGCGCGTGCCGCATGACTGGAAAAAACAGAAGGTAGAATCAATATTTATCGTATGCGAGTTCATGGGCTTATGGAAGAATTTTGGGCTTATGTTAAACCTTCTGATGGAATTTTTAAACAAAATCGGAAACCGTCAACCATGAGATATGATGTATGTTTTAAGCTACAGTGTTATATGAAAATCCCATTTAGTAAATCTTGTCCAAATATACATTAATTAGAGACTTCAATTCAGAGTAACGGATATCATTGAGCTCCTAATTTTTTTCAACTTTCAATTCACTTTTAACTTAACATTTTTAAATTCTAAGACACGAATCCTAATAACATGGATAGTAGAGTGTCACAAATAATACTTAAAAAAAAATTAAATTCTTAAATAAGGAAGCTTTTCTATTTGTCAACCTCTTTCAGATGACATTATTGTTTATTGTTTATTGTTTATAAAAAAAAACCATCTGACGTAAATGTCTTAATGGTTTACTTAATCTAGGTCTATCTTGACATACATTCAAAATTTTCTTATTAATTAGTTCTTAATTGGTCACTTATGCTGGATTTGATCAAGCGTTTAAAGGTTGCAGTTGAGACATTAAAGTCAAAGAGAGCATAATTGCGTAAGAAGCTTACTTTTGCAGAACGCAGAGGGTCATTGCTACCATAGCGCGTATTTCTTGATTCCAGTGATAGCCAGTCACGATTTCGCAGGGTTCTTTCTGGAGCATAAATATGACAGCGCGAAAGTATCCAAGAGCAATCGATTTCGTTTTTGAGAATTTTCGCCACAAACAGTGATTGGCTAATATCATGGCGATTCGACAGCGTGTGGAGGCCAAGTAAAGCGCAGCGTTGTGCATAAGGTGGCAGATTTCGAGGATTATCCCACGGTAGATCACGCAGAGCATAACGTACGAATTTTCGTTGAACCGCTTCAAAACGCGCCACCCATGTAGTTTCGAATGGCCACCACACCAGATTTGCAGATTCTAATATTGAACGAACCAGGCAGCAATACAGAGCTCGTAGACAAACAGGATCTGTAAATTCTTTACTCAGACGTATGACAAACCCCAGCATTCGATTGGCCTTTTCAAGTGTAGCACAGTAGTGTTCCTTGAATGTCATATGACTATCCAAAACAACGCCAAGGTCCTTAATTTGATTAACACGATGTAGAAGTTCGCCCTGGATATAATAGTCGTACAAAAATGGAAGTTTCTTGCGTCCAAATGTTATGATACAGCACTTAGAAACGCTTAAGGCCAGTAGGTTGACAGCACACCAGTTCACTACTGTATCGAGGAATTGCTGAAGTATCTGACAATCTGCCAAACGTTTAACGTTCAGAAAAATTTCCAAATCATCCGCGTACATAAGTACTCCGCATCCAAAAAGCAGCATATTAATATCATTGCAGAACAGGGTGAACAATAAAGGACCCAAATTACTTCCTTGTGGTACTCCTGAAGTCGGAATGAAATCTGAAGATTCAGATGTTCCGATTTTAACAGCAAGACGACGATTTGTTAAATAGCTTCTGATCCACGCACAAAATCTCTCAGATAATCCCAGGCGTTCTAGCTTTAAAAGTAAAATTAAGTGATTAACTGAGTCAAACGCCGCAGTGATGTCCGTGTAAATTGCGTCGACTTGTTTGCCACAATCCATGTTAGATATGCAAAATGATGTGAACACTGCCAGGTTAGATGTTACCGAACGTTTCGGGAAAAAACCGTGTTGATTGTCCGAAATCCAGTTCCTGCAGGCTGCAAACATAACATCGTTGACAATCCTCTCTAGGACCTTCGAGCAGGCAGCTAGTGATGTGACACCACGATAATTGCGAACCTCTTGCTTATCACCCTTTTTGAAGACTGGGCTCATGAAAGATCTTTTCCAGGTGGCAGGGAACCGATGTTGTTGTAAGGACTGATTAAAAATATAAGTCAGGGGCTTAACAAGTATAGTGCAACACTTTTTCAATACGCACGCAGGTATTCCATCCTGCCCGGCTGAGGTAGAGTACTTTAAGTTTTTGATAGCCTCGAAAACCATATCCTCTCTAACAGCAAACACGTCGAGATTCAGCACATATTTACAGTGGATGCAACATATTCTAGTAACGGTAGAAAATGTGCCTAAAGAAATTCTGACGGTTGCCATGGACCTAGTGAAATTTAAGAGTTATGTTCGTCTAGTTATGTCGTAAGACGAAATACGATGAAAATAAATAAAGAAAATAAGAACAGAGATATTTAAATTCAAATGAAAAGTAAATACAAAACATATTTTCTGTATTGCTGTCGTTGTTTCCCAAACTCGTCTCTAGACGGGGTTTATGTTTTATTTCGGCTACTTAACTTGGGTTTTTTTTTCTCAAAATCTCAATCCAGAATGGTTGTTACTCTCAAATCTAACGCCCAGATAATAACAGACAGATTAAGAATTTCTCTTGAAATATACAATAATTGAAAAATTCTAAAAAAAATCTAAAATATCTAAACATTTTAGAAATTTAGTTTTAGCTAGAAATAATAATAATACCAAAAAAGCGCTATAAATTAGGAATTTAATTTAAAAAAAATCCTACTTATGGCCATCAAACAAACTAAAAAAATTTCTGCTATAGTGCTACGATTGAAAATTCATCAGAATCAAAGATTTTATTCAATATTATTTCGGAACATTCCGAATAAAATCAGAATTTCAAACTTCGGACATAAGAATCAATCCACAAAAAATAGAACACCAGATTTAAAAAGAAATGAGATCTGATTTCTTCAATAAATTTCAGATCAGGTCAGAAACTAACCATGATGAAAATTGTTCAGCAAAATTAAAATTATTGTGAATAATATCTATTTCCTTTTTTTCATTTTCCATTGAACGGTTGATTGAAAAATTCCGCGGTTATGTCATGAATTTAAAAAAAATCCGATTTTATATGTCAATTCTTGGTTAGCAAAAAAAATCCATTTTAAACAAAAGACAGTTCATTCAAAACACATGAACAATAATTGATTTTTATTTGATAAAAAGAAAAAATATTCAATTTCATTTCATGAGTGCGAGTGATTAAAGTTAGAGATAAAATCACATTCAAATTCTACCAGTTAACAAAATACAAAGCTTAAAGTGCATTTATTTTTTTTGTCTTATTATAGAGACTTTCAGCCTTTGGCTGGTTCATCTTTAGTGCATTTATTTGTGAACATAATAAATATGTAAATTTAAAAAAAACAACATTTTCAATGCAATATTGAAAGCTTATACTGACTGAATTTGATTGTTATAATAACCAATAAGAAACTGTTAACTTTCAAATAAAATTTAATCAGATTTTTTGTAAATATTGCAACAAATCCAATACTAATTTAGTTAACATTGCGTGTTAAAAAATAAGCTTTAAAGTTGCGAATCCTTTTCCGAACTTTTCAAAAATTATTTAAAAATAATGATCGACCCAAAAAATAAACACAAGTAAAACTTTTAAAAATTTACAAGTCCAGGTTTTATAGTCTGAAATTTCAAGAGCTGAATCTTATGTCGCTGTAAAATAAAATATTTAATCCTGGAAAGGACAAGGATAAAGCGCCTTTACTCACTCTTGAAAATAAAAAAGAGAAACGAAAAATTTTAATAGAATATACAACCTTCCGAGGTCTGTTTAGGACTCGAAAGGTTTTTAAGAAAATTCACCTTTAAAATAAAAATTTACTCGTTAGATTACCTTCAAATTGTAAATGACGGATTGTTTTTCCACCGAATAAAGATAAGAGATGATTTGGGAAACAACTCCTTATGAAAATTTCGTCTTTGAATTCATTACATGTAAATTTTCGATTCAAGTTATAATAATTCGATTACCAATTATTTAACATAAATGATTACTTATAATGAAAACAAAATAAAATTTGAAGCAAATGAATACTTATTTGAATATTTTTTCTGCATCATGAACTTTCCGTTTTGTTTTTTAATTCTTCTTTAAAGGATTTGTATTCAATCGCAGCAATCGGTCCAAACTGCAATAGTCATCGCTTGTTTTTTACAAGCCAGTTTGCGAGATCAATATTGCAGAAGAAAATTTAATATTTAACGATTTTCATCGAAAATTTCACGAAAAATACTTTAATGTGATGCTTATAATTGCATTGCAGGCCATGCATCTGGGTTCAAATAGAAAAACTTCACCGAGATTCTTCACCTTCCCTTCCCAAAATACAATTTTCACAAACACTTTTCCACTTCGATCACTCGAAATTCCGAATGATTTCGAGCATTAATTTACTTAAATATCACTTGAAATTTTCAAATAACGTGTTGACCACTATTCTATCCAGGGGCGGTCCTAGAGTTGGCTCTTGGGGGGGGGGGGGGGGTAAATATCTGGTAAAAAAACGATCATTTCGAAAGAGCGAAAAGAGGGGGAGGGGGTGGATTACCACTTTTAAATGAGTACAATATAAGCTGCATACTGCTTGTCCTCCCCCACTTCAATTTCACTAATCAAAATCAGATGTATTTCGAAAAATATGAAACAAGAGAAGAATAATGGAATGTTTTAACCTTTTTCAATATTTATAGAACAACCAGCAAATATATAATATTCACTGGAAAAAATGTTAATAAAAAGAAAATTGTCATTATTTGTTTATATGGTAGTTTAAAGCTGTCACTTTCTAAAATCTTCAAAGAATTTCTTGTTATAAATGTCATTTTACAAATGAAAATTATACACACGTTGTTGAGCTTCTGAATATTAGTGCTAGGCCAAACAAAAAGTATAGTTTTGAGATAAGTTTTCGTTAATTATTGCTATGAATTCCAAACCGATTAACGCTGATTAAATTTTTCATTGGATTAATTCATTGAATAGTGATTTGGAAATTTCGTCATATTATTTTCAATTTGGAAACATAAATAATCCTCGTTTAAAATTCTGGTCTTGATTTTTCAATTTCTACATATAAAAAATCAACACTCTAAATATAAATTAAGTTGCAAACAAGATAATCAAAATCAGTTACTGAAGTATGAAGCTTCTGGAACTTAATTAAATTGATTTGCTCTTGATTTTAGGTTATAATAAAATAAAATTCAATCTTAGTTATACTGAAACAAATGAAATGGCAACAAATAAATTTTAAAGAAAGTGAAAAATCGTTTTTTTTCCTTCATGTAGGTACCTATTCATTATTCCAAACTCTTTAAATGATATTTATTTATAATTAAAAAAAAAATGGAATGAAGCCATGCTGGGCTAATTCAGTAAAGAGATCTTGAAATCCAGCAGTATAAATCAAAAGTCACAAAAAGCTCTTTCGAATGTTAGCTTGATGGATTGCCTTGCTGCCAAAAAAATAATCGACTGATAACGGGAAAGTTTTAATCCACAAGGGCAATATAAAACATAAGCAAACGAATTTTGGAAAATTTTTGCGCCCTTAACTCGAAGGTCCTGTGTGCGTACTCCTGATTGAAGATAGGCCTTAGATTCCAGCAATCAAGATGCGACCAACTAATAGTACACCAGGTAAGTTTTGCCACCAAAACGAAGCTTTTTTATCAAAGAGTTTAATTAACCAAAACATACAATCGGAACGTGAGACGTGAAATTGAATCGATCAATCGATCAATCGATATAACTGATGAGGCAACTGACCAACATGAACATCAAACAATTGTTTTGAATCTATAAATTATCTTTTATTCATTCAACGATGCAGATTTTAGGAAAGAATGCCACTTAGTGGCAAATTCCCGAAAAAAAAACGATACATATTTTATTCCTAAAATAAAATAAATTTAAAAAAAAATAAATTTAACATTTTTAAATTCTATTTGGGAAATTACTCAGTCTTCAGAAAAATTGATCATGAAGTGAGAACTTTTTTTTTAATCTTATTGATACTGCACACTTTTGCTAAAAAGTGCCCAAATTTTTTCAATGAATTTAAACCTTGTATTTTTAAAAGTTATCCGGAATACAGAGCAGATAGAAAAAATACAAATTTGCATTCAGTACCTCTAAATAACTCAAAGTTCATAGCACCTCGGAAAATGTGAATTTTAATTCCTTGTGTAATAATTGGGAATAAAGATTTTGAATGTTGGAGATGTTTTTGAATCTCTATCCTTAAACTCCAAATCCTTCATATTAAAACAGCTTTTATAAATAGTTTTTATTCCTTTTTGGTTCTTAAATCTCATAGGGAACGCATAAATTACAAACACTGCCAACAATTTCTTTTTTTTTTTTGATTCATTGTTGCTCTGGAATCTCTTGTATTTTATTACTGCATTAACTTTAATCTAGAAATTTTTAAAAGGTATTTAAAACTCAAATTCTAACTATTAAAATATAAAATTTTCATATTCAATTTCTGTTCGTTAGTATGTACTTGAATCTGTTTACGGTCATCCATTATATTAATGCTTGATGTGATAGATTTCAAACTAAATTAAATTAAATTGGATCTAATTTTTTGTTTTGAACTTCTTAAAATAGGTTAGTTGCAAGTTTCATAATTCATATTTGTATGAAGTAAAATCGAGGGAAAGATGAATTCGTGCAAGAGAATCTTTACTGTGATTCAAAAACTCAATTATTATTCTGCATGAATTCCTTGTAAACGCAAGTGAGAATAGTACTGCATTGGATTTTGAATGTGTTAGACATCACTTTGTAAAGATTTAAAATTGTCATTAAACCAACAAATTGAATTGAAAATTCAATTTATATTTGAATTTCAAATTTGCCTTAGCTTTTTATCCTTGACGTAAAGTTTTATTATAATAACTTGTCCCGATTCCTACGGTTTTTAAGATATTTTGAACTACAAAAAAATCCTAATGAGGAAATTTCCGTTTCCGAATCTTCCTTGAAAATGGATTTCATGCGGCATCTAGATGTTGTAAATTACGATTGAATTTATTTTGTGAAGTATTGGTGTCAAAGAGAAAGATTAGAAGGTACCAAAGACTGTCAATTGAAGTTACACGTTTCTTAAGCGCCTACTGCAAAACTGATCACTCCAATAATGGAAAATGTGACTATTGTAAAAATTAAAGGAAATTACCAATCCTATTATTCTGTATACAGTTCCCCCACAATCATTAGTCACTTAACGTATCCTTTCAACACAAAATGCTTGTTTATTCGAGTGTTAGTTGACCAAAAATAAAGCTTTGCATGAATTTCAGTCATTAAGTGCTTCCTCTTTGAGTTCAAATGTGTTTTTATTTCCAGTTTTGTTAAAAAATTACATAATTTACCGAAACAAACAGCGTTTTTCAAAACCACAATTATGGGTCAAAATTGTAGACCGTAACAATTTTGTTGGGATATTTCAAATACGCGCATAAGGGGCTTAACGGTTTAAGATGTCAACTTTATAACATTGGAAATTTTTGCGATAGTTCAACAGATAATTATTAACATATGACAAAAACTATTCAAACAGCAAATTTACTGTTATCAAGCGCACACATTTAGTTTAGTAGATATCAGCAGTTCAAATGACCGGTGACTAACAATTGTGTGTGACCCATGATTGTGGGGGGACTGTATATGTATCTAGTTTGAGTATTTTTTTTTGTTTTCTTCTATCTGACCGAATAAAAATGAAATTGCAGGCTATCAATGTGTGACCTCAGAAGAAAAAATTTTCAAGTATTTCAGTGTTACAACAATATCCACTCCTCTATTTGACTTTTTCAAATTTGTAATTCCATTAACATTCAAAACATAATGAAGGATTAAGAAGCTCAGATTTTGAAACAAATACAAAATTTATCACAATTTGCTCATGTAAATTTAGGCATATGAGGGATATAAGTGACAATTAAAAAAAATGTCCCTACATTTCATTACCTAGCTCAAATGTTAAGTAGATAAATGGTTAGCAAATTAAAAGTCAACAGTCTATGTAATTCAACAGAAGTTGAGAAATGCGTTAAAAGTGTCAACATTTTCCAACTCGAGTGAACTTTCTCTAAGACTCATTGAGCTTCTTATAAAACCTATACTTGGTCTAGTATTCTGCTATAAAAATTAAAATGATACTTGGGTTATGCTAGGCCTAGGATCAATTTTAGACTGCAACGCATAACCTCTTCGAGAGTCGTGTCATTTTTGGAATTATACTCTCCTCTACTATGCATTGAAGGGTTGAAACTTGAGTTTACCTGAAACATATTTTGAAAATTTGAAAATTTGAAAAATTTGAAAAAGGTAGGACGAAATTTTGTGTTTCGAGATAAGCCGATGGCAATCATAATTCTCATTTTTAAACATAACTTGTGTTCTAATTCCAAAATGCAGAATATTTAAATTGAATCAAGATCAGAAATCAGATTCAGATAACATAAAAGTTCAGACTTAAAATCAAGAATCGAAAAAAATCTGACCAGCGTGCGTGTGATTTAAACAACTTTTTTGATAAAATGTTTTTTTTTAAATTATTTTCTTCAAATTTATGTAAATTCGGAGCTTATTGTTAAAATGTTAGCTGTCAAAAATGATAATTTAATATTTATCAAAATTTCAAATCAACAAGCTAACAATGACCTTTGCAATTCAGATTTGTTTTCGGATACCCATTTTACTGTTCTGGAAAATGCCGCGGCATGTGTTAAGAAATGTTTGAAATTCTGACTAATCCAACAAACGGCCGAAATCTTTATTTTCACCGCCAAACAAAAAAATATTTATGGCCTTACCGTTTAAATGTTGTTTACACTCTGCCATGTTGTGGCGAAGAGGTGCGGTCGTAAATCATATAAAAGACAAGAAGAAGCAAAAACTCAAAACAAAATCCAAAGCAACAACTCGGTGGCCACCTTCTAATCTATGCGCGCCCGATAGAAGTGTAAATATTAACCAAAGCTTCTTCTCCATGTTTCGTTTCCGAAGTTGAAGTTTGTGCTACCGAAGTCTGAAGGAAAATAAAAACAGACGAAATTTTTAATAAAGATTCGCCGTGGTTGCGCGTTTTGAAATGGTTCTTCTAAATGTGTTTTATGATGCGTGTGATGGGTGCTTGAATGTTTTTATAGGGTGTCATTTTCAATACGATGCGATCAGAGATTTTGCGCTAAAGGTCGGGAAAAAATTGAAAATTTCAAAACTAGGTAATGGTTTTCAATACATTTAACAGATTGGATCGATGAATATTCGTCTAATCGTAACGCGCCATACGAGTATCATGACAGGCCACTTCTTCCAATATTGGTTGCAAATTTGCGTAATTTCAGGCTTACAAACTAAGGAACCAAAAGGGTTAGAAGAATTCCTAAACTTCCTTAAAAATATGTTTGGCCAACAAAATTTCGCGATAATGATCTAAATAACGTTGAGTATAATCGCTTTTTTTTTAAATCACCCAACACTTAATTTTTTTTGTTGAAATCGTATATGAATCATCCTCCAGCTTCAAGTGTCATTATCGTTAGGCTTTGGAATCGTTTTTCACACAGTTTGAAAACCAATCCGGGACCAGAACAGAACAAATTTGGAACGAGCCCATTCAAAGTTGTAGCTGTAGGTATGGGATTCATTCCACGCTCGTATACCTCCACTAATTAGAAACCAAAGAAACAATAAAAACAAACGGATAAGCAATAATGGTGAGGAAAGCACCATAAAAGAGCTACTTGAGCGAACCCTTTTAATTTTTTTATATTTCGTTCACCGCGTTCCATCTTCGCTTTTGGTTCTCATGTATGCGCTTCGTCATTTTTTTAACGAGATGGGGAGTTCTCGCTGGTTCTGGAGAGCTCGTTGTTGTTGTTTATCGTCGTCGTCGGCTCATTCCTATCCTGTTTGAACAATGCATACCTACTTCAGATGGAGGCGAAGGTGACGAGAGAAAGAGTCTTTCATAAGCATACCTTCCAAACCAATCCAATATCGGCAGTGTGGATTCAGAACCGGATTTCGGTATGATTGAGTTTTTGTTACGGTTCATTTTTTTCCTTCCTTAAGCAAACTGTCGTCTTCCCTGGTTATGCGGGAGGGTGCGCAAAGCAAATATGGGTTATTCACGGAAATTTGCACGGTGTTGCCAGAACAAATAATTTTTGTTGATGAAAGAATGAGCGGGTTGAGGCGCTCTGCAATAAAAAATGTAAACAATTTGCTAATGCTGTTTTGAGGATGTGGATTGAGTTGTGGATTGGATCGAAAGGATCTGTTCTTTAAAAGAGTAATGAAAGCAAGCGATGAGAAAAGAGGGTAGAAAAGATAAGTAGGATGAGAGGTGAGGAAAAAGATCAGAGAGAACAAAAAGATTTGAGAGGTAGGAGATAATTTAGGATGTACTATAAATGCTAGAGATGAGAGAGGAATGATGATACTTATGATAGGGAGAAGAGCTTTAAGGGCACATACAAAAAGAGTGATATTTAAACAAAAAAAATCAGAAGACAGAAGACAGAAGACAGAAGACAGAAGACAGAAGACAGAAGACAGAAGACAGAAGACAGAAGACAGAAGACAGAAGACAGAAGACAGAAGACAGAAGACAGAAGACAGAAGACAGAAGACAGAAGACAGAAGACAGAAGACAGAAGACAGAAGACAGAAGACAGATGATAGAAGACAGAAGACAGAAGACAGAAGACAGAAGACAGAAGACATAAGACAGAAGACAGAAGACAGAAGACAGAAGACAGAAGACAGAAGACAGAAGACAGAAGACAGAAGACAGAAGACAGAAGACAGAAGACAGAAGACAGAAGACAGAAGACAGAAGACAGAAGACAGAAGACAGAAGACAGAAGACAGAAGACAGAAGACAGAAGACAGAAGACAGAAGACAGAAGACAGAAGACAGAAGACAGAAGACAGAAGACAGAAGACAGAAGACAGAAGACAGAAGACAGAAGACAGAAGACAGAAGACAGAAGACAGAAGACAGAAGACAGAAGACAGAAGACAGAAGACAGAAGACAGAAGACAGAAGACAGAAGACAGAAGACAGAAGACAGAAGACAGAAGACAGAAGACAGAAGACAGAAGACAGAAGACAGAAGACAGAAGACAGAAGACAGAAGACAGACGATAGAAAACAGAAGACAGAAGACAGAAGACAGAAGACAGAAGACAGAAGACAGAAGACAGAAGACAGAAGACAGAAGACAGAAGACAGAAGACAGAAGACAGAGCTGTAAAGATTTCTTTCCTCGTGAACTGTGTTTAATCAATAATTCGAAAAAATCTCATGCCTCCCAAAGTGGACGCCTTTCATTTTTTTTCCATAGTTCTATAGCTTGACCATCCACAAAGTTGCCGAACGCAATGTTGCCTTCCTTCTATGGAAGCTGGACCGATTGGAATCGGCCCTTTCCTCCTCGGCAGCAGCAATCACCAATGCACATCCATATAGGTGAAGCAGATTTTGTGTGGAATCGAAGAGCCGGTCAATTAGATTGCACACAAATTCCACGTTGCGAGGGAGTTTTTTTTCCTCCCTCTAGTCCTTTGAGTTGTTGTTGTTGGTTTGCAAATTCTATCCATACATGGAGCGTAGTGATCTTGCCATTCAAAGCCGTTCAAAATCAATATGCCAAGCCCTCTAACGAGAGTGAAGTAGAAGGCAAGCAAACAAGAGTGGAAAACCGAAAATCCGTTCCTACTGCCAGCCATACGCTCTTATTTGGAAAGAATGTTTCATTTGCCGTAATGAATTCAAACAGCAATTATTAATTTGTTTGTTCCCGGCAAATGGACTTTGTGTGTTCCGGCTCCGGCTTCAGGTTGTCGGAGTTCTGTCTGCTTTCCGTTGCGAACAATCCGGACCGGCCAATTCCATGAATAGATTTCTTCTGTTTAATCGTGTTAACACACAAAAGCCTGGCCATTAAAAATACAACGGCTACATATTTCCATTATTTTATTCTCAGAAGAATCTAGATTTTTTTTGCGCAGGATTTCTAGAGTTTGTCTTGATTAGGTCGTATGAGCCACTTGCCCTGTTTCGAGAAAATCGCTGTTAACGATTTGCTAAACATATTTAATTCTTATATTAAAAATATCGCTCAGAATTGTTTCAAAATTTCGTATGCGATGCAGAAAAAGATTAGAAATACGCTCGTATATTAAATACAGGCATAGATTTGGTTGTTTCTATAAACATGCACATATGTACAACCTTTTGCGTTGCGTATTCGGTTGAAACGTCGTTTTGCATGTTGATGAATTTTCTCTTAAAATTCGATTTCATTTGTCTAAAACTTCCCTTATTCCTGCTATCTATCTTCAAGAACTACTAAGTACCACTATGAACATTCTTATGGAGATCTACACAATTACTGACATGTGATTAAAAGGAACTTTTGATGTGACAATTTTCAAAGTACCTCAATATAAAGAATAAAAGAAACAGGACTTACTTTTGAACACCTGGAGTGTTATCAGGATCCCCCCGGTGATATGCTCTCTGCAGAATATCCGAATTGCACAACAATTATGGAGCGGGTCTTGCTTAAGTATCTAAATCTGCCTAGCCTACATCCTCTTCATCGCTGCAGCTCCCTGGAATCGATGCTGCGAGAGTCGGTGTGCATCAGGAATGTATCTATCCGACTGGACAGACGTTTACCACTGATCATACTCTCTATAGACCTCATATGACCCCGATAATTGCGTTAACACCCACTGCCACTGTAATAAAAAAAATACGAGTCTGAAAATTTGTCCAACCATGATAGAAACGTTTTTTGAACTTATCTACCTAGCAACAGCAACGAAGAAGTTCAACTTTAAGCACTCCCACAAACCATTTTCGTACAAATTTTCCAACTTTTGGACACTCGGCGACGTACTTTCTGTGCAAATGCATATTGTCGTAAAAACCACTTCGCCGAAAAGTGTTTTTGCGACCTTTGGTTACACGACAATTCAATGCAGCGCAAAACGTCGTTAAAACCAAATCGCACGCAAAAGTGATTAAGTCATTATACGTCTTAAATTCAAATAATTTTTTTTAAGTTATTCATTGTTCGAATAAAACCAAATTTCTACATAACTTAGAACACATATTTATCAATAACTCAATTTTGTTTACCTTGGTTCATACGACCTAATCAAAACAAACTCTAGATTTGGACTGTAGGACTGTAGGATTAAAATCGAAAACAAAAGTTTTCTTAGAATCGAAAATTCAGAGTTATGGTTTAATATTTCGTGTTGCTACAAAAGCGAGCCCAACGGTGTATGCAAAACACGGGTTTTGTAATCACGCTAAAACAGTCCGTCTGCCACCAGTGCACAATGGGAAAAAAGTGTACAAACCGCGAAGAAATTCAATATCTTTCGTCCTACATGACCCAAATCTATGAAATAATACTTTCCTTTTGTGAAAATTTCCGGAGAATCGATTGCACATAGTTGCAAACGCCGCACAAGCTTGCGAACGGAGATATAGTGTCTTTTTAACCCCTAATTCCCCTATATTTTGTAAACATTCCATTGAACGAAAATAGACCTATCGTGTGTAAATTTTTCTGAGGAATCGAATGACGGCTGTTTTGGCCACCGCACGCTTCAGAAAATGGAGTTATGGCTGTTTTTACCCTCAATTCCCCTATATTTATCAATTATTTCTGAAAAAAGCTTGTTCGGACTTGATAATTTTGAACCAAATGTGTTGTATCTTGTGTGGTTTTTTCCGAGCAATCGAATGAAGGCTATTTTATCCCCCGCACACTTCGAAAAATGAAGTTATGGCTGTTTTACCTTCAATTCCCCTCAATTTTTCAAATTGTTAACAAAAAGCATGTTCGAACTTGAAAATTTTGAACCTTTAGGAACGTATCTTGTGTGATTTTTTCCGGGGAATCCAATGAAAGCTGTTTGAGCCACCGCACGCTTCAGAAAATGGAGTTATGGCTGTTTTTACCCTCAATTCCCCTACATTTTTCAACGATTTCCGAAAAAAGCATGTACGGACTTGAAAATTTTGAACCAAATGGAATGTTTCATATGCAATTTTTTCCAAGGAATCCAACGAAGCCTATTTAAGCCACCGCACGGATTGGGAACAGAAGTTATGGCTGTTTTACCCTCAATTTCCCTACATTTTTCAAATTGTTAAAAAAAGCATGTTTGGACTTTAAAATTTTGAACCAAATAGATCGTATTGTAGAGGATAAGCTGAGGGTATGAAAATAAATCATATTTAGAAAAACTTAATTTGGAGTTAAAATTAATGTTGTACCAAATTCATCTAAATATTCACATCAGATTTTATTCAAGTGCATTTCTACTGCGTTACGGTAGCAAACCATAATGTATACATCTTGTTTGTTCTAATTACTTAGAAAAGTTCGCTTTTGTTTTACTCGTTACAACGCGTCGGTTCGGAAATACGGAAAACTATCGGCATCTCTCGCGAATCCACTCGCACTCTACCCAGAGATGCCAATGTGCCTGATTTTTCAGGTATTGCCTGATTTTTCGAGGCTCTGTCTGACAACCTGATAAGCCATTAAATTTGCCTGATTTTTGAAAATGTACCTGATTTTGCCTGAATTTTGCGAATGTGATGAAAAATGCCTAATAAGGAACTGGATTAGGTACCATTGCTGAAGTGAAAAAGTGGAAATGTGGCTGAATCAAAGCAATCGAAAGATTCCCTTGAATTCTTATTTAAAAAGGGAATAAAAAGGAATCTTCGATTGCTTTGATGCTTTGATTCAGTCGAATTCTTCAACCAAGTAGGCTCACAACACATATTTAAAATAAAATGAGGAGCGGTGACCAAAAAAAGCTCATCGAATTTCCATTACTTTATTGTAGACTGATTTTGCCTGATTTTTATTTCGCCAGTTCCCTGATTTTTGGAAAATTATGTTGGCAACCCTGACTCTACCGGTCGGATTCGAGTTCGTCGTTCGCTCGTACTCTCTCGGTGTTAGATGGAGAAATGAGCGAACTTAACGAAACGAAAGAAGAGACTCGGTCGAACAAAAAAAACGACGGCGGACCGGGTGCTTCAGTTTTGAGAGTGACGTTGTAAAGTCTAGTCGCGCATAGGATAGAGGAGACCACCGGAAAACACTACACGTATCATGTGTGATTTTTTTCGAGGAATCTAATGAAGCCTATTTGACACACCGCACGCATCGGAAACAGGAGTTATGACTGTTTTACCCTCAATTCCCTTTCATTTTTCCAAAAGTTCAGAAAAACCGTGATCGGACTTGAAAATTTTGAACCAAACGAGACTTATCTTATGCAATTTTTTCCGAGGAATCCAATGAAGGCTGTTTGAACCCCCGCATACTTTGAAATATGGAGTTATGGCTGTTTTTACCCTCAATTCCCCCACATTTTTCAATGGTTTCAGAAAAATGTAGGGGAATTGAGGGTAAAAACAGCCATAACTCCATATTTCAAAGCGTGCGATGGTTCAAACAGCCTTCATTGGATTCCTCGGAAAAAATTGCATAAGATAAGTCTCTTTTGGTTCAAAATTTTCAAGTCCGATCATGGTTTTTCTGAACTTTTTGAAAAATGAAAGGGAATTGAGGGTAAAACAGCCATAACTCCTATTTCCGATGCGTGCGTTGTGTCAAATAGACTTCATTCTATTCCTCGAAAAAAATCACACGTTATACGTTCCATTTGGTTCAAAATTTTCAAGTCCTAACGTGCTTTTTCTTAACAATTTGAAAAATGTAAGGAAATTTAGGGTAAAACAGCCATAAATTCTGTTTCCAATCCGTGCGGTGGCTTAAATAGGCTTCGTTGGATTCCTTGGAAAAAATCACATAGGATACAACCCATTTGGTTCAAAATTTTCAAGACCGAACATGCTTTTTTCTGAAATCGTTGAAAAATGTAGGGGAATTGAGGGTAAAAACAGCCATAACTCCATTTTCTGAAGCGTGCGGTGGCTCAAACAGCCTTCATTCGATTCCTCGAAAAAAACTCCACAAAATACAACCCATTTGGTTCAAAATTATCAAGTCCGAACATGATTTTTTCTGAAATTATTGAAAAATGTAGGGGAATTGAGGGTAAAAACAGCCATAACTCTATATTCCGAAGCGTGCGGTGGCTCAAACAGCCTTCATTGGGTTCCTCAGAAAAAAACACACAAGATGCGTTCCTAAAGGTTCAAAATTTTCAAGTTCGAACATGCATTCTCATAACAATTTGAAAAATTGAGGGGAATTGAAGGTAAAACAGCCATAACTTAATTTTTCGAAGTGTGCGGGGGCTCAAATAGCCTTCATTCGATTGCTCGGAAAAAACCACACAAGATACAACCCATTTGGTTCAAAATTTTCAAGTCCGAATAAGCCTTTTTCAGAAATAATTGATAAATATAGGGGAATTGAGGGTAAAAACAGCCATAACTCCATTTTCTGAAGCGTACAGTGGCCAAAACAGCCTTCATTCGATTCCTCAGAAAAATTTACACACGATAGGTCTGTTTTCGTTCAAAATTCTTTGGTTGGAAACAGTGTTTTTCTGGAATGTTTAAAAAATATAGGGGAATTAGGGGTTAAAAAGACACTATATCTCCTAGCTTGTGCGGCGTTTGCAACTATGTGCAATCGATTCTCCGGAGATTTTCACAAAAGAAAAGTATTATTTCATAGATTTGGGTCATGTAGGACGAAAGATATTGAGTTCCTTCGCGGTTTGTACACTTTTTTCCACATTGTGCAGTGGCATAAATTACTGTTTTAGCGCAGTTATCGAATTCAAAATTTCAAACCGTTATACGCCTTTGTTCCAAATCCATGCATATTTGAAACAGGATGGTTTGCATAATAGTTTCAAGAATCTCATGGTTGTAATAATGTGAAATTTGGTATAATAGTTTCAAGAATCTCACTTTTTATGGAAGAAGGGTCTCCATACAAAATTATCTCTTTTCCACATCTTATATATAAAAATGTTCTTCGAAATGATCGACGTTTATATAAAAACTAGCTGACCCGGTGTGCTTTGCTACACCTTTCAAAATAAAATGAAATTTTCAGAAATTATTCAAATTTTTATTGTTTTATTGGCATTATTTTATTTCAAACTATGACATAATTCATAAGCAACCGCTATAAAATGGGAGAAGCAGCTGGAGTTTCGAATTGTAACACAAAAATAACTTAAACTAATTTTCTGAATCTTGATCTATAAATTTGTGTTAAAGATCTGATAATTTTAATCTGTTTCCTTAAGCTTCACCCTATAAAAAGAGGGTCTCAAATAATAATACGCAAACAATCTATATGAGGCCCTTGGAGCCAAAGGGGTATAAGTGCATAAAAGCTTATTTCGAGAAAACAAGCTTTTAAATTGACGTGATTGGCCTTTTTCCATATATTTTTCGGGAATTTGTATTTTTCTTTCTAATGTAAAAGTACGTAAATAAAATTCTAAAATTCCAAAAAAAAACATCAAATATAGTTTGTAATCTGTAAAATCGTTTGGCATCATTAACTCAAAATCGACCATTTTGTCACTTATACCCCTTTGGCTCTGAGAGCCTCATATATATAAAAATGAATTTCTGTCTGTCTGTCTGTCTGTTCCCTATAGACTCGGAAACTACTGAACCGATTTGCGTGAAACTTGGCAGGTGGGGGCATTGGAGGCAGGGGAAGGTTCCTATTGTGGTTTGAGACCCCTCCCTCTCTCATGAAGGGGGGGAGGGGCCTCCCAAACAAAAGACAATTTTTGCATAACTCGAGAACCCATCAAGCAAATGGTATCATATTTGGCATGGGGTGGTATTTGGGAACGAGGAATATTTCTATGAATATTTGGTACCCCTCCCTCCTTTCAGTGGCGTGATAGGAAGGGGGGAGGGGAGCTACCTTACAATTTTTCATATAACTCGAGAACTAATCAAGATATTGGATCCAAATTTGGCATGGGAAGGTATTTGGATACGAAAAATATTTCAATGAATATTTGAGACCCCTCCCTCTTTCCAGTTGAAAGGGGGAGGGGCCTCTTTCATATTTTTTTATATAGTTCAAAAACTAATAAAGCAAATGGAACCAAATTTGGCATGGGAGGGTATTTGGATACGAAACATATTTCAATGATTATTTGAGACCTCTCCCTCTTTCCAGTAGGGAGATAAAAAGGGGGGGAAGGTCCTCTTTTATAGTTTTCAACATAACTAAGAAAGTAATTATGCAAATGGAACCAAACTTGGCATGGGCGGGTATTTGGGAACGTGACATGTTCTAATGATTGTTTGAGACCCCTTCCTTCTTACAGCGGGGAGGAAGGAAAGAGGGAGGGGAGTTTCATACAATTTTTACTGCATAACTCAAGAACTACAACTGCAAATGGAACCAAATTTGGCATGGGACGATATTTGGGTATGAGAAATGCTTCTATGAATATTTGTTATCCCTCACTCTTTCAAAGAGGTGGATGAAAAGGGGGAGGCGAGGTCTCCCTTACAATTTTCAGTATAACAGTATAACAAATTGAACCATATTTGACATGTGAGTGTATTTGGTTACGAGAATTTTTTCTATTATAAATTGAAGCCGTACCTTTTAAGCGGTAAGATGTAAGGGGCCGTTCACTAATTACGTAAGCACGATTTTGGAAATTTTCAACCCTCCCTCCCCCCTGGTAAGACATAGTAAGATTTTTCAAAACCCCCCCTCCCCCCCTAGTAAGATCTTACGTTTTTTTTATTCTTTGAGAAATTGACACGTTTTTTTTTTCAAAAATAACTTGAATATATTAAAAATGTGACATACATGCTTCAAAGCAAAGCCCTTTTTAAGTAAAATTAAAAAACTGTTATTAAAAAGCACAATTTATACAAAACAACAGATGAAATGTTATAAACGATAGAATTGTAGATACCATCACACAATGTATCTACCACTGCAAGGTAGAACGCCCGTGAGGAACAAAACGATGAAATGTGATGAAAAGTTTTTCTAATTAAATTTACCTTCCGCTCATTTTCAACATCTTTTACCTTTTCTAATCTTCTATCCTTCTATAAACTTTCAATTCTTAAAACATTCTTTCTCAAAGAATATAAAATTTCACCGATATAGCCGATAAAATAATTTCAGAAAATAAATTTACGGTAATTAACTCTTAATTTCAAAAATCATAAAAATCTCAAAAAAATAACGTTCTATACTACTACAATTGGGGCAAAAATGTTTAACTACAATCACGTTGTCAACTAACTTAAAAGCTCAGACTCATTCAGCGGTAAGCGATAAAGTTTTAGGATTTTTTTTGGTAAATCGTTTGTTTAATTTAGAGTGTCTATCACAGAAAAAACTGTCTAGAAATTCATTATTTAAAGCGCCTTATATTGATTTTTGAAGATTTTTTCTGGTTGAAGTCATTTTCGAAACATGATGAATTCAAATCGTGGTGTAACAACGAGCCATTTTCCTTTTTGTTTCGAGAAGTGACGATCTTTTTTAATAATGTGATTTAGTATGTTTGATGGCATGTTGGTTTGAATTGGTTCTCTATAAGGTTATAGAACCTGCGATTTTTTTTTAAATAATTCAAAGACATTAAAAGATAAATAACATTGCATAAAAAATAACCAACAAATAGGTAGTAAAAAAACCTGAGTAATAAGGTTTCGTATGGCTGTGGCTGTGATTAAATTTTAATGTAACATTTCTTACGTAAGATTTTTGGAAACCCCCCCTACCCCCCTAGTAAGAGATCGTAAGCAAATGTGAAACCCCCCCTCCCCCCCTATGTGCTTACGTAATTAGTGAACAGCCCCTAAAGGAAGAAGGGGGGGTTTCCATTTTTTTTTGCATAACTCGAGAATTTATTCTGCAAATGAAACCAAATTTCATCATAATCATCAAAAAGTATTTGAGTACGAAAAATACTTTTATGAATATTAAGTTATCACCCCTCTAATGAAAGAAGAGAACGGAAAAGGGGATGGTACTCCCTTTCAAGTTTGTACATAACTCAAAAATTTACTACTTAAATAAAACCAAATTTGGCATGGCATGGAATATAGGAAGGGAAGAGGGAAGCTTACATTTAACTTTTATTTTACAAAATCCAAGAAATGGACAATACTTAACATGGAAAATCATTTTGGTATGACTCTATGATTATTTGACACATCATCCTCCTTTCAGTAAGAAGGTACATGGCAGGAGGGAGGTGAGCCCAATACAATTTTGATAGCATATGTTCTCAATTTATGCTTACGAAGCCAACAAATGGAAACAAATATGGCATGGAAAGGTACTTGGTTACGAGATATGTTTCTACGATTGTGATAGACTCTTATGCTTTACAGTGTAGAGAGAGAAAGAAAGAAAGGGGCTCCATACAATTTTTGTTGTAAAGCTTAAATACTTATCAACCAATGGAACTATATTTGATATAAGAGGATTTTTGGGAACGAAAAAAATGTTTATTAAAGATTACAATCTCCATTCAGCAGGGGGTGAAGGGAAGGACAGGGGGTGCTCTCTAATCAGTTTTTTAGCATGAATCCAGAACATATCAAGCAAAAACAACCATACTTTATAAGTAAGATTATTTGCGAACGATTAATTTGGGACCCTTCTTTTTTGGGCGAAACTTAAGGAAACAGATAAAAATTATCAGATCTTTAAAACAAATTTATAAATCAAGATTCAGAATATAAGTTATGGTTTGTGTTGCAATTTGAAACTCCAGCTGAAGCTCTCATTTTATAGTGGTTGCTTATTAATTTCGTCATAATTTGATTTAAAATAATACCAAAAACAATAAAAATTTGAATGATTTCTGAAAATATCATTTGTTTCTGAAAGGTGTAGCAAAGCACACCGGGTCAGCTATTCTAACTTATAAAATATGGTTGTTTTTGCTTGAAATGTTCTGGATTTATGCTAAAAACAGATAAGAGAGCCCCCCCCCCCTGTCCTTCCCTTCACCCCCTGATGAACAGAGATCGTGATCATTAATAATCATACCCATTTTTATTCTTTCCCAAAAATCCTCTTATATCAAATATAGTTCCATTGGTTAAAAAGTTTATAAGCTTTACTACAAAATGTATACTGAGCCTCCTCTTTTCTTCCCCTCTCTACACTGTAAAGCGTAAGGTTCTATAAAAATCGTTGAAACATATCTCGTAGCCAAATACCTTTCCATGCCATGTTTGTTTTCATTTGTTGGCTTCGTTAGCATAAATTGAGAACTTATGCTAACAAAATTTTAATGAGTTCACCTCCCTCCTCCTATGTACCTGCTCACTGACACACCATCCTCCGTGTCAGATAATCATAGAATCATACCAAAATGATTTTCCATGCTAAATTATGTCCATTTCTCGGATTTTCTAAAAAAAAAAGTAAAATGTAAGCTTCCTCTACCCTTCCTATATTCCCAATTCTATCATCTTACTGCAAGAAAGGAATTGTTTCACATTGAAAAAGTATTTTTCGTACTCAAAAACTTTTCGATGCCAAATTTGGTTTCATTTGCTCGATTAATTCTCGAGTTATGCAAAAAAAAATGTATGGAAGCCCCCCTTTACCCCTTTATATCGGGGCTTCAATTTATAACAGAAACATTTCTCTTGTCCAAATACCATCACATGCCAAATATAGTTCCATTTTCTCGATCAGCTCTCCAGTTATGCTGAAAATTGTGAAGGAGACCTCTTCTCCCCTTTTTCATCCACCTCTTTGAAGGAGCGAGGGATACCAAATATTCACAGAAGCATTTCTCGTACCCAAATATCGTTCCATGCCAAATTTGGTTCCATTTGCTGTTGTAGTTCTTGAGTTATGCAGTAAAAATTGTATGAAACTCCCTTCCCTCTTCCCTTTCTCCCCGCTGTAAGAAGGAAGGGGTCTCAAACAATCATTAGAACATGTCACGTTCCCAAATACCAGCCCATGCCAAGTTTGGTTCCATTTGCTTAATTAGTTTTTGAGTTATGTAAAAATATATAAAAGAGCCCCCCCCCCTTTTTAAATCTCCCTACTGGAAAGAGGGACGGGTCTCAAATAATCATAGAAATATTTTCCGTATCCAAATACCCTGCCATGCCAAATTTAGTTCCATTTGCTTTATAAGTTTTTGAATTATGTAAAAAAATATTAAAGAGGCCCATTCCCCCTTTCTACTGGAAAGAAAGACGGGTCTCAAATAATTATTGAAATATTTTTCGTATCCAAATACCTTCCCATGCCAAATTTGGTTCCGATATCTTGATTAGTTTTCGAGTTATATGAAAAAATGTAAAGTAGCCCCCCTCCCCCCTTCCTATCATCCCACTGAGAGGAGGGAGGGGTACCTAATATTTATAGAAATATTCCTCGTTCCCAAATACCACCCCATGTCAAATTTTATAAAATTTGATTGATTGGTTCTCTAGTTATGCAAAAAATTATCTTTTGTTTTAGAGGCCCCTCCCACCCTTTATGAGAGAGGGAGGGGTCTCAAACCACAATAGGAACCTTTCCCGGCCTCCAATACCTCCACCTGCCAAGTTTCACGCAAATCGGTTCAGTAGTTTCCGAGTCTATAGGGAACAGACAGACAGACAGACAGAAATCCATTTTTATATATATAGATGGAGGCGTTTGCTTTGTAACAACATCACGTATGAATGGTCGGTCGAAATGAAGTGAATTTTGGTATCCGAGAGTTTTCTCGGGCCAGAGATAGTTTGTATAATAGTTTCGAGACTTTTTATGGAAGGGGGGTTCCTATAAAAATCAACTAGAAACGGGACAAAACTCGAACAACTTCAAGACAATTTTCATGCAAACTGATTCACGAGCACGAAGAAGTTAAAGAACTGTAAACATTTTCCAACAATTTATTAAGTAACGGGTAAAACGAAGTTTACCGGGTCAGCTAGTTTCTAGCTAAATTTAAATTTCGAAAACCCACCCATGGACGGGTCCTTCGCAAGGGCCTGAAATGTTCCAACATGTCTGGTTGAGTGTACATTCTGAGAATTTTTTTCTGGAAATTGATTTATTCTGGGATTTGATCATTCTGCGGTATTAGTCATCCTGGGGAAATATCATTCTGGGTAAAAGTTTTCGGGCAAGAGATGCAGTCATAACTTGCAGTCCGGTAAATAGTTTTCCGGTAAATGGAATTCCGGTAAACAGTATACTGTTTACGAGTTTTGATCACCGCCAGTTGTTGTTATCTTTTTAAGTTGATATTTTTCGGTGATCACCGCAATCACCGAAAAATATCAACTTAAAAAGATAAAAACAGTATACTGTATACCGTATACTGTATGGGTATAAACAGTATACTATAACCATTATAGTTGTTATTAGTTGAGGAGGCAAATGATATTTGCCGAAGTGCCATAACTGGCAACACTGTTTCAAAAATATGTTGGATGTATACTTATTTTAAATAATTGTTTTTTTTTATATACAAAACAAGTGATACTAAATATGGCACTTTCCCAAAATGTTAACCCAGCATCAAATGGTTCTTTGTGTGCTAAGCTGATTGATACATTTCCTTAATCAACTTGACAGTGCATTCTCGGATTCTGATTCCAGTTCAAAAAATTTTCCCATTTGAATGCGAGTGGAAAATACTACGCGATCCGATACCCACTACATAACAAGCCGTGCTAAACAAATTCTTCGAATCCACAACCCACTACTAATGGCAAATGGTCACTCGTGCGTAGAACGTTCAATCAATACAATAATTATTCCATTTATCTTCGAAACCGCACTGTCGCTAAAAGCCCACTCACGTTTTCGTATGAATTATTAATCATAGCTAACACCATCCACCCCAAACGTCGCATATATGTATGGATGTGGGTTCCCAGGATGTGCGAAAGGCCCGCGGAGGACTCGGAATAAACTTTTCCCATCTGTAAAGACGACACGCGGCGCGGGCGGCATCGATATGGTCGTTTTGCCTAAATAGCCTCCGTTTGGGTTCTGCGGGCAAGGCTGAGCGTCGAGGGTCGGATCAACTTTTCGGGGTGCGGTTTTTGCGGTAACACCGTTTCAGCACGATGAGCCGGATTTCTCCCCGGAAAAAAGGCGTGATCCCACGCACAAGACAAAGGACACGCAATCATCTTTCTTCCCTAGCCTCAAACAACTTTCTCTTTGCTAGTCGGCAAATGCGGCACGCACACGCATGGCGGACATTAAAGCGCGCACCCCCACTTCTTTGAAATATCTACCCGTTGGCCCGCAATTAGTCATAATTCTCGGGGCAGGTACATACCTACTCCGGGAGCCTTTCGTCGGATCGTCCCCTTTTTATTTAGATGGCGAGGATTTACCACCATTGCCCAGTTTTCTTCCTTTTTTTGTTGAAAAGCTGGGACGTCACGTGCCCGTTCCTGACAACTTTATTCGAAATAACGTTCCATAATTGACATATTTTATTATTATAATAGATTATGAGAGCACATGGTACTTGCACAATGTTGCACGTTTTAGAAATATATATCCGTAGATAATTTGGAGCTCATAAATAACAGCATTCGCTTTCATGAAAATGCTCGGTCCGGACACTTCCGGTACGTTAAATAACCAATAACTTACCTATTATTATGGAGGAAATATTCTTAATACAGTACTCGCTCATTAATCAAAATTTTTAATCGGACAAGCCTGGTAATTGGACATTTTTGGGAGCTGATTTCAAAACCAGTTTAACTATATAATCGGTCGTTTTGTTGATCAAATTCCAAAAATTCAAGTTGTTACAAAAAAAAAATACTAATCGGACGTATTCCTGTCCCTAAATCGATGTCTTAAAACTCATTTGTTTTAGCTTTTAGCACTATTTATTACCCAACCTTCAATATTATATCAATTATTGTAATAAAAGGTAGTTTTTTGAGTCAAAACTTTTGTCTAAAATAATGTTTCTGTCAAGGCATCGGATGTCAAGCAATCGGATGTTTTCTCAGTAGGACGCATCCTTCGGTCCCAACAGCGTCCGATTATCGAGCTAGTACTGTACTTGAAATTATACACACTCAACCGAAAAGGAAAAGTTAAATTCACCTGGATTTTCACGTAGGCGCTCATTACGTGAACTTTTACTTGGTTTACGTGAGGCACTTAGTAGCCAATACAAAATCACTTGATGCTTACGTGAAATACACATAGTTGTAAGCTGTCAAAATAAATACACATCTGATTCACGTGAAAATTCAGTGATCGGCTTGGTATAAAAGAATTTGGTGGATTCTAAGAGATGTTCACGTACTTCTGAATAGCATATTCACGTAAAATCTATGTGGAAAGGGTTCAGTACTCAATATGGCGCGGACCTAAAAGTTCGTGCTATCAGAAGAAGTAATTTAATAGTGATAGAGAAGCTGATTTTACGTAAGTAGTAAAAATTTGATTGTGTGCTCGTTATTAACATATTTTGCTAATTTCAGATAACTCGAACGCTAGGACGGTAAGGCAACCAAGGCAACAAAAATGCCATTTCCGCTTCGATGTTATGTGAAAAGTGAAATAAAGTGAAGTGAAAAAAGTTTCAATCCTGTATTAGAAATAAAAAAGTGCATCGTGTATTTCAAATAATAAAATGTCCTGCAAAATCATCACATTTTTTATTAAAATGTATTACAATGAAATCTACGTGAATCGCGGAAGCAGAACGAATCCCTATCCACATTCGATCTACGTTGATTTCACATACAACTCATATGAAAGTTACGTGAATTCTGCTTGCTACGCGAGCTCTGTTTGCTACCTGAAATTCACGTAGGTTTCATGTGATTTTCATGGTGGCAAAAATCCATGTATATTTTCACGTAGCGTTCATGTGAAGAGTTTTTTCGGTGCAGGCAATTGAGCATTATTGGACATCCAAATCAGGGTTGGTAAAACACGCCCGTCACGCTTGACCCGACTAGTTTTGTTTCATCAAACGACCGGCACCGTACTCAATTGACGGAGCCTCACTACTCGCATGACGGATAAAGCACGACAACAATCAACATTTCTCCGTCATGCGACTGGCGAAGCGACACATGGTCAAATTTCTCCTGAGAGTGACTGGCAAAGCTCTTTAAACTTCGATCGGCTGCTGACGGCAGGTACAACAGAGAGCAACAATAGCAATAAAAACCTGAAAACGGGCTTGCTGGCAACAATAATAATAAAAACGTTTCTTTTTCGTCTTCTGTTCGGTCGACGACTCGTTCGAATGCGATGCTTGACTATGATTTTTTTTAACTTCAAACGACTGGGGGTTGAGTGACTGGAGAACGAAGTGACTGGCGTATAAGGAACAGTCAATTGAGTTTGACGGACCAAGAGGCTCAGCAGTCACAGTCATTTGACTAATGACGATGACTGATGCCAACCCTGATCCAAATGAGTGCCAAAATAAAAATAAGTAGATATTTGATAAGTATTAAGGTCTGTGACAACCAGGGGTGCCAGGTCGTTTCGACAAAAATCAGGACATCGCGAAGCTAAAAATCAGGATTTTTCAGGACACCTCTGGATTCTTGAAAATATTAAGGATTTCTTCTTAAATTGCATAAATAAAGGCGCATTACGTGCTGTAAAAGCCTTGATTTATGCAACAACAGTAAGCAGCTTCTTGGCTGGCCTGTACTTCATATCGAAAAACACAATTTAAATATCATCGCTTAACCGAAGATCACCATCTGTTGAATGGGTTAATATATTTGATATTACCTATTTAATTGATTTTCTTATAGTTTAACTACAAATTCGATTATATTAAAGAAGTTTTTATGAAAATCAGGACATTTTAGGAACCAATTTTAGAAAATCAGGACAAATCGAGAGTTTTTGAAAAATCAGGACGGTCTCTCGAAAACTAGGACAAATCCTGATAAATCAGGACACCTGGCACCTCTGGTGACAACAACACGTGCTGAAAAACAAACAATCAAAAATGACTATCGCTCAACCTACATATGTGGTAGTTACTAGCTAAGATTGTCAAGATTTATCGCGATAATGTTAATGTCAAGGAAGTGCTAGTGATTGAGTGTAGATTGGAAATTGTGCAAATTTAGAATGCAGCATACGCAATCAGCATACGCTAGAAGAAATAACAGTAGACACCGCCAGATTGCAGCACCTGACTCGCGTTATGGAGCCAAAGTTGAACGCAGCAGAAGAAGTTGGATGCTATGTTGTTGAAGAGAGAACGGAAAACACACTCTCATGGACTGATCAGTTTACCGATTCCTTTAACTCTCTCCATGTTTGATCATTCCTCATTTCCCGAAAACCAACAACTCTTCGCGCAACTCCCTCCCCTGTAGAAACTGATGAGTAGAAGCCCTAATCATGCTCTCTAAAGTTTACCAGCCTGAATCAACATAGGAGTTTATTTCCGGTCCCTAGTTCGTGATCATACTTTTTTCCGTAATTAGCTGTCAGCCGATGATTCCAAACAGTATTTGCATTCCCTCCTATGACTGTACTGACATGACTTTTGGAAAAAGTTCAATTTTTGGGTAAAGATTCACCTACCGTCGCAATTTTGGACATCGATTTTTGTCAATTTGTTTGGTGTAATTTTCCAACTAGACTACCACTTCTCCAGCATCGAATAAAGCGTACTGTGGTTTCGGTATTGCACGCTGATGCCTGTGCGAAATTTACGATAGAGTATCGTGTTCACATTCCCATTTAGATCGACTGAGTGATAACCGAAGAAGGTTCGACGGTTGATGACCTATTTTATTCTGGTTCCGACCGATATAAAAATCATGGTCAAAGTGCTGGATGTTCACCAGCGGCGAATTTGGTGCAAGGGAATAGAATATGTTACTTGTCGGATATTTCTGAGCGACCTTTTCCGACAGTTCTCTTTGTGGATACCATCAGGTTCATATAAATTAGGCAATCGAGCACGCTGCTCTAAATGCGCTTAGATTTATCGTTCTTATTTTTATTTTTATTTTTATTTTATTTACATGGTGTTTCGTCTCACGACATATCCTGATGATCAATTTTCATCCAATATACTTGATCTATCCACCATCTGGATACTGGGTTCGACTTAGAGTCGCGCAAGCTTGTGGTTCATCCCTCGCCTCCACACTCCGTTCTCCTGCATGCCGCCAAAGATTTTTTTTTTTTTTTTTTTAATATGTCTTTATTAGTCTTTTAATCATTACATTTAAGTTACATTATTAAAGTTAAATTAAAGTGTTCAGATCAATTATGATCAGTTCAACTCTTTGATACAGTTAATTTTAAACATTGTTTATTTGATTTAAATTTGCTTTAGCAATAAATAATTTGATTTAAAGGAGAATATCCTGTTAAGCAAAAAAAAAAAGAAAAAAGATGTATAAACTTAATCCTAAATCCTATAAACTAACTTAATTGTAAAGAAAACGAATCTCTGCGATGGAAGACTGCATCGATTTGCCTCTGAAGTTGGAGATGATTTTGTTGGCCATCTCTTCGATCGATTCTATGCCTGCAATCCGATGAAGATCTTCGGTGCTGTGCCAAGGTGGAAGCCGCAAAATCATTTTCAGAACCTTGTTCTGAATCCTCTGGATGGCTTTCTTCCTCGTCGCGCAGCAGCTAGACCAAATCGGAACTGCATACATTATCGCTAGTCGGAAGACTTGCTTGTAAATAAGCATCTTATTTTTCAAGCAAAGTCGGGATTTCCTGTTGAGGAGAGAATAAAGAGATTTAGTGTATTTATTGCATTTAGATTGAATATCTTCAATGTGATTTTTAAAAGTAAGATTCCGATCAAGTGTGAGTCCCAAGTACTTCACGTGATCAGACCATTCTAATGAAACCCCATTAAAAGTTATGGAATGATTTTCATTAGGTTTTAAAAAAATTGCTCTTGGCTTATGGGGAAATAAAATAAGTTGAGTTTAGGAAGCGTTAGGAGAAATTTTCCACATTTTCAAGTAATTCAAAAAGGAATTTAAATTTTGTTGCAATCTATTGCGTACCACCCGTAAATTTCGACCTTTGGCTGAAAGCAAAGTATCATCAGCAAATAATCTTCTACCTTTTCCTTCTGGTACATCAGGAAGACCAGAAGTAAAAATATTGTATAAAATTGGCCCAAGTATACTGCCCTGAGGGACCCCAGCTCTAATGGGAGTCCTTTCAGAGCATGAATTTTGATAGCTTACTTGTAAGGTTCGGCTAGTCAAATAATTTTGAATAATTTTGGTGAGATATACAGGAAAATCAAATCGAGCTAATTTAGCTACTAAACCTTTGTGCCAAACACTGTCAAAAGCTTTTTCAATATCAAGAAGAGCAACACCAGTTGAATAACCTTCAGATTTGCTAGCGTTAATCATATTAGTTACACTCAAAAGTTGATGTGTAGTAGAATGTCCATGACGGAAACCAAATTGTTCATCAGGGAAAATAGAATTCTGATTAATGTGAATCATCATTCTATTCAAAATAACTCTCTCAAATAGTTTACTTAAAGAAGGAAGCAAACTAATTGGTCGATAACTTGATGGCTCTGAAGCACTTTTTCCAGGTTTCAAAATTGGAGTTACTTTGGCATTTTTCCATTTATTGGGAAAATAAGCCAAGTGAAAACATTTGTTGAAGATTTTAACTAAAAAATTTAAAGTGCTTTCAGGCAACTTTTTAATAAGAATATAGAAAATGCCATCTTCCCCCGGAGCTTTCATATTTTTAAATTTTTTGAAAATCAATTTAAGTTCATCAATATTTGTCTCACAAGAACTTTCAAACATATGTTGCTTTGAAAGAATATCATCAAATTCTAGGGAAATTTGAGCGTCAATAGGACTTACAACGTTTAAATTAAAATCATGAGCAGACTCAAATTGTTGGGCTAATTTTTGAGCTTTTTCTGAATTAGTTAAAAGAAGTTTATCCCCATCTTTCAAAGTAGGAATTGGCTTCTGGGGCTTTTTCAGAATTTTAGTTAATTTCCAAAATGGCTTTGAGTAGGGTTTTATGTCCTCTACTGCTTTAGCAAAATTTTCATTACGAATGAAATTTAAACGACGTTTGATCTCTTTGTGAAGGTCGCAATAAATAAATTTTAAATAAGGATCCCTAGTACGTTGATATTGGCGTCGACGAATGTTTTTCAGTCGTATCAAAAACTGAAGATCATCATCAATTAAAGGTTGATTAAACTTATGTTTAACTTTAGGTATTGAAGCGGCTTTAGCATTGACTATTGAAGTTGTCAAATTTTCTATAGCCAAATCAATATCTTCTATTGAATTCAGTGGAACGTTTACATCTAAATTACGTTCAATAAAATTCATATATCGCTCCCAGTTAGCCTTTTGAAAATTAAAAGTTGATTTTAAAGGGTTTTCAATGGGACTTTGGGATAAAGAGAAAGTTACTGGAAGGTGGTCTGAATCGAGGTCCGCATGAGTAACTAATTGACTACAATGCTCGCCTAAATCCGTTAGAACCAAATCAATTGTGGAGGGATTTCTAATTGAAGAAAAACAAGTATGCCCATTAGGATATTCAACAGTATAATAACCTGCAGAGCAATCATTAAACAAAATATTCCCATTAGAATTTGATGAAATATTATTCCAAGATCGGTGTTTTGCATTAAAGTCACCAATAATAAAAAATTTAGATTTATTTCTGGTGAGTTTTTGTAAATCTCCCTTCAAAAAATTTTTCTGTTCACCGCTGCATTGAAAAGGCAAGTATGCGGCAACAATTATAATTTTCCCCATAGAAGTTTCTAATTCAATTCCAATTGTTTCTAAGACTTTTGTATTGAAAGTAGGAAGAAGTCTAAATTTGAGACGACTATTGATGACAATAGCTACACCCCCACCTTGTCGATCAAGTCGATCATTCCGTAAAATTTTAAAGAAAGCATTGCTTTTCAAGTTATTGTCTGGCTTTAAAAAAGTTTCAGTGATGGCAGCAATATGTATGTTTTGAGTTTTCAAAAATAAAAAGAATTCATCTTGGTTAGCCAGCAAAGATCTAGCGTTCCAATTCATAATATTTAAACATCTATTTGGATCCATGAGGGAATCGTAAAGTCATAATAATTTTGTTAGCATAATTAAAAGAAGTTTGAAAAGCTTCAAACATTGAATTTGCTTTCAACATAAGTTGCATCATTTCCATTAAATTTTGATGCAAAAATTTTAATTTTTCCTCAGTAATCTCACCCAAATCAACAAAATTGTTAGGATCAGAAAATGAAGGAGAAGAACAAGTATTTGAATTTCGGGGATTTTCCCAAGCCTTCGCATGAACGTTGAGACTTGGTTTTTTCCCATTTTTATTAGTTAAACCTGAAGAGGGAATCCCATTTTCAACCACCTCTGAGAACGATAAACAACGAGTCTGGGGCGCAGATTCAGCACAGGTAACATTAAAATCACTTCGGGTATTACCCAGCCGTGATTCCAATGTAGGCCGAGGCTGACTGCGAACAGGCAGGTTGTTTGCCGGCCCGACGTGTGAAGACGAAAAAGAGGAAGGAGGAGAAGAAACTTTTCTGGAAACTTTGGGATTTTTCCTAGAAGCAATAATTTTTGCCCTGATGGGACAGTCTAGAGAATTCGAGGAATGATTACCTGCGCAATTCGCACACTTAAAAAATTCTGTTTTTGGCTTATCACCACCAAAAAGGCATTTAGATTTTTCATGATCGAATGAGCCGCAAAACATGCATCTGGCATTCATTCTACAATTTTTAGTGCCGTGACAAAAAGCTTGACAACGACGACATTGCGTAATATTTTGTAAAAAAATGGTAGTAGATTTACGAAAAGGTTCAAATTTTACTCGACAATGAAACATAAGACGAGCCTTTTCCAGAATTTTTAAATTATTAACCTGATCCTTTTTAAAATGGATCAAATAAAGTTCAGGAGCAAAACCAACACTACTGGTATTATTCGTGTTGGTTCTTTTCCTCATTTGAATTACTTGAATTGGAGAAAAACCTAACAAAGAATTTAATTCAGCTGTGATCTCATCCGGTGTCTGATCGCCAGTAAGACCACGAAGTACAACTTTAAATGGACGATCACTTCTAGTGTCGTACGTAAAAAATTGGTGTTTTTTATTATTCAAATAATTTAAAACCTTTTGAAAATCATTAAAAGATTCCGCCAATATACGAGCAGTTCCCCTTCGACCGATCTGAAAAGAAATCTTCACATCCTTGACGGAAGTGACGATTTCTTTTCGAAAGGCATTGAAGTCAGGAATCGTGACCGTTATTGGTGGAATCTTTTCGTTTTTAAGAGTATAAGAAGAAGAAGGTTTCTTAGTACTCTTATCAGAATTAAATATGAATATTTCCTCATCACCGATGTTATGAAGGACATCGAATGAATTGGAAATTTCAACTTTTTTGGCAGATGGCCCTGGATTAGGTTCAGCAATCCGTTTTCTTCCGGTCCTTGAGCCGGCCGAAGACTTCCCCATGCTGGAAAGAAAAGAGAAAATATGAATAAAAGAAAATGAAAATAATTTTAGCACTGAAAAGTGCTGATTGAAATACAGGTAAGGAAAAAATAAATAATGTAAAATGTTCCTGCAGGTACACAGCAACGATACGATGCTCCGGCGTACGTGTTGACGGCTCAACGGTACAGATGGAAGTAGCCGCCAAAGATGGTTCTTAACACTCGTCGCTCTTATACTCCGAATGTTCGCAGGTCCTCCTCGAGCAATATCCATGTCTCGTGCCCGTGGAGAACTACAGGTTACACTTTGTGTGAGAGCTAAGTTTTCTCGACCGCAGTTGCTTGTGGAGTCCATAGTAGGCAAGACTTCCGCTGATCATTCGCTGCCGGATCTCATGGCTAGTGTCATTGTCTGCGGTCACCAGTGAGTGAGTCGAGATAGACAAAGTCTTCGAATATCTCCAGCTCCTCGCCGTCTATCGTGACCTTGTTATTACTGGACAAGTGGGCTCGGTCGGTCTCGAATCCGCAGGCCAGCATATACATATATCTTCTTGGACGTATTAATCATTAACCCAATCCTTCCTAATTTACGTCTTAGTTTGCGGTAGATCTCTTCCAGCACCGCAGATGATCTGCCGACTATATCAATGTCGTCGGCAAAGCAGATAAGTTGACTGGATCTGTTGAAGATCGTGCCCGGCATTTCGCCCACCGCTCGTCGAATAACACCTTCTAGCGCCACGTTGAACATCATGCAGGATCCCTTGTCGAAGCCCCCTACGCGATTCGAATGAACTCTACAATTCACTCGAAATCCACACTCAGCACTGCGTTCCATCCATCTTCGCCTAGATCAGTTTGGTCAGCTTCCCGGAAAAGCCGTTCTCGTCCATGATTTTCCATAGCTCGTTACAGTCGATCGTGTCGTATACGGCTTTGAAGTCGATGGATGAATGATGCGTAGGGACTTGGTGTTCACGGTATTTTTGGAAGATTAGCCGTAGTGTGAAGATCTGGTCCGTCGTAGACCGTCCCTCCATGAAGCTGGCCTTATGACTCACGATCCACGAATCTGTTTGCGTATGGCGTTAGGCGGTGGAGTAGGATTTGGGATCACGCACTTCTGCATATTTCCCAAACTATAAAAACTGTTCCAAGCTCGTGTGTTTTGCCGCATCTCTGGTAGATGGCGTGACCATCTCGGAACGCACTCTCTTCCAGTCTACCTCCCGCAGCGCTACGATGTTAAATTTGCGGCTCTTCAATTCGTTTGAGAGCAAGTGTGTAAAGTCCATGAAATTTAGACATCGGCAGCTCCGTGTTCCAAGTTTCGCAGAAGTTTGAAGTACTTGGGGTCTTGAGGAAAGTAGATAATTAGTTTAAAACTTCTTTTTAAAATTTTTAAGGTTTTTTCAAAAAAATGCAAAAAAAATTTAAATGATTTTTACCTATTTTTAAAAGTTATTTTAAAAAAAGCACATAGAAAAAAAAAATGAAAAAAAAATGAATATTGGAATTAAGGGCTTCCAAATTAATCATAACAAGTTTTTAAATTCTTTAAACCTTAGAAAAATGTAAAATTTGTAGTCTCTTGAAATTTATCAAAACCCTTTTGATTGTGAAGTTAAGCATTGAGAAGAACAGGAAACAAATATTCATGAGAAATTTCATGAAAATATTTAATTTGAGCATAAAATTAGCAATGAACTTAAACTATTTTTTAATAATAACCGATATTAGTAAGAAAGTAATGGATGGTAGGTTTAAGGTTTTTTTTTTTGCTTATTCTATTGACCATTGTGAGTATTAAACACCTGTCACATGCTTTCAACTTGTTGATGTGCCAAATAATTATTATTCTTTGATGCATGAACTTCGAAGTTATAATGGTTGGTTTGAAAGTTCTTAATAAAAACCCATTGTTAAGGTAGGATTTTTGTGTGTCAAGATTTTAGTTTGAATACAAAAGGTTTATTGAATCTCAAATCTAAACTTACTATACAAAAAAATATGTTTAAATTCGTGAAGGTCATATAATTTCGTAAAATGAAATGTTTTTGGCTTATAGTGACTTAGGAAAAAGTTCCGCCGGAGGCGAGCCAATTTTCTGACATACTTGTTTAAACTTAATTTTGAACATCTTTAGGGATAAGAAAAATTTTTGGATACAATAGCAAATTCATTTCTTAATTTGAAAAATTTTACTTGGAGAAAATCTCCTTGGGAGGGGGGGGGGGGGGGGGTTAAACCCCTAAACCCCCCCCCCCCCCCCGTTCGCACGGCCTTGCTATAATGTATATGAAACGTATAACAAAGTTTGTTAAGAAATATATCAACAAAATGTTTGCTGGGTTTGCTCATCATTCCAGAAAACGAAGTTTGCAATGTATGTGTAATGTACTTAAAAATTGATTAAAATCGTAAATAAACAGTTTTGCTTAGATATTTGATTGAATCGGTGAAAAGATGTCTTCCTTTAAGCATAAAAAAATCAATTCTCCCCAAAAATCAAATAAAACTGGAAGGCTACAACTTGCAGCAACATCACAATATTCAGGATATAATTTTAACAACCCCCATTTATGTCATTCGAGCAATCAGTCCCGGTCGAACCACCTTTTCCATTCATGAACAGGACAGATAAAATTTCAATCCCCCAAAGAAATCATCCATCGGCAAAATCACTTTATCGCCGAAACTCATCTGTGTCTGGTGCAGAGAGTGCTCTTCATCGTCGTCGGTCTGATGCCTGTTTGGCTGGCTGGTCCTCGTTTTTCATATCGAATTCGACAAGCATAATTCCGAGCATCCGTTTTGGGACAGCATAGATCCCGGCACCCCTTTTCCACCGAAAATATTTTCCAAGAGCAGCGGGCGCGCGAGTGTATTACATTCGTTCGAACATTCTTGCGCCCCTAAATGTATACCGGAGTTCTTGTTTTTCATCTACGTTCGCTGCCGTTTTTTCTACTTTATTTTCGCCGGAATGCTGCCAGACATTCGCTCAGGTTAGATTCCAGATAGAATTACCTACATCGGGGAAGGTGCCGCAAACTTGTCAACGAGGATTTTTTTCTTCTTTCTATGCATACATATCTATATTGGTAAAGTTATTTTTCCCTTCTGTTCAACTTTGCTAACAATTCGATTCGTTTATCTGTGACATGCTGCGGGAAAAGGTAATATGTATGTACTGTGAAACTCTAATGTTCTCCTCTTTCTAGGATGAGTTTTGGTATCAATGTTTTCAGTTGTTCATATTTCAGTTTCTGCTGCAAATTTTTACTGGTTTTCGTCAGATAAAGGACTAATAGCTGATAAGGTTAATATCGTTTCAGAATTCAAATTCAAGTTTAGAAAAGCCGAATCTTTAGTTATTCAGGAAAATAATTTAAGTGTGCTAGTTTCTAAACTACGGATTGCCGGTTCGGTATTCATGGTTTTATTTCAAGTGGCCTGGTTTGCTCCTAAATAAGCCTGAAATATCACACCCATATTGCTGGTCGGTCTTCAATTGCCGTCTCTCCGCAATAAGTAATATGCAAATTCCAGCCCTAAACCATCAACTCAACGGCCGGAACCCAAGATTACTTCCACTTGACTTATTCCTATAAACCGAAACCAGGAAGTAAAAAGTTACTCGTCAGATTTATGTTTTCCACATACATCTCTACAGCTCTAGGGTTCCCCAAATTTCGACATTTCCATATCACAAACAGTGAGCTTTAGCTTCTCTAGTTTTTTTCCTTCCTTGACGCCTAAAAGCGGACCGTATTCTAGAAAATGGTGATTTGCTGCAGGTAGACTTTTCTTTTTGCATTATCATTATCAAGACGGGTAAGAAAATGTATCATTTTTTGGAACACCACCCCTCCGCCTTTCCTTTTGATTTTCGGCTCAAAATTTCCCCGGTTCAATTTATTTTGCTTTCCCCTGCCAGGACAAGTTAGATGTTACGTTTTTCTTGCCTCTTCGTAAAACCTGACTGGCCCTGGACGTATGGGCGATAAAAGGGGAAATTATGGACGGGAATAAAATTATGTAAATTATGAACAACGAGCATCTCGGGCTCGGGATTTTGCATTTCGTCGTCCTGGCGCAGCAAGTTCCGTCCAATGGCGCTGGCAAATGGTGTAAAAGTAAAAAATCGGTTTTCTTCCAGTTCGGTAATAATTCCTGTATTTGGCAGTGTGCCGTACCGCCGATGACGAAAAAGTGGCCACAAATATGGATAATTTTGTAGGCACTTTTTGCGTTGCGTTGCCTCTTGTTTTGACCATGATTGATGGGAAGGTGGATTTGTTGAATTATTTTATCAGATTTTATCTTTACAAATTCATTGCATCCTTTTAAAAATGTTCTGGTAAAAGGGTTGGTTTCCAATTTTTTTACCGTACCAGATTTTGGGGGATCAGTTCTCTCGAAGAGCTTTGTAGTTTATTCGAAAATTCGAAGGAAGGGAATTTCATTCTGTTTGATATGAAAAGATCTAAAGCAATAATATTTTCAAGGTTCAGTGTATGACTTCAATCTGAGTCCTCCAATTTTTCCTTTTTTATTTTGATTTTTTTTTTAATGAGCTATCTTAGAACGTACTGATTACTAAGTAATTTTGCACATTAATTACATTTTTTTTCGTTAGGCAAACAGATTGATTTTGTTTGTCGACTTATTGCTGAGCTTTGTCAACCAATACGGTAATTTATGTTAAAACGATTTGAAGATTCAACCAAATTATAAATGTATTTTAGCTTGAACCGAACAAAATGAAAAAGTTTGTTTCAATAAATCACAGAACTATTTTGTTGTGTTAACATTTTTCACTTTAATGAGACTAAGTGCCCTTAACTCGTCTCGTTTGAGTCTTGTTTGAGAGATGTCATGTTGGTAGCTTTCTGAGAAAGTTTACTACCTTTAAAATCTCAATGTATTCTGGAATTTACATACAATAAAACGGGTAATTTAATTCAGTCGTTTTGATCATAGAATTCCGATAAAATATCAAACATTTTTCTAATAATTCCGATTACTGATTACTTTTCGTTGTGGTGGTTTAAACAGTGAATAAAAATAAATTGATGCTTACAGATATTTCAAGAGTTTAATCAACATTTTCTTTTTCTTCCAGGTAAACCACATGGACGTTGCTGATATGTTCCCAAATGATATGATAAGTACCAAAAGCTCTAGCTTCGCTGATTTTGTCAAATATGTTGTGGAAATCTTTTTTTTATTTTTTTTTGTTATGTATGATTTTATACGATACATAGGTACTAGCTGACCCGGTGTGTTTGCTACACCTTCCAAAAATAAATGTAATTTGTTAAAATTTATTTAAATTTACAATTTTATTGGCATTATTTTAAATCAAAACTCAACAAAATTCAGAAGCAACAACTTTAAAATGAGAGCTTCAACTGATGAAGATGATTTCATATTATTTACTGAAAATTTATCTCCAAATTTGTTTTTTTAAAGATTAGAAATTTAACTCTGTTTTTAAAGCTTCGTGATTACTTAAATTATGCCAAATTTATATTTCATTTAAATGGAATCTCCACCCTTTTCCCAGAGTGGGAAGATTACGAGTTTCCATAAAAAAACATTTGTTACATTTATTTAATAAATTTCCGAGTTAAGCCAAATACCGTACGCAAAAAACCTCTCTCTTAAAATTTGGTTCCTTTTTCGATAAGTTTTTTTTTATGCCAGAAAAAAACTTACATGAGAGCTCCTCCCCATCTTTTCCCATTATGTCACCCACTTCTAGAAGGAGATAGGCTGATTTAGCCGGCTCTAGTTTACATATTTTTTTTAAATTGAAATATAAAGATTGGAGTTGGAATTGGAATTTATTGCATATTGTAGAATTTTGGAAACCGCGTAAAAATTTTGAAACTTGGTCCAAAGATGTAAAAATATTTGATCTAATACCAGGCAAAGTTTTGCAAAATCGATGAACGAAATAAAAAATGCTGCCGGATTGAAAATGAGGTTCATTATCGCCTAGCAGACGATTTCATTATTTTTGGACGGATGTTTATATGGAAAACATCGTAATCTATGTATTCTTGGTTTTTTCTTTCACAAAACCATAATTTATTACAAGAATGTTGTAAATCGACAGGAACTTCATTCTTGCTTTGCTTAGAAATAGAAATTGTTCCAACAGAGCTGGTATTGAAACACAAGAGCGAATAGAATATTCGCGTTAATTGTGGATCAAATTTGTTTTCCGGTATAATTAGCAGGTCATTTCAAAACTCCGTTCCTCTTATTTTGAACCCTGTTGAAACATTTTCTCTTTCGAAACAAAGTAAGACTGATGTTTTTAGCAATTTACAACATTCTTTATGATAAATTTTGGTTTTGTGAAAGAAAAAACCAAGAATACATGGATTACGATGTTTTCCATACAAACATCCGTCCAAAAAAGAATGAAATCACCTGCTGAGCGATAATGAACCTCATTTTCAATCCGGCACCATTTTTTATTACGTTCATCGATTTTAACGAAACTTGGCCTGATATTAGATCAAACATTTTTACATCTTCGAACCAAATTTCAAGATTTTTCAATGAAAATTGTTAAAGATACAGCAAGTTTAGTGAAGCGATTCCAAATTTCCCTTTTTTTACGGGAAAAGCTGTATCTTTGATTCCCGTCATTGTAAAAATTTCAAATTTTGTAGAGTGTTAGTTGGATAGTTGAACTAGATTGTGTGAAATTTTCATGAAAACAAATGAAACTAGAGAGAAATGGCAGCTTGTAAAAGTTGGAAGTGGGTGCGCAGCTTCACGCGATTTCATTCTTTTTTGAACGCAACTGTAATTCAAAATTTTATCTAACGACTTTGTCTGTTCGATAATTGGAAAGGAGATGTTCAAAAAATGAATGGATCGAAAAGAAATAATCTATTAAGGCTAAGATGGTTTTATGCATTAATTTTATTTTCTGGTAATTTTCATGTAAAAATCACTCAAAACGTTAAATGAATGTTCTATTTTTAATGTCAATCTCAATTTTCAAAAAAGGACACCGGGGCAAGTGCAAACGAATTTCTCCATTCTTCAACTTCCTTACAACTTGGAAAAATATGAATATTTACAAAAAATATCAGTTGCATCATCAAATAAGTTCTCAACTTTTTCAGTTTTCTCTTTGAAAGTAGAAGATTTATAAATGTTGACAATAACAATTATTTAAGTTTATTACCCAATTTATAGGGATTTGTGAAAACACATAGCTTATTTTCAGTGTGAATTTTCAGTGTAAAGGCTTTAAAATGAATTTAATATTTGATTCTGTTTGTTTGTTTTATCCAGTTTCATTGATTTATCTGCAGTTTTCCTGCAGTACAATTTTATGTTTGGTACACTACTTTTACTGAATACTGTTTAAAGCAAAAGAATTTCATCAACAAAGACATTTAAGAATTTTGTATGTTCGCTTCAGTGCCAACACACGAGATACCCCTTCTGACCTTTTTAACATAATGAATAATTTTGAAAATAAAATTCTTAAATGGCCGATGTTTGCACATGCCCCACCGTGTGAGTTGACAGGAGGGAAAATTATGTTAAACACTTTAAGGTTATATTAAAATTTATTTGAACAAATTGGCTTCCAGATGAATAGCAGTTCTAATAACTCACTTTTCAAAAAAGAAGCGGAACAATCGTCATTTTTATGCTGCCAAAATATGTAAAACACAAACAAACTTTTCATTTTAAGTACATATTTGAATTGACATGTTAGCGAATATTAGGGTGTTTTTTTTCAAAATTATTTAAAATAAAAAGTTTTCATTTTTATTTCAAATCCATTTCCAGTTGTACATTTGGGCCCAAACAACAATTTCTAAAAGGATTTTTTTAAAATTTTGTTTAACAGAGAAAAGCTGAACGTTTGAACTTGCTCTAGTGTTCCTCAAATGAAAATTCATTCGGAAAATGAATACCGGCAAACCGGACAAGGAAAGATGAAAAATGTTTTCGGATTTAAGGATGAACCCCTTCTAAAAGGGGTCGTACATACAAGACAAATATTGTTTTCGCGATATTGACGTTATTTTTCGTCGGATTGTGTTGCAAATTTGCACATGAGTGTTTTGAAAGACGAGCAATCGATTTCAGGTGCCAAATTTTATGTAAGGGTTGCCAAAGGGGTCGTCCTTATTAAATGTTCGCTATTTTTGCGATATTATTGAAAATTGGTACACGATAGCTTTGAGTGACGTGCAAGCTTAAGCTAGTTTTATAAGTTTTTCATTTTTGTATAAAATTTGAAAAATCGAGCAAGAAATGTACAAATTTTAATATTTTTCGATGCCCTAAAAAACTTTACTCAGTATGACGGATTGGCTTGATAATACTACCTACAAACATTTTTATTGGTTTCCTCATGCTGTACCAACACTGTTGGTGTAAAAATATTTTTCGAACAATTACTCAATTTTTTTAAATATAATTTTCATGATTTAGTTAGGTGTCTGAGGTAAAATGCAACAGAATGCAAATCAAAGAAACACCTTACAAATCTCATTTCCATGTGCTGGAATAGGATTGTTTTGCACCACGCGTTTGTAAACATTGAAATTTCATTCGTCCTGACATTTATTTTTATGATTTCAGCTTGTAAAATTTTTCGTAGTATTATTTAACCCCTATATGTATGTAACATCCTTATTTTCAGTAAAAATTTGAAAATGAGTTTTTACAGACCAAAAAATTACTGCAGTTGGTCTTTTCATGCGTAATGGTCTTTAAGGCATCGCAAATATATTAAAAGCTATAAATTTTCATACGTGTTCATAAGATTTTTCATTAAAAACAAAGTTTGTTGCAAGTTACCCCGTTTTCTAAGAAGAGCGAAAATCGCATGTTTTTAGAAAATTAAAAATAACTTCAGAAACCAATAATTATTCTAACTTCGCCAATTTGATGTTCCATCATCCTTTAAATTTTTGATGCATAAGGGTAGAATTTGCTGTGAACATAGATAAGTTTTTTTTTGAAGCCATTGAAGTTGAAAATAGTTGCATATTGCCTCACTCACCTTTTTTATTAAAATGCAGTTTATTTTACTGATAACTTTCAATTATTCACATGTCAGTCGTATCTTATCTATTTTAAATGAGACGCTCTTGCTCAGTTCATGTGTCTCTTCAATTCAAATGGACTTTTTTGTTCTTAAAATGTAAATGGCGCTTGATAAATCTTCAGTTAAGTATATTTGGACATTTTCAACAAAATTTTTTCGATCTACCTCTGTAGAAAACATTTTATTCATATTTCTGTTAAAAATATGAACCTCACAAAAGAGAAATGGATTGAAAAATTGTATAAAAATCTTTCTTTTTTTTTAACTGTCCGCAAAGTGTCATACTATTCTTTCATGTTCATCAGAACTAAGTTAATATTTTATAGACAACGAATTACATTATCACGAACTTAATATGGTATTATTTTTGAAAATCGTTCAATTGCTTTTGATAAGATCGTTAAAATACCAATCCGTATCACATCTATGGGTCATTAATTACCATGTGCTGTGTACAAATATTAGTGTTAGTATGTATCAGACAAAAAGAAGTTTTTCTGCTACTCTCTACCAAAGCAACCAAAAGTACCATATCTCACGTGCCTACGAAGTTCGAATTTCGTTGGACAAAGGTTCCAAAGGGAATTTGTACCGAATATTCTCGAATGCGAGCATGAAAGTTCCGAAAAGTTCCTTAAATAGCCTTTTTGTGACATGTCAATCATTTTCATTCAGTATAACTTGGACTTTAAGTTCCAAAAAGTTCCTCAAATAGTCTGGCGTCTACGCTGCTGGCTGCCCTTGCAGGTATTCTAGGGAAGCTCATTATCACTTCGAGTTTTAGCGGCTGGTAAGACAACACCTAGGCATGACCTCGTGGCAGCGTGTTTGGCTATCATCTCGAAGGGTCGCGGTTCAAATCTGGTATCAGGAATAGTTTCATTAGGTTGTTTGATTGCTTGAGTAAGCAAATAAATCAAATGTGTATCAGAACTGGCGTGCGTGCGGCATGTATCAAACAATGTCAAAAACAAAGCAATTAAGTTAGATGAATTGAAATGATAAGAGGAATAAAGATGGATGCCGAGAAACCGGCAGCACCACATGGGCTGGTGATGACCGAAGTAAGAGAGGAGAGAACAGATTTTTGTTTTGTTTTTGCTTGTTAAACGATGACTTGTGAGCTGATCAGAAGGCCGTTCAAATCTGTAATGGAACTTCAAAGTTTCAATTAGAACTTCAATTTTGGGCTGAATAAAACGAACTTCATTAATTCAGATTAATCACCGTGGTTTGTGTTTTGAAATTAATATTTCTTCTATCCTTCTATAATTTTCAATTCTTAAAATGTTCTCACTATGAGAACATAACATTCACCGATAAGGCCGTAAAAATTAATATCAAAATAAAACGAACTTCAGCACATTGATTATGCTGATTAAGCTGTGTTTGACCCTTTTGACGAGACTTTTGGTTGCTTGGGTAGACATTGCATATTTTAAGGCGCAATTTTCAAGCTTTTAGATAAATACAGTATTTTGAGTATTTTTAACAGATAATTACTAGATAAACATTAGTTATTGGACGGATATTAGTATTTACTTGATAACCAATGATCACGATCAATGCAGAAGAAAAATATATCTTTTTGGACTGTAGGGATTTCTTATAACATACATTTTGGAAAACTTATTGTTAAAAAAAATGAGAGTTTACTATTGCTTTGAAAATATGGCATTATGAAGTACATTTTATACTCTAACAACTAACATATTAGAATGAATATTTTCACTATAATGTTTTGATGTCAGAAACATTTTAAAGGATAAAAATAGATCTTCAAATAACATTTTGTTAAATTTTTCAAAAAAAAAAGATCAATAAATGAAAAAATATATATATTTTTAATTTATTGAAATAACAGCATTTTTGTTTTGTTCTATTAAGCACATTTTTCTAGAACATTTAATATTTGTAAGACATTCTTGTTTCGAGATATAGCGAAGGAATCAAGTATTCCCAAGGAGCAAGTATCCTTATCCCCCCTACTTTGTTGAGAGACAGAGACTTACACCGTTTCACGACAATTTTATATAATAGATTATCCATTTTACCGGATTAAAAACTGCCTTTAAAAGAATGAACAGCTTCCGACGGCTTTTGCAAGATATTGAATTTATTAGAAAGCGGAACAGTTTTCTAAGCAGAGAAAAAGCGATCTGTTAAGATTTTTAAGAGTGCCCACTTTATTTTGTCCATGTGAAAACTGACTTGACTACAGCTACGCTTAAGTATGAAGAACGTAATAAGTTTTTTGACAACATTGTTCACCAGTCGTTAGTGTTTTAGAAATAATACAATTCGTCAGGATATATAGAATTGATATTCCTTTTGTGAAGAATGATAAAGTTATTTCAACATTTTTATAGAAAGTGCGTACTTAAAATAACGGTGAGTTATTTTGAACCACGAAAAACATTCCGATCGACAGAATGTTTTTCTATGGCACTATCCAAACATCAATCATCCACCAACAGATCAGAACTCGTTCTGCCAACGAACTGCGATGATATGTAACGACAATATTTTGTTTCCTTCCCAAATCGATAACTCTCGAAAATGTATGAAGGAAAATATGATTGGCACTCTTGTTAGGAAAGTATATTGCTGAGCTTTCGGCAGTTTCATGTCGTCTACAATTTTTTACGAAGAATACTTCAAGCATTGTTGGAATTTGTAGTTGTGTTGTAGCAGTGAGAACAGTTTTATTTGTTACTTGGTGTGCAATTGAAATTTTAAATCACATCGAACTTTAACGTAATGTGTGATTTATTCTATAAAATACATTCAGCCCCCAAGAGGAATATACGAATCAAAAACATATTTTGCCTTTGCAAATAAAAATCCACGCACGTGTGTTTATAGCAGGTTCTTGATGCGAACATGAACCCAGCATCCAGTTTGGGTTGCAACATAATGTTGTGATTGGCGTTCAGCCACTGGCAATCACTTATTTACCTGTGCCCCAAGCTGAGGCAATCGAGCTTTGGACGAGGGAGGCGGGCGGGGTGTTTGTTGATTTCATATGGAACGAACGCCGAAGTCGTTAAACTCGAAAAGGTCCTTTATTATACGCGCAAATATACGCGACAGTCGGCATTACTCTTTAAACCATTCCTGGCTCTGCTCAGCAGTTGTATTGTAAACCATAAAGTCGATTCCTTTCCCATTGGCGATGCTGCTGGTGTGATTGACGGGGGAAAAGTTTCACTCGAATGGCTAAAAGTTGCAAACGTACACTTGCTACCTCTAGCCATAGTATACAGTTATGGGAGAATGAAATGTTTTGGTCCAGATCTTGTTTGCACTTGACAACTTTATGTAATACTAGCTGACCCGTTGTGCTTTGCTACACCTTCCGGAAATAAATGTAATTTGTAAAAATTTATTAAAATTTAGATTTTAGAGACCATTTTTTTAAATCAAACCTCATCATACTTCATAACCAACAACTTTGAAATGAGAGCTGCAGCTGCAGTTCTGAATAGCAATTCAAAGATGGTATATATTATTTACTGAAACTTGATCTCTAAACTCGTTTTTCAAGATCTGAAATTTGTTCTCTGTACCCAAAAAAAAACCTTTTTAAATATGGTCCCTTCTTTGAAAAGCTCTTTATACTAAATTTACATGGGAGCTCTCCCATCTTTTTTAATTTTGTCCCCCACTGCTTGAAGAAGGTAGGGAAATTTAACCGGCTCGATACCCAAACAGCTCTCATCATGGCAATGAAAAATATATTAAAGTAGTTATGTATTAAATACAGTGCAAATTTCTTTTTTTTAAATAAATTTACTACGGTAAACATATAAATATTTAAAAAATATCAGTTGCATTACTAAATAAGTTCTCAGCGTTTTTTTTTATTTTATCTTTGAAAGTCAAATATTCAAAAATGTAGGCAAAAACAAATTTCTAAGTTTACATTCGTCCCGTATATTGGGGCAAGTGTCAATGCAAAGCTTATTAACAGGAATGACCTTCATTTACAAAGACATTTAAGAATTTTCAATATCCGCTGCAGTTTCAACATTCGGAATACCCCTTCTAGTCTTTCCAACATATTGAATCATTTTGAAGATGAATTTCTTAAAAGTTCGACTTTTGCCCTTGCCCAACCGTGTAAGTTGACAGGAGGGAATATTGTTTTTAACACTTTAAGGGTAAACTAAAAATTTCTCTCAAAAGTTTTGCGCCCAGTTGAATATCAGTTCTAAAGTCTCGCTTTTCAAAAACGAAGCGGATCAAAAGTCTCTTTTATGCAGCCATGTTACACAAAACACTTTTCATGTTAAGTACGTACTTGAATTGGTATGTAAGCAAAAAGTATGATGGTTTTTTCAGAATTATTTAAACAAAAAAGCACCCATTTTCTTTTCTAAATTCGTTTCAGTTGTGTTTTTGGGCCGAAGTAACAATTTCTAGAAGAAAACATAATTTTTAATTTTTTTTAGCTTAGCTTAGCTTAGCTTGGTTGACTACTCATATCCACCTTAAATCATTGAACTGGAAATGCTGTGTAGATATGCTTTTACTACAAAAATTCAAAAAAAAAAGACTCCAGACAACATGTTTTATTAGGCTTTGTTCAACTTACGCCTTTCCAATTCCATGATCGCTGGCGTGGCTAAGCAGAACAAGTTCTACCTCGCCAATGGTTGCTACTCCGTGATTGATCGAGGCCATCAGCTTTGTTCAAGGTCCAAAAGAATGGTGCTTGGGACTAGCAGCTCATTCACAATGCACAAAACTCATGCTCTCCCTTTGAAAATGATCAATAACGGCGCCGGCCACGTCCTAGTAGTCAATGAGGAATGAAGGAAGGATTGTTAGTAGGATACTTCTTAGGATCAATCAACAACCTTGTCCTTTTGTATTTCAAAGATTAATTTTGAAAAATTCAGAAACAAAGGTAAGTCAATATCACCAACTATAGAAACCGTCTATACGTCTGCGAATCTATATTAAAATATCCAAGGAAAGGGGTTTGTTAGTAGGGGAAAGGTTATAGATCAGGATCCATTTTGGTAATGGTGCGATCGTTTTTCCTACACCTTCTATGCTCCTAGATATTTCCTAAGGAAACTCCTAATTTTATTTATGAGGCAGTCCAGTTATCGATAAAAAGTATATTTTTTAAAAATCCTATTCAACATAACTTTTTTCCCTAGCTATTGTTCCTGTTATATTGATGTATTTTCAAAAATCACCCTTCAGAATTAAGAAACAAATCAAAGCATAACTATAATAAAAAATTTGAAATCTGAAAGATTTGTCGGTGAAAGCCTCGTTGTTTTGGTTAATAATTTCAAAAGAGCTGTCAGTTGTGATAATTGACGAAGAATTTTAAACTCCTATCAAAAACAAAAAAAAATAAATAATTGACGAAGGCCGTTTTTGAAAACCCATCAATATGATTCTACTCTGTGCCTCATATTGATTTCGCTATTACGGAGAAGAAAAGCTTGAGCTTGCTATCGCATAACATACTAAGAGGGACTGCTATCCTCTTACTGAACTGACACGTGCTGCTTTCTATTTCATAGCGAGAAGCATTACATATATTTTTAATTTCAACCGAACATGCCACATTCACCAAGCCTTTTTTCTATTTTTGTTGGTCAATAACTAACTATTGATGTTTGATGAGAATTGCATTTTTTTATTACTAGATTTAAAAAGAATAAAATTGTCTCTCTATACAACACTTGTATTATCCAGGAGTGAAAAAAAACTCGATTAGAAAAGTGTGAATTAACAGGATGTGAAAAGCACAGTTATTCTTGTTATCCTATTCATTCGTCCATCGATACAGAATACCGATTGCAAGAATAAATAGATCAAATCAAGCAGAAATGGATCGACTGTCACTTCCCAATCTTCCCCGATCAACCTCCACCAGGCCAAAACGAATCCTCCTGCAGATCCGAACCGGCTTCGACCAACTCCGATCGACCTCAACCCGATCTACCGAACAACGACCCGACTAGTCTCGACCAAAACACCAGCTGACAGAAACCAATCTTCACCCACGATTGAACGAAGCTAATATTTTTAGGTACTTGTTCCATTCCATTAATCAATCGTATTTTTTTTTTTATTTGTCTGCGTTTTACACGACTTTGCCTAGGGCCAATTATGGCCCAACTTGGCTGACTAGTGTATGTTACAGTTCTTGTGTATATGTGTTCTTGTATTGTTTTTCTGCATATCTATTTTTAGAATTTTCGAATCTACTTTATCGGTAGCTATTGTGCCTGCTCTTCTTGTGTTTATACTCCGGGGAGTTTACAATCGTTATTTCGAATACATGTGCATGTTTGTTATTCATGGTTGTATGGGCGATACCCGATTTGTTTTACTTCTTGTGTTTATACTCCAGGGGAGTTTACAATTTCTTGTATGTTTTGTCCGAAGACCTATTCTTGGCCGAGGCCTTTATTCGATTCTTGTACTCATGAAGATTCTTGGTTTTTATTGTCCGAAGACATTCTTATTCTGTGGGTGTCCGAAGACCTATTCTTGTTAGCCCTAAGCTAAAGATGTATAACTTAGGGCTATTTTTTGTTAGGGGGTGAGGAATCGAACCTCTCATCATCTGATTGAAAATCAGACCGGCTAGCTGACTGAGCTAACCACCCCCCCCCCATCAATCGTATTCAAAAGCTTTTGAGCTCAGAAATGCGCAACAACATCGAGTAAATCAGTGTTGCCCAGCTAAGATCATGTTCCGTTCATTTTTAACCAAAGAGTCGTTTTTTCAAAATATTCACATTTACTTAAGTATGATATTTTTATTATTCCCATTTAATAATTACAAAAATAGCGCTCAGTTCAGTTATAAAACTTTTTCATAACCCTTCATTTACAATAAGTGAAAGCTAAAAACAATTTGATGAAGAAAAAATCAGGCATTAATATCAGCATTTTTTAATAGTAAACTTTGGCAATAAATGTTCAAAACTGTTGAGATTGAGGACTTCTGGAGTGAAACGATCAGCTAGGGAACGCATAAAATGAATATCATCAAATATCATCACCGACATCAGCTTTGTTCATTCGTAAGTAGAATCCTGCCTCCACTGGCCCCTGCCAATTGGCAGCCGTTCAAAGAGCCAACGTTCCGGCCGAACCAGTCAGGCCGCTTCTCAATGAAGCAACCATAATCGGCCGAAACCAACCAAAACCGATCCAGCTCGGCAGCAGTACTCGTCCCCCCGACTCAGCAGAAATCGACCGAAATTAACCGGAAAGAGACAGGCGACCAACCGTCATCCCATCTCTACCTGTTTCAATCTGACCTGATTGAACGGATTGAACAGACTTATCTATCATTCACGAAGAACCGAAGCCCCATGTAATTGAATGAGTGAAAGAGCTGGCATGAAACAGAAATTTATTTTCTTTTTGGCTTGCTTCGATCAAATGTTTAACTTGCATCTGATTGAAAAAAAAAGGAAAAGAAACCTAACAAAATAGACAATTTTCCCTCAACTAACAAACTCAGGAAAAACTAAAATCAAAAAACTGCTGTGAATTGTTAGCCCATATTATCACATTTTCTCAATCCAAAATACAAACTCAAGCCTAAATTATTTTTTAATCCTAGAGTTCAATCTAAACGTTTAAAACAAAGTCAATAAACAAAAACAGGAAAAATACTTATCTGGATTTTTTTCATTAGCTTCTAGTCCATTGATAGGCCACATCTGATTTCAGCCCTTCTTCAAAACACGAAAGTGTAAGAAAGCAATCATCTTTTCGTCGATTGAAAAAGCGAGACGCAACAACTACTGCGGTTTTGCAAACTTTTACGGCTATGGATTTCGGCACGGCAGTTATGAGGAAGAGTGAGAAGGAAACAAAGGAACCACAACACTCGCGCCGATGATAGATGAAAACTTTTCGACCGGCCGATATTTTAAAATTCAGATTGAAAGCATTTTGAGACTTGTTTCACGTAAATTTAACTCCCTTTCGATGAAAAAAAGCACACTACACAACACAGACCAATTCAAAACGAAAATCCACGAGAAATTCTTCCGAAAAACACTAATTACTGGGACTTGAAATAAAACGCGTGTGAAGCAAATAAGGTTGCCAGCCGATCCTCCATAATTTTTAATTTTTTTTAACAGAAAAAGTTGAACGTTTGAACAGGCTCTAATGTTCCTTGAACGAAAATTCGAATGCTACCTACATTAACACGAACTAAATATGGAAGTATTTTTGCAAATCTTTCAATTGGTTTTGATTCGATTGATAAAATACCAATCCGTGTCACATCTAGGCGTCATTTATTACCACGTGCTGTGTACAAATCAAATAAGCAAGAAAAAAACACATCTAGGTTGCATATCGCCCCACGTGTTTGAGAAACAGGCGCCTTATTGTTAAATTTTCCAGCAATCAATGAACAGTGTGCTTTGGTTACTATCCTCTTGCGACGACGTTTGCTCGCCCATGGAGACGAAAAACAAACCCCAGGTTGAGAAATACGCGCCAAAATATTCCTACTGATCAGTATGCGACGCCTCGACCATAGAGACGAAAAACAAACCGCCCAAAGGAAAAAAAAAATCTCAAGAAAATGGATGTCATGACTTTAATTAGTTTCGAAAAACTACAAATTTTGTATGGAAGCCTCTCCTTCCTTAAGTCGGATGGAGTTTTGACTATTACAGAAACCATCCCCGGCCTCAAAAACCTTCAGATGCCAGTTTTGACGATGATCGGTTCAGTAGTTTCCGAGTCTATAGGGAACAGACAGACAGACAAACATTCATTTTTATATATATAGAAAAAGCAATTTTGATTGCCGTGCTTGTTTGTGTAAAAGACGACGACGACGAGACGTCGAGTCGAATCAACGGGTAGCAAACTGGCAGAGGAAAATGCGAAAATTAAATTAATGTTACTATACTTTGGGATTGATTTTTTTGTCGTTTTTGATGAAAGCTCGTTTTTCTGTAAAATATTATATGGGATTTTTGGTGCTGTCTTTGGGATCACACAAAAACAAACAAAAGTTCTATAAGAAATAGCAAGTCCCCGAAAAACTTTGGTTTTAATAAGCTGAGTAAAATCTTTTTTATACCATTTTTTAATTTTTTTTCTTATTTATAGGAATTTAACCCATTAAAGTAGGCTTGCCAGATACTTTCAGAAAAAAGCGGGACATTTCACGAAAAAAGCGAAACACAGCGGAAAAAAGCGGGACATTTAAGAATATTACCCGTTTACCATCAGCCAAAGTTGTTCATAGAAAGTACACTAAGGATTTTTTTATCGCAGGTTGATTTTGCTCAGTTTTTCTTACATGACTTCTATTTACAGTGATTTTTGCAATATGCAACGTTATTTGAGAGAAAACATTGCAAGTCATACATGTGAACGGCGGATTTGATACCGCGTTAAAAACCATTGTGTAATTTTTATATAAATTTTTTGTTTGGTAATGAATGAATGGTTGAACAAAGTTTTAAAACATCAAGAAAACTTCCATTTTTATATACAATTGAATTGAAAAAGATGGTGGTATTTGGAAATTTAACTAAGATTCCGGCGAAAAAGTTTATCTCTATAATTCTATAATTTATCATTATCTGGAGGCAACTTCAACAATACTTTTTATCATACATTGGTTTACGTGCTGCAAGAGCACTTAACTGAATCAGAATCTTACTGTAATACTAACGGGTTCGTAAATTGTTTTTTTTTTTCTATCGAAGTGATTTTTCTATTGCTGCTGGCGTCCGTAAATTAGACAAACTGTATGCGAAAGCATTGGAAGGTGACTTGACATCAACCAAAAAAAAAAAAAAACGATGAATCACCCAAGAAATCAATTTTGACACGCCCGTAAGAGCTTTAGATTTATTCTGTATTGTCTTATTATAAGCTATGAAAAATGCTGCTTTTTTGAGAAAAAGTTCATTTGTAAGAATTTCTGTTCATCATAGAATTCAAATTGAGATTAAAGTTTGGTTTTTTTCCGGTGTACGTTAGTTAACTCTGTAAAAAATTTCCAAGAATAAAAGCGGGACATTTAGAGGAAAAAGCGGGACAGCGGGACATTCAACAAAAAAGTGAGACATGTCTCGCTTTTGCGGAACAGATGGCAACCCTACATTAAAATCCTTCTCCTCGGTAAATTTGTTCGAATTAAAGACTACACATTAAAAACCAAATTTGTATCCAAATTTAAATTCAGCAAGCTTTTTTCCAAAAAAAAAGTTTTTAGGCCATAAATATTTTATTCAAAAGACCAGAATGTGTGCCTAGCGTGAAAATGGATTTAAAACATAAATTATATTGTGGTTCAAAGATTGTATTTTAGCCACAAATTGTCATATATAACGCAATGATTAAAATGTAGACATAGCGTGTTAAACAACAATTTCAAGTCCAATTGTGTTGCAGTCCTTAGGTGAAATGTTAGTCTTGATCAAAATTTTAATAAAATAAACATAAATAAGCAATCGACCGGTAAAAAAATTTGACAAAAAACCAGTTTTTTATGCTTCTTCAGAACAGAATGTTTCGGAATCCCTTTCACACTTGAGATTCAGTGCCCTTCCTGTAGTCAGATTTAGCTCAAATTTGGCATATGGTCTTCTGACAATTCCCTTGAATCATCTGAGTCTTTTTTTGCAAGTGTTTTGATTTCCAAGAAGGTATTCATTAAGTCAAATTTGTTCAATTAAATAAAAAATATTGTAAATTGTGATTTTATTAAGAATTGAATCGTAAATAGCTCTTTACACGATGATACAAACGACATACTTTGTTCAGCAAAGTTTAAGTTCACAAGAATCCGCATCTCGCATCATTATCGTCATTGAAGATTTTACGCTAGGCACACTTTTTGATCAGTTGATTTAAAAATTGAAGGACAATTTTTTTTTTAAATCTATGATTTTCAAAACTAGAAATGTTCTCACTTAAAGAACATGACATTCGTCGATAAGGCTGTAAAAATTAAACAACACTTCAATGAAGTTTCACTGGATAAACCTAAATTTAGCCTCAATTTTAATGCATTGGCTCAACACAAAAATCATTCAAATTTAATGTTTTTTTTTAAATTTTTCTCAAAATAAGCAGCAGTTTTTTAAAGCTGATATAATACAAGTTTAAATAACTCGTTTAGTTCTTAGCATGTATGATTGCCAGAATATTTTCCAGATATATCTGCACCGGGCGAATCCGGGAGCCTCGCAAAATCAGGGCATTTAATTGCAAAATGTTCAACCAAAAATCAGGGCAATATGCGGTCAATATCCGGTAAATTTGGTTAAACCGGGAAATCTGGCAAGTTTATCTTAGCACCACAATAACAATCAGGCTCTAGCGTTGTCAATATTTTTCGATTGAAGAAAATATTTTTAGGTTGCTTCCAAATGATGATGGCTCCAGATGTTTCTTCGAAATCCTACCAGAAATTCTTGAATGTAAAGTTTAAGAAAAAAGTCAGATTTCGGATAAAATAGAACAGAACTACCGAGCGAAAAAAAGTATTTTTAATCAAACAATGAATGGATGGACGAGTTAAACTGAATTAACTTGGTAGATGATTAAAAACGGCTTAGGTTTTCAAGAGTTTCTAAAATGTCCGGCTTTTTTTTTTGAAAGTATCTGGTAAGCCTAAGCTAAGACCAAAATGCAGTGTGAGTAAGAAAACTAAACTAAAACCTAGCAATTTTGTTCATAAGTTTTACGCCTAAATTCATGCACCACAAATGCTTTTCTCTAAAATAGAAAATTTAGAAAATTCTATTGCAGGAAAGAAAAATGATTGTAATTGATGTTTATTTATACAACAAGAAAATATTCGATCCGGTGTGTTTCGCTACATCTTCCAAATTGATTTGAGATTTAAAAAAAAAACAATTTCATTTATTTATACATAATTGGAAATTGATTTTCAAGATCACTTAGATGAATCCTCTCAAATAAGAGCCGCAACTTGAGATTCGAATTGCAATGAAAAGAAGATTAATTCGCGTTTTTTAAATTTTTTTTTCAAATCTTCATTTCACAGTTGTTCAATTTTTTTTTTCAATTGAAGTTCAGACTAAATTTTTTTATTTGCTTCATAAGCCTTTCAGTTATCCCATTTTTTGTATTTTTATGGAATCCCTGCTTTCGAACCACACATGTTAATTTGGCACCATTTTCTTGATAAATTCTCGAATTATCCAAAAAAACAGTTGTATGGTAGTCCCTTCCCCAAATTTGCAGCATTTCTGCACCATTTTTTTTTAACTTTTCGACAAAAAACTGAGTAGTTCACGAAAAGAGTTGTAATCGTTTAAGATAAAAATTCATGGCGGAACCAAACAAAATTAACTAAACTTTTGTAAATATTCAATGAAAAACTCTAACAAAGTTTTTATAACAATAATTTTCAAGAAGCAAAATTTGTTACCCACTCACTGGTCGGTGATTTAATCAGACCAATTTGACATTTCAGAGATTTTCTTCCACTTTTTTGTGTTTTCCAACCCTGGGGATAGGCTAATCCTAGAAATACTTTTTGTATTCTAAAACCCATTTATGCCAAATTCGCTTCATTAGCTCGATTAGTTCACGAGTTTCACAAAAAAATGTAAAGGAGTCCATTTCTTCATTTCTATGCCCCGCTGGTTGGAAAGTGTGGTCTCAAACAATTCCAAAAACATTTCTCATTCTTTAATATCTTCCCATGCCGAATTCGGTTCTAAATGCTTGACATCACTTGATAAGTTCTTGAGTTCCTAAAAAATTGTAGAGGTGTATCCCTCAGCCCCACTTTTTAGCCACGGTAAGGTGGAAGAAGTCTCAAACAACACAATTCTCCTACCCTAATACTCTCCCATGTTAAATTTGTCCACGTTTGTTTGGTAAGTTCTCGAGTAAAGTAAGTTTTGGTTTATTTCAATAGCTTCGTATTTCTGTGCAAGTATTAAAATGCCTGTGATCATGGTTCCGCTACTTTCAGAAAAGAGAATACAAAGTTTTTCAATTTAAAATTTCTAATTTATTACTCAGAATTTTAAAACAAGATTTCAGAATTCACGCTGTAGAGATCAATTTTTGCATTTATTTAAAAATAAAAAAAAAATTAAAAATCTATTTGAACCGAAAGCTCGTATACAATACACAGTTTTTCAATTTAAAATTTTTAATTAATGACTCAGAATTTCAAAACAAGATTTTAGAATTCACGCTGTAGAGATAATTTTTTTTATTTATTTAAAAAATCTGAAAAAGATAACCAGGTAATACATAGATTGCTATTTTGGTTGTAGAATCCAGAGTATTTAAACCATAATTCTAAACTATTAGCGACAAAAAAAAATTGAATCATTTACTTGTTTCTCTATTAAATTTGAGTCCAGAGCTTCGAAGACAAGGTGTCAACTTAAAGATTGAGTTACCAAGATTAATCGAGGACTTTCACATATATGTTTTATTCGCAATTTCCAAATGAAGTTTTAGGTTTTGATTTTCCATTTCCTAGGCTGAATTGCTTCTCCAATACCTTACGGAATTTTTATCAGCACACATTGGAATGTAGGATTGCCTTTTTATGAATGCAACGAACCGTCTAATTTGACGTATTGCCACGAAAGAAAAAAAATACCACAAAACAAAAGGACATCTTACCCAGTATATCTTACAGCCATCTATTCACGGAATAAAATGACAGGCACAATGAAATTGTTTATTTCCCCAAGAGAGTCGGTCGGGACCCAAAAAATGTGGAACAAAGAACCGCGACATGTTTTCCCATTCCTCCCACCCAGCCAGGGTTCTATATTTCATGTGTCCTTTTTTCATTCATGCCGAAATGTGAGCTGACAGCAGAAGCAAAAAATAGGCAAACTCAAGTATAGTAGATCGATTGTGGCAGTAATTTATTTGTTTATTTTTCCTTCCGTCTGATGGGTCACCCCGTCCGTTTTTCGCCCCAACACAACAACCCAAACGCAACGTCATGGAACAACAACAGCAGTAGCAGCAGCAACAATAACAAAAATAAAACAGCAACAACATCCTTCAGTAGATGCCAATGGGAAGGCAGGAAGGAAGTGTGGCAGGACGACGGTGGGTCATATCAAGTATCCCTGTATGGGTTTGTGTTTATGTGTATGAAGCGTGTGGGATTCGAATTTTTCCACCGAAAAGTGGATGCAGGAAGTGTCTCTGCATGTTTTTTTTTGTTCTTAGCCGATATGAATCCGGTGGTGGTTTTATTCGAAAAACGAATGGGGAAAATTCGTTATCGTTAGGTGATATAATGGTGGGTGTATCATGTAGAAGAAAAAAAAAAATTGCGTGTTCCAGCACGTTTTAGGAATCGAAACCACCGTTTCGCCACCCAAACCTCTCAAGAGGATCACAAGGGCGCGGATATTGGGGCCTCACGTGATAAACACACATGCTTCAAATACATATGAATGTGAGCTCAAGGGAAATTGGGGATGGAGCTTGGTATGGATTGATACAAACACAAAAAATGAGTATCGTTGCCAGTCAACTGTGAGATATTTGATTATGGGGAGAAAGAATGATTACATTTCTCGATCCGTCCTTAGTCAATTAAATCACAATCGATATGATTTATTGGAGCTCAGCTCTGATGTTGACGAGCTGATAAAAGAGCCTAATATGTGGCGAAAAAAAGGGCTTCAAGAGTTTATTGAAGTTTATAATGTTCTGTAATACACGTACGCTATCCAAGATCTATGAAAAAAGTGAAATATGCTTTTTTGTTAAATAAAAACTAAAAAAATCTTTAGAAGTCAAATATCGAACTAATTTATAATCACAACTGTTGTAAATTTACGAATATTTCAAATCTCAATTTAAATTCTCCAAACACGTCTGCCACTTTTAAGATAAAACCAATGACTGACATGTGTTTGTGTGTACACTTTGTCGATTTTTTTTCCAGTGTTGCCACATATTTGTTTTAAAAGTTTTTCATAAATTTTTTTGTAATTCCTTATCTCATCACTTCATTCTTTCGCACCTCTAATGTAACGTTAAAAAGTCTCATAGTTTGAAAAAAAAAAAAAAAATTAAACCCTATTCTAAATAAACTTTGAATTTTATTCCTCTTCTACCTCATCCTATTACTACATTCTTTCTTACCTCCATCCTCAATGAAGCTTAATACGACGAATTTTATTCGATTTCCACCGTTTCCGTCAAAACTTTCAAAAAACAAATAAAAATACTATTGGCAGCTGTAGTCTTACAAATTTGCGCTTCCTCAGAAAATCTTTTTTTTCCACCGGATGGTTAAAAAGACTATTCAGAAATAAACAATCAGCAGCAGCGGTTTTAAAAATCTGCGCTTCTTAAACCAATCCGTGTTTGCCACTGGAAGGCGAGACAAAAAAACGCTTCTTTAGCCAATCAATCTTTTCCACCGGAAGACTGATTGAAACCGAACAATCAGCATCAGCAGCATTTAAAACTTGAAGTTCCTAAGCCATTCCGTATTTTCCATCAGAAAATATACGATATACGATTTATTCACTGAAGGAACAAACAATCATAACAGCAGCCTTAACAATATGCGCTTTCCCAGCCTCTCCGTCTTATTTACTGGAGCTGGAACCATTTCCAAACAATCTGAGCATCAGCCTTGCAAATCTGTGCTCATGTGACCAATTACACCGTTGTCGTAAACTTACGATACTTTTGAATCTAAATTAAAAATTCTCCTAAACACGTATGTAACTCTCAAGAATCGATCAATTGCTGATTTGTGTTTTCGTTTACATTTTGTTGTTTCACTTCCAGAGCTGCCACATATTTATATTATTTCCAACATTAATTTTAATTTATTCATTCTTTGTCTCATCACTACATTTCTTCGGACTCCTAATCGTATACTAAAACTTTCATAATTTGAAGAAAACTCTTCAAACCCACTTTTAAACTTTTAACTTTATTCCTCGCATACCTCATCTCAAAACTACATTCCACATCTTCCACAGTAGGAGCACAAAAAGCACTGGTGGAGATACGAACAACTAGGGTAAAATGATAGGAATTGGGTCTCATGTAAGTGAATGTTTAGGTTTCAACCCATCTCTAACACACTAAGATCGCAAAAAATGGAACTCGATAACTACACGGAAAAAAATTGCGTTGCTATTTCAAAGACGTTGTCATGATAATTTTACTATTTCTGCGTTATAGTATTTTCAACCATGCAAATTATAACATCAATTTTATAAAAGTGCACATGAAACATTATTGAAATTACTATGTACCTGGTAATTTTCGATAACTGTCAATGTTTGTTGTCGAAAATACTATGGTCATGATGATTTCATCATAATTTCTATTACAACTAGCGTTCGCATAGTAATTTAGACATTGTGGCGCCAATTCACATCAACAAAATACTACGCACATGGTGCTTTTGAGAACAAAACACATTTGACTCAAAAACATCAGTGCGTATGATAATTTTACTTTGGTGAACATTCTTGTTGTTTATACTAATTCAGGATCATTAATCATCAAACCCGTGAGTAAACAAACAAATTTTTAGCTGCTTTCAAGTTTCATAACTTTTAAAATCTTTCCAGAGCATCGGGAGAACATTGACCGACGTGTGTCGGAAGCGTGAATTTTAATGTTTTCAATTATGTAATAATGCATGCATGGAAATAAACAAACAAACATACATAGTAATTTTACTATTTAAATCAAGCTTCTCGCTCCTCCTAATCTTTATCATAACACATACTAGTTTCATCATGAAACATGTCAATTTTACTAGGCACGAAGTAAAACAATGCATCATTTCATTGACAATTTTACTAAAACGCAGTCGAATTTACTATGCGCAGCCAAATTGAGCACATGGTAAAATAGCTATGCGTAAGGTATTATAATAAACAAAACATATTTGACTCAAAAATATGGTTGCCTGTTGTTCATTTAAACCACGGATTTAGTAGTTTTACTATGCTTTTTTTTGTGTGTACTAGAAAAAACTTAATAAATTTGGAATATTTCAGTTTCTCGTGTGTAATTTAGTTTAATGTAACGCCAGTTTAAAAACTATCATTTTTAAGTTATTTTGATTTTATTAATCTGGAGGAAATCGTGATACTCGTTTTACCATCTTTCTGGGATTTTCGACTTCATCAACGTTGCAGTTGGCGGACCGTTATTGAAAAGCTTCTGATTGGAGTCAAGCCACTGCATTGCTGTTTTTCCAAATTCTTCAGATGTCTTTTGAAGCAACTTTTCCTGACTTCACCAGCAATCGCCCACTGAGCACATTTTTATTTCGGAAAATACGCTTGAAAATCAATCATTTAATTTGACATTGCGTAAGCGAATATCAGATCACACCGATAGCCATTTGTTTCCTTTCAAGCACTATTTTTTAGTCACAATTAATATATCCCGGGAAGCTGCTGTCTAAACTCGCACTTTACATCAAGGTTATCCTTTACAATCTTCGATTTGGGGTCATTTTTGTATTTCTCAAACCCTGATGCCTCAAAAGTCCAAAGTTCAAAACTCATCCATGATTTTTGCAGAATTTTTAAGTAACGTTTACATGAGTAAATTTGAACTTTTAGGATTGGGCAAATTGAATATTTTGAACTGAATAATCAACATCATTTTTGTTTCTTCTGTAGAACCGAGCCTGTTTATGGTTTTTGTACTAATTTTGCAAAAAATCATGGATGAGTTTTGAACCAAAACGAAGCTTTTAAGACCCCAGGGTTTGAGAAATTAAAAAATGACCCCAAATCGACTCAGTCAAATGGATAAACGTGATAAACGTATCCATCACAAAAGAACATACGTACTCTAAGGCTATGATCATTTAGTATCCGGGCACTTTCTATCGATTATAGCTACGTTAATAGAGCTCGGATATGCAAAACTTTAGTAGCGTTGTGTTGGTTATGAAAAGGACTATCTTGCCTATTTTTGATAGATTTTTAAGTTAACGTGTGTTTGAGATATTTACGATGCAAAAAGACAGGGTAAAAATAATTTTGCACAAACTTGCTCCTTTTACGCATTATGCGCCTCTAAAATTCTTTATTGTTGACTGTTGATTTTTTCTGATTTTTTTTTCGGCCAAAATGGTTAATAAGTATAAGGAGCCACTCTAGGATGTTCACGAAGTTCAAATCAACCAAAGGAGTGCAACCCTTGATCTTAAATATGGTAAAAAGTTTATGGTTATTGGCAGGGCCGTAGGAAGAACCGACTCATGGGGCGGGGTTTTGGTGACTTATTTTTACCTATGATTTTTTGCCCAACAACACACGAATAAAAAAAAAATAAAACAAATTATATTTGTAACTAGATGATTATTCATTTTTAAGTACTCATTAATAGTTTTTGTATGAAATCGTAACTTTAGAGAAGACACGAATGCCACAAGGATGATAAAGTGTCATTTAAAAAATCCTTAAAAAAGTAACTTTTAAACAGTGGTCCTTAGCCTAAAGGGTGAGCTAAATTTTTATAATGAAGCCAAAGTATGAAATTTGCTTTCATCGATGGTTAAAAATTTGAATTTGTTTAAAAGTCTGGTAGATCAAAGTTATTTGATTTGAGCATAAAATAAGTTTTTTTTTAGGGTAGCCTTCAATTTCTTAAAAAAAAAACTATACTCAAATCTAACAAGCCCAATCTTCTAAACTCTTTTGCAAATTCTTAGATTCTAACCTTTGATGAAAATAAATAAAATTTTAAAAAATAAAAAACAGTAAGAGATAAAAAAATTTCGGATCAAATATGTTTGATGCCAACTTGAACTAAATTTATGATTTTAGTTTGAAATTAGGCTTTAAAAATATTAATAATGTTTAACAATACACTGAAAAATAAAGGATAATATGCAGATTTTTCAAGAGAATATCAGGTACATGTTTCTTTAACTGGAAATGTTTTTCATGAAGAATCAATTCCATGATAAAAATCTTGTGGATGATTTTTTTTAATATAATTTGGGATATTTTGTAGGAATCATAACTTTGAAAATTTACTCAAATTTTACTTTAGATTTGTGATTTTCAGTTGAATTTTATGTACAAACTAATTCTGATTAAAAATATGATATTTGGATATTGAATTGACAAGCAAATTTTTAAGTTCACGTTCTCTTGAACTTCTCAACTATTTTATGTTGATTGAAAAACTCATTCAATTGAACTTTGAATCTGTTTCCAAATTTCTATACGATTTTCGAAATGTACAAAAAAATGATTTAGGAATCTTACTTCTAGATAAGAACTTTATTATCCAAGCCTTTGAGCCCTCATTCATGAGTCTATTATTTAAATTCTGTACAGCTGGTTTCATCTTTATTCATCATTTCAATGATTGATTTTTTATCTGTTTTGTGAATGTGGTTAAATATGTGAATTTCAAACGATGAAACTGAATCTGAGTTTTCAATTTTGGATAGCCACCTAGAAGCTTTATATGTTTAAATTTTGTGCTAAAATAAAGTTTGAGAATTTCGAATATGAATATAAAACAAAATTCTTCTTTTTTTATAGTTTTAAATCTACTGAAAATGCATGTGATTTTCGAGAAACATTATTCAAATATTATATGAAATGTAAAACCGAATTTGAGCCAGGATTTCAAAGCAGCTTTCAATTCTTAATTTCTTATGATTACTCGAACTGAAAATCAAGAATCCTAAACTTGATACAGAATCAGAAATACGAAAATATGTGGAAATATAATTTTTGTTATGGGAATATGGAACCAGAACCTTCAAAATGAGTTTGATTTAATATTTAATATTCAGAACTGAATTTCTATAAACAGATTGCCAGATTGCCTGATTTTAACCGGATTTTCCCGGGTATTTAATATAAAATTTGGGAAAAGTCCGGTCCGCCCCGTTTCCCGGATTTCATTGGAAAAGCCCGGATTTTGCCCGGGTTTGTTTTCATTCTCATTCTTAAATCAAACTAAAAAAACAAATTGTGTAGTAATTTTTTTTAATCATGCGTCCAAAATTTTTGCAGCAAGTTTCAAAAAAAAAAAATTATGAAAGGTTTTTTGAAGTTTTTTTTTATAGATTTTTGATGATCAATTCCTAGGTTTTGACCAAAATTGCCCGGTATTGCTTGGATTTTGGTCGACAATTTTGAAATCAAATACCGGGCTTTTGCCAGGTTTTAATATAAAACAGCATGGATTTGTCCGGCTCGGATACGTGCTGAAAAAAATCTGACAACCTTATTCTATGGAGCAGTGAGAAAATTTTAAAAACTGTAGCAGATTTTAAGCTTGGGATGGATTTTTGAGGATTTTGCATTAGTTTTTAGTCCAGATAGTTACTCTTGAATATCTTTGCTCTATTATCATAATTTGTTTATGAATTTAAAATTTTGAGTCTAGAGTAGAATACCTCGCTTGCTTTTTTGGACCCTCATGGGGGGGTTTAACCCCCAAAACCCCCCCCCCCCTCCCCGTTCCTACGACCATGGTTATTGGGGATAACTGAATGCAGACTCCTTAAATAATACAAAAAATAATAATGATCAATTCCAAAGATCGCAATCTGTGCATCCGGTTTTTACGCAATATGACAGATGTGTTCTGATGGACAAAAAATATTTATGTTAAAACCGGATTTAAGAGATCAAATTCTTCGAGATGCCTACTCATGAAAAGGTTCGAACCAGATTCCAATTGCTTTTTCCAGGTGAGTTTGTGTAAAATATCATGATTTTGCAAAGGTTTTGCATCTGTAGTAAAAAAAATAAATCAATACATGACTGAAAAAAGTGTGCAAAGATAAAAAAGAGATTTTATGAAAAAGTTAGAGTATTTCTTGAAATCATTGATAAATTTTTTTTTTATATTTTTACATCAAATGTCATATTAACATCTTCATTTCCTCCATAGAAAGTTTTTCGATCAAATGAATAGTTTTTAAAATGCACACGTTTGTAACTGCTCGACTGTTCGACTAATAATTGGTAATTCGTGAATGTGAACATATCAACAATACAAACAAATTAAAATTTCTAAAAACTTAAACAAAATGAACAATAAACACAGATTATCATGTGTGACAATATATTAGACACAGTGTTTTATTAAAACCATTGTACAATTTAAACTATGTACGATGACACACCGGAAGTGACAAGGACTCGTATGATAGTTTTCAGAACATTTCCTCCGTCCTATAGACTTTTAACTCCTTATGTTTTCGAAAGATCCACCGCTTGATTTCGTTGCGTTTTTCATGTATTAAAACCTTTTGATTATTCCATGTTTTATGTCTTGGATTTTATCGGTTCTATTAAAAAAAAAGTTCAATATATAATTACTTGTAACTTTGTTTTATTAGTTTCAAATTTATCTTGTGACATTTTTCAGTTTCATTCAGGAAGTTTGTTTCAATTTTGGGTACACTAAATTTAAATCAGTAGCTGTGGGTGAAAAGTCGATTTCCAAGTGCTGTCCTTAGAAGAATTAGGAAAATTAGTTGAGCACATTGTTTTACTACATTCAAATAAAAGTTAACGTTTAGCGAACTTTACAATTAGTGGTGACTCAACCGCCAGAATTGTTTGTCCTTTGCGCATCTTTAGCGGAATCTCCGTTCGTTCAGAGCGTTGAAACTTATAGCTCAACAGCAAATAATAGAGGACAACTTTGATTTCCATTAGAGCAAACCTCGATCCAATACAATTCCTTGGACCAATACCAAAGGGTAGATATGTTAGCGGGTCGATGTTGTGCCTATTCTCGGCACTGAAACGTTCCGGATCGAAATGGTACGGGTTAGGGTAGTATTTGGGATCCATATGAATTCCTTGAGTCGGAATCCATACTACTGTTCCCTTGTCGATGGTAAATCTCAATCCCTCCCCATCATCAACCTGGTAATCGTGAGTACAGCATCGGTCTAGTAAGATTGCTGCTGGGCGCATTCGCATGCTCTCCGATATTACCATATCCATGTATTCCATCCTCTGGAGGGTGTCGTAGTTGAGCTTCTTTCCTGCTAGAGCTTCGTGAGTGGCAACAATTTCTTCGTATAGTTTCTGTTGGATATCTTCGTGCACTACAAGATCATGAACAACAAAAGATAAGGAAGTAGCAACGGTTTCAAATCCAGCTAAAAAGAAAACAAATGTCTGCGCGATCATTTCGTTTTCCGTTAAACCTTCCGTAGCTTGTTGCTTTCCGACGTGTGACTCTTGCACTACTGCGAATCCTTCGTATTGTTCGCTCTCCTGTTGGTGACGAAGAACTCCTTGTTTGGCTTGCAGTAGCAGGTGGATCATATCGTATCGGATGACTCCTTTGGAAAGTCGATCGTTGATCGCTTGTCGTATGAGAGCGCTAAAGTATTGACCAGGTTTCCGATCGATCAAATCAATACCAAGTCTACCCATCAGTTTCGGGCACAGTTTAAAGCCAAACATCTTGAATACTACACTAATTCTTTCGAAATTAATCATCTCTTTACCACGAGAGTAAAACTCATTCTCCGGATTACGCAATGAATCAATTTGGATCCCAAAAGCGCAAGATGCTATCATATCTGTTCCTAAACGACTTGCCAGATCACTCATGTTCATATCCTTAGCACTTTGAACTTGACCTTCAAGATACTTGGTAGCACTTTCACAGCAATCGATCATCAGCTCAAACATCTGACGCATTTTGCTCCCAGTAAAGGCCGGGCTCAAGGTTGCTCTCGTACTGCGCCATTTCGATCCATTCATCGCGAACAAACTTTTCCCAAACAAAGTGTATGGACTATCGTTTCGGCTGTCACCAAACATCGGCCGGTGATCGACGAAGTGGTCAAAATCCTTTATGGTGATCTTTTTAATAAGCTCCGGATCTTGAACCACAAATATCGGAGTCACACTGTCGAACATCCCGAAGACTCTGAAACAGAATAGTATTTGAAAATTTATTCAACTAACCTTTCTCATTCAATTGCTTACTTGGTATTAGCATATTTGTTGTAAATTTCGACAACAAAATCAGGCCAAGTGCATCGTTTCAATATTAGCGACCCGGTGCTGCCGAAAATTGGTTTGACAGCCATCGAAGGAATTGGTTTCTCGTGGAAGTAATCATTGTTCCGGGTGAGCAGATGATACAGATACCCCAAAATCGAAAGCAGAAAGAGCACCAAACCAACGTTGACCTCCATCATCGGATGCTGGTCAAAATCTCGTCCACCTGATAGCTCACAATCAACTGGCGACCGTCAACGGTTGATGGCCACTAGAACTTGAACTTCGTTATCTAATGCGCGCCCAGTAGTCTTTTGACGGTGATAACATTTCAATTGGATACAATTGCGCTGTTTCCGTAACTCTTAACACCATTGATTTGAAACACCATTCATTCGTATGAATTGTTAAGTATGTTGGAACGTTTGTCCTTATCGCTACATACACTTTGATTCGAAATATTGCTTGATTCTACTCATTTCAATCAAATGTATTGAATTTCAGGATTTTCAAATCAACGGACGAATACTGTCGCAGACGGAATGAATTGGGAGAAATAACGAATGACGAATTGAATCCGAGTATGTATATACGCAATCACTTATTTAATTTGATTATTAGTTTGTTTTGCTCTTGACTTGACTCCCGGTGCCAATGAAATTTGGAGTTATCGACGTTTTGAAAATGAGGTGTTAAGTTTGAAATTTTTTCAATTGAACAGTTTTTTAACTCTCTTCAAATTCTTCTATATTCACTTTCAACTCGGAATTCAATGAAATCAAATGCTAAAAATACATACAAAACATAATGTTGTAATAACTTACGTTTTTTAACCAATTTATGTTTGAAGTATTTGGAATGACAAAAGTTTCAATATACGTATAGAATAATGTTTTTTCAGTACGTATCCAGGCCGGATAATTCCAGGCTATTTTGTCTAAAAACCAGCCAAAATCCAGGCAAATTCAGTCAAAACCCAGGAATTACTCAACACAAATCAAGGAAAAAATCTTGAAAAAAAATTTTTTTTTCATCAAAACTCACCAGCAGTTGTCGTATTCATATTTTCGCAGTTGTCGTTTGTTAGGCTTTCAAAAACCCTTTCATGATTATTTTTGATTTGTTTTAATTTATTTATTTACTGTTCACGGTCTTCGACAACTTAATATCATTCAGACTGATTTCTTAATCTATGCTTAAAACTATCTTTACTTATATTATAATCGAAACAAACAAAAACTTGATTAACCTTCCAAAGCCGTTCGCTAAATATCCGTTTCGGAGAAATTTGAGTTGCAGTTTGATTTCGTTCTCCTGGCTGTCACTGATAACCGATTTTGATAATATTATATTCATTGTGTAGGTAATTTATTTTTATTACTCAACATTTCAAAATAAAGTCGATGTGTATTACCAGGTTATCAGAAAATGGTTCAGAAAATAAAAAGTCCAAAAAATCTATTTTATTTTTAAAATACTCATAACTTCTGACAGCTTTTTTGTATTTAAGTGTTTCATTGATGTTTGAAATTGTGAAAAATCCACTTATCCGACCATGTAAAGATATGTTGGGGTCCAATGAAAGTTTTTACCACTATCTCTGATCTTCCGGTAGAAGAAAATCTTATTTAAAAACTAGCTGATCCCATACGAACTCCGTTTCGCTTTCAACTTGTAATATGTCATGAACAGTTTGTATGAAAGTCAATTGCCAAGCATTTTCCAGATGCACTTTCGAATTCATTGTTAAGTAATAATTGCAAAAATATTGGTCGATCACTTTGTCTGTCGTTTGCTACGAAATTTGAAATCAGAAATTCTTTGACCGTGCCAAAAAACCACGCAATTATTGCCAAAAAGCTTGCCTCAAAAGGGCTCTTATAAATCTTTGATGACTGAAATCGATTGCCCTTCCCTCAAAACTCCCGTGTGCAAATTTTCAAAGCGATCCATTGTATAATAACGTCAATATTGAAAACAGTGAAAAATTAATTTATATGGACGACCCCTTTCGTCGACCCCTGGCAAAACATTTGACATCTGAAATCGGTTGCTCGTCCCTGAAAACTATCGTGTGCAATTTTTCATCCCAATCCGATGTAAAATAACGACGATATAGCAAAAATATTGAAAGGTTTATATGGACGACCCCCTATGCCGGCCCTTTACACTGAATTTAATACCTGAAATCCATTGCTCATCTCTCAAAACTCTCGTGTACCAATTTTCGTCTGAATCCGATGTATAATAACGACAATATCGCATCAACAGTGAAAAGTTAATATGGACGACCCCTTTGACCGACCCCTGATTTTAGTTTGGAAAAGTGAAATCAGTTGTTTGTCCCTAATAACTCCTCTGTGCAAATTTTCACCCCAATCCGATGTATAAAAATGTCAATATCACTAAGATACTGAAAATTTAATATGGACGACCCCTTCTGCTGGCCCCTTACACTGAATTTGATACCTCAAATCGATTGCACGTCACTCAAAACTATCGTGTATCAATTTTCATCTGAATACGATGTATAATAACGTCAATATCGCAAAAACAGCAAACAGTTAATATGGACGACCCCTTTGGCTGACCCCTGACTCAAAATTTGACACCTGAAATCGATCGCTTATCTTTCCAAACACTCATGTGCAAATTTTCAACACGATCCGACGAAAAGTAACGTCAATATCGCGAAAACAATAATTGTGTTCTATGGACGACCCCTTTCAGAAGGGGTCATCCGAAAATCTAAAAACATTTTTCATCCTTCCTGGTCCTAATGAGCATCCATGGCAAATTTCAGCTCTCTAGCCCTTAAGACGGCTGAGTCTATAGAGGACAAACAAACAAACAAACAAACAAACAAACAAACAAACAAACAAACAAACAAACATACAGAAATTGCTTTTTATATATATAGATATTTACTTTCAAATTTTGGCTTAGCTTAGCTGTTATTCATTTCCCAATAAACCAATTTTCAAAACTCAAATTTAATTTTTTTTCGTTAATTTGATCTATATTTTCATTGAATCTGGTCTGTCAAAATTACCAGTTCATCAGTATATTGGAATGATGATAAAGATGTTTGAAATGTGCGCTTCGGGCCATATTGACCCGAACAGCTTTGGAGAGTTAAACAATTTACATGATATGTCAAATGGGTAGTAAAATTCGTTTCTTCCGTTATTAATTGTTCTTAGAGGCTCAAAATTTCGGCAAATTAAGTAAAAAAATCCGGGTAAAATCTGCGCTTTGTTCAATGAAGTTCGGGCAACCGGTCCGCACCGAACGTTTGTCAAATTTTGTATTAGATATCCGGGCAAATCTTGATAAAACCGGGCAATCTTGCAACATTAGTAGAGAAATAAGATGCTGATGCTGTTCAAGGACTATTTTTGCCTCAAAAAATTTTGAAAGCATGTTCAGTAGGGATGTACTGAATATTCGGTCGCCCGAATACCACTCAAAATCGGTTAAGCTGAATATTCGGTTCGCCGAATAGTTTAGCTGAGTATTCGGTCAAATAATTTGAACATTTATTTATAAAGTTTGTACTGTTACAGACTTGACAAATTTTTCAAATGATGTTGGATAGTTTATAGAATATTCAGTAATGTTGTAAAAACTGTGCAATCACCAAAAACTTAGGTTTCAGTAACACATCTTAGGTGTATCCGTCTGCCTTTCACTGATGATCATACTAGATAATGCAAACAAATACCCTTTTAAATAAACTTAGATTATCGTTTATTCAAGATTTTGTAGGATAAATCTGGCCAGGATGCCCAAATATTGCATATAAACTAACCGGATTTTAACCGGGATTATTCACATTATTTGCTTAACCAAATAAAAAACTTAAATTGCTCTTTGAAAAGTTTTAGTTTTTGTGTCCAAACGAGAAATTTCAGCATAGTTTTTTTTAATTCTTAGGGGAGATAAGGGCATAACAGATATAAATTATGAGTTACTACATTGTTTCGTGTTCAGACACTAAAAAAGTCTATTTCCTAATGAGAAAAAACTAGAAAAAGTAGGTAAAAAATCTTAAAAAATGCATTTTAATTTGTGTTGCCAAATTTAAGCTTTTGGCACTGTAGAGGCATAAAGGGTACCTCCACTGGGGCAATATAACCACCATTAATCTGGGCACGATGATCGTTTTCTGCCGTAGAATCTAGCAACGAATTGAACTTGATGAAGTCAACTAAATTATGGGGCTACAGCTTGACTTGTTTCATCTCATGATTTAATCTATTGGTTAGGTATCGAAGAGGTAATCAGAGGACTCGAGTTCGATTCCTGGTCGAGGTGATTTTTTTTTCCATTTACCATTCATGATCGATGCACTTTGCATTAAAAGGTGAGTCGTAGATCCATCAACATAGTAATAACAGAAAAAATTATGTCTGTTTGTAGAATAGAAACAATTCACACAAATTCATACATTATGTTTCTGGTGCTTTATTTGGTGGTTGATATTACTTTCAGAATAATGCAACAATCAAAATAATCAATCAAGAATGGTAAATGAAAAAAAAATCACCTCGACCAGGAATCGAACTCGAGTCTAACGATTACCTCTTCGACACCTAAAACCCATAGGCTAAATCGTCAGATGTAAACTAGTCAAGCTGTGGCTTTATAATTTAGTTGACTTCATCGGGTTGAATTCGCTGCTAGATTCTACTGCAGAAAACGCTCACCATGCCCCGATCAATTGTACTCTACACAACAAAAATTATTTCCTGTAAAATTACGCAAATCCTGTAACAAAAAGGAGCAGGACATTTACCGTAATTTCACAGGTCGAAAAACAAATTACGTGACTTTTAATTTTTTTTTGTACAACTTTTTACAGGACATTTGCTGTAATAATAAATGAATCTTCGTTAACGTTCAAGGAAAACAATTTAAAATTACAGGTTTTGTCAATTACAGGTTGATTTATTTTGAAGGTTGCAAGTGACACGTAATAGTCAAATTTTTTTCCTGTGTATACGCCCCGTGTCAACAAGTTAAAGTGAAAACGCGTTCAAAAATTGATTATAGTGAAAAATCAAAAATTTTATGATGGTAAAAATTGAGGAACATCAGGAACTACACCATGTTGCAGTGCGTATTTTATTTCATACACAAAATTTATTCCATACACCCTTTACTCTACCACAAAGCAAACGGTCTCGATGCAAAACATTAAAAAGGCGAAATAGCGAGCTGAATAAATGCTATCACAACATAGCTTTTAATAAGCAACACAAATGCTGAATTAGAGCACCATCAAAACGTCATTTTTCGCCAGCCGTATAAAAGTATTAACAATGCATACTTAGATCACCTTTTAATTATTTAATTGATTGATCATGATTTATGTGAAACGGAAATTCAAAGTGGGAAATTTTTTTTTGATTAATTAAAATGCACAAAAATTAAAAAATAAAATCATTATCTACAACATCAATCAACCTGCTGAATGAAGGGTTATATAAAATGAGAAGTGATTATAATTGAATTATTAAATACCTTTGATGAGTCTCGAACCGAGGATCCCGCAGCAGCCTTTATCTTTCCTTGCGCCTTTACCATTTCGACCACTCTTCATGCTGATAAAGTAGGTGAAAGAACCCGTACTTCAAGTACAAGATTTAAAGCTTTATAAAAGCTTATTATAAGCATTAACAGGAAGTTTGAGTGCTTCAGTCTTAATGCTTGTTAACTTTTTATTGTAGCTCTTTATGTGCATATCGTGTTATCATTAGTGCCAATTTTTTTTCTTGCTTCTATGCGTTGATAATGCTTATAAAAAACTAAAATGCATTATGAATGTTGATATAATGCTAACTTGCATTAGAAATGTTGATTTAATGCTGATTACGGGTTATGGCATAATGCTTATGGTTACTTGGGCGTTTTGGTCATATAGACTTGGAAGATTTCACGTGAATTTTAATTAGTGATTTAAAAACGGTTGCAAAATTTTCAAAGGCTCGAAACGTCATAAATGAACATAGACCCTTTTCACGTGTTAGTGCTGAATGGTTTCTTAAAACTTAAAGTTCACAGATAAACATACCTCTAGTGAATCAAAAGTTTTAAGCTTGATGGGCCTTCAAATTGTCACAGTTAGACAATTATTGTTAAATTTACAAAAAACATGCGATTTTCACCCTACTGAGTAAAAGGGGTAAGTTGGACAAACTTTGTAGTTAATGAAAAATAAAATAAAAACGTTTAAAAATTTATAGTTTTCGATATATTTGTGACGTCACAACGCATAAAGCACCAATTATTTAATAATATTTGGTAATATTTGATTTTGTTCGAATTAAATGTTACAGTTAATCTAATCTGTTAAAAAATTTGAGGAAAAAGCATAAGGGCGCAGCAATCTTTTAGGGGAATAATATAAATTTGAAATAAGTTTAACTTTTTTGGATAAAGAATTTTACGTTGAAGACCAAAAATATGAAAATGGTGTGAAATAGAATAGTATCACTGAAGTTTTTCTACAAAAATCAAGATTATTTCTTAAAATTTACAATGTAAAACTAAATAACAATGCTTTTACGCACTATTTGATAGCTGAATTTTTAGGCGTTCTTACGTATTCCAAATGTTTGAAAAAGGCTTTATACGAGATTCTCTGCTTAATTTCTTCATTTCCCTAGAGTGAAGTGGTGTGACAAACGATCTTGGTCAATTTTGAATAAGAAAAAATAGGTTGGAACTCAATATCTTTGATTTTTTGTTTCAGTAAACCATACTTTTTCCAGTTTCAGTTCGTAGATGACAGCACTATCTTGCAGCTGAAACAATGTATGTCTTAATATTGATTTTTCGAATTTCTAAAGGCCCATATTCATCATTTAGAGTTAGTTTTCCAACACAGTTTTGTTGGAGTTCACGCTGAAGAAAGATATTCTGGATTTTCAAAAATTCACTAGCACCAGAATTATTCAGATTATCGGTCCATGAATTTAACTTTTTAGTGACCTTGATGCAATTCTAATTATTAGATTTAGAGATCGTAAAATTTTCAAGGTGTTCACGCAATGCATTTAGATTTTCAAATAGTTCATAGAAGTATTATTATTTACTTTTACATAGTATTTTTTTTTATCTTGATTTTTGTAGAAAAACATAGGTAGTAGGTTCTATTCTTATTTCGCACCTTTTTTCATATTTTAGTCCTCAACGCCAATTGCTCTATCCTTAAAAGTAAACTTATGCTTGATTTATCCGTTGCATAAATTAGAACAAACATTAGAAGAAAATTTGGATGATTTTCAATCATTCATATGTTTACAAGCAAAACAAGCATTCTTGTTTCGCTCACTGTAGATTGTTTGCTCTATTTCAATTTACCGAAATGAATTGATAGATCTGCTAAAGTTTTCCAGAAATCCGAGAAATATTTTCATTATGACTTATGCTTTCAAATTTCTATCCGGGTTAATTCATGCACGGAACCTCCAATTTCGTGAGGTGAAATTGGATGTTTTCGAGCTGTCCCTGTCGAAATATCACGCACAATCTATCATGAAACTTACCGAAATTCCACCCACCACATTCATTCCCTGGTGCTATTTAGTTGACGATGATGGCCCGGGCCCGCAAAACCCAACCAACTAGCCAAACAACAACAGCAAATCCAACCCTCCAACATTTCCCTCATGCCGGTTTGGGGCTGGTTTGTATTTGGATTGGACTGACTCTGAGAGACTGCCACTGGAACACTGCCGCCGAGGATTTCGGGGAATTCGGTAGCTCCCAAAAATAACATTACCCAAAAGTAAAGTTAGTCCAGGGGCGCTGGCGAATCCCATTAAAAGGAAAATTACAGTTTTGCATGAATTAGATCCCAAATACCTTACAGGCAGAGCGCGCTTCACAGACAACCGGAGGCAGCTGTTTTCCCATTTTACCCGTACGTGTGCTCCTTTCTTGTGGCATTTCCTTTTCCTTTTAGCTCCGAATTGTTGTTTTCAGGTGCTCTGGGGTCGTGAATGTCGTGATTAGCATTATGCTGTTGGTCTTATCACGTGACATGGGACGATTAGTGCAGTCAAATGCTAATAGAGAGTGGAGTTTACATTTGTCTGTGAGTGTGTTTGTTTGCGAGATGCAGAGAAGGAAAATTGGACGGGGGAAAAGTGGGCAGGAGTTTGGGTCTGATCCTGGTACCTACCTAACATACTTACATTTGCAGGTCACCATTGGGGCTGTTTTCCTCCTTCTTGTGTTTTGCGTCAAATGTTGGGAATCATAATGACGAGGCTAACGGTGATTGTCCTGATGATGATGATGATGATGGCGTTGAGGATGATGGTTTCGAACATGAGGCACCGAATGATGGTGGCACTTATTTGTCCGACCAAAGCCGACAGGCTTACCGGTTTTTGTAGCGAGAACTTTAATCCCTTGTTCGGAAACATCCCGGAAGGTTTAAGGGTATGATTTTCTCCACCTCAAAAATTGTATGGGAGAGTGGGGAATCATGGGCCACTTTTTTTCGTTGTTCCATAACTTCTTCATTATCTAATATATAAAGATGAGTTGGACTATATATGTTTGTATGCACCTTATACAAATCGACACCGCTTAACCGATCAACCTGAAATTTGGTACAGAGATGTAGTTGGACCAGGGTAAGGTTTTAGTAATAGTTCTGAGCCCCTCCCACCTTAGAAAAGGGACCCTCCCATACAACTTACGTACTTATTCCCACAAATCAAAAGTCATTGCACCCATTTTGCCAGCCGATTTTCGTTTCCTTTAGCGGGTTTGTTTTCACCATCACCATGGGTCAGGCATTAGAAACGACCATCCAAAGTTCACGTGTACTGGAAAGCAAATCAAAGCTTGCTGAGCATAAATAATTTTAAAGGGGAAATTTTGGCGGGTGTTTTTTCCTTCTACTGTTCAAAGCACGTGGTACCGGTGCGAGGCATTTGATTGCAATAATGAGCCTTCATTTAGGATTGAAAAAACTACTTTCCTGTTAGAAATATATTGAGAATAACAGTGGTTGAGAATCTCATAGAATATGCAGTGTGTAAAGTATGCATACATTAGTTCATGTTCATTATGAATTGACTTCTTCAGTTGAATAACTATTTGGACTGAAAACTAATGTTCCAGCTTATAGGAACCAACCATTTTCATATTTTCGGAACTTCTCATAGGAAAACAAATAATAGAACTGAGGGTTGTAAGTTTATTGTTTATTTGATTAAAATTTAAGGCTGCGATCTCAAGTTCAAGACTGCGATCTCAACAATTAATAATTGCCGTGTAGGAATTTAATTTACAATAGGAATTGGACAATTAAACGTTCATTTCATGCAAAAAATTAAAACAAAATCCAACGTTAAAGTTACGTATAATTGTACAAAAGTACAATTGATGAAAAAAAAGAGTAATTCAATTCAAGCTTCCTAAAAAATTGTGGGTGTAAAATAAGGTTGCCAGAATTGCCGTCTATTTAGAAATTTCTAAGTACAATTAATAAAAAAAAAGAGTAGTTTAATTCAAGCTTCCTAAAAAATGGTAGGTGTAAAATAAGGTTGCCAGCATTTCCGTATCGGGACCGGACAAATCCAGTAAATTTTATCAAAAAACCTGCCCAAATCCAGCATTTGATTTCAATATCTTTAAACCGATATCCTGGCAATATCCGGGCAAACTTGGTCAAAACCGCGAAATTATTTAGTAAAAATAACGAAAAATATACTTCCAATATTTGTTTTCAACAAACCGCATCAGCAGATTTCAAATTGTATATCAAGCTTCCAAACACGAATTATGATTGTTTCTAAAACTTGCCATTTAAAACTTTTTTTTGAACGTAAAAATGAAAAAAATATAATAATTATAAAATCTCAGTTTATATTACGTTTTAAAAATGATGTGAATAAATCCGGGCTTTTTGCAACAAAATCCGGGAAACCGGGCCAGACCGGACTTACTTCAAGATTTAATTCAAATGTTCTAGCAAATCCGGATAAATCCGGGCAACCTGGCAACCTTAGGTTGAAATGTTTTTCGTGATAGAATGGATAAGCATTCAAGGGAAATTATTTCCAATTTCTATCAGCAATCCTAAAAACAATAATATGAAAACGATAAACTTTACTAATAATCCCAATTAAAACTTTAAGAAGACTAACAAAATTTACAAAGCTCACATGGCCAAACATGGTCCAATTTATTTTGATGATGAACAAAAAGCTTTCAAAATTTGAAAAAGTTAAACGACTCATTTCGATTAATATATGTGAACCCGAGCAAGGCCGGGTAAAATCAGCTAGTAAAAGATAAAATGAAAATAAAAAATGGTATGGGTTTCTACATTTTCAAGCTATCATAAGGTATTTTTTAAAAATTTTCAATAAGTTATTTTTCCTAAATTCTGACTGTTTGAAAAAAAGCAATAATTTTTGGATTTTGAAAAATGGTGGGGAATCGTGGGCCACCAAATCCAAATTGACCAAATAACATGCAAAGTTTATGAGTTGACCCAAAACTGTGATTTCCTACTTTATTTCGTTATTTTAAAGCAATTTCAGATGATGAAATAAAAAAGAGAGCTGTGTATGATCGAATAGATTCCAAAAGCTGGCTCGCGAATAATTTGGTAAAATTTCTTATATAGGGAGGACAAAATATTTTCATAACTCTTCATATGGCCTAAGAAAACTTTACAGATAGGAAAAACGTATTTTAAGTTCTGAATGTGTATAAAAACATAAAAATATAGGTGGTTCAAGATGTGTGGCCCACGATTCCCCACAAGATATGATTTGCAAATTGGTTGCGTTTGTGTGATTAATTGATATTCCATCAAAAATTCCTTTTCCACGTGAATGATCATGACAAAACTAAGATCGTAAGCGTATGAGCATATTTTTGTTATGCACTTTAGGTTCCCCATCGATGAAATTAGCGGGTGTTTTTTTAATTATGTATGTAAATTTTTCTAACTTTTTTTAGTTTGATAAATAAAAGAAGCATATGATGCGTATTTAAGTCAACAACATATAGAAATATATGCTCACGCAAAGCGACGACGATGACAGTTGGTTTGAAATTTTTATCTCAACACACATCTGAGATATTAAAAGTGGCCCACGTTTCCCCATGGCCCACGATACCCCACTCTCCCCTATATGATTAATGAATATTGATATCCTAAATTTTTATCACCTTAGAAAATGCAATTTGGAATTTCCAAAATGTGTAAACACTTAATTTTTTATGCTTTAAGTATGCACCATTTCGCATGACTATATCCCGCCGAATATTCATTTGATTTGAGGAAACTTTGGTATTCTGAACTCTAAAAATAAATTCAATACAGATATTTAACAAACTTTTTCCTTCTGATAATTCCAATCCTGATAAAAAAAATTCCAGCAAAAAAAAACTTCTTCTAATAAAATACTATTGACAACAGCAAAAAACGTATTTTGGACCTCAACATTTTCATTTAGAAATGTGTTTTGTCTATTGTTGCTCAACATCTTCAGAACCTAATAAGGGATCGTTTTTGCTTACTGCCTTCCATCTGAGGAAAAACTATAAATAGGACAGTGAAGATTTATTCTTATAAATCAAACAAATTACTGCGAGTTATTCAAATACCACTTAAAAATGTATATTTGACCCATTCCAAGCGGAGAACCGATTTTTATTTTTCATTATTCAAAAAAAATTAGAACAGCATTAGAAAGGTTATTTCTTGAGCTTCATTTTCAATCAAAAGATATTCAGCTACCTTTTTTAGAATTGAGTATGTTGACGTTGAAGTTTAAAATTTTTAGTAGTATGAAAATAAACTTATTTTAACAATTATTCTTTATTTCAAATATAACTTTGTCAAAAATTTAGCTTTTTAAAAAAATTATTGCAAAATGATTGTAAAAAAGACATTTTTTAAGCATGATATTAGATTAAGAATAATCACAGAAAGTTTACGCTCTAGAATCGGTGATAAAAGCATCTATTTTTAAGCGTTGTGACGTCACGAAAATTCTACTGTTTTTCAGTTCATGATTCCATTAAACGTCACATATCATCGAAAATTGGGAGTCTCTTCAAACTTTTTGAGAGGAATTCAATGCCTTTTTCAGAAGGAATCGGTTTAAAAGGTTCTGAGTTACACCCGGGTGAAAAGGCGTTGTGACGTCACGAAAAATGATTTACTTTTTTCGGAACGTTCTAGACTTATTACTTCAACACTATTACAGTATTTTTTTAATACAAGTTTTACATGACAATGCGCTTCAATGATAGAATTCAATTATCAAGTTTTTAACGAAATTAAGAAAAAAATTTTTTCGCATAAACGCGGTTATTTTAAACGTCTGATTTGAATAAAAATCTTGAAAAAAAAGTTCATCTATATCGGAATGAAAAAAACACGCTTATAACTTTTATTTCTTGCAGGCATTATGTTCAAACAAAATAAGTTCCATGAAATAAATGCAATGAGAATAAAAACATTTTTTAAACGTAGTAAATTTCATAGATAAACTTTTATTTCAAACAAATCAATTGTACTTTACTGGAAAAAAAAATTCTTATAAAACTATTTAAAAGAAACTGTCCTTTATTGAAATTTCCACCTCAAAGAATGTTACTAGAATATCCAAATACAACCCCGTATTCACAAAAAAAATCTCACGATAGAGACTTTTAAATGAATTACAAAATTATTTAAATTAAAATATGTAGGTACTACAACAGGGTCCCATACAAAATTAGGACAGATTAAACTACAGAAAGAGGTCGCGCAATAAATCTGAAGTTTGCATGGAATTACGTGGATTTTGTTCGGCATGAACAAAAACAAAAACAGTTTTTCACCAATAATTTTGGTCTTTATCAACCGATTTTTTTTTTCATTTGAGTGTTTTAAAGCTTCAATCATAACAATATTTCATTTGAAGAACGCATTTTCGCAATGGTAAATGAAAAAAAAAATCACCTCGGCCAGGAATAGAACACGGGTTTTCTGATTACCTCTTCGACGCCTTACCAATAGACTAAATCGTCAGATGTAAACTAGTTAAGCTGTAGCTCTTTAATTCAGTTGATTTCATCGAGTTGAATTCGCCGCTAGATTCTACGGCAGAAAATGCTCATCATGCCCCGATCAATGATGCTCGATATGCCCCGTGTCAACTAAAGTTAAAGCAAAAACGCGTTTTAAAATTGATTATAGTGAAAAATCAAAAAATTAACGATGGTTAAAATTGAGAATCAATGTGTACATCATGTTGCAGTGCGTACATTAAAGTTTGTTGAAACTCACTCGCGACGACCAGTGATGTTTACTCCGCGGCGATTAATATAGACTGACGGACCGCGTGGCAAATGTAAACAATAAACAATAACAGAGAGGCGCAAGTGAGAGAGAACGTCAATTCGTTACTGTTCTAAGAATCGACGAGGAGTGAATGTGTAGGGTTCACTGGAATAGAGCTAGGTGAACAGTTAGGAAATCAGTAGAGAAGTGTTGCCAATATAACGGATGGATAATCCGACATATCAATCACTACAGTAATCTTACATGATTACTTGACGATAATAAAGATGATTATGTTATCAGTTTCCGATACAAAATAGTAGGCACAACAGGTTATGGGCCCAGTGTTTAACTGGCTGTAGCTCTGTATTTAGTTATCTCGACTGATATTTCTGGAATGCGATGTCGTACCCGAAGTTCGAAGGGTGCATCGCAGTAGGCGGAGCTGGTGGTCAACCAACCTTTGAAAGCCAGCAGCTACCTCAGGCCGAGGCTGGTTTGGCGCTACCGCACACGGCAGCCAGTTTCTCAATGAAACTGCTGTTCGACGGTAGAGCGGAGATATTCGGAGCCTAGAAAATGAGCCTCGAGAGACGTTTGGCCAGGCTGAAGCTCTCCCACACCCTGGTTCGGCCAGAGCTGTTAAATAGCTAGTGATGGCCATCAACAACGATGTCCTGAACATATTAGTTGGGGTCAATTTTGTCAAGGACGCCTTGGACATCCTCTGCGACTCCTACTTGGTAAAGGGTACGAGCGCGATCATCGCAATGCGAGGGCGATTGAACAATTTCCCTATGAAGAGGTTCGACTCACTGTTGTCACTCTTTTATGAGTATGCCCTCATCATACGGGAGATGGACCGGATGGGAGCAAACCTGAGCAGAGGCGAGAAGGTCCCATCCGGTCGTTGCTGCTAGTAATACCGCCAGGCTACAGCCACATCCAGGGTGCGCTTGCTGTTCTACCGCCAGAGGAGCTCAACTCAAGGTTAATCGTCGATATCAAGCGGTTGTTCCTTGATTCTGAACTCATCCAAATCACCAGCACTTCCTCAAACCAACATCGAGGTGAGCCAGCGGTAGTAAACCATGCTTTGCGGACTTCAAGTCGCGCTGTCCCAAGCTGAAGGCGGCTAAGAAGAACACTTACAGGCGTGACAAAGGCAGCGCTCACGCAATGTTGGCCCATGTGAAGCGCAAGCAGTCAGAAGAGGCGTGCGTCCGAGCGGCTAGAACGGTGCAGCGCGTAGTCACCATTCCTGGCGAGGCAGCTAGTGCAGGTCGCAAGCAGCTGGGAGCTACGGTCGCAGGCGTGGCAGCCCCGCATTCGAGCACAACTTCGAAGGTCGTCACCCAGGTGGTAAAACCTTTTTACGGATTGCATTCCAAGGCACGGCGAGCAACCACGTCCCCCCAGTTTGCTACTCTGGGTCCATGAGTGCAATTAGACGACTCATGATACTATGTACCCCTACGCCATAAAGTCCACCTAGGGCCTCTGGCCATAATTCCCATCCGGACCTGCAAGAAAGGCTATACCCGAGATTGGAGACCAAACTCGCGCAATGCGCTCCACGGCAAATTCTCGTTTATACGTGCTACACCAGCAATCGTCATCCACTCTTTGTCACGATTTACGACTCACTCGAGACGAGAACAACTCGCCTCTCCTCGTGACTTGAGGCCGTCTCACACTCATCCTCTTGACACAAATTGAGGCGTCAATACCCACCTCACCTCGTGTCTCGAGGGCCCTCGTTCAGTACGTCTCTTGACCCAATTCGAGACGAGAACAACTCGCCCCTCCTCGGGTCTGGAGATAACCACACATCCAACTATTTCTCCATCTCGACTCTTCGAGACTCAACCTGTGGCCCATCCACTGGGCGCCACATGTTACGGCACAAGGCCCTGTATGTCTGTAGTCAATCGTATGTCGTGAGTCAATCGTATCCGCGAATCGGGGCCAGGAACCTTCCCAAAAGGCAGATCGATCGGAACCCACTCAAACATTTAGTCGTCCCGCATATCGGGGTCGCGACTACCCGATACACGTTACGACCCCTCCCTCTTGCAACTGAGCATTGGTACCAAGGTGCCCAGTCGCACCACGTTTTTGCCACACTCGGCACACAGCCCGTCGGTAACTGACTGTACCAAGTGTGGCGTGTAGTTCTCTTGGCCGTACATCTACAGGTGACAAGTCTGTAGACACGTTTCCACTCTGCACCACGGGGAGGTGGAACTACGTCGCATAGCAACATGGTGTCACATGGTCTGTGACGAGAGATTAGTGGAGGACATCTCGAAGTGGCCAAACCGATCGAGCTGTCCACAGCCAAAACTGGTGAGTCAATGAGGGCTAATAAGAAAGGCAATGTACCACTTAAGACCATGGTTAATGGTAAAATAAAGAAGATTAAATTGTATAATGTTCATATTATTGCTGAACTAGAGACAAATCTCCTTTCGGTTAGAAAGGCTACTACTAAGGGAAAAAGGGTTATTTTTTCTGATGGTGAGGTCACAATTACAGACTTGGGGGAGGTCATAGCTCAAAGGACAGTAATTGATGGTTTGTATTCCCTAGAATTGGTTTCGGAAATTGAAAACTCAAAGGCTTTGCTTGGAATGAACCGGCTAGGTTTTGATACATGGCACAGAAGACTTGGCCATCTAAGTAATGCTGGCGTAACCACACTCATGACACAGAAGATGGTAGAAGGAGTAGAATTTGGAAGGAGACTTCCAAACTTCCAACAAAAACGAAGTTTGCGAAAACTGTTTAGCTGGAAAATAGTCAAGCAAAAAGTTCAAAAGTCTGCAAATACCAAGGTCAAGTAGGCCACTTGAATTAGTGCTCTCTGACGTTTGCGGATACATGGAAGAAACCACGCTTGATGGTCATCGATATTTCGTGACATTCACGGATAACTGCTCACATTTTACAGTAATCTACCTAATGAAACGAAAGAGCGAGGTTTTTGAGAAGTTTAAGGAGTTTGGAGCGATGGCAACGGCGCATTTTAATCAAAGGTTGGCTAAACTTAGACGCGATATTGGCCGTGAGTACGTTGGACGAGATTTTCAAGAATTATGCCAGGCATAAGGTTCTAACAGTACCGTACGCCAGCAGAAAGACGTGAGCAAAATAATCAACGGAACGTTGATGGAGAACGTACGAGCAATGCTCTACGAATGCGATCTTCCGAAATCGTTATGGGGAGAAACTGTGTTTTGCTCAGCCTTTCGGATACATTAATTTTTTCTAATACTTCTGGATTTCGGAAAAGATTATCTAAATCTGAGGAATGTAAAAAAAACTTGATAATTCAAGGAAAATTAATTTCCGTTTACTTTGTTATTTTAAAAGCTTTTCTTTGTCGAAGAAATTATAAATATTATGCTTAATTATTTGGAGTATGCATTTAAGCTTATAGGGATTTAAAATTTTCTTGACTCGATATTTGCCAACGTTTTAAAATTGATATACAATCAAACCATGTTAGAAGAGTTGACGATCCAGAAGAGAATCAACGTGCCTAATGGTAATCAGAAACAGATTTAAAAGAAATATCCAAGAGTTAGAAAAAAAACACTAAAAGGTTTAAAGTTAATTTCGTAAAACTAACGTTCACTGATCGTTCATATTATATTTTATTAAGGTTTCAAATTAAAGTTGCCGACCTCTGGTCTGGAACGATATTTACGGAAAAAGTGCCTAGGAATGAATATATTAAGGTAGTGGAAGGGAATTTCGAGCCAATATTTAATTTTTTTTTTCGTTTAATGTTGTTTCCAAGATTCTATAGAATGTGGCTTGTTATTCGTGTTTTTCTATTTGATAAATTAATTACTTGATTACTCAGCAGGGCTACGATAATGATGCATTTTTAAAAAGTACAGGAACTTTATTGTCACCCTGTATATTCGTTGTGAGTGTATAAGTGAAGAAGTCTCAGAGATTGAGGAAGAAATTGTGTACTTAATCATAATTTGCATTAAAATCTAAGTTATTGCCTTCGAATGACCATAATAGTCTGCATTGAAAAGTAATATCTATCAATTTTCTCCTCCATGAAGAGCTCTTTGAACATCGATTGTTGCGGTTTCGTGAAAATTGCCGCTGAATACCTAATAAAATCCTTCAGGTTTTTTTCGGCTGCTCCGATTTAATCTTGGTTGTAAAATGGCAAAAATAATAAAGCTCTAATCATCATGCTCCGCCAGTTTCTTCGAGTAACAGCAGTCGGTAAGTCGCTCAATTCTAAAATTGCCCACGTACCTCTATACTACTTCGGAATCGGGGTCACAATAATCCGCCTCTCGGCAGCAGCCATAACCACAACAATACGCCCGATTGGCAGTGGCGAACGGATGAAATTTAATCTTTTCTAGCAGCAGGCAAAGGCAGCATCATCATTCGGGAAGACGCGTTTCGATGGCGCGTGGAAATTCTCGGCACCAGTCCGTGTCATAAAGACCCGATTTCACAACGCCCGCCACCACTTTCCTGTATTCTGTGGATGGTGGTGATGCGCGGTCTGGAAGATTTTGTTCACTTTTTCGTCGAAAGTACCAAACCAGCTGTCTGTCGCCAGCATTAGTCTTTTTTCTTCTTGAGTCTTTCTCTAAATTCTGCTCATTCTAAGCGACCTAGCAAATTAGGCAATACACACCAACATGATCCTGTAGTCATTTTTCCCTCGTTTTTATAGTGAAATGGCGTTAACAAATTCTCTTTGGTTTGAACTGCTTTAGAAACTTGAGTACAACGCAGAAAAAAAACTGAAAGTTGATAGTTTGGCACCAGAGAATTTCATCCAAGATGCTGACTGGCATGCGAACAATTGAAATTACTGAGGGCGAGCAGATTGAATTATTGGAAGTTATCGCAAGTCACACAAAGGAAATTTGATATTTTATCGTTCAGAGATCAAACTGCCAAGGTCACAAGTTTTTGTATGAAGCGAACTTTGCTGAGACGAGAAGCAAAAGTCGTACCATGTGGGTTTTATAAGTTTTCAATGCATTCAAGACGATAACAATTTTTATGAAGTAATTCAAAATATGGTTTACCTTAAAAAAAGTTAAAGAAAGATCACATAAATGAAATTATGAAAATTATGAATCACAGAAAAATACAAAATGGGTTTTAATACTTAACTGTATTTGACAATCCTAGCCTTCAGCCCTTATCCAATCAAATTGATACTTAAAAAATATAGTTTTAAGACGACCCTCAAACACCACGATTTATTTTTTATTTTTACACAAAAATTGACAGGGCCAATAAGTTTGACATTAGCCAACTAGAGATTTGGAAAAAAAAATAAACTTACATAAACCAACTTGGGAAAATCTTCATGTATGTATATAACTAAACTGAGCCTATAAAAAGGCGCAGGCCGTACCACCCCGGGCGCCAAGAGCATAGAGATCGTCCAACTCAACTTCAATCTCTGCTATTCCACAAACCAACTGTTGTGGCGGATGATACTTGAGGAAAAGTTGGACATCGCGCTAGTCGCAGACCCACATTGTTATAGCTGGCGACTTTAACGAATGGGCTGATGAGTGGGGTAGCCATATCACAAACCCCAGTGGTCAAATCCTTTTAGAAGCCGCTATCGTTATCGATTAGGCTCAAGTACGCGGACAGATAGACGAGAGGACGAGAGAGACGAGAGGACAGGTGAACACCTCTGGGAGACAACACAATTCGACCAGAACGTCTTCGTCAAAGTGTTGCATTGGGAGAGGAACCTGGACAACCTGTCCGCGGAAGATCTGACGAGGGTACTAGCTCGCGCTTGCGATGCGGTGATGACGAGAAGGGCCAAGCTTATAAAAACTAGATCAGTGGACAGTGGACAGAAGAAATCGCGGGTCTGCGTGCCAACTGGCATAGAGCAAGGCGCAGGATGCAAAACGCAAGGACTCCAGAAGGGAGAACGGAGCTTAGGCCACTCTTCACAGGCGCGAGATCGGTCCTCCGCTAGGCCATCAATGCAAGTAAGAGGACACGTTTCAAACAACGAACATGATGCAAATGACTGTCCATGGGGCGATACCTACAGGATAGTCATGGCCAAAACTAAAAGAGGGAGTGCGCCACTTGAAACGTGCCCAGACAAATTGAGAGCGATCATCAACGAGCTGTTCCCTCAGCACGATGTTACCCGCTAGCCATCAGTCCGTACGAATGGGACACCAGCATAGAAGAGAGGATTACGGTGGAAGAACTTCACGGAATCGCCAAGTCACTTCTACCAAGCAAGGCCTCCGGACTGGACGGCATTCCTAACGTCGCAGTGAAGGCCGCGATCAGAGAGTTCCTCGAATTGTTCCGGACATCGTTGCAACGATATGTGTCGGAACGGGTGTTCCCCGACACGTGGAAGCGTCAGAAGCATGTTCATCTGCCAAATGCGGGTAAGCTTCCAGGAGACTCATCGGCGTACCGGCCGATCTGTTTACTGGACACAGCGAGTAAGGTCCTGGAGGAGGTGATTCAGAACCGACTCCAGAGCTACACTGAAGATGAGGGCGGACTCTCGGAGAAAGAATTTGGTTTCCGTAGAGGTCGCAGCACCGTAGATGCCATCCGCTCTGTCATTGAGGTAGCGAACAGAGCCAGGCTAACGAAGAAGAGAGGGCTCCGCTTTTGCGCGGTGGTACTACTTCAGTATATGACCGGTGAGGGCTTACGAACACAAGAGGTTTCGACGGGTGTAGCGATTTCCATCCGAAATTTGTTGTTCGTTGTTCGTTGCTTATTTTTTTTTGTAGTCACGGACTCAAAAGGCCCGCAGCTAATCCCACTATCTCGAAGGAGGACCGTCGTGATGTAGCTGTTTGGGCTCCCGAACACCACCAGGACGTTGTTGCACTCCACACGCCGCCCCTGACATGGAGAACAGAGGCGTACGACGCGGTGGGTGTACCATATGGGTCAATACTTGGCCCGGTCCTGTGGAACAACACGTATGAAGAGCTCCTACGAATGAGCCTCCCATCGGGAGCTGAACTAGTAGGATTTGCGTTGCGGATGTTGAATCTCTTGGCGAGAGGCTCCTCGACAGCGGAGGTACAGCTAATTGCCACAGTAGCTATCCAGGCAGTGGAAAGCTGGATGCATTCCGAGATGGTGCTGATCACCGACCTGATCTCACGCCAAACAGGTACCATTGCAATTGGACCGTGTGATACCGTGTCCAAACGCGCAATTAAGTACCTAGGGGCATGGCCGTAGGAACGGGGGGGGGTTTTGGGGGTTAAACCCCCCCCATGAGGATCCAAAAAAACATGCGAGGTATTCTACTCTTCACTCCAAATTTTAAATTCAGAACCAAATTATAATAATAGATTAAGGTGAATCAAGATTATCAATCTCGAATAAAAACTAATGCCAAGACCTCAAAAATCCATCCCACTTTTCAAAATTTTCTCACTTGTTCATATAAATTCAGGTCTGAATATTAAATTTTAAATTAAATTAAACCCATTTCGTAGGTTCTGATTCCATAATTCCCATAACCAAAATTGTATTCCTTTTTTCGTATTTCGGATTCTGTATCCAGTTTAGAATAATGGATTTTCAGTTTGATAATCATAAGAAGTTAGAAATAAAAGCTGCTTTGAAATTCTGGTTCAAATTTGGTTTTGCATTTCACATCAAATTTGAATCACGCTTTTCGAGATTATATGCATTTTCACTATTTTGATAATAGTTTTCCGAATATGACAAAAGAGAAATATTTAAATTCGAAGTTCTTAAACATGATTCATACATAAAATTCAAACATTTAAAGCTTCAAAATGGCAATCCAAAATTAAAAAATCAGATTCTGATCATTGCAAATTAATATTTTAATGCTGATTCACAAGACATATTAAATATAATTAATTTAAATAGAAAATTTAGATTAAACCTAAACTACAGGATTTAAATTAAAGATTCTTGAATGAGGGCTCAAAAACTAGGCTCATAAAATTCTGATCTGGAATTAGATTTGGAAATCGTATTTTTTGTACATTTCAGAAATCGTATGGAAATTCGGATACAGATTCAAATTTTGCAATTTTTGAATTCAGGTTCAGAATTCAGATTCGGAATGCAGGTTCAAAGTTCAGAAAAAAAAGTTGATAAATAAATTTTACATTCAACATAAATTGTTGAGGAATTCCATAATAGATCATAAATTTATCACATGGCGGACTAAATACGAGATATCTCGTTTTTTCACTTGCAAAAGTGTGCTTTTTACACTTTGAAGTAAAGCTCAAATGGACTGAATTTAATTGCAAATTATTTTTTTTCGAAAAAACTGAAAACAAGATTTGCCGTAACTTAAAAATGCTAAATTTGTAAAATTTAATTCAGCGATTTTTGAGATATAGAATGCTGAATTTCGGTGTTTTTCGTCATAGATTTCTTTGCTGTACTTAATGTGTTAAGATTGCTAGTCAATTCAATTTCGAGATTTCAAATTTTCAATCAAAATTAGTTTCTAAGCACAGTTCAGCTGAAAATCACAAATAAAAGGTTCAATTTAAGTTATTTGTTTTAACCGGAAAACCCTAATTTTATTTTAAAAATCATCCACACGATTTTCATTATGGAATTGATTCTTCTTTATGAAAAATTTTTGCTGTTAAAAAAACATTCTCACCTTATTAACACATTAAGGACGCCCAAAATTCGACATTTTATGTTTCAGAAACCAATAGTGAAAATTTTGCTAATTTCATATATTCGAGTAAGGGTAAGTGTTGTGTTAAATTTAGTAGAATGAGGTTTCATTATTAAATTTATGAACGCCAGCATCGATACGAAAAAACACTTCGATAGATAAAATCAATTTACGAACACACCGTTAGGATCAGGTTTTTCATCAAGCAAATTTGATCCGAAAATCTAATGATAATTATCTCCTACTTCTAAAATAACGATTTAATACAAAAGTTTTTAATATCAAAGTACTTAAAAATGAATAATCATATAGTCACACACCTAATTTGTTTTTTTTTTGTTTTCGTGCAGTATTGAGTAAATCATAGATAAAAATAAGTCACCAAAACCCCCCCCATGAGTCGGTTCTTCCTACGGCCCTGCCTAGGGGTAAAGATCGACAACAGACTCAGTTTCACGAGTCATGTCGACTACGTGTGTAAGAGAGCGGCAATGGCTACGGCCGCATTCACACGGATGAGGCAGGCCCTAGGAAGACAATGTAACCTGCAGAGACTTAGCAGCGTTCAGCGGCTGATGAACCTGCGGGTTGTCAGTGGATACCGGACCTTCTCGTTCGAAGCCGCCTGCGTAGTAATGGTGTCATGCCGATCTCGGTTTTGCTAAAGGAGGATGTCAATTGCTACGACAATGAAGACACGCCCAACATACGAGATCTCGCGAGGACTCGATGTCCAACCGGCAGCAGCTGTGGGACAGCTCGGTGGGAGGAAGGTGGACCCATCGTTTGATCCCGCACATCGGATGCTGGATCGGAAGAAGACACGGTGAAATGGACTTCCATATGACGCAATTCTTGACTGGTCATGGATGCTTCATGGATACAACTACCAGATTGGACATGTGGCTTCACCACATTGTCCAGATTGTGAAGACGAAGAGGAAAAACCCGAACATGTAGTGATTGCCTGTCCGAGGTTTGAGGCGGTATGTGCCTACATACTTGTCATCTGTGGGCCCAACACGACAGAAGAAAACATGGTGTACGGACCCCAACACTTGGCATGCGGTCAGCGATGGGTTTACCCGGATCATGACTGCCCTGCAGAGGAAATGAAGTCAACGGCAGTCCGCGAACGGTGTAGAATGACTCCATCTACGGGGAGCATTTGAGTAGTGTGCGTCAGGTCCCTTGATCAAAGCTACAAAAATAAGGCATCATCTTCTGCGTAGCGGAGGTCATGGGTGTCCTGCGAACGTGTGTTGGATATCCCACCGCCCGGGAGTATCTGAGTAGCGTTGCTTCCTAAGGGGGAAACTGCGAGGATAAGACTATACCTTCCTCGTAGCGGACTTCGCAGGAAGAGGGTTAACCACTGTCGAGGGATACCCACGGGTAGAGAGGTTCTCGATGCCGGGTGAGCCTGTCGAGTCGGTGTAGCATGTTGTCACTGCCGGGAAACATCCGAATCGTAGCGTTCAAAGTCTCGAATGTGTGCCGTGACAGGCGCCAGTCTAGAACAAGCTGCTCTCGATCTGGCACACGAGTAGTGTGCGTCCGACCCCACGCGTGGCCACGGTTTGAAGCTACAAAGATAAGCCAACATCTTCTACGTAGCGGATGCCGTGTGTACGCCGCGATCGTGCATTCATTCCACGATCGGAAAATAACCACGCGTGTGCTGTGCCAGGCGCGAGTCTAGGATAAGCTGCTCTCGATTGGCTCACGACGGACATAAAGGAGACAAACCTCGAATCCTGGATATAAGAGCTCGGGCTTCAAGTCGTTAGATGAGAGGTCAGGCCTCGAATGTTAGGAGAAGAGGTTTGTGTGGTTAACCCGAGTCTTTACGATAAGAAGTCGGGTCTCGAGTCGCAAGAGGAGAAATCAGACCGTTAATCAACAAGAGGAGGGGTATAAGTGGACACCTCCAGTCATTACGAGGAGAGGTTAGATCTCGAGTCGCGAAGAAGAGAGGTTTATGTGAGAATCTCGTGTCATTGCAAGGAGATGTCGGATCTCAAGTCGTTAGAGAAGAGTTCGGACGTCGAGGATGAGAGGTTTTGCTGAAAATGGTCTCGTCAATGAGTATTGCCTTGGAGCGCACTAGCGCGAATAGACCTCCCACTATTGAAGCATAATGTGTTAAACAGTAAGAGTTGGGAACTACATAGGTCTGCGACCCTCAGGAGGAGTTTAGGGAGTAGGAGGTATACACGGGCTATATCATGAGTCTTCCCATTATACCCATGGACCCAGAGTAGCAAACTGGGGGGACGCGGTGGCTCTCCGTGCCTTAGAATACAATTCGTAAACCGAGATTTACCACCTGTGGTTACCAACTAAAAAAAAATACAGTACGCTAGAATCCTTCTTCATGTTCGATACGTTCCACCAACGACGATGTATGTTTGCTTATTTGCAAGTTAGCGAATCCAAACGTTTGACTCGTTCTTGTGCAGGAGGATGCAACGTTATACGATTACTTTATAAAACTTGTGGCCAACATCTTTTTGCTAAGTGTTATAGAATCTCGTTTTCAAGCTTTTTTTTATCAGATTTGCCTTTTTTGACTTGATAGCATTGGAGATGAAAGCTTAAAAACATCTGAAAAGCTCAAATCTGATCAAAAAAGCTTAAATCTGAGAGATGTTAGCCACACGGTTGCATCCTCATGTTTTTGTGTGGCTCGCCAATCTAAGCTGAGCCAACAGACGAAAGAAAGGTATTTCTAAATGTCAACCATCCTTCAGACGTCGTGGCATTACGATTTGTGACATATGGGGAGAGGTTTTTTTTTTGCGTTACAAACGTAATTTATGGATACCACTTTCAAAAAGTGAGCATGATATCTCTGTGCACAAGAAAAGATCCCAAGCAACCAAATGTCACATATTTACTTAATTGAAGGCATTGAAAGTTACATATTGGCTGACAAAGAGAATCAACTGCCCAATTCCCTTTAGTGAACTTTATGTACTCATTAATGAACTTTAAAGTTGCAAAAGTGATTAATATGTAAGTTGTATGTGACTTGTTTTGCCCAATTCCCATTAGTGAACTATATGTGCTCATTAACGAACTTGAAAGCTGCAAAAGTGATCTACACGTACGTTATACGGGACTTAAGTCACATAAAGGGCACAAAAGTGCTCAATACGGGTTTTGGTAAGTAACATAAAGGGCACAAAAGTGCTCAAACGGGATTTGATAAGTCACAAAAAGTGCATTGATGTGCTTTCAAAATCAAATCACCACTTCGAGTTTTAGTTTCAGTCAGAACAACATCTAGGCGTGGCCTAGTGGTAGCGTGTTCGATTCTCACCACGAAGGTCGGGGTTCGATCCCCAGGCCGGGTAAGTTTTTTTTCAATAAGTAATTTTGTACCTGAGTGACCATTCTGATGCGATATATGTAGGAAATGTAGGAAAGAAGCAATTGAGCAATTTGTCGAGTTTGAAATCCGGCGTGTGGCATCGTGGCGGCACCGGTACAGAACACAGTAAATAATCAAGAGAAGGTGATATGAACCGAAGCCAACGGTTCAGTTGAGATAGAGAGAAATTTTTTTGGCTCATTTTGCGATTTTTTGGAAGCTGAATTAAGAGGCCGCTGGATTCTGAATAGAAGATCATTAAGACTTGTTTTGAAACTTGAAAGTATCAATAAGAACTTAAATTTTGAGCTGTATAGAACGCACTTCATATCAATGATGAGGCTGAGTAAGCGTTTTTGTACCTGTTTTATGGGACTTTTGGTTGCTTGGGATCACCTTATCTTTATTTAAAATACCCTCCAATATCGCAAGTACATAAATCAGTAGAAGAAATAATAGTTGTTTTCAAACAGAAATATTCATTTTAAATTATGTCAAAATTTTAAGATTTGTTTTACATTCTCAATGTAGTACATATTTTCTCAATATTTGCACAATCCAATCTCACACCTCTGCCATATCAAGACACGACTACGGAAATGACTGCTAATCACAAAAGCATGTTCCGTCCAATCAGCACGAACAAATTGTGATTTCCGATTTTGCCAGCCCAGCATGTTTTGGGCGTAGCAGACGCACATCTGCGTAAAAGCCTTTTGACCGGGGGCCAACATGCAGTCATGCAGCCTCCCGGGGCGTGTTGATTGATCTGGACAACAACGCGTCCCAAACAACGGAATGGAGAAAAAAAAATCGAAACAAAAAGATCCTAATCTTGAATTGGCAAAATGATCAAAACCCCGTGTAGACGAGGCAAAACCCCTTGTTTCGATTGTTTGGAACAGAAACGCATCCCGCCAACACAAACGACGACGACGTCCGTCTGCTTTTACGATATGGCAGCAAAAAACCCATGACTGGTCACTTTCGCCAACTCTGAGACCCATGTCACATACACGTGACGACATCCGTCCCTGAATTGTAAAACCTAGGACGAAACCTTACGGGACGGAAACAGTATGGTGCAGAAAGTTCAGGAAAAGGAAAGCAAAAAAAAAGGAAACAACATAAAACATTGCCACAACAAAAATCGACATAAACACACATAGAGCGAGAGTAGGGTCGACTGGCTGGCAGGCTGACTATGAAAGGATCATTGACCCCATTACAACTTGGCTCGGCAATACACAATACCTACAAAGAGCGACTAGCGCACTCAGATTTGCAGCAGCAGGATGATAACAACGATGAACACAGCAACTGCAACGTTATCCTGGCAATAAAAATTTCACCCCCTACCCTCACTTGATTTTTTTCCTTCTTCATTCTTTTGGTTGAACAGAGCACACATCCTTAATGTTAAGGTAGAAAAGGCTCGTGCTAGGAAAATCAAGGAGGGTTACGATTTTCCTCGTCGCCAATACATACTGGGTATAAGTTGTGCCATGACCGATATCTACGTTTGTTGATGATGGCAGTAGCACACTTGCAGGCAAATCTACATAGATTTTCCCTTTTTTCGCATGTTGTGATTTTACATTGGCTGGCTCACAAATGTAGGTAGGTGCAAGAGCAGAGGTAGGTACAAGGTTTTATTTCAATATTGTTTCTTAAAATGTTTAATTAAGTATTATTTTCACATTTATTATGTACTAATAAATTTAAAAAAAAACCTAAAACTATATTGATATGTTATTCTTATGTGTAGTCTATTAGGGTGGAACAAATTTTAAATTCTTCTGTCAAATAGAGTTGGAACATCACACGACGGGTGTTGGTAGGGGTTAATTATAAATGATTTAAAATTCACACAATAAATTGGAATAATTTCAACATAAGCTTCTATGCCTCAAAATCGGATACCTGCTATCTACATTGCACAAAATCGAGAAAATGAATTATTTCAGATAAAAAATTTGAAATAAATTAGGATCGAAGGGGTTGTTTAATTCCCATCTTCCACAACTTGTTTAAAACAAGCATCTAATTGTTTTAAAATTTCCAATATTTATCGAATTTTTTAAATTAAAATTCTATAAACTTCATTTACTCCCCCTTTGTTTGATTCTATGCAATTTTATAAAAGAGTATTTGTGGCTTTTCATTTAAATTGTGCAGATTTTTTTTAAAAAGACTTTCGAAATCTGTTTTACTCGTGGCAAGCCGTTTGTAAAAAATCGCGAATGAGAAATTTTTTGAAGCCGATTTTTCATTCTGAAAATGAGTTCATTGTCAGAATACAAATTTCAAACAAAGCGAAATTTGAAATTTAAGGGCAGAATTTCAATACAACTACAAAATTTAAAATTAAAATTAATGGACTTATCGGTGAAAGTGATGTCCGTTTTAGTAAAAAATAGAGATGTACCGAGATGTTGAGTTTTTCCATCTCAATTTCCCTCTTCAATGTTTCTTCCATCCTAATGTCCCTCATATTTTCAAGTAGATTATTGTTGTTATATTACAAGATCTTATTCAAGTAGGGGTCTCTCTGATTTCAAGAATGTCACCAATAACTGAAAGGACTACAAATGACTTGTCTCTATTAGGGCTTTTATCACCGAAGAGAATGGATTCCTGTGAAATTTGGGACAAAAAACGTCGAAACAGATGCCAAGCAATATGAAATTGCTTATTAGACCGGTTCAAATGAATAACAGTGTGAAAAAACTATGTAAATTAGATTCAAGTACACATGTTTTATAAAAAAAGATACTTTTGCTCTGTAAAATTATTATAAACAAATTAGATGAAAGTCCAATTTGATCAAGACATTTTCAAAATAGTTGTTGAAAAGAACGATCATCTTTGACCTTAAGCATACCATACTTTGAACCAGATAGTCGGGCAGTACAGGACGATTTTTTGAAAAATTTGGAACAAGAGCGAATTTGAACAAAATCCAGGCCAAAAACATTAAAGAGAAACAAGAAAGAAAATATTTTGAAATTTGAAGTTTTAATTGAATCACAGCAGCAGTTTTAAAATAGGAAAATTTAAAAAATCAATTTTGAACACAAAATCTAAAAACTTTCGAAGAGAAATTAGAGTTTTTTGTTTGATTTAGCAAATAATTGGAATAAAACCGGAAAAAATCTGGGAAGTTTCAAACAATATCTGGGCATCTCGGCCTGTTTTGACTTATCTCGAATTTTTTATTGGATTTACGGGCAATCCTAGATATTTCAAGAAAAAAATAAAAATTCTAATATTAGAAAATAAATATTTGGCCTAATCGGTGGGAGGGGGTTTTAGGGGTTTGAGCCCCCTCCCTCATGGAGATTTCTTCCATGTAAAATTTTCAGAACAAGAAATGCCCTGATCAAATAGTCATGAATCATTCTAAGCTCAAGACATGTCATTCTTCGGCAGTATACGGCCTTCATGAATTTAAACTTAAATTTTTATTGTAGTTTAGAATTGCTATTCAATAAACCTATCAAATCTTAACACACAAACCCTACCTTAAGAATGGGTTTTTATTAAAAAGTGTAACTGATTAAGTTCAGAATACGAAAACAATCATTTTAACTTCAAATTTCATGCATCGAGTACTAATTTTACACATCAACAAGTTTGAAGCCTAACCTAGAATCCTGTATTTTATTACTACTAATATTTTTATTAAAAAAATATCGAGTATGTTGTTATGAATATTATGCTGATACGAAATATTTCAGCCTTATTTTTTTTTATGTTCTTCTCAAAGCTCAACTTCACGTTCACATTCAAGGGTTGTGATAAATTACACAAGAAATTCTCATTTTCCAAGGCACAAAGAATTTGATAACTTATTATGATTTTTTGGGAGCCCTGAATCCAAATATGCAATTATGTTGTTTACTTTCCTACTAGCTTTTATTTTTGAAATCATTTTTGAAAATAAGTTAAAATCATTTAAGAATTTTTTTGCAAATTTTTACAAATGTTCAGAATTTAAAATTTAAAACGAATCATCAACTTTCCTTAAGACTGCAAGTATGTACTTTCATTACAGATAATTTTCATTTGTAAAATACGGAAATTTTTAAGATTTAAAAAAAAGTTTTTAACCCAATTGAATTTTTGATTTTTTTGGAGCAAATCATTTCGCAGGATTTAATAAAATAAGTTTAATAAATAAATTAAATTAAACAATTTTTTTAGACTTTCAGTCATATTTGTGATGATATGTTTATAAATTAAAAAAAAAAAACTGTAGATTGTAGAATCTAACTTTTAAGATAATTTTCATTATCTTCATAAAAACAATCCTTAGTTGAATTGCCTTATAGTTTTCGTTAAAACCGGATCAATATAATTTAGACAAAAGTCATAAATACATTTTTACGTTCTAAAATGATGATGAAGTACAACAGCAAAACCATAAATTTAAAAAAAAATTAAGCATTCTAAAATGACAAAAAAGACGAAAATTTAATAAAAACGAAAAAATACACACGAAACACTAAAAAATGACAAAAAATAACAAAAAAATGATAATGAGTGACAAAAATAGTAAATAAACAAGAAACAAAAAAACAAATACTATTAACAAAACAAGAAAAATGCTAAATGCATAAAAAATATGATTAAAAATACGAAATGATTAAAAATGGTAAAAAATTGACTAGAATTATGTTAATGATTTTAATTACCGTTTTTTTTGTAGTAATAAATAAAAAAAAAGTTGAGAAAAAAAACCGTTCTATTATGGCAACATTTCATTTTGGTAGCACAAAATGTTTGGGCGTGTTACCAAAATCGAACGGGATCTGTTAAAAAAAAAAAAAACAAATTCAGAATCGGTTTTTTATGTTGATTTGTAAGTTCATCAGTTATCAATGATTGATTTTACTTAAAACTAAACTCAACTTATTTCAAATTTCATAACATCATATCACTAAAAGCTAGAGGTGACAGACAAAATCTGACAAAAGATTTGAATTCAGGACGTCAAAATCTTCCAAAATGCTGTCTCCTAGAGTAATCAATTAAATCGTTTGAAAAAGTTTATATATCGGTAAGATTTATTTATCGAACAAAAAATCCTTCTAAATTGTTAAAAAACTTATCTTTTTCATCTTAATGTTTCTATTGAATTTTCAAATAAATTCACCGAATTTTACAGAATTCTTTGTTTTATTTTTACCGCATGTTTAAGCCAATTTTATCTTAATTTTTTTTGTACTGTTTGTTTTTGTTTTCAATCCAGAATTTTTGTGTGTAACCTTTTTGGAAGCCTATAATCGGAATTTTTGATGAGAAAAATATTGATTCTACTTTTTGTCTTTTCTAGGACCCAATATTCAAATAAACGGCGACAAAATATTCAGAGCTTCAAATTTGAAACCTGTCCTCGAAAATTAAAAATGTTGTACTTTTTTTTTTATTATTAACAATATATTTTAATCATCTTTCTTCAATTGATCATATTTTTTTAAATAAACCTATGGAAAGTTCGAAAAATTATTCGATAGGCAGCTGTACAGCCCAATTTTAATGCCCAATATTAACTAAATTAGTTTGTGCTTCTTGCTTTTAATATTTACAACGAAACTGAGAATTCCTTATTTTTATTTCTATCAGTTCCTTATTGATCATTCAAGATATCACCCAATACCTGTCAACCTGTACATTGTCAGTTTAAGCTTTCAATGATGAATTGAACATGTTGTTTAAACCCTTCAATTGAATTTCGAACCCCCCCCCCCCAGTTTCCACGAGAATCTATTATAGTCATGTTTTATATACATATTTTAAAAGTTGATTCATGAAGAAAAAAATAAAAATAACTTATATTTTTCTATTTTTTCTTTGGGTTAGTGCAAAGTTGCGAAACAAATAATAAATATTATAATGAATGATCTGTTAAACAAAAAGAACATTTTATTCATTTTTAGCAAGCAAAAATAGGGTAACTTAATATTTTTATTTCGCTCATTTAATGTGGAAATTGAGTTTCAATATTCCATTTAAAAACGCTGTATTTGCCAAAAATGTGAAAACAAATTTAGATATTTTGAACGAAAATTGAACAGTAATCAATAATAACTTCCTTATCCATTTTGATAATTTGTTTATTTAGAATGCGTGATTAGAAATTGTGTGCGAGTTGCTTCCCTGAGCTAGGCTAGACAGTCACAGTTTTCCAAAATTGATTTCATTCCGTTTTTTTACCGAGCCTCCGTTCTTAGTCCCAACTTTTCACTTTCGCAAAACAATCATTGTTATGATAGCTATATAATAATTTGATCAAAGGCATCATGTATGTTATCTTGAACTTATACGTTCTAGTGTGTTATGTATGCACCTAAATTATATGTCAGGTAACATAATCTAGAAGTGAATATATTCGTAAAAAATATTTTTTTCCATGTCTTGCTCCCTTTCCATTTCATGCAGAATTTTGAGTTTTGTTTGCCCATAATTGAAACTTCAGCCAGATTTGAAGCACTGAATTACATACATTTCGATGATTTTATTTTGATTTGTTTTTAAAACAGTAATGGTTTATTTCATTGTAGGTAGTTTTAAATGGTATCAGAACCAATGCTTTTTCCGAAACATATTATTCTGTTAAAGATTGAAATAATTGGACAACAACGATACGCAGCTCATAAAATCTGTTGAATCGGTATCTTGAAATTAGCTGCCGTAGAGTTTTTCAGTCAATTATCAGGAATTTTTCTATTCGATTACAATTACTGCACAAAAAAAACGAATCCCATAACAGTTAATATCTTGTGAACTTCCCCTGAAGGTTGGCACAATTTTCCACTCCATATAGCCTACGGGTACGTGCGAATGACGTCCCGTTTGGCTTCAGTGAAAAGTTTGTAGCCTACAGTCAGCATCCATTAACTGAGTGTGAAATTGAGTGCACAAATTAGTTACTCATAAAACTATCCAGAATTTGCTAAATTTAATTACCTCTAATTTTAATTTAATTATCTAAACATAATATATTTGTTGTATTTCTAAAATCTTGTCTAAGATCCTAAAGTCAAACTGAATTCTTCGCATTTCAGCGATAGAATTCCTATATTAAAGCCCTTCAAACGCCTTCGTGTACGCATCGAAAGCTCGTTTTTCTGCAAAATTCCAAACTAGTGAAGGGTTGACTGTACCGGCGATGTGTTACAGATCCCGAATGAGATTTTTGCACCCCTGTTTTCTCCGCCCAGCAGCACGGCGCTTCCTGCAGCTGCTTTGGGGCACATTGTAAAAACCGCTCGATTCTGGAGCAGGAAATAAAAACGGCATTGGATAACGCAATTCGGAAAAAAAAACCCGTTTAATCGCTTTCGGCACCCCATGAGATGGTTAAGACGGGGCGGGACCAGCGAAAAACGGAAGGAAGGGTTTTGCAGCAAACGGGGTTTTTCCTCCGGACAAGAACCTTTTCCGGTGCCAGCGTGAAGCAAGAATAGACGAACAAGAGAAAGGGGGGATGTGGAGTGGCATAATGGCAATCATCAGCGCGAAACAACTTCCGTTCTGTTTTTTCCCTCGGTCCGGTTCTCTATCTACACAATGTTGCAATGGTTTCGTTTCTAGCTCGTTTTTCCTCTCACAAATGGATTTTTAAGCTTTGCCACTTCCAGAAAAGCGAAGATTCGAATCCGACAATAGTAGCTAGTGTTGTTGGACGTGGCTGGGCTGTCCGAGGCCAGGTTCCAGACCAAGCGGCTTAAAAACTTCACGGCAACAGTTACTGTGTCACGATTGGCGTCCTTAGAAAACGAAATTAGGGGAGGAGCGGGCTATATGCGCCTATTAAGCAGAACACTGATTTAATCAAATATCACATCGAATATCTGTACAAAAGCTACACAGAAAAAAAATCTGAATCCTTAACGACACTGAAATTGAAAACCTTTATTATTACATGACATGGAACGCGATTTATTGATGTAAATTTACAAAATAAAAACTGTTGAATCCTTAACAGCACTGAATTCTAATGACACAAATATTACTTGACACGGAACGCGATTATTTGATGCAAATTTACATCACATATGATGTAAATAAAAAGAAGCATCACATACGACGGAATTTTCAGTGCGAATTAAATATTACACGTCTTAATATTTTACATGTCTTTCAAATTTTACACGTCTGTTGAGATTGCAGACGTGTAATATTCAAATCGCACTGAAAATTCCATCATATGTGATGCTTCTTTTTCGTTACATCATATGTGATGTAATTTTACAATTGTTTTTTGGTTACACGAAATTCTCAACAACACTGAATTGGAAATTTCTCAAAATTACACGACATGAAATATTACAATACACTGAACGTGATAATGTCATGTAAAATTATAAACTGTGAAGAACAAGACCAGACAAATGTGACAAAAACTGTTAAGTCGTGCGCCAAAGTATTTTCCCCGCGCGCGAGTAAGTTAATCGGTGTTGATGGAGATATCCGAAAAGCAGGGATGCGGTTCTGGAAGCGGATCCACGGTGTTCAACATTGGATCCGGTACTTCGCGGAAAAAATTAAAGAAAAAAAATATAATGCATGTGTGTTAAAAAAAATTTTGCCGCTTAATAAAATGAATCATATTAATTATAGATGAGTTTTATTTTCATTAAGAGACGTGAAAATTCCAGTATTGAATCATATTAACAATAAATAAAACAAAACAAATTCCAATTGGAAAGTTTTTCTTCCAACATTCAGTGATTTTATAATTTATATCATTTTTATTTTACACGTTGTTAAATTTTACATCATTTTTTATTTTACACGTTCCAAATATACTGGCGTGTAATTTCCAACTAGCACTGAATATTCCGTCATATATGATGCTTCTTTTTATTTACATCATATGTGATGTAATTTTACAGATTTTTTTGGTAGTGTGTATATACACGTGTGCAGGCATCTGTTTTCTATAGATTGGAGTAATTTTTATGTTAAAATTTTCTTCTGTTTCCAAGAAAACGATTTTATTATAAGTGTTGTCTAAAATGCCAAACCTCAAACCGTGCGGGCTAAATGCGCCTATTTATGTTTTGAACAAAATTTCTGTTTTTTGGGCAATATTCCCGTATAATTTCGTTGAAACTGCTAGAAAGTAATAATTTTCGTACGACAAAGCTGAAGTTTTATAAAAATCTATGTATATTATAATTTTATGGAATAAAACAAAAGTTAGGGTTGCCATACTATGGAGGAAGTTCATCCATGAGAAAAACTTTATCAAATCTGTTTTACATCATCAATTCTCTCTTAAGATGTTATTCAGAGCTTAAATTTGAAGGTTCAATAATAAAAATCATTTATTTGTTCTATTTAACCTGTTATTTTAGGATGGAGGCATTTTACAAACATGATGGGGGCATACAAAAACACTCTATTATTCCACTATATAATCATTATTAAACTTCCACAATAGCTGAAATATGTTTAATTTCTTTAGTTCATTTGAGTAAGAAACAAAAACCATCCTAGTTTTTGTTTTAAGCTTCTTTACGTATAATTTTTGAAAGTCGAAATATTACATCAAAATGTATGAAAACCTTGTACGATTTTTTAATTTTTTTTGAGTTTGTAAATCCATAAAATTCTTTATTGCCTTATGTTCTAAGCGTATCACCCTCAAAATGCATTGGTCAGATAAGCTGTCTAGTCAGCTATTTCATCAAACATCCGTAGGGTCATTTAACCCGATAGGCCCATTTAGGAAACCTTTCCCCTATGTGTTTGATCTTGAACATTTTATGTTCATAATTTTTAATATTGAACTTTAATCACCAATTTAGACTCCGGAAAATGTACTTCACTATTTCATTTTTCAATTTAAATTATTTGTTTTCCAAATCAAAACTTATTTTAATATCTGAGGGCAATATATTTATTCCAACATGGTTTCCACATCATGCAAAAAATTAAATTCACATTTTAGAATCAAAACGAATTAATAATTCAAGAATTCGGATTCAAAATTAAAAGTTTAATTTCGGGATCAAAGTTTTATTTTTCATTGTTGAGTTGCTTGAAATTATTTTCAAATCATCCATTTACAAGAGTAAATAGAGGTAGTATCTTTTGTAAGAATCGAATTTCTATTTTGATGCGCACATCTTTGATGATGTTATAATTGTACCACTTTCTTAGCCAGGGCTGGAAAACAGAGAAAAAAAATATAAAAAAGCGCTTAGACATCAAATTGGTCTGATTAAATCACCACTCAGTGAGCAGGTAACGAATTTGGTTTCATTGAAATGATCATTATCCAAATTTTTTTAAGCCTTTTAGAGAATTTGGTATTAAACGGGTTGCGCAGAACAGCGTGATAAATCGTGTCAAATGCTTTAGAAAAGTCGAGCAGAATCATAACAACAGATTGAGACCTGCGAATTTGGGGCCGGACATTCGGCCGAAAGGTGTTAAGCCGAATGGGTTAAAAGGCCGACGGATGTTCGGCCGAATAGAACAAAAGGCCGAATGGGACATGAGGCTGAAGGTCATTTGGCCGAATATTATTTGGCCGAATTGTCATAAGGCCGAATGGTCGTAAGGCCGAAAGGGTGCAAGGACGAATGTTCGTAAAACCGAATGGATGCTAGGCCGAAAGATCGTAAGGCCGAGTGATCGTCGGGCCAAATGATCGTAAGGGCGAATGGACGATAGGCCGAATGATTGTTGGGCTGAATGGTCGTTGGGCCGAATTTATGCTAGGCCTGTAAAACATATTATCACTTTTTTGCATGTTAGGCCGATCAGTAGTTCGACCGAATGATCGAATAGTTATCAGGCCGAATGGTCATCAGGCCGAATGGATTCATTCGGCCTGTCGTCCATTCGACTTTACGCCATTCAGTCAAATGACCATTCGGCCTTATGAACATTTTGCCTATCGTCCATTCGGCCTAACAGCCATTTGGCCTAGCGACCATTCAGCCCAACGACCATTCGGCCTTTCGACCATTGAGCCTAATGACCCTTCTGCCTAACGATTTTTGGGCCTAGCATTCATTTGGCCTTACGAACGTTTGGTCTTACGTCCTTTCGGCCATGCGATCATTCGGCCTAGTGACCATTCGGCCTTATGACCTTTTGGCCGAACATACTTTCGACCTTGCGTCCTTTCGGCCTAACAGCCTTCGGCTGGATAACCGTCGGCCGAATAACCCATTCGGCCTAGTGGTCTATTCGGCCAGATAGCCCATTCGGCCTAACGTCCATCGGCTGAATCCTGACTGACATGAGTTAATAAGTTCTTTTTGCGATTAATACGCACAGGCGTAGGTAATCCAACGAATTTGAATTATTTTTCTTTTTAATTGGAATGATTTTTGATTGTTTCCAAATTCGAGGATGTTTACCTAAAACTAAAATTCTAATGAAAATGGACGTTATGGGAGTTAATATATGAGGTAGTAATATTTCGATAAATTTTAAAAGAATGTTATCTAATCCTATTGCGTTAGACTGGATCTCAAAAATGCAGTTCATTATTTCGGCTTGTTGAACTTCTCGAAAGAAAAATGAATTCCAGCTAGATATTAACAAGTTTCTGTTTTGAACGTTGTTACAATGGTTAAAAACTTTAGAAAAAGCTTGGTTTATTTCTTCGGAATGAAAGTTATTTAAGGAAATATAATTTGAGTTGGTAATTCCCGTATTTTTTAATCTTTTCCATAAAGTTTTTAGCGGAAGATTAATGTCGATGAATTGGCTAAACTGCTTTCCTTTGGCATTATAAAGAAGAAGCCTAACACGGTTTCGAAGCTTCCTTTAAGCAGCAAGATCATCAATGTCATGATTTTCCAATGTTTGTAAGCGAGGTTTTTATTAACGATTGCTCGTTCGATGTTCAAATTGAACCAAGGACTATCTCTGGATTTGGTTATACCATGACGCAAGGGAACACATTTCTCTAGAAGATTTTTTTGTATTAAGGTTAAAGAGGTCCAACAACATATCAGCCTCATCCATGCTACAAATTTGACTCCAATCAACTGTATTAAATTCTTGAAATAATGTTTTTTGATTGATCTTGTTGTAATCGCGAAAAGGAAATGTTTGAGTTGTTCGAACAGTGTTAAAATCAAAGGATGCAAAAAATTAAATCATGATTTGAAAGTAAGGGAACTCAATTTGACTAAATCCAAGCCTTTTGGTTTAGTCATTGGTTAAAATTAAGTCCAATTGAGATTGAACAGAGCGATGAAAAAAAGTCGGCTCGGAACCGATACAATGAATGCTGTTACTTGACATCATTGATAAAAAACGTGGAGCTCATTAAGAAGATTTGTATTGAAGTCTTATCAGTGTTGAAGTCACCAAGACAGCAAACAAATTCATAACTAAGAGTATACTCACGTAACAAGCTATCCAAAATATCGCAACAATCATATAAGGAGGGTTGGAGAATACGCCTATAAATATTTTCGTATTACCTATAAAAATTTTCAAATGAATTCAATTCTCGAAAAACGGACCAATTTTAGCACTACAGACGAATAAATATTATTTTTAATTAAAATAACCACACCTCCACCCATTCTACCCGTTCGGTCATTTCTGATAAGGTTGTACCCAGAAATTGTTATCAAATTGTAGCTTACATATCTAATTCTGTATTGTACAGAAGGTTTCTTATTTCATCTAATTTTACTAAGTTTCGAGCGCAAATACTCTGATTGTCAACACAGCTAATAGAAAGTTTTCTCGTGTGGAGAGCAGAATTAACTACTATTCCCGGTATATTAAAATTTGTTGAGTGGGTTCTAAAGGATGCTTCAGGCATAATAAAGAATGGAATTTGCAGTTATTCAGAATTCGATAAAATTAAGCACATTTACCTTTCTTATTTTCAAATTCATGTTTAACAAAATGAATGTAAAGTGAACAACGCATTATAAAGAGGCAGCAACAACAACAGCAACGATCCTTCCAGGTCCATATAGAACAGCATATAACCCCAACAGGGCGAGTTGAATGAGACTTGTTCACCCATCATTGGTGATTGACTTTTAGAAGGGAAAACAAGGATGGATTGGTAGGAATGAGAAAAGCGAATATTGGAAAATGTTTAACTTTTTTCTGACTTTCAGGAGGGGAATCAATAGGAATACAAGGAACGGGTTGGAAAGACGAGAGTAACTTATTTGGAAAAGGCTTTGGTTTGTTTTAACTTTCAGGAGGGGAGTCACGGGATGATAAGGAAAGGATTGGAAGGAAAAGTATAGCTATTTGGGAGAGGGTTCAGCAGCGATCACACGATCAAGACAGCTCACGGTTGGTACGGCAACAGACGTCTCTCCCAAATCCCAATGATCCCAAATCGACTAAGTATAATTATACACCGACTGGAGGGGGATAGGTGGCAGACATTTTAAAGCATATTAAAATATCAAAGTTTGCTAAGAAATATTGTGTTTGCCACAGGTACAGATCTGTGGCTTGAAAAATAACATTTTCGTTGCATCCAGAACCGTTAACCAGGAAATTTATTTGAAAGAGTGTCGTCATAAACTTTGATTGTCTGTGCTGTTTTGGCCGGATTTCGCATCCTTCCATTATTAAAAAAGGCCTTGGAGTGGTATGCCGCTAATAACACTCAGGTTGCGCTCAAGGATTAGAACCCTCCCAGAACACCGGAATTCGTCCTGATTCGATCTTGATTCTGATCCTTAAAATGATCTTGATCCCTGATCCGTAATTGGATTCTGATTCTCATCCTGATCCTGATCTGGGATCTTACCCTGATCTACAACCTGATCCCGAACCGAGACCCCATTTTAACCCGAACCCTGATCCTTATAGAGAATCAAAATACAGACTCAGATCTTAACACATTGCGTACCCAGAACTCAAACATTTTATCAAGAAACTTTCTTTCACATAATTGTGTACATCACTTTCTATAAAGGGTGATACGGTCAAAATTTGGTCAATATCAACTTCACGTATTTCTTTCAATTTTGCATTTAAAAAACCTGAACACCCCTGATTTTGAAGGCGTGTGTGCGTAGAATGTTGCTCCTATTTTTATTTTGGAATTCACTCTTCAGTTGTCAAAATGCCAAAGTCCCAAAATGTCCAAGTAAGAAGAGCAGCGTATCAAAATTTTGCTCGCGCATCGCGAAAACCCGAGCTACTCGCACCAAAGCTGGCAAAATCGCTAAAAGTTGCCAAATCAACCGTTACAAATGTAATTAAAGTGTTTGGGAAACGTTTGTCGACAGCCAAGAAGTCTGGATCGGGGGGAAATCGAAAAGCGAGAGTTGCCGGTAGTTTCAAGCGAAACCCTAAGCTCTCTCTCCGAGATGCCGCAAATAAGCTGAGTGTATCGTCTACAACCGTGCATCGAGCCAAAAAACGAGCCGGTCTATCGACTTACAAGAAGGTAGTGGCTCCAAATCGCGATGATAAACAAAATACGACTGCCAAAGCGCGATCCCGGAGGCTGTACACGACGATGCTGACGAAGTTTGACTGCGTGGTAATGGACGACGAATCCTACGTCAAAGCCGACTACAAGCAGCTTCCGGGACAGGAGTTTTATACGGCAAAAGGAAGGGGAAAGGTAGCAGATATTTTCAAGCACATGAAATTGTCAAAGTTCGCGAAGAAATATCTGGTTTGGCAAGCCATCTGTACCTGTGGCTTGAAAAGCAGCATTTTCATAGCTTCCGGGACTGTCAACCAAGAAATTTACGTGAAAGAGTGTTTGAATAAACGTCTGCTGCCTTTCCTGAAGAAACACGGTTGTTCCGTACTGTTTTGGCCGGATTTGGCATCTTGCCATTACGGTAAAAAGGCCATGGAGTGGTACGCCGCCAACAACGTGCAGGTGGTTCCCAAAGACAAGAACCCTTCCAATACGCAAGAGCTCCGCCCAATTGAGAAATACTGAGCTATTGCCAAGCGGAACCTTAAGAAGACCAAAACAGCTGCTAAGAACGAGCAGCAGTTCAAGGCAAACTGGCTTTCTGCGGCGAAGAAGGTGGACAAGGTGGCTGTACAAAATCTGATGGCAGGGGTTAAGCGTAAGGCCCGGCAATTCGGATTTGGAAAAGCGGAAGCCTTACTGAATATTTTTCCTGAATTTTATACTAATTAAACTTGAAAAAGATATTTAATTTGATTTTTTAAATAAACGATTTCACCGATTTACACGCGTTTTCCCTTGACCAAATTTTGACCGTATCACCCTTTAACTAAACTTGTAGAATTTGGTCCGGTCTTTTCTGAGATAGAGAATGTCAAATTTGCCAGATTTCTTCGCTGTCCTTATCGTGTTAAAATGTCCACATAAGCTATGACTTAAAAACGAGATGCAAGCATGACCTAATATCAAAAACGTAATGTTTATGTGGAAATTTAAAACTTTTCGTGGAAATTTTAATATTAGCGGGTGAAAAATATGTACAAAAGTAACAAATCCGTTTTTGCCAGGAGCCTTTATCAAAAATGAATTTCGAAAGTCTTCTTGACGATTTACTTAATGTTTTTAAACTTTGATTTGTTTGTTTTAATTTTGAGAAGGAGGTTAATTTTTTTATGAAATTTTGTTAGTCTTTTTTTTTTTTAATTATGTTTCGTAGTGTATCATTTAACCCTACCAGTGGCACAGTCAGAGGAATGCCAGAGGTTTGATACCGAGTTACATCAGCAGATGAGGTGAGGATCTCGGTCCAGATACATCTGAGTCTTGACAGCAGTCCGTCGTGCTGCTGGCTCCATGTGGTCGTGTTGAAGGTATGTAGGCAGGAACCTAACCATTCCGTGCCGCGTCCTGACCCGGAGGCAAAGGATTAAACTTTTCTGTGTTTAATTCGGAGGGCGCATTTCTAGTTACCAGCCCTTTTTGGGAAGGTTACGCTCCGACACAAACCCAGTCATCGGCAGCAGAAATGGTATGGCGTGTCATGATGTTCACCGCCATCATCACATCGCCCGGAAATGAAACGAGAGGCTGCCGCCGCCCGTAGGAAAAATTCTCCTATCGGAATGCGGCATGGAACATGGTTCATGGGTTTTCCCTTTTTTCCAGGGCGAAAAACTGACTTTTTAGCGGAGGAAATTCTGCAGATGGTGGCTGCGAGGGGAAATTGCAGAGTTACAGTTAAACACTCTTGGACAGGTTAGTTGGGGAAGGCTTTGACTCACGTACGATAAATCCGGTGAAGGTTGAACTTTTCTGACTTGACCAAATGATTTTTGTTTTCAGACATTAGCTTTTACATACTACCTTATTCTCATTTTTACCTTTTAAACATTTTTATATTGGAAAAAGCTTATACAGTTGATTGTATTCACAATTTCAAACAATAAAAATACGTTCAAAATAAACTCGGTTTTAAGTGGTTCTAAACCCTTTAAGTAACTCTTCATCTATCTCCCCGATACTCTCGGAGAATTTCCGGAAACAAAAAGAAAACCTAGATGCCCTCGTAAAGTCATTCCAATTAAGCTGGCAGAAAAAATGAAGGTACCTAGAAATGTATGTAGGATCACTCCATTCACACCATTGTCATTTCCGTCCGAAAGGAAATTGTACGAAAGCAATTTTCTTTATTGATTCGGTTTAATTTCCTCCGGCTTTTTCATTTATCCTTTGCTCTTTGCCATTTGTGCTTTGTTAGCGGAAGTGCAAATAGTATTCTTTTCTCAGAAGTGAAACTTATTCTTAATCAGTTTGAAGCCAATCATACAGCGTATGTTTCAGGAGAATTCAATGCTGATATGTTGTAGTTAATTCTGTCGCAGAACGAAAGAATATTTTGAGTTTGTTTTTGTGCATCGGTTTTTACAATCTTGAACATCAGTTTGTGGAACCCATTTAAAATTACTTTAAAGTTAAAATGTACAAACATTTATAAATCAACCCCAAAATAAAATTTTATATTATTTTGAAATATTTATTCATATTATGGTAGCTTCCTAAACTAACAAATTCTTTCCTTCTTTTTCATTACAGGTAAAAGCATCCTCAAAATATTTCCGCAGAGGACCTACAGATATGAAAGTAAGGTTTCGTATGATTTGAAGGTTAATACCCCTTTCTGCTGTCTACTCAACCAGTGGGTACACATACATGATTCAGTTTTGACCGGCTAAAATATCTCAGAAATCTAACAATTAAATTTGCTTTTTGGTGCATATTTTTGTGGGAAATTTATATGAATTATATTTTGAAATGAGTGAGTCTGAAATTAGTAATGAAACAGAAAAAAACCATATACAACTTTTATTTATTTTTTTAATTGTTAAAATATTAAATTTTGTTCTTCCAAATCTATCCAAAACATCAATGGAAAGCCAATAACTTGACTAATAAAGTCTACTCAAACAATTATACGAACTCGTCCGAACTATTAAGGTTATAACTTACTAAAAAAAGCATTATTTTTGGATATTTTGTAGTATATCTCCTTTCTTAGTTGAAATATGTATTTTGAAAATTCCACAAAATAGTGTGTTTCATCAATTTGAACAGCTTTCTCAAATATACCAAGTTTATAAATCTTAGTATACGATTTATAAACTTGGTATATTTGAGAAAGCTGTTCAAATTGATGAAACACAAAGATATAATAACAAACTCAAAATTACTTGTTAAAATGCTCGTTTTTTTTAAATGCTCGTAACTTTTATGATTTTCATGCGATCTTGATGGTGATGGTGTGAAAGTTGCTTAAATAATAAGATCTACAACTTTTGTCACGACATCAAGTCTCTAAACTGAGTATTTTAATAAATAATTTTTCTTATCTCCCTTCCAGGTGGAAAAATCACTTTTTTTTCGAAAATTTGATAGCTCGTCAAAAAATATAAAATTTTTGCGAAGACATCAAATGTCTACCGTTTACCGTTTGTCCGCAAATAATTTTGATCACTTATTAGGTGCATTTACCCCTGTGTGCGACGTTAGGGACCACTCTGGAAAACACTTCTGTTCAAATCAATATATTCCGATCAGACAAGTAGGAGTTACTTTCATCCCAAAAGTAGACTTACTATTTCAACCATGAACAACGTGCTTGTGCCCTGAGCTACGAACAGTAGAAGAAATTGAAAAGCCCACCAAAAATTTTGCCAACGAATTTTTAACCATCAGCAGGCTTTGATTTGCTGTCCAGTACACGTGAACTCTGGAATGGTCGTTTCTAATGCCCAGCCCACAAGCTCCTTTTTTTTACTCAAAATTAAGTATGACCGAGGTTCAAAACATAGTTCGATTCTATGAACTAAAAGTTAAGTACCCCTTTTCCTCCTTGCGATGCATCGGTTCAAAACGGAGTTCAAACTGCGAACTCAAAATTGATCCGTTTTCTTTCCTCCGGCGAGGGAGCAAAGCTGAGTTCGACCTTATGAACTAAAAATTGAACTCTCTTTGTTGAACTGAAAACACTTAGCGAGTTCACTTCGAACTGGACCAGCAACTAACGAACACGACGCAAATTTTTGTCTTTCCAGAACAATTACCGAAAGACTTTGAAGGAGCTTCATAATGGAATGTACATCGTTTCAGCGTGAAATTCTGTCCGCCATTGTCATCATATGGTGAGCGGTTTGAAATGTCCGGAAACTTCCGGATGTTATTTACTTCCCGAGGGAAGTAACATCCGGAAGTTTTCTTTGACCGGGAGTGTCAAAACTTTCCACACCGCTCTGTTATTGCAATGCAATGTACCTGAACCGCAACATCCGGGTACAAAAGTTTTTAACTATTCATTAATTTCCTGAAAATAAACAACCCTCGAATAAAAAGGATAAATGTGAGTTCGGCTGCCGAATTTAGTATTGGGTATGTCTATCAGAACTTAGTTTTGCGATTGCCCAGTCGAACTCAAAGCTGAGGGCTGCCACTGAAGTGCTGTTTTGAACCAAAACTACTTAATTTTGAGTTTAGATAAAGGATCGTGCATGGTGATGGGGAAAAAACCCCGCCAAAGGAAACGAAAATTGTTTGACAAAAACCTTACTAGGGTTCAAACACATAACTGTACCAAATTTCAGGCTGATCGGTTAAGCGGTGTGGATTTGTATAAGGTGCATACAAACAAACAAACAAACAAACAAACAAACAAACAAACAAACAAACAAACAAACATATATAGTCCAACTCATCTTTATATATTAGAAGAAATCTTTCATAAAATTAATTTATTTTGTATATCTTTTCCATAAAAGTGGGATTGTTTGTAATGAATGTAACGTCTATAGCATTTCATCAATCTTCAAGATACATTCATCTCACATTGCAATCTTTCTCCACAATTTTTGGGCTGAAAAACTGTTTCGATCAAATTAAATTTCACGATGTTAGGACTGTTTTTTCTGAATAATAACGGCCAAATAAAGCTAAACTCAAATGTCTCCGGTCTAGCTCGACGACAGATTTGAATTTCTGAGAAAATTGCCCATGATCAGGAATATTTCGGATCTTCCAAGTTTCGGTCTGGATAAATGATTTCAAAATAAATCTGATAAAAATGTTGTTCGATCATATCAAATCGGTCGGTGGTGACATCTACATGAGAACATGCTTAATCAAGTATCTTCAAGTTTATCGCAAAAATGCAGTATTTCGACAACCTGAACGTTTTATGCGAACTGTGGTATCCCGGCTAGGTCGAAAGTTATAAAGGCCTCCGTAAGAAGAATTTCGTCCCTGTTTCTGGTTGTGACACCGACCCGTCAAGTTGACAACAGTTGTTTAAAAACTCTTTAATTTTCGTTTAAGAAGAAAGTTTAGAAGATTAAGTTGAAAATTATAGAAGTAAGAATCAAAGCGAGTTAAGAGAGAAAATCGTAGAGAAAGTTGTTTATAGTGCTTGAAAAAAAACCTGAAAGGAAGAGAAAAAATTATCAATAAAGGGTAGCCCGTCCGGAGTATACGTGTTCACCACATAACCAACCAGATTTCATTGTATAGGTTAAGGTAGTGCCACCTCTATCCCGGTACTACTTCTCCTAAATAATGAAATGTTGCGGGGTAAAGTATAAGTTCCCTCGCAAAAATGCTCTTTCGCTCTTTTCAACATCTGTAAAAATTTTTCCTCACTTCTCTATCCATCTTTATCAATTTCAGAACTACATTTCACCTATATGCCGAAACATAAATTTACAAAATCAATTAACGGTGGTTAACTTATCTTAAAAATCATGTCAATTTTTTTAGTTTTGTTTCCTAGATATTTTTAATTTTTGTTTGCTTTATGAAAATAACAATTATTTTTTAAATTTTATTCAACAAACATATTTTCACATTCACATTCTAAAGCGTTCGAGTTTGCTGCTGCTGTTGGTGGCGTTCTGCCACTGTAATTTTTATTAAAAGAACACTCATATAGGATCTCAGTGAAACTTCATGTTTCTTTGAAGAGATCTAAATTTACTTTTACCGTAAGTCGTACATCTTTCAAGGATATGATGGCTAGCATCTCACAAATGTTAAAATAACCTGCCCATAGAAAGAGTACTATGTATGCCGTGACTGAGATTCGATCTCATGACTTCTGGCTTAGAAGACTTAACTGCTATCCTCTAGGCCACGGTTGGCGGCTTAAAATTACCAATCGCTGCTCAAACCCAAGAAGATCCGGTCTATCAAACTAGCAAAAATCTTTCCGGCGCTGTTGCTATTTAATAATGTCTTCTTGAAGCTCAGCGCAGTCCACTCTTGAGTCAACTATCCGGTAGATTTTCAAATCATCTGCAAACAGTTGTTTTAGGGATTTAAGGAAGGTTGCTAAGTCGTTTCTGAATATCACGATGATAAATTGTCCTAAGTGACTGCCTTGCGGAATTCCAGACGGCATATCAAACATAGTGCAGTGAATTCTACGGATATTTTCGAAGCCTTGACGATTATGCAGGTCAGAGTGCAACCATTTGCTTATCGAGTCCACTTGCAGTTTTTTATCAGTTGCAGCATACAGTTCACTGGCACATCAAGTTGGTCAACGTTTATCTCTTCAGTATAAACCCATGCTGGAACTCGGCAAGTTTCGGAGTAGATGCTGAATAGAGCATTTCGTACATCAAAACTTCAAGCACTTTTGAAAAACAGAATTATGAATCGACGATATAGAAGCGATTTTCCAATGGTTCCTAGCCTTCTGGCCACACCTTCTGAGATCGATCGGTTGAAAATTGAACAGAGCGGTGTTGAAAGAATAACAGCTAATCTCGGAACCAATGACGATGGAATTCCATCTGGATATGGACCTTTCGATGGATCGAGCGTAATGAGAACGTTTAGAACTTCCTGGTTGGTGAATAGAGGTTGCGGGAGCCTGACGTCATAATTTGCCAGAGTTCCAAAATAGGTATCACCGCAGTCAGGAGTTAACGAGCTATAAACGTTGCTGAAGAATTCAGAAAATAAATCAGCTGATTCCCTGATGCTACAAATATCGGATAAAATACTGTCATATAATTATTGTTAAATCTAACATATTTACAGTTGTATCAATTGATTTTAATTTAATGATTAATGGCATTTCGGTGAATTATACATTCTAATAGGAAGAATTTCAAATGAAAGTAATGAAAATTATATACGGATAGATTAGATTAGGAAGCATGAAAGGTGTTGAAAATGAGCCAAGAGCGTGATTTGAGAAAACTTCTTGCCGCACAAGACCATTTGTCCCACATCGTATTATTGTCTAGAAGAAGCAAAGTCGATAGGCTGACTTTGCATTGATCTATACAATGTATATATGTGTATACATTGTATAGATCAATGCAAAGTCAGCCTATCGACTTTGCTTCTTCTAGACAATAATACGATGTGGGACAAATGGTCTTGTGCGGCAAGAAGTTTTCTCAAATCACGCTCTTGGCTCATTTTCAACACCTTTCATGCTTCCTAATCTAATCTATCCGTCTATAATTTTCATTACTTTCATTTGAAATTCTTCCTATTAGAATGTATAATTCACCGAAATGCCATTAATCATTAAATTAAAATCATAAACCAGCGGTGATAAACTGTTAACACAGTTGTATCAATTATACCAATACAGTTGAATCTATCATAATAATAGTTAAATTTGTGAGGTCAACCAAAAATGCCTGAATTTAATCATACAATTGTAGTTTAATTTAAAATATATGTAATTGAATCAATTTTTCCATTAAAGTTCAATCCATTACATTCATAGTTGATTGCGTAATGCAATGTTCCGAAAATCGCCCAAGAAAAGCGGTCAGGATTTGTTTCTAGCTAGAAAATATCTTCTTTGATAACTGCGATACACACGTGGTTAAGGTTAAGGTTGTACGTTTTTCAAAAATTAATACTAACTAGATACAAAAAAAATCAACCGAGCGGCATCGTGTGCTTCCTTTGCTAGTCGTAACGTGGTCAATCAGAGGTGATCGACATACTTGTTGATACATTGGGAACGTCACTCACTGACTGATTCACAAACATTTTGCCTTGCATCATTGTCGATCATGTTTGTTATTAATAGACAATCATGAATGTTTCAAAAGGAAAATTTTAAGAAATGCCAGGACCGCATGTTGACAACACCTGTTGCATGGACTTGGCACTGCATTGCGGTTAGCTTATAGCAGGGGTTTTCAGATCATTTGCTTGGCGGAGCACTTTTTAAAACCAAAATCTTTGGCGGAGCACCTGCATTTTTGAACCCTTGTTTCAAAAACTTCATAGTATACTTAAAATGAGTCTTGTCATCATAGTTAAAAAAAATCAGTAATGAATGGCCAATCTTTGAATAGTCTTGTTATTATTAACAAAATATGTGTCATAAAAAATCAATGATTTTAATAGAACAAATACACTTTCTGCTTTGCAAGCTGTAACATGTTTGGTTCAATTTGTGTCAGTTGTAGTCTGACGTCTTGTACCGCGTTTAGTCGGGATTGGTATTTTGTCGTTGCGAGATTTGTAGAAATTCAGACTCACATAGATAAGTTGTGGAAAATGGCAGAAGAATAAGTTTTGCTTTATCGGACAAAATTTTAAATTAACTTTTCAGTTGACACCAAAACTCCTCCAACGACTTCTTGGAAGCGAATCTTTCTTGTATCTTTGAATCTGGTTTCTTTGGCACTGAAAAGGTTGTTCCACGTCCACCCATTTTAAGTCTTAGTTCTTTTTATGATATTCTTCGGGTTAATATAGCTGAAAGCTTTTTAACAAATCCTGCGGGAAAAACTGTAATTGTAATTATAAATAACTTTGATAGATACGTGGGCCTGTTAGTTCAACTTAACATCAAGGATTACAAAAAAATGTTATCATCGAAAAGTGTTGTGATTTTTTAAAATATGTCTCTGCAAATGCTCTTTGAATTCTTGAAAGATTTCGGATGATAACTTCGAGGTTATTTCTGCTTGAATGCTTCTCAAATTTGGAAAGCTGTCCAGGTTTCGCTTTTTGAGCGAATCCGTCCAAAATTTGATTTTTCTCTTGAAGACCATTATTTTATCGTTTGAATCGAAGATTGCCATTCATTTTATAAAAAATGTCAGCCAAATAAGCCAACCTGAAGGGCCACTGATAATCATTCAATTTGACCCCCTATGCAAAATTAATGTCGCTTAGAATCGTTCTATCTAACTTCTAAACTAATCATAGTTCAAACGGGTGAAAAAACGTTTTTCCACGAGATAACCAACTTCGTTATGTAGTAGTAAATAGCGTTGAATGTTCGTTTCTTCGCACAACGCTTTGATAACCTTAAATTTTTCGGTCGAGCTTCAATACAGTTGATTAAGGGGGGAGTAGAGTCTAACGCTTTCAAAAAATCAATTTTTTAATTTTTTTATTTTCTTATTGTAAAACATTTCAAGAATGTTGCGTCAAATTTTCAAGTCAATCGAAGCAAAACTGTAGAAATCATAGGCCTTTATCTCCTCTTATCTCATACTGCATTTTTAAAGTCGGTGGATATCGTCATTTGAAAACTACTTCACCGATTCTTTTCAAATTTGGAAAATATTTTCGACATATAAAATACCAAACCCCAACGATTTTTTTTTTACTTTTGGGAGATTTTACAGATGAAAAATGGCGTATTTTTTTCGTGAAAAATCGTAGTTTTTACTTCAAACAGTAACATAAATTTCATAAAAAGTTTTTTAAGTTAAATAAAATCGTTGGGGTTCAGAAAAACATCAATTAAAAATATTTTGCTCTGATTTTTTGATTTCAGATGATTCTGTGCTGAGATACAGTGTCCACCGCAAATCCTGTTTTCTAAAAGGCATCCTCGAAAGTGCTCCGTCACCGGCTCATTTTTCAATATTTTTTTACGAAAAAAATACTAAATGTTCTTTTAACAATGCTTCGTATAATGCAAAAAATTTGAATACATATGTTTGAACGATAGCTCTAAAAAAAATTCGTGAAAATGGTGTTTTTTTACCCGTTAGACCCTACTCCCCCCTTAATTTTACGCTTTCGCCAAGACTTCTTTCAAAGATGATGATAGTTCTTCATAGCGAGTGCATGTCAATGAAGGATGCAATGTCTTCTTCCGCAACCATTGGTCTTTTCTTTGACGTTGGCAACGACTCCGGCAGTTTTTCCAACCATAGCTTTCGCACTAGAGATGTAGGTACCGAATATTCGGTCGGCCGAATATTCGGCGCCGAATACCGCCAAAAAACCGTTAAGCCGAATATTCGGCTCGCCGAATAGTTGAGCTATGTATTCGGCCGAATAGGCCGAATAGGCCGAATATTTATATTTTAAAATTTATACAAAAACAGACTTCTTAAATTTTTCAAGCGATGTTGGATAATTTATTAAATATCCAAAAGTAATGTTGAAAAGCCTTCAAAATCATCAAAAACTTATGGTTTAAGTTTAACATTTTAGATGTATCCGTGTATTTTTACTGTAGATAGCTTTAAACTTTTTTTTTATATTTATTCAGGCTTGCCCATAAACCAAACAAAAAAATAGTTAAAAGTTAAAACTAAACTTTTCGGGGTTTTCCCGTGTTTATTAAGTTTTTTTTGTAAATCATATAAAAAAATCAATCGAGATAGTATTTTTTAAATTTTTTTTGTTGCAAAACGATTTTTTAGAATAAATTTATTCGTTAGATACGATTTGACTACTGCTGTTGTACTTTGATGAAAACTTTGAATTTTAAGAAATTTTAGTTCTTTTTTCTATTGTTTGTTTGAAAATAATTCCTGGTTTTTGTTCAGATTTTCCCTTTTTCTGACAAGTTTTTCAAAAAAATCGTTCAGACCCGGCCGTGTGGATACCTGTCGAAGAACGTATTGCATGCTCAAGGCAAAAGATCATAGTTCTTATTGGCAACTATTTTCATGCCAACTAGCAAAAATAAGGCATTCATCAAATTCGATATAAAAAAAAGCAATTTCAAATAGCTTAACACCTGTTTTGACATGTTTTGTCCCAGATTTCACTGGAATCCAATCTATTTTGTGATAAACGTTCTAGAAACGACAAGTCATCTGACATTCTTTCAGCTAATGGTAACATTTTGAAAATCAAAGAGACCTCTACTTAAAAAAGATCTGATAACTATATCTGGTAGGATATAATCGACTTAAAAACATGAGGGACATGTGAATGGCAGAAATAGAAGATTTCTATTAAAAATATCAATAGAAATAGAACTATTTCTATTGAAAACTCAACAGAATATTCGACCGAATATTCGGCCGAATATTCGTTTGGCCGAATATTCGTTTGGCCGAATAGTTGAAAAGGTCAATATTCGGTATTCGGCCGTTCGCCGAATACCACTATTCGGTACATCTCTATTTCGCACAGTCCGTAAATACATCAATACAATTTCCCTATGAAATATAGTTGTCCGCAACATAACCATCAATTAGCTTGAAAGTTCCAGCCCCCGTTGTGGACGTTGGCAACGGTTTGCAAAGGAACAAATCTTCTACGAAACATTCATAACGTTGATAGCGGACAAATACCATTAGAATTGCTAGTCCTGCTATATCTGCGGATTCGTCAAGCTGCATGGCAAATTATGAAGTTCTCAATTGAGAAATAAGAATGCTTTCAATATATTCAGCTATGTCACAAATTTGCCGAGAAACCGTGTTGTCAGACATAAGAATCGGATTTACCAAATCCACTGCTTTATCATCAACCATGACACGGACGATTTCTTGAATACAAGGTTTGATTAAGTTTTCACCAATAGTATGCGCTTCTCCAGCTTTTGCCACTCAGTAACTCACGAAGTACGACGCAAGAACAGTTTTTTTCATAAAGTGTTTTATAGCAATTATTATTTTCTTGACGCTGGATACATCTTTCGGCAGAGGTCCTTCGATTTCCTCCAGGTCCTACTCAACGACCACCGATGGAGGTTTTTGATGCATCACCTTGCAGCTGTGTTATCATCCTGCTCACTAAAGATTGAACGAACAGCAACCAAAAACGTACTATATGCCCTGTAAATATTTGTTTCTTCTTCGATAAAATCTAAACGATAGAAAAATCAGAGTTTTCCAAAGTTGGTTTATGACTTTCGTTGCGTACATCGCGGAGCACCAAGTGCTCCGCGGAGCACGATCTGAAAACCCCTGGCTTATAGTGATGGTACCTTCTACGCATAGCGAAAAGTAGACAATCATCTGATAGCCTCCATACATCGCTCAAAACTGATACATATCAGTTGTGATTCCAGGAGGTTGAAAATCATCAAGGAAGGAGGCAATCACTATCGACGCGCTCGAATGCTGATATTCTGCGTCCTTCCCTGATATAGCTTGTTTTTTCAGGAGTCTTCTAAATATGGAAGCGTCGTTGTCATGCATAATTGTTTGTATGTTTTGGTTGTAGAAAGAAAAATTGACTGCTACGATTTTTTGCCTCCGAATACAGTCAAGCAAGGCTCAGTGAAAATGAACGATTTTCGGAACATTGGCGCAATGTCAATCAGGAGTTTATAGTTGAGTCTATTAGTGAACCTTCATATAAGAGAATCGACATCTGATCCCTCTTAAAATAAAATATGTGGCAACATCGCCGAAATATTGGACAAAAAAATCCCCAGCACTGTTTTCTGGCTCAATGTTCAAGCTCTTAAGTGAACGCTCCTTCAATCCAACAAAACAACATTGAACTCGATGCCCGGAGGATCGCGATAAACGGTATGAATGACTTGAATTTCGTTAATAATCAGTTAGTGTTGGATCTCAACAATATTGGTCACTCTAGAAGCAAATGACGAACAAGCTTGTGTGCAATTTTGAAAGAATTTGATAGGAAATGATTTGCTGAATTTTGCTAGTTCTATGTTTTCCGTTGTACTATTGTTATGCGTATGCGCGGGAAGAATTGTAATTATGAATGAAGTTGAAATAAAAACTCTCTTTTTAAGTTCGACGAATTCGAGGCAAGTTGTCTTTTTAATTCCCTCCCGAAATAGTCTGCCCAAACAGTTAGTTTTCTAACTAGAAACACGATTCACCAAAGCATTGACAAAAATTGCACCTAATCATAAATTCATATGACCAGCTAAAAAATTATCAGTTTGAACTATAACAACAATCACAATACCTTCCTTGGTTGAGTTTTCAAGAAGAAAGGTAAAAATCTGCGACAAAATGCTCGGATCGATTGGAATCGATTTTGACATTTCTTTTGCTCGATTGGAATTTTGTGTTTCAGATGTCACTTCTCTTATATACAGGTTCACTAGAGTCTATAAATATATTATATATATTATTTGGATGCTTTTTTTTTTTTCCTTTTTCCCGGGATTTTAATTATTTATGTGGAATCATTCATCCCGATATTTGGATGCGAAAATCAACTACACTTTGTTGATTATGTATAACTAGCAGAAATAATTGAAACAACAGTCGTCCGTTTAGTTCAAAGCATTTTTGAACTAAGTATCAGAATGAGGGTAGGCTTGAAATTTGTTTTTTGCAAAGGTGAACAAATTCGCTATCGATAATTTCCACTTCATTTTTGCGTATGATCAACAGTATTGTTGATGTTAGTGAAGTTATGACAGGAAAACTGATAAAAAATCCGATTTACTATGGTACGTAATTGTCATTTTAAAACAATGGTTATTTCTCAAAATAGGTTGATTTTTGATTTTTTGCTACTATACAGCGCACGTATTGATTAACCATGATTTAATCAACATAGCGGATTATTCCATTAGCACATTTCTCCTAGCAAAAAAAAGACAGCCCTCTCATCACAGAAGCAAATTGAGGACTTGCAAAACAAACCACTAGGCGTAGGCGTTTTTTTCCTGCAAATCATCGCCACTGCCAGTAATAAATTGTTAAACTATGAACTGCGAAATTACGAGCTGCACGTTTTTGCAGAAATCCCGCCTGTCAGCCTAGTTGGTAAACATTCCGATCGTGAGTGAAGGAAATCGAAAGTGTTTGTTTGTTAGTAGGGTAGTTTGTCATTGTTCAAATTCCACCTTCCAGAGGCCGACAAAATCGAACCGGAAAGATCCAAGGAAAGGAGATTTGCCGTGCTCGTGGCATGGCATGATACCTTTTCAGCCGACTCATGTCTTCTGCTGGCTGGACCCAGTCAGTGATCCGCATGATAGGCTGTTGATTCCTGCTGTAATGGATCCAAAGCTCCAAGCCGTTACTATTTTTGTGTGAGCTATTATGTTTTGTAGCAAGATTTGTGCCGAAATCGGATGGAAAAACATCTTCGAGAATCGGATGAAAGGCTCTTTACTCTTTGAATGAGAAAAAGAAAATAAAAGCTATGTGTGGCATTGAGTCATACAGAGCGTATGCGTACCAAGAGAATGAAGGCAAGAACGATGCCACACGCACAAAAGATACAATAAACTTTGGTTCAATCTGTCCCTAATCACTGCTTTGCCGGTACTCTTTTTTTCTTCCCTGTGTCCTAGAGATGTTGTTGATGCCCCCAAATGAAACCGAGATTTACCGCCAGCTGTATTTCTTCTGGTTTGTTTTTCTGTTTCTTTTTCTCCTGACTCTCCATACGTACATATCTGTTCACGTGGATGTCAGAGATTTGGTTCAGTAGAAATCCTTTTCCTTTCTCGAGCATCTCGGGTAGTATCTTATTTGTAGGGTAGGCTTTTGTGATGTTAGAACATCAGCAGCATTTGATACTTCTTGCGCCTGGAACTGGACCTGGATCCGAAAATGGCTGATGATGTGTGTTACTATCATCCGGCTGCCGGATTTCGACTGTTCCAAATGGGATTATTAATGTTAGATCCTGCTGTTGATAGAGTACTCGATCTTGTTGAATGTGTGTAGGTGGGTAATGTGATTTATATCCAGCAGAGAGTGTAAGATAGCATAAAACATTGTTTTCAACACTTGAGCTTATTTTATTTTGTATAGCAACGTTTTCGATTAAAAAAAACCGTTAATTGGGGGAACTTTGGTCATCGGGGAAACTTTGATTAATATGATATTTTTGCAGATAATCATCATTTACTTAGTCTGACGTTAAAGTATCTGAAAACTGTTTTCTACGTTTGAAAGCCTATAAATTGATATTCAAATAGGCTAAATTTGGTTTGAAGTTGGAGATTTTTTAAAAATTATACATAAAAGTAGTTTTAAAGTTTTAAAATATCTGTTTTTTCGAAGACTCACAAACAAACAACTCTCCTGATAAAATGAAAACATTTAGATGCAAATGGGTTATTTTATATGAAAGCTTTACTTTTTTTCCTTTGTATAGATATAGTTTTAAAATTATTTTTATGGTCATTATATGAAACTTTTTGGATATAAAAAAAAACGGAAATTTTCTATGAGAAAGCCTGTAAAGAACAAATGGCTAATAACCCTATCAAATGATTAAGTTTCAATAAAAAAAGAACATCGTAACAGTGGGAGGACCTAGGGAATTGTATGATGGTAAAATTTTATTTGTTTTTGAGGCCAAAAAATATTGAGAAATGTTTATAATTTTTGCCCTTAAATGCACGTTCATAGCAACATTGTCCATCTTTTGAGTATATTTGTTTTTGAAAGAAAACGTTAAAAAAATCAATTGAGTCCACACAAAAAATTACTGTTATTGTTGTTTTAAGCCTTATGTGCTAATTGGCACCAAAACAATAATTTTGAAGATGTTGAGATACGTTAAAACCATAGTGTTAAAAGTTACCCCGAAACATGGAATCTGGTTTTGTAATAAATATTCGAAAATGAATTAAAAAAGTGATCAATGTTCCCTCAATTTACGGTACCTTTAAATTGGGGGCATAATCAATAAAAATTATCAACCCCTAAAGTATATTTGCTTTTTTTCTGCTTATTTAAGGTCACCTAACTCAAGAAATGGTTTATTAAAAACATTAAATATTGGTCGTAAAAGAAATTTTCGAGAAGACATCTATCTTAATTCGTATAAATCGACTATCCGGTTTATTTTACTTTTTGTTGAATCAATTAGCCTTATCTCAATCAATGATTCATACTTGAAGATTTGAGACAAAAAGCTTCCAACTGTGAATATTAAATTAACCGACATAAGGAGTTGTTGTTGTTATATTTTTGTCAACTTTTTTTTTCCTTGTAGGGGAGAGCCCACTGCGACCAGTAGTTGATCTATTGTGGTATTTAAATACCCCGCGTTACTATATGCTTTCAGGTTCACCTGCACTATTGATTGGCGTGACAGTTGATTGCTGACTAAGCATTTTATCCCAATCGGGTATGATATCAAAGATGTATGATATAACCTTCTTAGGGCTGATATTCAACCATATATCTTGTGCAGGGCCGGATTAAGCCGTCAGGGGGCCCGGGGCTATTTTCCTCGGGGGGCCCTTACGATTCACTTTTTTTTTCAAATGCTATCCCAGAGAATACAAAACATTTTAAACGTGTTAATGAACTAGAGATAAGTTCAGTATACTGTCTTAAAATAGCCATGTTGTCTGCGTAGACTCTACGCCGTAGAGGATAGATTCTGGTATTTTCAAATAAAAATTGATAAATAATCACGTGCAAACATTGCGAAAGAGTTTAGAAATTACTCAAAAATGAAAGCTTTGATTTGAGCTGCGAGATGCAAAATCTAATTCTCAATTTTTTTGATACCCTTCCCATCAACTAAAATTCTCTGATTCAGAAAAAAAATACCGGATAGATTTGAAAATGTTTTCATTTCATCATTGACCGTCTGGTTTGTGCTTCATCGAGAAATATTCACCAAATGTCAATTGGGAAGTATCATAAATATCAGAAACGTAGAATAAAAAATTTAAAAAAAAAAACAAAAAAATTAAATTCCAATCATAATTTCAATTTCAAGTTTACAGAAAGAGAAACAATCAAATTTACAAAACGAGAGAGATTCAAAGTTACAATCAGAGCCAAAACAGATATTCCACTAAGTGTGTATTTCAATTTATATCTTTGAAACACAAAAAAAAACATTTTCATGAGATATTTAAGAATATGATTCTCATCAGATAAAAAATTGATATCAAAATGTCATTCTAAATGAGAGAAAAGTTTTATTCGATGCCTTCAAAGCCAAATGGGTATAAGTGCAAAAATGATAAATAAATTGAATAACAAAAATCAGAAATGGAATTAAATGTTTAAAACACAGAATCAGGTATCACTGAAAAAAGTCAGATAAGGAATCCAAATTAGTTTAGTACCTTAAACAAAGATCTTGAGTTCTCAAAATTTAGAAAAACCATGAAACTGATCTTCAGTAATTGAATAATAAACACAATACTTGAAAATCTCAATGGATTGAATCTGGAAAAGGATAAGATTAAAGACATAGGAATGTTCATGTTAAGAGAATCACTCAATGATATTAGCAACTAAACTATGAGATAGTTTTTGTAATGATTTGAAAATGATTATTTGGAAAATGATATGCTGAGTTCAGGATATTAACTTTTGTTAAATCAGTTGAAAATGTTTTAATAAGAATTTCAAGTCTAAGACAGAAATTGGGATGGAAATTAAATAAAGAAACTCTGCACTGTCGATTGGTCTTACAGTTGGCTACAGTTTTTTTAAAGGTTTTATTTTAAAAAATAGGTAGGGAAAGGGTTTAGAATTTATAGACCAACGGAAATTTCAATAGTAATAATTGAAAAGATATAACAATACCCGGTAACAATTTTCAAACAAAGCTTCTCTATTCTCTCTCAGCTTTTTGAGCCAGTTTTCGCAAAATTAGCTGCTGTTTTAGTGCAGTGACCATTACTTGGAAAGTTAACGTTATAAAGCTTAGTTCTTTTAGAAATGGGACATTTACGAATGCCTGTATCTAAAAAACCATTCGTTTGAACGAAATACTTTCTATGAAGAAAAAGAAGGTAATGTTATGAACTTTTATGAAAAAATTTGAAAAAAAATATTTACCGTTTTTTGTTAAAGAAATTTCTACTTTATTCGTGGTATCTCCCATTGGCCGGCGCACACTTTTTTCAGTCATGGTATTGATCAGTTTCTCCAACTTATACTTCGTAAAATTTATATTTTAGGTAGCTTCACCCTCCTTCTTCAATTTCTGATACTTTTTGGTCCAATTCTTCTCTGGACACTGGAAACTGGAAGCATTTTAGTGGATACAGTTGTTTCGAAATGAACAAATTTGAATATTTTTGACCACATTTTTGAACGTTTTTTTTCGGTACCGGTTTTTCAGCTTAAGAGCTTTGGAACTATCAAAAAATGGTTGTTTGAGGTTGGATTTCAATGAGTCATCACTAGGCAACACTTTCAGCTTATCGGAGAAAATTGTTTTGGACGTTTCAGCGATCTACCCTTAGTTTTTCGTTTATTGAAAATTAAAAATGCTGGTATGAGACTCGACTTCCTTGATGAGCCTGAACCGTTGTTGCCGATCATGTGCTTCTCTCCAATGCTTGATTTGAACTTTGTGGACATTATTGACAGTGTTTGCATACTTATCCACCACAGAAACTCAGTAATTCTTTGAATAATCAACGGTTTTGTCAGCTATCAATTTGATAATGACGTATTTTCAAGGAAACTGTGCAAAATTATTTTTTTCTTTTTCTCTTGCATCGTACATATCTCAAAAACGCGTAAATATTAAATTTTGAAAAAAATAGGTCGAATAGTACTTTTTACAGGCAACAAAATGCTGTCAAAATTTTCAATATCCAATAACTAGTTAACGAGCTATTGGCAAATGAAAGTGTCCCATTTCTAAAAGAACTAAGCTTTATTAATCGCAGCGCACTAAATTGGACTGCGCACTCATGACTGCGACATTTGTGCGAACTTGTACATTTGTGCGACCTGTCAAATCAGTGTAAAATCTGTCGGAGTTCTACACGCTTACCTCTTTTCAGTCAACCTTTGTATGGATAACTGCGACTGCAAAACATTGCACGAAATCCAATTTTCAATGAATCCAATTTTCAATGAATAATAAATATTATTATCGTGCAATCAAAAAAAAAAATGTTTGTATGTAATGAAAATGTGGAGATGTTTTTCGTTATTTTACCTGTTCTGTACAGGATATCCTGACTGACTTGTTTCGATAAAAAAAATATGTTTTGCTCGTAGGTCGATGTTTTTTTCTAATTCAGTTTACATTATTTTTGTCCAGATTTTGGGTTGAAAATTTTGAAATTCAATACTAAGATTTTGATATTCTCAGTCCGCAAAACGCGGGAGATCCTTCACTGCTTCTCTAGGGGGTCCCCTTAATTTATTTAAGAGAAAAACTTTTCTAGATATTATTTTACAGGGGCCCCTTTAGTTGTTATTCTTCAAGTTTTCACTACGATTCTTTAGTTTTGATTGAAAATTGGAGTAGTATGATTAAAGTAATGTTAAAACTTTTTTTCCCTCGGGGGGCCCCTCTGGGTCGGGGGCCCGGGGCAATTGCCCCTTTTGCCCCCCTTTTAATCCGGCCTTGATCTTGTGCGCTTATTAACTTTGCCCCAAGAACACGCTCTCTCCTATTAAGGAGGGCGCAGCAGTTGCATAGAAGATGCTCTGCAGTTTCTTTTTCGAACCCGCAGAACCGATAGTCATCGTTTTGAATTATGTTTATCCTTTTGAGATGCTGTTTTGTTGGACAATGTCCGGTCAAGAGACCTGTGTAAGTACTCAACTCGTGCTTACTTAGGTTCAACATGTTTTTGGAGAGTCGTGCGCTTGGTTCAATGAATCTTTTTGCTTGAGTTGCTCCCTCCGCTATTTTCCAGTTGGAAACAATAGTGGTGATCTCCCAGTTCTTGAGCTCCATAGCCAGGGCACTTCTCGATACTCCGCAGAAAGGTTCAGGTCCAATCAACAGTCCCTGAGATCCTTCCCTAGCTAGTTGGTCTGCTTCTTCGTTCCCTAGGATACCGCAGTGGCCTGGTACCCAGAATAAAGATACTCTGTTCCTTATGGCCAGGTTTCTTAGTGCAACTATACACTCCCAAACTAGTTTGGAGTAACATGTGAACGTACTTAGTGCTCGGAGAGCAGCCTGGCTGTCAGAGAACATGCAGATACTTGTGTACCTGTATCCCCTTTTCAAACAGGCTAAAGTGCATTCTAGAATTGCTTGAATTTCGGCTTGGAATACGGTTGGCCAGTTTCCCATAGGAATTGAGATCCTGAGTCTTGGTCCGAAAACCCCTGCCCCAGTTCTATTATCCATTTTTGACCCATCAGTGAAGAATAGGATCGATCTGGGAGGAACTTTCAACTTAATGAATTATGGATCCGTTGAGATTAAATTTTTTGTCGATGAAAATATTTTCATTGTTCGCTTACTAAGAAATTTATTGTCAGAAAAAAACAAAATTATTTTTCTAAAGCTTTAATTGATTCATTAGAGTGAAAAATTAAATATATTTTTCAAAATATTTTTTAAGGATTAATAATTGCTCATTGTATTTTTAATGCATTTATAATTATTGTTCGAAATGTTTTCTAGTACTCAACTAAACTAAAAAAAATTAAGAAAAAAAATCAGTTTTTACGAAGACTGACTCTCTTAGTCACAATTTTATTCGACGGTTGGACCAACGCTTCATCGCTGATCGCCATTAGCAGTAGCTATCACCCAAATCAGCATCCAGCAAGCATATTGTGAGGGCAGATCCGTGGTCGATGCCACTAAATAAATAGATGTTAATTATTTCCGTTTTTACATTACATTGGCAACATTTTAACCCATTTATAGTTTATAAATTTTTTTAATATGTTCATTGACACGTGCGGCGAGATGAAACGCTAGGTAGAAGAATTTGTAAAGGCATGAAGAATAGGCGGATAGGCAAGCATCAGATGAGCTTCGTAGGATAAAGTTAGGATAGGTGTTGAAACTGTAAGTCTAGGGATTTTTTTATTGGAAAGCATGAAAGTGTGGTGGTACGCCTTTGCCGTACAACAGACTACTCTGTATAGGAAGCGTGATCGACTTTTGATCAACACATTCCTAAACACAGCAGGCCAGTTGGACTGTGTACTGTCAATACAGTCAGTCAGGCCTGACTGTGTATTGACAGTACACAGTCCAACTGGCCTGCTGTGTTTAGGAATGTGTTGATCAAAAGTCGATCACGCTTCCTATACAGAGTAGTCTGTTGTACGGCAAAGGCGTACCACCACACTTTCATGCTTTCCAATAAAAAATGCCCTAGACTTACAGTTCAACACCTATCCTAACTTTATCCTACGAAGCTCATCTGATGCTTGCCTATCCGCCTATTCTTCATGCCTTTACAAATTCTTCTACCTAGCGTTTCATCTCGCCGCACGTGTCAATGAACATATTAAATTAATAAAATTTATCGGCGATTAAAACTTATCATAGTTTATAAGCGTGTTACTTACATACAGTTCCCTGCCTCGCCGGACTTTTCACAATATGACACTTTATTACATTCTGAGCCTTCTTGGATGCAAAGACTAGAAATTGGCGTGCTCTTTCTTGCCGTACCCGATGCTAGCTTCTTAGTGCGTGGCACTGAGGAAGCCGCGCCGTTGCTTGACCTGGTGCCCAATAGCCCCGGCTCTTTGGGAAAAGGTTGTTGACTGGATTGTTTCGATTTCGATGACCTGGCTGGCAGTTCACCCTTCGATTTCGGCCACCGTGAGCAGCCGCCTGCCTGTTCCGACTTCGATTCGGCTGAATCGAGCACCTGAATTAGCTTTGACCACTGCACGTGATCGCTTGGCTGTTCCTGCGTCTCCTGGATTGAACAGTCCTCTTGGCTGTCCCGACCTCGCTGCCGCCCTTTTGGCATTTCTTTCTTCGACCGCTGTGTTCGGCCTTTTTGGCTGCGCTGGCTCCGATTCTGTTTGGGCACACTTTCGGTCTTGACAGCCGCTGAACAGACCACCAAGCTGTTGTGGTTTGGATATTTAGCTGCTGTGAGCAGCCGCCCAGATTGATTAGTGAGAGGATCAAGGACTAAAAAAATCGTATTCACATCGGAGCAGCCAAGAAACAAAACCGCGCGTAGTTCACAAAAGTTCTGACCACAGTAGGTTCGCGACTCAGCAAACACGTGATTGTAGGGGATTTTCTTCAAGGAGAATCCGATCGCCAGAAAATCATGAGCGAGCCGTGGCAGAAAACCTCGCGAACCTCGCGATTCTGGTTCGTGAACCAAATTGGAAAACGCCTTGCACATTTGATGGTCGTGTTTTCCGTTTCGTTATTTTGTCTCCACATGGTTGTTGATTGCGCCAAATGCAACGCGTGGACAGATGGAATAAACCGATTTTTCAAAGATTTCATAACAATTACTTGAAAATAATTTACCATGTTGTAAATTTAAACGATTTATATAATTTATGAATTGAAGTTTGTCCTTTCTGATGTTAAACAGCGTCAAATTTGACAAATTTGTATATAGAGTTCCGGAAGGATGCGATCTGGCCCAGTAACAGATAGAAAAAAATATTGATTTAATTATTCAAAGGATAAAAAGTTCCTCCCACTCCTAAAAAGGTGTATGGGTTGGAGGAAGGATCCAAATTAAACTGTTGGACCATCACAAAGAAAAAATAGGAAAATTTGCATATCCAAAAAAGCTACAAGTCCAATCTAGAAAAGCTACTTCGGCATCTTAATTGTATCCCCATTATTATTTTCAAGTTTCTTCCGAAGTTCAAATTGAGGAACTTATATCAGTTTGGAATTTCAAATTTCATGTCATGGCAGAAAAAAGGAGGCAATAACCGTGCAATGAAGTTAATGAAAGCGAGAGAAAACCATTCATATAATGAAGAATTTCAATGTTAACTCATTACGGACCAAATACAAGATATCTAGTTTTTTCGGACAAACCGGGCAATTTTAAATAAAAACCTAGAAAAATCTGGGCAATTAATTTTAAAAATGTCCATAGATCCGGACAAAAAAAAAACTTTTTTTTCATCAGAACTTATCGACAGATTTTAAATCGTACTTTAGGATCCAAAACACCTTTCATGATTATTTTTTCTCAAAAAATTTCGTTTGGAGGAGTTTGTAATTTTGATTTTCCAAATAAAGTGAATAAAACCTGGCAAAATCCGGGTATTTTCCAATGAAATCCAGGCAACCGAGCCGGGCCGGCCTGTTCCAAAATTTAGTATTGAATGTCCAAGCAAACCCGGATAAAACCGGGAAATCGGACAACATTAATTTAGAACGAAACGCTATTTCTTTAATATCATTTTCAGTTTATGAGTAGATAAATAGGATGAATTAAAAATAGCAAGGAAATCAAGGCAATAAACGTAGATTTCAAATCCACTTGATCAAGATCATTTTTAATGTTATTCAGTATTTCAAAGTTACAGAGCCATACCTAGTTAAGAAATATTTCAAAATATTTTTTCAGAACATTCTCATTTTGCAAAATATTTTCAATGGCATCTTATTTGATTTTCACTACTACTTAAATTTGACATACATACTACCTTTGGACTAGTGTGAACATATTATATTTTATTTTTAAAATATTCCAAATATGTACGATTTGCGGTTGATATTCCAGATTCCTAATTTCAGCTGAAAATCCGAATGATGAACAAAATTTAAAAACAAATAATTCAATTTTCACGATTCAAAATTCCTTTTCTGGATGCAAAATTATACAATTGAAATTGATTAAAAAAATTTGGATTGAAAATTTGTTCTCATAAACTCTTAATTTCATATTCGTGATACATTATTCGAAACTGTAAAATTTATATTCGAATTCTGAGTTTCGAAATCAGTACTACGAATATTCAAATCTAATTTGTGGATAAGGAATTCCCAATTCAAATAGTAAAGTTGAGTCATCAGAAGATCACAATTCCAAAATTAATTTCAACTGAACATTTTTGTATTTGGGATAAGCAATTTATTAGTTTAAATTTTCAATCATTAATTTGTCCATTTTGAATTCCAATTCCAAACTCTATGCAAAGAGTGAGAAAATATAAATTTTAATAGCAAAATTCGTATAAGCGGATTCAGAAATATTAAAATTAAACCTGAAAAACAAACTCCGTATTTACTACCAGTTCGAAACGAGTGATGAACTCATTAAAAGAATTTCGGTAGTTTTGAATGTAAAATTATGCATAATTAATTTGGAGTTATTTATTTTAAATTTGCGTTCTGAATTAAAATGACGAAAAAATAGTAGATAATCAAAATTGCAGAAATCAATTTAAGAAGCTGAATCGAAGGAAATGCAGGCAATAAACGATGATTTCAAATCCAGTAGTAAGATCAAGATCGGATTCAGAGTTAATGTTAGAGATTATTATAATTGAAAAATAACAATACAAATTTGTAATTTATTTTCCGACGTATCATTAATTCTATCCATTTTTATCATTGATTGAGTATGATGGATAAGTAGATTTTTTTACTTAAAACGATTTGAATTGAGAATAACATGAATTTATTGTAGTATTTAAAAACTACTTCTTTTTTCTCTGCTTGAAAAATTGTTTCGTTTTCTTATAAGTTAAAAAGAATTCAATTCTCTGCAAAAGCCGTCGGAATTAAGGGTTTCATTATTTCTTCACCCTTTTAGGGGCACGTGAATCCGATAAGGTGGCGAAAAAGCAAGTTCCCGTAGATATTTGTATCCCTCAAGCAAAAAACCCGCAAGAAAGTTTTTTTTAAAGAAAAACTGCTTGAAAACTCTTCTTTTAAAATTGAATTAATTTATCAATTTTTGATGATATTCAATTCAATCCAAATTAATCATTGATACGTATGCTTATGTTTTTTATTGAAACTTTACATCATTGTTGTCTTTTCCAAATTTAAGAAACAGTTATGGAATTTTACACTCAGCCTCTACTACATAAATGTAGTGATTTGGATGAAATTGGGAGGCTCTAAAATTTGATTTGATTATTTATTCCATAAAAGGTTGTTAAAGGTCATTCTTAGGGTCTTCTTGTGTCCATTCTAATCCATAATTTTTACTCAATTGACCACCCAGGAGTTGACATGACAGAATGAATTTGATTTAATATTTAGAATTTCGTTAATCTTGAAATTTGTTAGTTATCTTAAAAAAACACAGCATTTTAAATAAACATAAAAAAACATAAATATTCCATACAATAATTGAAAGAAGCGCTGAAAATGAAGAACTTCCTGCTGCTGCTTGAAGCACAATTTATTACACGTACCTACGCGTACCTAAAGAGACGCACAGCCTGCCTACGGAAGAAAATCGAATAACCACGCGTTCCCTTCCCAAAAAAAGTTCATGAACCTTTTCGCTAAATGGTTCGTGAGCCAAATTCGCGGGGAAAAATTTTCATGTATGTTACGATCTCCACGAGCGAGACAGGATTCAAAATCCAAAAGAATCGTCTGTTGGTTGGACTGCCTCGCTCGTGTTTCCTATGGTTCGCGAACCAAAGGGATTTTTTTTCACAGCCTGCTCGCGCTTTGGCGAACCTTTACGGGAAAAAATCGTAGACGAGCGGGAATCGCCACTCGTGTACACGATTTTATTAGTACTTGGAGAGGATGCTGTTGATCAAACCGCCTCTCTTCTTCGATTTTGATCAATGAACACAGCCGCCCTGGTTGCGTCGGCTTGACTCGACCCTCGACAACCGTTGGCAGCATCCGCTTTGTGTCCCGGCTCCGGTTAAACAGCTCACATGGTTGTTCGGCTTGACCCTTGACCAGCCTCTCGGACTGGATCGGCTTCGAAGCAGCTGGAGCGATTGCCGACTGATTGATGTCGACCGTTGAACACGGCCGCCCTGGCTGAACCGGCGCGTAGATTCGAATTTTGGATCAGCCTACCTGACTGATTCGATCTCTTGGCGGCTGAACCGATTCCTGACCACCTTGGTTCCGACCACTGTATGCGGCCGCATGGTTGTGCCGGCGGTCACTCGTTTGACCAGCAATCTGACTGGTTCGACCTTGACAACGGCTGCGCAGCCGTCCTGGTTGATCTGGCCTTGTTTCGGTTGAACGCCTCTGAGCTGTTGGAATTTGACACCTACTGTGAGCAGCCGCCCGTTCCGGTGGCGATATTGGTAATCAGCCGCCTGGCTGATTTGACTTCAACAACTGCTATTAACGCGCCAGCACTAAATTTTACTTCGGAAGTCCGGACTTCCGACTTCCGAAAGGCTTACGGCAAAAAAAAGTAAAGTACTAGATTGTGGGAAGTCTGTGTTTTGTTGCCAGTTCACCAACGACGTTTCTAAATTTTTTATTAAAATTCACAATAAAACAGCCTTCCGGATAGATGCTTGTGAACAGTACAGCTGCCTGTTCCTCTCTCTCTGCAGGGAACAACGGTCCAGATTGTTCCGGTGATGATGCTGTCGCGCTGCTGACCGAACTGTTATATGGCTAGGACGCAGTGGCCCAAGAGGTTTGCAAAAGGTGTTAGCAAAAGGAGTCCTGGCAATAAAGCGTACAATTAGTTTTTCTGCTTAGATTGTTTTGCGCTTGATGTGTTTATTACGGATTTCTGATTCCTTCTCCGTTTTGTAATTTTACACAGAGCGTGTCTATGGCCCAGATGAGTATGGCTCTAGTTTTCTGAGGGAAAAGGAACCATTACTTTCCTTCCTTCCTCTTCCAGCGTTTTGGCGTGACTTACCGGACTCCAAACTGTGTGCTCGTTTGGTGTTTTTGCTGACCCGTCTCGTGTTCGTAAGCTGCTTGCCTAGACGCTCTTTGGATAGCCGGATTTTGCTGCTGAGATGCCTTTTGGAGAGCAAATTCCCACTTTAAAAGTTTATTTTTGTAAATTCTTTATTTGAAACGGCTCATACCTTTAGGCTTTAAGGAGCCAAACTCGTTGTGTTTGATTACAATTGTGTGCTTATATCTAGTTCACTTTTGGAAGTAAAAGAAGATAGATAGGGAAATATGAAAATAAAAAGGATTACACAGCAAAAATTATTAGCTGTAATATTACGGCAAATATCCTGTAACAAAAAGGAGCAGGACATTTACTGTAATTTTACAGGTCTGGAACTGGAAAAAGAAAGGAATGAAATTGATTTTTCAGTGTTCACTTTTTTCACAGGTGGGTCGAAATTACAGGATTTAATTCATTCAAAAACGTTGAAATTTAAAAAAGAAGAAGAAGAAAACCAAGAAACCCCTTAGAACATTTATTGCTTTTTATGATAAGCAGGGAACAAGGAGTTTTGATAGCTCAAAAAATATAGCAGTATGAGTATCATGAATGTATTTTTATTCAACAATAAAGATCTAAAGAAATCTCGTAAATCGAGATTGTCATAGTTATTATTCCTCTCTAAACTAAAATTATATTTCTTTTTCTGTTCGTGAATACATTTTTGAAACTCTTTACCAGTAGACTAAAAGGTAATGAACCTAAAGTTACACTTATTTTTCACATGCCTTATCATGGTAAAATTCCGATAGAATAACAATAAATGCAGCCGGTACCGGCCGTGATTTCCGATGCCATCACAACTATTGTAACCGGATGTGATGTTTTGTAAACATGCAAACGTAGAGAGCTTCCTAATTCATTAACCTGACACATTTTTGGCTTCTATAAGGTTGAACCTGTCGATGTTGCTAAAACTTATCCAAATTCAGCCATCAGGCCTCTACCACGGATTAATACTTCTATCATGGCTTTTATCACTTGATCGCTTTTTCACAATTACCACAACCGGGACTTCTGCTGGTGGTCACGGCTGATGATGTATGTTCGCTCCAATTATAAAACATGGAAAATACCTCCAGGCCCGTTATCCTGCAGATAAATATAACAGTAGGTTAATAATAAAATCAGAGTTGACGAGAAGAGATCAGGCTAGTATAGTTAAAAGCTGCTTTCTAATTTTATTAAGTTTCAAGAGAAGAAAAAAAACAGCTAGATAGGTACAAGCATTTAAATTGTTCCGTTCTATTCGGCCAATTTACCTTTTTTACTTCTTTAGCTAGAAATAATATTCGTATGGAACATCTAAAGATTTCACAGAAAACTGTTAACAAAACAATTCTAAAATTTGTATTTCCCGTATACAGAAAATGCTGTCCAGAATGTCAGATTTTATTTTTGTTTGTTATAAAACTGTTTGTACATGTACATTTTACTTCAAACGACGTAATTAAACCTCACACTTTTTTTTCTTTATTTCCCGCAATAAAAGCTCACACGAGATTTATCAACTAATCATAATCGAAGGGCATAAAATAACAAAAAATGATCAGAAGAAGTTGGCTTCAATAATTGTGAGAAAGTTTTACAAATTCGTTATATATCGTGTACATAGCAAGAAAAAATTATGTTATTAAAATTTAAAAGGGTATCTAATGAAATAGGAACAAAATTTTTGTGCATATGCCTTCTCGTTATATTACGGAAAGCTTGAACTGTTACGCTGCAGCGTCATATTTTGATTCTTTGGCGTTTGTGTGTGACAGCCAGGGATGCCAGGTGTTTCGGATAAAAAATCTGGGCAATTTTGAAAAAAGGTCTGTGTGTGTCTGTGCACAAGGAAGATCACAAATTTGGTACAGAACAAGAATTTTTTCGATGCATGTGAGGGGGGGGGGGGCGGGAGGGTTTCTTGTATTCAGGTTATTTTCGAGTTGAGAACTACATAACTAACACTGTTTCCTACCACGTACCATGCCGAAAAAAAAAATTATGAATGATTGATCGAATACCCATGAATACAAGCGAGATTTACAGTCTAATCTGGCACTTACAGATCAAATCCGATACAAGAATATTGATTTCATCCAAGGAATATTTAAAGGAGGTAGTGCCGAGGCAGCCTTGCTTTAGTATTAGTACCGCCTGTGACGTCACTGTTGCCAAAAATCTGTGAATTTATATGGAAATTTTTCCTTTTTTGTTAGCAATTAAAAAAATTTGAAGATTTTTTCAACTTTGAAGACACACAATTCTAGAAATATTATTGTTCTTCAAGACTGATACTAAAAAAGTTGAATGTAATAGTTGTTTTGCTTTAATTCAGACGATTGAAGTTGCTGAGGTATCCTAACTCAAATTGACAAAACTTGATAATTAGTTCAAAATTTTGCTTATAAATGTTGAAATCAGTTAAGTTTGATCCGTTGATAAAATAAAATAACCAAAAATAGTATTTTTCGAATCCAATCACAATCTTTTAATGGAATTTAGTAAACCAAAGTTGCAATGGTTTTATTGGGGTTAATTGTTCTAAATAAGAAATTCATATGGTACACCATGTTAGATTCAAATCATGACGATGAGGTGCACTGCCATAAACTACCAATCAGACCTTTTGAAAGGGGAAAATTATTATTTTTGCTCGTTTCACATAGAGCATGACTGTGCATTCAATAACAAATTCTAGAATAATACACACTGCAGTCTATTAAACACAAAGAAACCTCATAGCACAATCAACTAGTAACCTTACAACATAATCCGAATCAAATTGGATTTTAATTTAGTTCTTTAATGTGTTTAACTTTGAAATTTGAGTTCTACCAGTATAAACCTTCGACAGCTTGGCAACAGTGACGTCACGAAAAAAATCCAATATGGCTCTCGGCACTACCTTCTTTCAATATTCCTTGGATTTCATCACTCTATTTCAAAAGTCTGTAAAATCTGGGCACTCTGAGCAAAAATCTGGGCAAAATCTGTGTCTGACCAATATCTGGACGAAGGGTCAAAAGTCTTGGTTTTACAGACAAATCTGGGCACCTGGCAACCCAGGTGACAGCTGGACAAAATTAAAACTCTTTACAGCGGTTTACGGCAGAAAGTTATAAATTGAAAACTAGTAAACAGGAGAAAACGTAAATATTAAATAAACTTTAGCAATTTATTCTGAATATTTCAAGGTAAGCGAACATTCTGTCGTGCATATTTTTAAACATTAAATATTTGCATCGTTTTAGATCACACGATGGAAATCTATAGAAAAAAAATTCTGCAATCGATAATGTTTCTATGGAATTTTATAAATCACAGATTCCATAGAGATTTTTATAGCCGCTGGAAAAGGTTTATCAACTGTCCGCTTTCATGGTAGATGCACCGATGCCCATAAATGATTGCAGTACATTATGATTATAGGATACCTTCGACAAATTTGTCCACATCTATTAACCTGGGAACCAAATAAATCCTACTTTTTGATGATGCGTAAGTATATTTATAGTATTTTTTCCATAAAAATTGGTTAAAAAAGATTAAATCTTAAATTTTGTAAACAAATACCTTAATTAAATGCCTAAACTTAGACAAAGCATAGGTTAACAAAGCAAAATCAAATTTGTTTTCTCAATAGGAAATGCATGTACTATCTAAACGATGGCAATAATAGTTATTGTCTTAACAAAGGCGTATTTAATTCAACTTTTAAACATTCATTTTGAAAAAAAAAACAGGTGTTAATCAATCAAAGCATTATGTACAAAATATTTAAGAAAAAGGTACGAATTTTTATTTAGTATTAAGCTTAAAAAAAAGTTTCACTTTAGTGTTCTGCAGTTTGGTTGAGATTTAGTTTAACAGAACTAAAAGTTCAATATATGACAATATAGACTTCTAACAGCCCAAAAAGTAAAGGTAGTGATTCGGTTGCGAGTTGGACTACTATTATTATAGTGATAATCAAGATCTTACCTGCATTACGGCTTCGTGAAGATTTGTCAATACTTTTCATCAAATCGATTCTATATCCGAGAATTCTTCCAAACTTCTTAAGGCTTTGAGTGATGATTCAATTTTCATGTTGATGAGTCTGAAATTTGAAAAATAAAGTATAGAAAAAAAAATTCTTATTTAAAGGAATACGTACGCCCAATAATGAAACAGATTTAAATACTCATATTTTATGTCACTGAAACCTTTTTGAAAGAGCGTTTGTATCAACTTTGAGTAGCTGACGGCTTCTTTGTCGGACTTGCAGACTATGCTCCGTTACATTCGAAGCTCCGGAAGTGGCTGTTGTTTTCTGTTGCTCGAACATTTATTATGATTTGCCTCAAACTGTAAATACGAGAGGTAACAGATAATTTTTTAGCTGATATAAGATATGTTACCGATATATTTACATTACTTACGGATGTTATCAGCACACTCTTCCTCCGACTGTGTGCAGCGAATCATTAACACTACCGGAACTGTTTTCTTCGAGGACAGCCGCAATCCGGATTTAATGGTTTGAACATTCAACGCAACGACGGATTTCTGTTCCCGGTCATAAAAAGGATTGTTTACGTTCAGCAGGCAGGACACTTTTTTTGGGTGGATTTGGTGGTCAACTTTCAAAGCGACCCTTTTCCACCGGATGGATTTCCGCACAGGCTCTTAAGCACGATCAATTCAACAGAAAGAACGGTTGAATACTGGCACTTTTTTCTTTTGTTTTGATTGACAACTGAAAATTTTACAGACCTGTAATTCGAAAATAGCATGTAAACAACATGCTCAATCGATAATAAATAGCTTTGACCTGTAAAACTACAGTAAATGTCATGCTCCTTTTTGTTACAGAGCATTTACTGTAATTTCAAACGATTTTTCATTTAATATTACATGTTTTTCAAATTACAGGTTGCTTTATTTTACAGGCAACCGTTTTCAATGACACGTAATAGTCATTATTTTTTTCTGTGTATAGACGAAGATCAATAGTTTTAAGGAAAAGATATATTTCAAACATATAGTCCAAGTCCATCACTGCTAACACATCCCTTACTGCACACTACCAAAAAAATCTGTGAAATTACATCACATATGATGTAAATAAAAAGAAGCATCATATATGACGGAATTTTCAGTGCAAGTTGGATATTACACGCCTGTAAAATTTGCCGACGTGTAATTTAAAAGTGATGTAATGTTTACACTTCCAATTGGATTTTTTTGTTTACTTTTTATTAATATGATTCAAAGAAGATCTCTCACTAAAAAACAATCTTTTTGTACACACTAGATTACATTTATTTTAAACCACTTTTGCCACTTTTTTTGATCTGCCACTTTTGCCAACCATGGCTACGATCGTCACCATTTCCATCTGGCGGAGCCTTTCCCGGAACGTACTTTGCGAATCTGTTAGAATTAAAACAAATTGTTTGAAGCATATTTAGCTTTATCTAACCACTTATTCTAAAAACTTACCATTCGACAATGAACGCACAATCAAACAACACGGCAGCGCAAACACCCGACAGGTCAAAAAAAACTTACGACTTGCTTTCGTGTTTGTTTTTTTTTCATTTTCAGTGCTGTCAAGGATTCAATCATATCTAATTTACAATAGAAAATCGTGTTCCGTGTCATGTAAGATTCAATTCTTCAATCTTCAGAGTTGTTAAGGATTCAGTTTTTGCAATTTTCTGTGACATGTAATTTTCTGTGTTCGCACTACGAAACAATCTTTAAAATTACATCACATATGATGTAAATAAAAAGAAGCATCATAAGTGACGGAAATTTACAGTATGAAATCGCGTTCTATGTCATGTAATATTAAGGGTCTCCAATTTCAGTGCTTTTAAGGATTCAGATTTTTTTTCTGTGTGGAACGTTGGGTGGCTTTCCTCGGGCCCGAAGGGAATCTATGAAATTCGCTCTGGCGACAAGGTGGTCCTCACACGACCAAACAATATGCTCGATGTCATGGTAACCTAGGCCACAACCGCATAAATTGCTGCCAGCAATATTCATACGATAGAGTACCGCATTCAAGGAATAATGATTGGACATGAGACGGGAAAATATACGAATAAAATTCCGACTCAGGTTCAATCTATTAAACCAGGGCTTAAGGCTTACCTTTGGGATAATCGAGTGGAGCCACCGACCCTTCTCATCCTCGTACCATTTGCGCTGCCAATTGACAAGAGAGTTTCTTCGAGCCAGGAAGTAAAATTCGTTGAATACGATTTCACGCTGGTAAATGTTGCCTTCCATCGCACCCACCTTTGCAAGGGAATCTGCCCTCTCATTGCCTACTATCGAGCAATGTGAGGGGACCCAGACAAAGGTGATGGAATAGCAACGTCTTGATAAAGTAGTCAATATAAGGCGTATCTTTTCGATGAAGTACGGTGTGAATTTTCCTGGTCTTATGGAGCGGATTGCTTCAATAGAGCTTAGACTATCAGTTATAATATAGTAGTGTTCCACAGGACGAGTGGCGATGCTATCTAGAGCGCAATGAATTGCAGCTATCTCTGCGATGTACACAGAACATGGTGACTGGAGACTGTAAGAGGCGCTAAACATTTCGTTGAACACCCCAAATCCTGTTGAATCCTCTATAAGTGATCCATCGGTAAAGTACATTTTATCAGCATCGACGTGTCTATATTTAGCTTCGAAAATTCTTGGAATCAAAAGTGGACGATGCGGATCCGGAATTCCACGAATTTCCTGCTGCATAGACAAATCAAACTGGACAGAAGAATGATCGTAGTCTGGGCTACAAACACGAGTTGGAGAATACGAAGAAGGGTTTACCTGCATTGACATGAAAACGTGGTATATAGACATAAATCTGGTTTGAAGATTTTGCTCAAGCAGCTTTTCAAAATTTACAATCACCAATGGGTTCATGACCTCACACCTGATAAGGAACCGAAGAGATAGCAAATTGAATCGATCTTTTAAAGGGAGAATGCCTGCCAAAACTTCTAGACTCATGTTATGAGTTGAAGGCATACAACCCAAAGCAATGCGGAGACAACGATATTGGATACGCTCGAGTTTGATGAGGTGAGTTTTGGCAGCTGACTGGAAGCAGAAACTACCATATTCCATAACTGAGAGAATGGTTGTTCGATACAATTTTAAAAGATCTTCTGGATGGGCTCCCCACCAGGTGCCAGTGATTGATCGAAGAAAATTGATTCTTTGTTGGCATTTTCCTTTCAGATACTCAATGTGGGCTCTCCAGGTACACTTGGAATCAAACCAAACCCCAAGATACTTGAAACACCTCGATTGAGTGATCGTTCTGCCTAGGAGTTGAAGCTTAGGTTGAGCTGGTCTATGTTTCTTTGAGAAAACAACCATCTCCGTTTTCTGAGGAGAAAACTCAATCCCAAGTCCCAAAGCCCAGGAAGACAATCTGTCTAAAGTATCTTGCAAAGGTCTGTGAAGATGAGACTCAGTAGATCCTGTGACAGACACCACGCCGTCATCTGCAAGTTGTCTTAGAGTGCAGCCTTCAAAGAGACAACTGTCGATGTCACTTACGTAAAAGTTGTACAAAAGTGGACTCAAACATGAACCCTGCGGGAGGCCCATGTAAGAGGTTCTTCTTACTGCAATATCTCCGTGAGCAAAGTTCAAATGTTTCTCACAAAGCAAGCTGTATAAGATGTTGTTCAATAGAGGCGGCAGACCCCGGGAGTGCAACTTGTCTGACAACACCTCTATTGAGACTGCATCAAAAGCTCCCTTTATGTCCAGAAACACTGAAGCCATTTGCTCACGTTTTGCGTACGCCATTTGAATCTCTGAAGACAGCAAAGCAAGACAATCGTTTGTCCCTTTGCCCCTTCGAAACCCAAATTGAGTATCTGAAAGGAGACCATTTGTTTCTACCCATTTATCCAAACGAAACAAAATCATTTTCTCCATCAATTTGCGTATACAAGACAACATCGCTATTGGACGGTACGAATTCGCATCGGACGCTGGTTTTCCGGGCTTTTGGATAGCTATGACTCTAACTTGTCTCCACTCTTGAGGAACAATGTTATACTCCAAGAGTTGATTAAATAAATTTAACAAGCGAAATTTGGCGGCATCCGGAAGGTTTTTCAACAAGTTAAATTTTATTTGATCAATTCCCGGGGCTGAATTGTTGCAAGAGAGGAGAGCAAGTGAGAATTCGACCATCGAAAAGCTAGAATCGAGATCACATCTATCTGGCGGCACATTCCGGATTATTTTTTGCACAGGTGTAGAATCTGGGCAGACTTTTCGTGCGAAGTTAAATATCCATCTATGTGAATATTCCTCACTTTCATTCGTAGATGATCGATTACGCATGCTTCGTGCCACTCTCCACAAGGTACTCAAGGATGTTTCCCGTGATAAACCACCCACAAAATTCCTCCAATACGCTTTTTTCTTCCCCTTCATCAACTTTTTGAATTGATTTTCAAGGGAAACATAAGCTTCAAAAAGGACGAGAGTTCCATGTTTTCGAAAATCTTTGAATGCTTTCGATTTGTCCTTATAAAGCTTGGAACACTGCTGGTCCCACCATGGATTAGGAGGCCTTCTAGGAACAGCTGAGTCTGGGATGGGCTTTGTTTGAGCACAAAGTGCACTTTCATATATCAAGCGTGAAAGAAAGTGGTACTCCTCTAATGGAGGTAAAACGTTCATAGAATCGATGGCTGTTATTATTTCGTCCGAGTACTTTTTCCAGTCGATGTGTCTTGTAAGGTCATATGTCATATTTATTGTGTTTGAAGAGCTGACCCCATTGGTGATAGTAATTTCGATAGGCAAATGATCACTACCATTAGGATCATGGACCACCTTCCACTGGCAATCAAATGATAGTGAATTTGAGCAGAGTGAGAGGTCAATTGCACTTTGTCTTGCAGGAGGTTTTGGTACCCGTGTTTTTTCTCCCGTGTTCAAAACTGTTAAATTGAAACTGTCGCAAATGCCATAGATAAGAGTAGAACGACTATCGTCAATTTGTTCTCCCCAGACAGTTCCATGAGAATTGAAGTCACCCAGGATCAACCTTGGCTCAGGGAGCACTGAGCACAGGTTCTCTAGGTGATTTCGATCCACTGCTACTCTCTGAGGCCAGTACACACTGACAACACATAAGTCCTTACCTCTTATAGTAGTATGACAAGCAACAGCTTCAATTCCGCCCGATAAAGGAAGGTGAATTCTATAAAAAGGGTGGTGCTTATTGATCCCCAAAAGCACCCCTCCATATGAATCGTCACGATCCAGGCGAATAATATTAAAATCGTGGAATGAGATGTTAGAATGAGAAGAAAGCCAAGTTTCGGACAGCGCAAAAATATCACTATTAGTTTTATGAAGTAAATAATTTAATGAATCCAATTTAGGAATAAGACTACGACAATTCCACTGTAGAACAGTGATGTCTCCGACACTCGGCTTAAATTAGCCATCGAGAGATACAAACACTGAAAGGAGGGGCCAAGTTGGCATCATTTGCTTCAAAAATGTCTTTACTACAGGAAGCATTGTTGTGACAATGCTTCTGATGGATTCCGCTATATTAAAACAATTAAAAATTCCATTGAGAATGTCGGTCAAATTGAAAAGCCCAGATTGGGTGGATGATTCTGGTAAAATTACGTTAGGGATTTGGGTTTGCGATGTTTCCGCCGATGTTGATTTTTCCTGTGGTGGTACACTACCCCGGAAGCCCGGAGGAACTTGTTTTTCTTTGACAGAGATAGCCGAAGTTTTCTCAATCCTGTTTGGAGAGATGATCGTAGGAATTTTGGATGGTATTTTGATGGAAGGCGCCTTTGCACGCTTCCGAGAGCCTCCTGTAATGAAGCTAGATTGGACTTCATCAGCCGTGTCTGATTCTTCATTGTCAACTGGCAGCACTGAAAAAATGTTACCAGATTGAGCTTGGGTCGGCGGAGAGGCGCTCTTTAATATGGCGGCATAAGAACGTTTAGAACGCTCTTTTAAAGAGCGCCTCTGCTTATCCCAACTTGCCTGAAATGCCTCGCAAGAAGAGATATCATGGGGTGAGCCCCCGCAATAGACACATTTCTGTTCTACTGCTGAGCATGCTCCTTCCCCATGATTCTCCCTACAATGCAAGCATCGCTTCTTGTTGCAGCAATGCGAAGCAGTGTGCCCCAACTTGATGCAATTCTTGCATTGCATTGGGCGAGGCACATAAAGGCGTACTGGAAGCCTTAAGATTCCATCAATCAAGATGTAATGAGGGAGGGCTGTTCCCGCGAATGTAACCCGAATCGAGGCTGAAGGCAAATACTTTGTAACGCCATCAACGACGGAGGCAGTCTTGAGTTGGCGACAATCCAAGATTCTGACCGAAGTCGAATCAAGGCTCTTGAACTTACCTACGCCGTGAGACTTAACGTATTCAGCCTCCAAACTCGATTCGGTGATCACACCCTCGATCTCTACGTCTCGAGATGGAATATAGAGCTGATACTCTAAATTAAAAAAATTACTGGCAAGAATTCCGTTTGCGGCCTTCCGGTCAGCCACAACAACGCGCAATTTGTTCGGACGTACCTTTACAACACTGGTAACGGAGGGCCACCTCGCCAGATCTTTGGTGATCTGTACCAAATTAAGGCTTTTGCCATTCGCTTTGGGCCGGATGAAAACCACCCAAGGCCCAGAAGAGGTTGTGTTTTCCGGATAGGTTCGGAGTCGGGTTGTCTTCACTGCAGCTGCAGATGGTGAAGATTGATCAACTGCCGGAGAGTCACGAGCATTCGAAGGACCAGCTTCAGCTGAATCCTCCATACGCTCCTTATCTTGGCAGATGGTCCTTTTACCATCTGCAAGTGGTGGGTCTGACCCCCCGCCTTCGCTCATATTTTCTCAGCAGAGACACAATAAATGTGCTCCGCGTTAAAAATATAAGCGAAGCTGAACGATTAAAATAATTTAAGGGAAAAAAAGAGAAGAAGAAAAAGTGAAAATGTGAAAAAGAAGACTTACGAACTATTCAAGCACTTTAATAGTTTTTTATTTGATCCAGTGTTCAGCTATTGTCCCAGCCACGTGGTCTTCCTTCGATGGATGAAGATGGCTGCCTCGACCTCTTATTGTTATCGTCATTAGACAAGAACGACCCCGTTTAGAGATGGGAAGGCCGTTTTTTGCCAAACAATGGCAGTCGGCCTCGTGGTGATACTCTTCTTTGTTGGCAAAATTGAAAAAAAAAACAATGCATTCACCACACGATCACCACACTTTTTTCACCTAGTGGGGTGATCATTAATTCATCTGCCTTAACAAATGGCAGGAAAACTAAAGTCCTTTGTTACCACACGGCACAACACACCAGATATTACCGGTAACCGCCCGGACGGTATCTATACCCGAAATTAACGGACACGTTTTCTCACACACTGCTAACGAAGTTCGAGATGCGCAAAACAACGACTCTACTCGACGAGTGCTACGAGACGAATGACTTTAAAAGTTGTTAACAATGACTATGTTTCTTTTCCAGCTTACCTCTTGCCCCAGTGGAGCACACGAGTTTCCCTTTCGGGACTTTAGGGACAGCTCCTCAATCTTACTGGCCACTTTAGTGCACCACCTTTTCACCGGAACTTCGAATGACGTCTTGTCAAATTTTCCGTTGACACTGCCTCCAACTTTTCCGGACCAAAGTTGCAAAAAATGTCTAGTTGGGAATTCCTCCCGAAGATGGGTCCGATTACGGACGATTTGGACTCGTCGAGCAAATATTTCCGATTTATGATTTTCCAGTCAGGGATTTTCCCTGCTAGTCCGATGCACGCTAGTAAAATTTTGCTAATGGACAGGTGTCCTGACAAATCAGGATTTGTCCTGATTTTCGAGAGACCGTCCTGATTTTTAAAATTGTCCTGATTTGTACTGAATTTTGCAAAATGGTCTTAAAAATCTAGTGAATTATCCTGATTCCCAAAAATATGTAAATTGGTATCGAATTTGTAGTAAAATCATCAGGATATCGAACAAATCTGTAATAAAATAGTTTAACCGATAATAATCTTCGGTTTAGGTGGTGTTTTTTTTTTTTTAAAAAAAACAGCATGCCCAACAATATTCTGCTCCCTCTTTTGCATAAATTAAAGTGTCTACAGTACCTTTATTTCGCCTTTATTTATGCAATTTATACAGAATTAGTGGTGTCACTGAGTAAGCAATGTACCTCGTTAGTTTCATCAAACAGATGCATTTCTTAGCAAATATTTTACAACATTTTTAATTTCTCATGAATTGCAAATATTATCGAAATTTGAAGTAGGACACACAGTTAACTTATCGCATAAAAGCACGTGTCGGATTCCCAAATTACCTGCAAATCAACGTGTTGTGCAGAATGCTCAGATACCAAGCGCGACAACGTGCTTACACGTTCCGCACAAAGAAATCGGATTAGGTAGGTACCGGAGAAATCTAACACAAGATTACACCACACCATCATCGTAAGATGCTGTAATCGTCCCTGTCTGCACTCACTACTGTCACCCCATTTCTTTCCTCGGAATCCCATTAGATTCAGTCGGAAAGGAAAATATTTGCAGATTGCAAAAACCATTACAGCACGATTGGCGAAACACAGGTTGATGCGGTAAAAAATATTAAGGTTGGGGAAACAAAGCAATTGGTTACCCATTTTGAATTCAGTAATAAAACTATCGAGCTTTATAAGCTTGTTTTATTTAGTTCAAAGTAGTTTATTGCAATAGTGCAAAACTGACAAAAAAAACTGAAATACAGCTGAAAATAAGAAAGTGTGCTCTACAATTTTTGTCAATCTTGTTAATCCAGTTCCCCACGATAAGTCACGTACAGAAGCAATCGTAGACTGTAGCACCAGTTGAGGAACAGATGGTGACTCTCAGTCAGACCGCAGAATATGCGGTTGAATTATGCTCATCGTTAGCGCTATCGGAAAACTTATCAACCTTATTTCGCTTCCTTCTTCTTGAGGCAGCCATCAGACACTTCACGTTTAAAGTGTGCTCGTTCCGTTTCGTCTCAGCTCCCGTTTTAACACAACCTGAGCTTGGTCGTGTCAACTACTGTTAAAATTTCCTGAATTTCTAAAAAAAAATAACCCGAAATAAAGGTCAATTTTCCTTAAGTTGATTAATTATAGTTTATTGCTTTAAGGGTATTTTCCATAAGTAGTTTATATCAAAACATAAAAACGAAACGCTCTCCGTTAGCAGGTATCATTTTAATATATACTGCCTTCTTATAGCCGGAAATATTCGCCCTGTCAAATATCTTTTGCTCGTTACGTTTTTCGCACGCTATTCAACTTCATATTTGTTTGTGTCATTTAGACCCCCTGCCTCCCTCAACGACGATATGAATGATGGCAACTCATTAACTTGAATCAATTGAGAAAGAAAGAGCTGAATAGGGGCAAACTAATTCCAATACAGCGATAGTATTTGCGATACTTTGTATCAAGCGAGCGACGATGTTTTCCTTACCTTGTTTGAGGAAAAAGGATATTCAATTAGAGCAATGGTGAATGGTTTACGCTATTTTTCATGAATTCAATAGGAAAGGAGCTGAAATTGAAAAACTGTGAATCTTATTATGGAGAAAACTGTACAGCTTAATGAAATATGATTATAATAATACTGTTTTGAATGAAGTTAGAACTGAGGCTCAATAGGTATGGACGAAGCACAAAGACTAGTTTTAATCAATAAGATTCTAAAATAATAATAAAAAATACATCCATAGGTTCTCAGCTTGTCGGAACTGGATCTCTGAAAATCAGCACGGATTTTTGCCTAAACGTTCGGTAACCACGAATTTGGCAGTTTGGCAGTTTACATCGTATTGCATATCAGAAATGGATAGCGGAAAACAAATTGATACAATTTATACTAATAAAGTCTGCTTCATTTAATATTGGAACAAATTCTTTTGCTCATTGTGGCGCTCCTAGTGGACGGATTTGGAAACTTTTTTCACCCACGTGTCGGGAAATTCATTACCTTTCACCATGTATTTATGTCATAACACCAAGCGATAGCATTTTGTAAACAACCGCCATGGAAGCCGAACGGAGAGATCAAATTGTGCACAGTTTTCTTGAAAATCCATTGTTGTCGGCGTCGAAGCTAGCTAAACAGCTTAAAATGCCCAGAAATACCGTATGGCGTGATATCAAGCAGTACAAGGAAACATTGACGACGGCTCGGAAGCCGCATTCGAAGCGTCGGAGTGGAACTGTCGACCGGAAACTGCGTGGGAAAGTCATCAAGGCCGTCAAGAGGAATCCCAATCTTTCAGACCGCGATTTGGCCGATAAGTTCCAGGCCGCTCACAGTACGGTGCGACGAATTCGTCTCCGGGAAGGAATAAGGTCATTCCGAGCCAGCAAACAGCCAAATCGGACGCTGAAGCAGAACAATGTGGCCAGAATCCGTGCTCGAAAGCTGTACGACCATGTGCTGACCAAGTTCGACGGATGTAAAGTCTGCTTCATTTAATATTGGAACACAAACAATTGCGTGTAGTTCAGTCATTTATTAACGAATTCATCATTTGTTTTTCATACAAATGTAGCATTTTCTTTACTCTTTCATAAAAAAAATTAAAAAAAATTATTCATTGCTGTTTCGAAGAAATTCTCGTACTCGTACTCGTAAGAAAACTGTGCACAATTTGATCTCTCCGTTCGGCTTCCATGGCGGTTGTTTACAAAATGCTATCGTTTGGTGTTATGACATAAATACATGGTGAAAGGTAATGAATTTCCCGACACGTGGGTGAAAAAAGTTTCCAAATCCGTCCACTAGGAGCGCCACAATGAGCAAAAGAATATGTTCCAATATTAAATGAAGCAGACTTTATTTCGGCTGCATTCGATTCAGTGAATCACGATATTCTCCTGACAAAATTGCAGCGTTTGGGATGTTCTGAACGACTATGTGCTTGGATAAAAAGTTATCTTACGAATCGCCGTTTGGCTGTTAGAATTGGTTCCGCAGAATCTCCTGATATTATATTATTACCTTGGGAAAACCCGTTAAGTCTACCGCCTAATCCACAACGTTGTGCTTTGCTTGGACTTCATACGCTGGCGGATCGTAATTCCATTGGTCGATCATTGTTCGTAGCAAAGATCTTGAGAAATGAAATTGACTGCTGTTGGCTACTTTCCCGTTGTAACATTTATGCTCCAGAACGAACCCTTCGTAATCGAGACTGGCTCTCATTGGAACCACGAAGTACGCGCTATGGCAGTAACGACCCCCTTCGTTCCGCAGAAATATGCTTCCTCCGTTATTATACCCTATTCGATTTTAATGTGTCCATTGCGACTTTCAAACAACGGATTGAGCAAAGTATGAGTGAACGATTAAGAAACTAAATAGCAAACGATTTATGTAAACCTAGATTTAAGTTTTATTCATTCAGACACCCACCTTTGTCAGATGATATCAAGATAATAAACAAAATAAACAAAATACACAAAATAAAATGATTATTCTATAACCATAAATGGTTAAATAAAATCGAGCATGAGGGCTAAACGACTAGAACTCGAATTTCGCTTTATTGAAATCCAAGATGGCGCCTTCCATTTACCTTAAAAACGCAGTAAATAACAGAAACTAGCATTAATTTTTATTGAGATATTCGACCATTTACAGTATTTTAAAGATCATCGGAAGTCAACATCTTGGATGGCATCAGCGAAACCTTCGCTTTCTTCCTACTCAAGTGGTTATGATACTCTTTTTATTTTAAGGTTTTAGAATAAAAGTTTGTTAAAGAGCGAACAGGAAATTATTGCGACACATATAATATGGTATAACAGTTTTACAATTGGGTAAAAATCAACAAAATTTTGCACACTTTCTCATTGATGTGTATTGTTTACATGCTGTCAAACTCGAAGTCGTGTTTTTCGATTCAACGAGAATGGAGGTGAACCAATTCGAGTCGAGAGAACAAATTCTTTCCAAAAACCTGGAATTTCCTGACCTGTCGCACCGGCAGTTTGGAAAAATGTTGAACATTCACCACTCAACCGTCTTCGGAATGTTGAAGCGGTTCCAAGAGCGATTGGCGTTGGACCACGGCAAAGGAGCTGGAATAAAACCGGGACCGGAGAACAAAAAGACGGAGGGATGGGATGAATAAACCCAAGAGGCTTAAAATCCCAAATTAAACAACAATACAAAAACAAAAAGACCTAGGGGTAGGTGATGCGAATAATTAATGCAAATCCCAACGTTTCAAGCCCTGATTAGGCTAGAAAGATCGAATGTCGCAGAGCTACGTCCAGAATGCAAAGAAGAGAGCTGAACTACATACAAGGTACAGAACTTCCCAAACCGCGATAAGCGGCAACAATCGACGGCTTAAACTCAGGCACGGAAGCTATACGAGAAGATGCTGACAAAATATGGCTGTTGTGTAACGGACGACGAAACGCATATAAAAGCCGATATTGTACTTCTTGGTGGTCGAGTGGTTACCGTGGTAAGAGGTAATCGCTGGTCCACTGATGGCATGGGTTCGATTCCCATCTCGGTACTGGGTGTTAAATGTTAATCTTAAGTTGTCCACGTCATTTATTCAGTCTGTAAAGCCTAAATCGGCTAAGACGGTGTATGTCTTTTTTAAATAAATTCAGAGGTTGGAGTTTTCCCCGGCAAGAGCATGTTCGATGTGGACGACAAATTTAAGAAGAAGAAAATGTCGAAGTTCGCCTCCAAATATTTTGTTTGACAGTCCATCTGCTCTTGCGGACTGATAAGTGAGCCTTTCGTGACAAAGGGCACAGTAAATGACGAAATCTACAAATCTGAGTGCCTCGAGAAGCGCCTTTTGCCGTTCTTGCAGCAGCACGACGAAGCTCCGCTATTTTGGTCAGATTTGGCTTCATGCCACTATTCTCAAAGTGTCCTGGAGTGGTAAGAGGTCAGTTCTGTCCATTTTGTTCCAAAAGATATGAACCCGTCAAACTGTCCGGAGCTGCGTCCGGTGAAGCAGTACTGGACAATAATGAAACGGGAACTTCGGAAGAGCAAGAAGACAGTCAAAGACGAGAAGGACAGGTTAAGAAAATGAAAAAAAAAAACTGAGAATCTTTGATGGAGGGCATTAAGCAAAAATACTCTAAATGGATTCCAACAGTGAAACCTTTTTGTGGAGTCCATGTCGATTTTTTCCACTTAGACAGAAAGGTTTTTCTTTTAATAGCCAGTAAGAGCAAGTTTACTGGTGTTGGAAGAATGTGGTAGAAATTTGGACACTTTTGACACATTTTGAAAATTTTACCATGAGAAAACATTTCAAGATCTGTGGCCTTCAAGAGTTTTAACAACACGTGTTGTATTCTCGCATGCTGTGATGCAAAAATAGCAATATTTATATAACATATGGCTGGAATAGAAACAGTGCTGTAAAAAATACAACGCCCAAAGATCTTGAAAACATTTTTGCATGGTAAAATTTTCTTAATGTGCAACAAGTGTCAAAATTCCTACCACTTTCCCCCAAGACCAGTGAACTTGCTCTAAGTGGATAGAACTTGAGTACATTAAAAATAGCACAGAATGTAGCAGAGTACTCATGGTTTTCATGGCAATCTTTGCTAGGTTTGGATTTCCAGATGTTTTAGTAACAGGTGCAGGTCCACCTTTCGATAGTGCGATTCTCCCAACAACACGGCATTTTAGTTATTAAGAGTCTACCGTATCACCCGGAAAGCAAAAGACAAGCGGAACGTATGGTTCGCTTGGTAAAAGACATCCTCAAAAAGTTCCTTCTTGAGCAAGATATCAAACAATTACATACAGATTAACAAATTGCATATTTCCCGTCGTTCAATTACAGCAATACTTGCTCGGGGCAGGAGATGAGTTTCCATCAGAACGTATGCTTTCATTTAAGCCAAAAGGGTTAATTGATTTGTTGAATCCCAAAAATAATTTTAGACATCATTGGCTGAATCTCATGATGGCCAGTTAGCATGTCAACCTTCAAGAACTAAAACTAAAGTTGAATTGACTGATGCATTTGACAAACTGAAGAATAGAGACACAGTATTCTACAAGAATAATAACACAACTGATTTTAATACATGAATATCTGCAAAATTTCTAAAATGGCTTTCAACAGCTATTTCACAGGTTTTGATCAATGGAAGGATTGTGTTGGCACACAAGCGTCAATTAAAACTCGTTCCAAAGGATCTAAAGCCTAGTCCACACTAAGCAACTTGGACTACAATTTCGGTTGCTGAGACTTGTTTATGTTTACATCTTAGTTGCTGAAGGTCTCTCATACTTGTCGGGAGTCTTGAGACGAGACAAGATGCAAATGTTAACATAAACAAGTCTCAGCAACCGAAATTGCAGTCTAAGTTGCCTAGTGTAGACTAGGCTTAAGAAAGAGCACTCTTAATTTTGTCCTCAATGATTATCGACATTTTGCCGGCTATACCAGATTCTATTTGTACCAATCGAAGGAGAGAAGAAGATGAGGAAATGGAGCAGCGCTTATCCGATTCCAGTTCTTATTTTCATGGCTTTGCAGCCGATTTGTTTGTTTACAATAGCCTGGATCGATCCGGATAACCTGGAGTCCTGAAGCAGTGAGACCGTAAGTGGTTCCTATACGAAGATCAACGCGAATTTTAAAACGATACAGAAGAGATGATTTTGTCTAATATTGATATGAATTGAGAATAATTGCTATCTTAATGAAATACTTTTTATATCACGCTATACATGCATGTTCTTCTAACATGCTTACAATTATCTTTAAATCCAAGTTACGTTGTTAATTTTCAAATCTCAGTTTTATCAATACCTAAAGGAATAGCTTTAAGAATGAAGGAGTTTTTTATGTTCGAGATAAGTGTGTATCAACTTCCGGTAAAATGGGAAAACCCCGTTCGTTAAGATTTGCTATTCAGAGCAGATTCTCTCTGAGAATCATAGAAAAGCATTCAGAAGTATTGAAATCAATGAAACCATTATTTTTTGAACGTTTGTTATTTTTTAATCATAATAGTTAAGTATAGTAACATTTGTGATGGGTCATAAAAAGATAAGCTAGCGGCACGTTATTTAAACAAACGGGAACATTGTTGTTTAAAGAGTGATACGGTCAAAATTTGGTCAATATCAACTTGACGTATTTGTTTCAATTTTGCATTTAAAAACCTGAACGAACACCCCTCATTTTGAAGGTGTGTGTGTGTAGAATGTTGCTCCTATTTTGATTTTGGAATTCACTCTTCAGTTGTCAAAATGCCGTCCAAGGAAGAAGAGCAGTGTATCAAAATTTTGCTCGTGCATCGCGAAAATCCGAGCTACTCGCACGCAAAGCTGCCAAAATCGCTAAAAGTTACCAAATCAACCGTTACAAATGTAATTAAAGTGTTTGGGGAACGTTTGTCGACAGCCAGGAAGTCTGGATCGGGGGGAAATCGAAAACCGGAAGTCGCTGAGACGACAAAGAAAGTTTCCGGTAGTTTCAAGCAAAACCCTAACCTGTCTCTCCGAGATGTCGCAAATAAGCTGAGTGTATAGTCTACAACCGTGCATCGAGCCAAAAAACGAGCCGGACTATCGACTTACTAGAAGGTAGTGACTCCAAATCGAGATAAAAAACAATATACGACGGCCAAAACGCGATCCCGGAGGCTGTACACGACGATGCTGACGAAGTTTGGCTGCGTGGTAATGGACGACGAAACCTACGTCTAAGCCGACTACAAGCAGCTTCCGGGACAGGAATTTTATACGGCAAAAGGAAGGGGAAAGGTAGCAGATATTTTCAAGCACATAAAACTGTCAAAGTTCACGAAGAAATATCTGGTTTAGCAAGCCATCTGTACCTGTGGCTTGAAAAGCAGCATTTTCATAGCTTCCGGGACTGTCAACCAAGAAATTTCCGTGAAAGAGTGTTTGAATAAACGTCTGCTGCCTTTCCTGAAGAAAACGGTTGTTCCGTACTGTTTTGGCCGGATTTGGCATCTTGCCATCACGGTAAAAAGGCCATGGAGTGGTACGCCGCCAACAACGTGCAGGTGGTTCCCAAGGACAAGAACCCTCCCAACACGCCAGAGCTCCGCCCAATTGAGAAATACTGGGCTATTGTCAAGCAGAACCTCAAGAAGACCAAAAAACTGCTAAGGACGAGCAGCAGTTCAAGGCAAACTGGCTTTCTGCGGCGAAGAAGGTGGACAAGGTGGCTGTCCAAATCTGATGGCAGGGGTTAAGCGTAAGGCCCGGCAATTCGGATTTGGAAAAGCGGAAGCCTAGCTGAATATTTTTCCTGAATTTTATACTAATTAAACTTGAAAAAGAAATTTAATTTGATTTTTTAAATAAACGATTTCACCGAGTTACACGCGTTTTCCCTTGACAAAATTTTGACCGTATCACCCTTTATAGTTGAAAATGAATATGTTTAAATAGAACCAAATTAAGGCAAATTTTTTTATTTGAATTTCAGTAGTGACACTTATTGTTAAGTTAAGATAGGGAATAATTTTAAGGAAAATTATATTAACTTTTTTTCACTATGCAAGGAGAGGAGAAGAATAGGCTTGAAAATTTTGATTTCACTGATCTAATGAGTCTCCGACCATATCCTTTGACCAAAACCTCCAAGCCAAAATTGTTTTGCAAGGATGCAGAGTTGACCTCGGCCCTTAAGCACAAGGTTGAACTTGAACCCTTTTCTACCTTTTCCAATCTATTCATTGACTACTAGGACGTGGCCGGCGCCGGTGGATGGGAGTAGTCAATCAAGCTAAGTTAAGCAAAGCTAAGTGATTCTCGGTTTTCTGACGCACGGGGTAAGAAGATACTTAAGTTCAGGGCTGGTAGCGAGTCACTTTTTAGTCACTTTTTTGGGTCAGTCACTAAAAAGTCACTTTTTTCATCATTTGGTCACTAAAATCACTATTTTCCGAAAAATTGTCACTTTTATCTCCAAAAGTCCCTTTTTTCACCGAAAATAAACCAATGCAAGAGTAATTGGAATTGCGCGTGTTAATATCGACATGAGGCAAGGAATATTTAAAAAAGGTAGTGTCAAGGCAGGCCTGCTCTAGTATTGCTACATACTGCGACGTCACAATCACGAAAAATCTTTTGATTTACCAGGAAACTTACATATTTTGATTATAACTCGAAGAATCTGATGGAAATTTTCCGCTTGGTAAACATGTTATTCTAGAATTATTCTTGTTCTTTAAGATTGGTACTAAAAAAGTTGAATTTTCGAGTAATTTTTTCCATATAATAAACTTTTGAAGTTCGAGAGATGCTCGATTTTCCCAAACCAAATTTGCAAACTTTAGAATAAGTTCAAAATATTCCATGAAAATGTTCGAGTCAGTTCAATTTTAGTTCCTTATTACAAAAAGTTATCAAATCCAACTATTACTAACGAAACCATAATCTTCTACTGGTATTTTAGTAAACTGAGGTAACAATCATTTATTGACGTTAATTATTCTACATAAGAATTGTATATGATATGCCGGTTGGTTAAAAATCATGCCAATCAGTCGAACACTCAAAAATTAACAGCAAGATATTTTAAAAGCTTTTTTATCGTTTTTGTACGTTTTAGCTTGAAGATGACACGGCATAAAATAATAAAATAAGAAAAAGTACATAATCCAATGTTCAAAGGAAAAACAAGCTCCATAACATAATCTATTAGAGGCCGTAAAACACAATCAAAACGAAATCGGAATTCATTTGCGTTCTTGAACATGTTGTTGGTTAATATTTCTGCCATTCTCGTATAAATTCTCTGTACAATCGTTTTTGTGACGTCCTGAAAAAAATCCAATATGGCTCTCGACACAACCTTATTTCAATATTCCTTGGACATGAGGCGATAATGTGAGACAAGGCGAACCGAGATATTAACCAAACAGTAGCGCCACAAAGTGCTCCATACAAGAGTTTAGAGAATTTGGGAAGCTTTTAGGAATAGGCATATAATTAAAAGGGAATTAGCTCCTAATGTTATGTTTTCATTACTATTGGGCAAAATTTTTTCATGAAAAGGTACTTGCAAGACACGCCGACAGAAATACATTCGATTTTTTTACAAAATTTTTCGAAAAATGTGCAAACAGCTCTCACATAAGAGCAGACATTCCAGAAGTGCAATTTTCATAAATGAAATACCACTCTTAAATAAATCCATAAAAATCTAAATCAATTTAAATCTTCTTCCAGCACAAAAAACAACTCAAACACTTCCTTGGTTCCAGAAACAAACCATCAAATTTGTTACTTTGGTTAACAGAAAACAGGATAAAATTCCAGTTTTTTCAACCAACTTTTTTCCTTGTTAGAATGCTTTCCAAAACAGAACTTTCGTAAATTTAGCTAACAAATATTTCCAACAATTTTTTTGAATGAATGTTTTTGTGAAAATATCAGTTTTTCATTCAAAAACTTTTAAAATACTTAGGTGTGTTTTCAATCGCAAGAAAAACACTAGTTTTTGAAACTCAATTTATCGTTTAGTAGCTATCATTTTTTTTTTCAAAAAATATTTAAAACTCTAGAAGAAGACCTAAAAGTTGATTCTACTAATTTTTTTAGAGATCTCTGAAGTAAAAATCCGTAGTAAAATGAGTTGAGGGTTGAATGACAGGAGGGTTGGACAAACAGTATATCTCTTTTACTCTCATGTATAAGTGGTAGACGAGGATAGAAGAAGTTTTGGGGTTTTACCGCCATTTCGTGAAATTTTTTTTTTCACTAGCCAAACCGTTTTTGAACATTTAACACGTTGCATATCAAAAATCATCTTTATTAAACTTGATAACTACAGAATTATCTTTGGTTGACTATTTTAATTGCTTCAAAATCTATTTGGTCACATTTTTTGTACTTCAAAGTTACTATTTTCGTTCTACTTAGTCAGAAGACTCAAAAACATACAGTTTCGCTAAAACTGAAAGTGCTTATCTTGCCTGGTGTGACAAGGTCAATGGCAAACTTTACATTTTCATCATAACACAGAAACAACATAAAATTCAAGAAAAAACATTGTCCCAAAACGATTTTCTTCCTTCATTATTTCGATCCAACCATTCATCCCGACTGACAGACGTGTAATTAGTGACAGATGCAATAAAGGGGTATATATACCTCAAAACGGTTCCGAGTTCAAAATCATCCACTGGCTCTAGTTTGTTGTTATCATTTTTGTTGTTTCCTAATGACGACGTGGTCATCCATGATCACAATCCAAGTTCGAACGCGGGCGCAAATTGTTTTGCCAATGGGTCATAATTTCGATCTCACCACACCACGGCTTTTGTGCTGTGGTGCCTAATTCAAAACATAAACGATGCGACGGACGCGCGCGACCATTCACTCAGGTTGTCAGGTTAGGTTGATAGGGATCATCAGAGAGGGACCGAATCAATTTGGTTTGCTGGTCGGCTCCCCAGCCAACAAATTGACGGGAAATTATCCCACCGGGGCCGATTTGAAAATTGGAACGTGGAAAAATGGTCCGGAATTAAGATGAGTGGGGAGCAGAAGGTAGGAAAGGTGAAAGAAAGCGTCAAGAGTGGCACATTTACACCGATTATGCCATCATTGCCGAAAATTTCATCTTCGGTGTCTGTATGTGTGTACGTGATGATGTTGGTGTGCATTGTGAGGTAGTGTTGGTATCACAGCTTGGCTTCGCACGTTCCAATCGCAGGTTCGACTGGATGGACGGCTGCTGGAGGCCTCCGGAGCAGAGCAACACGGTTGTAATTTATCATGCTGCGCGGATGCCCTATCGGATGAAAACATCCAGCAACGCGCTCGCTGCTGGACAGGAAGAAAATAGCGGCACGTGACAAAAACAGAAGTTGGGTGAATTTTAGCTAGAATACGTACGCAGGACTCGTCGTAGCGATTGGTTCCATTAGAATTCAGTACCATTCTGAATGTCTTGTAGCGGCACGTAAATTTGGTCACTCCGAGGAGGTCACGTATGTCTTGAGAAAATTATGGACCATTTATTAGAACACGAAATATCTGGGTCAAACTTTGGGAGCGAAGTTAATTGAATTAGGTTAGTATCGTTGAAAAAATAGTGAAGAAAAATGCGTTTTTCTCGAAACGTCATTAATGCACATAAACCCTTTTCACGTGTTGGTACTGATATTTTCTTAGTCAATCTTGCAACGCATTTCAGATGATTTTTACTGATCTTCTCAATAATTGATAAAAAATTTCACGTCATTAGAATTCTTTATAGAGTAAGGTGGGGTAAAAGTACGAGTCGGGTAAAAGTACGTTTTGAGATTATCGCAAACTGAGAACAGCAAAATTCCAAACTCTGGCGTGTATTGATATTGATTTAGAAAACCTTCATCCAGACAAAAAATTTTTTCGTATGAGTTGAAAATACTCTGAAAAATGAGGTAAAGAAGCTTTTTTGCATAAATGATGTAATATTTAAAATAACGACAAACATGTTTGAGCAATCAAAATTTTGGCTTTCAATGAAAGTGTTTATGTGTCTGTTTAGTTGTTTTTAATCACTATCAAATGCCGAAGAAAGGATTTCATTAATTTGTCTCTGTATTGCACAATAAATTATGAATCACAAGAAACTTTGAAGGGGTAAAAGTACGAATTGCAAATGGGGCAAAAGTACGAATGATAAACACGGTCCACTGAAGTAAATCTGAATGGAAAGTTTTAACTTTTTTTAAAATGCACTGGAAACATCAGCGCATATTTGTGTATCTACAAAGACCTGCTCGAGCAAAAAATTGCTCAAATACGATGAGAACTGGATGTCGTAAACCAGTTGAATATTGACAATTAGTGGAGAACTCCGAATTCACACAGGTTGTTCTCCTATGTAGGGGATTTGTATCAGAAGCGAACTCAGAAGCTGCTGCTGTAAGCAAAGAATAATATAAAATAATTTTCCTCTTGACTTCATGCAGAATTGTGGAATTTTTGATGGTCGTACTTTTACCCCACATCATTCGAACTTTTGCCCCAGAGATGGGGTAAGAGTACGTTTCGATAGCAGTTAGGCATTTTCACTACTGCTATCAAATGCGTTTATCGATCATCTTCGTAATTTTTTAGAAGAGAGATAAGAGTCTAAGGAATCAAATGCTGTACTTGGTTTTTCGGAAAATCAACTACAAAATTTCCTGAAAATAGGATAGCACTAAGGTCGTACTTTTACCCCACCATACTCTAATTATTTTTAGACGACGCAACTAATAATTTCTCGAAAATATTTGTTCCAGTGTATATACAGTACCGTTCATAAATGTATAGAAATTGGAAGCACGCGCACTGTCACTTCGACTTTGAACTTCCATAACTTTTTACTGTGATGATATTTTTTGATCATATTTTTTGCGTTAGATAGATCAACTATCGCACTATTAATACAAAAAATTTGAGCTTTCTGAAGTTTGTATGGCCTGAGATACAGTAAATCTACGAAAATAGAACTGAAATTTTTTTTCTATACATTTGTGCTTGAACAATGCATACACTAGTGAAAAAATGTATAAGTACTAAGAACAATTTTTTTTTTACAAATTACTCAGGTTAAAGTTTTTTTACATTAAAAGTTATTTATTTTTGAAAATAAGTCCTAGAAGTTCCCAATGTTTGTTTTCATGGAGCTTCAAAAACATGGGGACTCGTGATTCAGCTCAGTTGGTAAATCAGTAGCCTCCTGAGCTGATGTTCGTGAGATCGAGCCCATCGAACATCGAACACATTTGTTCCAGATAAGTTTTTCAATGACTGGTGCGCCAACTGCATCATTTATAAATGACTATAAAATCTAAACAAAAAAAAAAGGTTTTTGATCGCTTTTTTTACTCACTTAAAATCGCAAGCTTATTTTTCCAAACCGCAAGCATAACCATGTTAAGCATGGGTGAAAATGTATCAAATATTCAGAAATAAAAATAGAAAAATATGTTAGCGATTCAAATAAAGTTTATTTTCTACTATTGTAAACTCAATCAACATTAAAAATTTCAGATAGAACCTTTGATTTTGAATCTGCAATTTATGTAGAATTTTTACCTGAGGATGAAAGAAACAAGTTCAAAAATTATTATTTATTATTTTAAATATCATAATTTAAATCCTGTGATTGAAGTTGTCAAAATTAAAATCTAGATTAAAAACAAACAAATTCTTTGAAATGAATGAAGGTCTTATTTTTTAATATGTAATTTTCACCAGGTTTGTTTTTCTAAACTGATTTTGATTGAATTAAAAATTTTAATTTTGAATCACTAATCAAAGTTTTCCAACTGCAATCTCCTTCAATTTGAACCCTTGATGAAATTTGAACATTGATATTTTAAAATTGATTATAAAACTTAAATTTGAGCTTAATATGAATAAAAACCTTGGACTTTAGTTCTGCATTTGTGCAGAATTCTGCATTTTGAACCCAAATTCAAAACTTGAATCTAAATTCCAGAGAAGAAATCCTATTGATTTGAAACCAAAAAGCGAAATTTGTATCAGAAAACCTTAACCGGAAATTTTATATTTGATTCTGAATTCATGGTGACTTTTTTTCAATTTTTTTTTCGTAATTGAACTTCTATCTTTAAATAAAATCGTGAATGATGAAATTGTTTCACATTTTCCAATTTCGGGATGAATAAACCCACTTGGATGAAAATCCCTAAGAAAAAAAAACCTTCTTCAGTTTTGGACTCATGGAACTTTCTTATGTTCCAACTTTGCATAGAAGTTTAAGATAAAAATTTCAGATCCAAGTCTTGAAAATGGTTTGAATTTTAAATATTTTCTTTTCATGTTACGAAATTTTGAGGTTCGAATATGGAAAATTAATCATATTTTAGATTGAAATGCAACACCAAGGTTCGAAGCCGGATTCTATACCAATGATGAACCAAACTGAAAATCATGAACCATAAACTGAATACTTACTAGATATTTTTCCGCGAGCTGGGCAAATTCAGCCAATTTTATTCTTAAACCTTGCGAAATGAGGGCATATTGTTTCAAAGTTTTCTCAAAAATCTGGTCAATATGCAGGCAGTTTTCGAAATTATTCCGTTAATATTATGAAGAAAAACGCATTGAAAACTGTTTTTAATAAACACATCAACCGATCCAGAATCATATTTAAAGCTTCCAACAAATCGTGAGTTTTTATTTTGACAAAATTTGTTGAAAAAAGGATCTAAACACAAAATACATATTTCTAGGAACTCAATTGAAATTTTCGATTGACTTTGCAAATAGGATTCGAAAATCTGGTCAAAATCCGGTAAGCTTAGTCTAACTTTATAAGGATTCAATATTTGGAAATTTTTAGAAAAACTGTTGTAGAATTGTGGACCTGGAATGAGATTTTAAGGTTCTGGAGTCGAGATTGTTTCACTATTGTTACTCTTGAATCATTTTCGTTGTTCATCGAAAATTTATTAGAGTTTAAAATTTTATGTTCTTGACAAAAAATTTACTTGGCATTTCATGGAAGGGGTTTAACCCCCAAAACCCCCCCCCCCGTTCCTACGGCCATGGTTTAAGTTATCGGTATTTTTCATGTTAGAAAAAAATTAAATAAACCAAAATTTTATAAATTTCATAGTAAAAATCTTTCGACTGGTTGGGTAATGAATAAATTGATTTTCGGCGATTTCAGTCATGAAACAATCTTAAAACGATTTTTATTTCTTCATCCAACGTTTCTGCATTTATTATGCCTTTTTCAAGGACATAACATAACATTAACATAATTAATGATGTGTTTAAAAAGGTGTTACAATATATGGTGTACTTACTGAAATTTCTCGTTTTAATTGTCCAAAAAGTTTTTTGAATCTGCTAAAATGTCTAATCGGGAAATGTATAGCCCAATTTGGTAATGCAAAGAACGAACTTTATATATCGGGTAGTGAAAAAAAAACAAAAATCAAACATTTCCCAAGAAACGGAGTGAGTGAAAGCAGCCTAAAACAACTAGTGCATGAAACCTGCCGAAACCATAAATCTTTTCAAGAAGTTCATGAACATGATAGTGCTATCGAAAGGACGAAAAATGAAATATAGCATCTCTTTACGATCAGCCACTACTTGTGCTTCTGATGCTGCTGCTACTTTGGAGATGGGGAAACCAGCAATGTATGGACTAAGGCTTCCGCTTTCTCCCTTCATCCCCAACCAAAAAAAAAAAAACCAACCGGAAACTGAACTCCGATGCTCACACAGATATAAAAGTTGTATTCTATTAGCCGGCTGCACAACTTTTGCCAACAGCTGAAAGACAAAAGTTTCGGTTCATTTGTCCGAATGTCGAAATGTTCGGAACTTTTCTACGTTCTATTGAATTCGCCTTTTCAGAGTGCTTTCGAGAGAAAGAGAAGCCGAAGAAAGTGCAAGATCTTGAGGGTGTTTTTGCCTCTTGGAACTCAATTATTCAATTGAATTATCTTGCCGAGAGAATCAATCGATGGAGCAGAATATAGGTTTATGGACTGTACATATCCTTGGTGGGGCTTTCAGAATTGGTAAATTAAGGCGTACTAGAAAGATGAATTTTCCCGATAAAAGGCTCGAAAGATATTGCTAAACTTGTGCTAATGATCTTTCGGGTACAATTTATGGCAGTGTTTAATTGGTGTTATTTTTTCTTTCTACTTCACAGGTAATGGCTGAGAAAACTTTTTCCAAATAACAGGATGGACGTGAGTATGGAAAGTTATCGAGCAATGTTATCTTTGCAGTTAATCAATGCGTTTTTTAAGGTTAAACAAATTGTCCAAATATTTAAGTCAGAATTGGAGGTTTGAAATTCCGTAATTGAAAATCAGGGACAACCAGCAAAAAACTGAAGGTCTATATAATAAAGAAAAAAAACAAACTTGAAAATAATCCTTCACAGAACCCTAGAAAAGAACAAAAAGTAGCTTTCCCAAAACCCAGATAAGTGTCTTTTCCTCATGTAAAATCGAAACTTCTTCACTCGGGTTTGAAATCGATTCTATATCTTTTGAAATCAGAATCCATTCTTCTGAAAAAGTATTGCATGTAACGAATTTATGAAATTAAAATCGCATTTTAGCCTACACCTCTTCTGAACTTACAAGTCAGAAAGTAAGTTCAGAAAAGGTACTTACTTACTTACTTACTTACTTACTTACTTACTTACTTACTTACTTACTTACTTACTTACTTACTTACTTACTTACTTACTTACTTACTTACTTACTTACTTACTTATTTACTTACTTACTTACTTACTTACTTACTTACTTACTTACTTACTTACTTACTTACTTACTTACTTACTTACTTACTTACTTACTTACTTACTTACTTACTTACTTACTTACTTACTTACTTACTTACTTACTTACTTACTTACTTACTTACTTACTTACTTACTTACTTACTTACTTACTTACTTACTTACTTACTTACTTACTTACTTACTTACTTACTTACTTACTTACTTACTTACTTACTTACTTACTTACTTACTTACTTACTTACTTACTTACTTACTTACTTACTTACTTACTTACTTACTTACTTACTTACTTACTTACTTACTTACTTACTTACTTACTTACTTACTTACTTACTTACTTACTTACTTACTTACTTACTTACTTACTTACTTACTTACTTACTTACTTACTTACTTACTTACTTACTTACTTACTTACTTACTTACTTACTTACTTACTTACTTACTTACTTACTTTCTATCTTTTTTCTTTTTTTCTTTCTTTCTTTCGTTCTTTCTGACTTTCATTCTTTTTTTCTTTCTTCCTTACTTACTTAGTTAAAGATAAAATTTACTGTCTAACGTACTTTTATTAAGGTGTCCATGGTTTCAAATTTTCACTTATAATTTTTGCTAAGAACATCAAATTTTACATCTTTTAGCTTAGGTGTCTATAGATTCCTTCAAAACTTATCTTAAAAGTATTGGCAAAAATGTTAATGTTAATGTTAATTTTGATAGGTAATTTGAAAAATAACAATATCAATTATCTAGAATTTGCTTTGAAAATAACTGGCAATACTGTAGCAAATTAACTAATGCACGTGTTCTTTTCATATAAAATTTATATCAAATAGAAAGGTTTTCAGTCAATTCTGGAGTTAACTCATCGAACTTTGCCGCTATTCAATGGTTTACTCCACAATTTCGATAATATATTGAGATCGGTTTGTTTGATCTTAACGTTTTAAAGCTGAAAAATTTCAGTTTTTTTTTAGAATATGTTCAGAGCTCGAAAACATGTTTTCGCAAAATTTGTTTTCCTTTCCACACAAAAAATGAATAAATTTGTAAACTCCATAGTCATGTGAGCTCAAGATTTGTAAAAATATATATAAACGTGAATGTGACAGGGCTGAATTTCAATCGCTTGAATGTAACGAGATTATTATGTTGTTAGGGAAGAGACCTTAGATCTCAAAAGGAGCTAGTTTTTTACAAAATTTTTAGGTGAGACATATTTTCCAGCTCAGGAAACTCCAGGGAGAAGTTCAACGTAGGAAGAATGAAAAACAAAATCCGTTTTTTTTTAAACGTTCTTATAAAATCATCCTCTTTTTTTTCATGAAGAGGTTACTTTCATCGTAGGAAGTTGGAGATCTTTTGAACAAGAGTGATTTCAATTTTGGTAAAAAAAGGATTAAATTTTGTTTTGTGAACATCTGATAAAGATCATAATTAAAAGTATCTGATATTTTTTTAAAAAATAATTGAACTGAGTCCTTTTTAAAAAATAATTAGTCCATTTTTGCTAATCTTGAACTATATTTCGCTTCTAAGTAAACTCATATTGAAAAAATCGAAAATTAGTTTTCAATTTCACGGATATTTCCATACTTCATATTAAAACGTAACTAGCTTAAAAACGTCTCACGCTGAGAAGAATATTTGATTTTTGCATAAAAAGTAAGCAAAACATGTATTTCAAATACTGAATCCTTTTTCGTAAAAAATTCAAACTGCTTGTCAAAAACTACACGGTAAATTTGTTGCCTCGATTTCTAGCAAAAAAAAAATGTTGGAAAAGTCCAGCAATCAAAAGTTTTGCTGGAAACCAGCAAACATTTTCCGTCTTGCTGAATTTTACAGCACATGTAATCGACAGTGTAGCCAAATTATTTTTTTATGTTTAATTTTAGAATTTGTACAAAAAATTTCAGTCAAATTTAACGCGAAACTTGCTACTTCTTTTGTTGAATGGATAAACTACGACGGCTAATAACTCGATTTATTTACAGCTCGCCCTTTTAAAAATTCATGACCGAATTGTTTTTGAATGAAATTTCAACTATTTGTACATATAGTAGATAAAATATTTTGACTATTGCTAAATCCCTTAAAAAATCCTAAATATTTATTCTTTGTTGAAAATCAGCATACCAACTTAGTAACATAATGTACTGACTTCTTGCATTTTTAAGAATGTTGTTGAATATTTCAGGTACTTCTACGCACTCTTCCGCGAACAGAATTCATACATTGCTTAGTGTTGTTGGTTACCGGAGAGGCTCTAATGTGCTTACATTCTCCCACGCTCGAAACTTCAACCGTATAGCGAGGTCATGATGAGTTGCCATAGCATTTTTGACCCGACCAAAGGAATCGATTGGCATTCACAGACCTTTCAAAAGTTCAGCAGGTACCTAGCTTCCACCCCAGACTGGCTGAATATGCTAAGTCTAGCTGGAGGTTCTTGGATCGTCGTACTTCACATTTCCTATGCGGTGATTAAAATGTTAACAAGCGAACATTTACGCTTGCATGGCACTGCAAATCGCTCTCGTTATGCCAGGACACGACATCGACCATGCATGATTGGACCGGATAGATACGGCTCCATGGCCAGGAGGCAGATGAGGGAGGATGCTTCCATTGAGTTTACCAATTCATGGCATCCACTTGGCGCAGGAATTTCTTCTTCTGCTCGGACGAACGCCGCCGTGTGCAATAACATCAAGCTCAGCAGCATCCATTCCATAGCACAGCAGTAGCAAACTGTGCAGCATAATTAATGAGCCTTGGATGTCACCCTATTTGGGATCCTGATCTGCCGCACAAAATCCGCGCCACCACCCTCATCTTCATACGCAACAACCATGCGACCGGAATTCTCGCCGGCGCATTCCGAATAGTAGTGATTTGCACCGTGTCCTCCACGTGTGAATGTGTACCGAGCCGAATGATGGGGCCCATTACTTATTGAGACCATCAACGGCGTTCCGGTGCGCTATCAAAACCACGACCATCATCAGTCAGTCAGGCGCAGCGAGCAGGAGGGACCTTTCCAGTAGGATACTTCTTGTTTCCGTTTCGGAAGATTCTCTGAACGTTTCCCACTTGTTATTTCACGACTCAATGCATATGCATGCGTACAGATATGTGCCTCGTGCGATTTTCGACTAATAGGGTCGTGTGGCTGGCAGCGATTCTCAAATTTTGTTTTTTGTTTCGATAACAGTCGTTTTATCATCTTTTTATTGTTCGCGACTTTATATCAACGTTGCAGCTGGCGGACAGCTATTGAAAAAACTTATCCGGGTACGACTGTGTTCAATGTTTACTCTTGGGCTTGAACTCGTGAACATCGGTGCAGGAGGTAACTGACTTGCCAACTGAGTACATATATCACAGGCCTAGATTCTCAACCGATTGCACTGATAAGCATTGCAATGTTCAGAGATAATTCTGCATGAATACTTAATTTTAATTGACATTTATTGGGTTCTTGAAACCCTTCCTTGAGCACGAAGGTGACACTCAAAACTTGGAATATTATCTCGAAAAACTGAGATTTAAAAAAAAATGATAAAAGTTGCCCAATGAAAGTGAATTGTTGGAGAGTTTATTTTATTGATAATTGAATCTATAGTAAAAGTTGAGAGCAGTATTTTTTGTTACTTGATTGTCTCTCTAAAGCTTAGGGCCACCCTAAGGGGAACAATTCCTTTTTAAACAATTTAAACTTTTTTTTTTCAAAGAAATGACAACTCGGTTTAATAAATAATCAAAAGCATAATCAGAATATGTTTTCTAAAATTATGCTTCATTATCATAAGATGAGAAACTGGACTGTGCTGAATCTGCGGGTAAAGATGACTCCCATGAAAATACCATTTGGTATGTAAATCGTTCGGTACCGTAATCCGGGGTAATATTGATCACTTTTTTCATTATATTTCGATTATTTTTTCTGTTAAGGGGAATGTGGCATATTTTTTTTGTAAACCAGTACTGGACTCCTATGAACGTAAAATATGGATGCAGAAATTTATTAGACTACTTTAAATTTGATTTAAAAATTGTTTTCGTCTCTGTTCAGAATTTGATGTTTTGTGGTAACATTGATCAGTCTCTATTCTGACGGTTATAACGAGCTTTTTTTATTTTAAGAATACAAAACAACTGCATAATATTTACATGTGCTAGTTTATCAATTTAAAATTGATTTTAACGTTTTATTTTAAAAACATTTATAATCAAAAAATAACTTTGATGCTGCTTACATTAAAGGGCAAAAATTCTCTTAGAAATCTTAGAAAATGTGCTTACTTTTTAAGCATCAAAAATTACATATACATATTCATATACAAAGGAAAAAAGTTGTTCATTCACATTAAACAACCCGTTTGCTTCTAAATGCTTTTTAGTATCATCAGGAGAGCTGTTTGTTTGCGAGCCTTGGAAAAAATAGATATTTTAAGATTTTAAAAATAGATTTTACTAACAGGAATAAATTTCAAATGCAAACCAAATTTTGCATATTTGATACTCAATAAATAGGCTTTCAAACGTAGAAAATAGTTTTCAAAAATTCCAACTATAGACAGAGTTATTGATGATAATGTGGAAAAGTTTATTGTTGGTCAAATTTACCCCGTTCTACGGTAACAGCTATCATATGGTGGCCAGATTTTTTCCAGCACGTACTCGGGCTGGGAAATCCGGGCTATTTTTATCTGAAACCTGGCTAACTTCAAAATTGTCGACAAATTTAGTCAAAACCCAGGAATTACTCAACACAAATCAAGAATAAAATAAAACATGAAAATTGTTTGTTACCATCATAACTCATCAGAAATTTCAAATCGTATTTTAGGCTTTCAAAAAACCTTTCATGATTATTTTTATAAAACTTGATCAATCCGGGCTTCTTCAATGTAATCCGGATTTTGTCGAATTTTGTATTAATTTTCCGGGCAAACCCGGATAAACCCGGGCAATCTGGCAACTATCATATGATCATAGATACTAAAGCTATGATCATTTAGTATCCGGGCACTTTATTTTGGTGATAGCTGCATTACTAGAGAAGGGCTAAGCAAAACTTTAGAAGCGTTGTGTTGGTTATTAAAAGGACAATCTTGTCTATTTTTGCCAGATTTTTAAATCAACGTGTGTTTGAGATGTGTACGATGCAAAAAGATATGGTAAAAATAATTTTGCACAAATTTGCGCCTTTTGCGCATTTTGCGCCTTGAAAATTCTTCATTGTCGACTTGGAAACTCATAAACTGATGATTTTTTTCTGATTGTTTTTTGGACCAAATGGATAAGAAGTATAAGGAACCACTCTAGGATCCACACGAAGTTCAAATTAAGCATCGGAATGGAACCCTTGATCTTAAATATGGTTAAAAAGTCTATGGTTATTGGGGATAACTGAATGTAGACCCCTTAAATAATGTAATTAATCCATTTCCGGCAGTCAAAAAGTGTTGTCTGACTAGTAGACACCAAGTAAATAACTTATAGTGAGCAGTTCCTTAGCTTACAATCTGTGCAACCGGTTTTTACGCAATGTGACAGATGTGTCCTGAAGGACGAAGAAATTTATGTTAAAACCGGATTTAAGAGATCAAATTCTTCATGATGCCTACTCATGAAAAAGTTCCAACCAGAATCCAATTGCTTTTTCCAGGTGAGTTTGTGTAAAATATCATGATTTTGCAAAGATTTTGCTTCTGTGGTAAAAATAAAAAAAAAAAATACATGACTGGAAAAAGTGTGCAAAGATCAAAAAGAGATTTTATGAAAAAGTAAGAGTATTTCTTGAAATCATTGATAAATATTTTTTTTTTAATTTTTAAATTAAATGTCATATTAACACCTTCATTTCCTCCATAGAAAGTTTTTCGATCAAATGAACAGTTTTTAAAATACGCACGTTTGTAACTGCCCGGATACTAAATGATCATAGCCTTACTACCACATCACGGGTGTTTGGGTTTTTCTGTAGTCCGTCCTCGACAGGACTCAAAAATAGTTCCCTTTCTTAACTCGTCTGTACTCGAGTGCTACGTTCCGGCGTTCCGGATACAGATTGCCTAGCGTATGGAAACGGGGCAACTTGAGCTGAATCACAGTGTAATTGGCCCTAGAAACCGGAATGTTCAACGAGAACGCTCTTCGTCAACTTCGAGCGACAAATCGTTGGAGATATCAGAAACCTAATATTATCCACTACAAATTCGCGAAAAGCTAAAGCACTTGGAACTTAGTAAACGTTTGCAAAACACGTTGTGACGAGATCCAGAAATCCAATAAAAATACGTTATTTTTCGTCTGACGTTTACCGCTTTTTTTCCTACACGCTCAAACTGGAAACCCAATCTGTGGGCTATAATCCCACGCAACACCCCCGCCCGTAACACCTTACGCTAGTAGGTTTTACCTGTCACATCTAGATCTAACAGTGCTACCTTGGCAACTCCTCGCTGTAATACACCTGAGCTAGTTTCTATGTCTACTCTCCTAACTTGCCCATCAGATCCTGGATAAGAACGGCTTACACGCCCTCGTAACCATCCGTTCCTCACGGTCTCGTCCACGATTACAACAAGGTCTCCTTCCTGCAACGGTCGAACATCATGGTACCATTTGGTCCGCCTTGCTATTGTTGGTAGATAGCCCTCGATCCAGCGTTTCCAAAATTGATTTAAAATTTCTTCCATCGTTCTCCAATTAGCTTTCAGGTTACTCGTCGAACCAATTTCCACCTTCGGTGCACAGGAACCACTCGATGTCATAAGCAGGAAACAATTAGGAGTAAGTACAGGATCATTCGGAGAGTCCAGTGGCACAAATGTAAGAGGATGCGAATTGACGATGATCTCGACCTCAGCCAGAAACGTTAAGAGTTCTTCGTCGTCTAATCGATTCCGTGGTGCAACTACCTTAAAGGCATCCTTCACTGAACGGACTTTTCTTTCCCACACCCCACCCATGTGGGGGGTGGAAGGCGGGTTGAAGTGCCACTCGGTTTCTGCGTTGGTGAACGTTCTGGCGGCCTCCTTATTGATGGCTTTCATCTGCGTTGCGAGCTCGTTGGCAGCACCTCGAAAATTCGTGCCATTGTCGCTAAAGATATGCTGTGGCGGTCCTCTCTTGGCGACGAAGCGACGAATGGCTCGGATGCACGATTCGGTTGACAATGAGTGAGCGACTTCTAAATGGATGGCGCGTACTGTCAAGCACGTGAACAGACACACCCAACGTTTGACATTACTACGACCACGCTTGACTACTAAAGGTCCGAAGTAATCGACCCCGGTGAACGTAAAAGGCCGTACATATGGACGAATTCGGGGGTGAGGTAGCGGGGCCATTTTTGGTACAGCTGGCTTGGCCCGATAAACTCTGCACCACATACATTTTCTGACCACGGATTTCACAAGAGTACGAAGGTTTTGCACATAGAACTTTTTTTGTATTTCATTCAGGACTGTTTGTGAATTGGCATGTCCGAAGCGTTGATGATACTTCATCAGAAGTAGCTCCGTAACATGGTGGCTCTTCGGCAAAATTATCGGATTACGAAAGTTGTACGGATAGTAGAGCGCGTCCGAACCAATTCTGCTTTCGGCTCTCAAAATACCTTCTGGGTCTAGGATCGGGTTGAGTTTTAAAATAGGACTTGATCTCAACAATCGTTTGCGCTTCTCAAAAGGAAGATACATGTTCTTTCGCAAAATCATAAGTTCATCGCCGAATTCTTGTTCTTGAACCATTTTCCACAAGGAAACCTCAGCTGACTCGAAATCCTTTTGCTCGAGCGATACAGATAGTATGGTACTCTCAGTTCTATTTTTGGTTCGACAGCGATGGTAAAAATGAAACAAATAGGCTATGTGCTTGACGAGCTTGTCGAATTGTGAGAAGGTAGTGTATGGGATAAGGGGTTGATCTATTTCTCGATGCACACATACCTTCTTAACCTCTTCGGTTGGTTCCGGCAGATTCAACTTACGTGACGGCCATTCGGATTCTGGTAGGTATAAAAATTCGGGCCCTTTGAACCACTGGTTGTCCGGATCGAGATTGGGACCACTGCCCCACTTTGTCGCAGCATCCGCAACGTTCAGCTTTGACGCTATCCAGCGCCACTCGTCGACTTGAGTTTTCGATAAGATTTCACCAACTCTGAATCCTACATACTGCCGGTACTTTCGTGGGTCGGCATGAAGCCACGAAATCACTACGGATGAATCGGTCCAAAAATATCGCTTGCATATCTTCAACCGGTGACTGTCTACAATGGACTCCATTAGTCGCGCTCCAATGACTGCACCATTCAACTCGTTCCGAGGAATCGACTGTGGTCGAAGTGAGGTAACTTTCGCCTTCGAAGCTACTAGACAGCATCTCGGTGATCCTCGATCGACGATTCTAAAAAATGCCACACAAGCGTAAGCTGTCTCGCTTGCATCTGTGAAGATGTGCAGTTGCAGAGAATCATAGCTAATAGGATCGTAGTTCGGGAAATAACATCTTGGAATCGTCACCTTCGCTAAGTCGGGAAGCACTCCTATCCAGCGCTTCCAGTTTTCGAAATCCGTCAACCGGATAGACTCGTCCCAATTCACACCTGACCTCCATATATCCTGCATGAGGATTTTTCCGTGGATGGTGAAGGCTGCGACTATTCCCAGGGGGTCGAAAAGGCTCATTACCACCTGAAGAACTTGACGTTTGGTGGGAATGATGTGTCCGGTTAGCAGTGTCTGAAGATCATCACGAAATACATTTTCAAATACGAAGACGTCTGGGCTTGGCCGCCAAACCATCCCAAGAACTCGATCCGTTGCTGTCATTCTATCCACAGAAAAACGTTTCGTGGAGTTTTCGCTTTCGTTGCTGATCTCTCGAAGAACTTCGATGGAATTCGATTGCCACGTCGGGATTTGGAAGCCAGCTGCACCGTTTATTGTGACCACTCCTTGCGCAATTTCGACAGCTTCTCTCGCTGAATCTCTGCTATCGAGAAAGTCGTCGACATACGTGCCTTCTACGATGGCGGCTGCTGCTTCTGGATAACGGTCACGATGTTCGGAGGCGTTCAGATTCTTCGCATATTGAGCGGAACAGGGAGAACACGTCGCTCCAAACGTGGCCACATCCATAATGTAGACATCAGGAGGTGCTTTCGGATCGGTACGCCACAAAAAACGCTGGAATTGCTTGTCTTCACCACGAATCAAAATCTGGTGAAACATCTGGCGGATGTCACCTGCAATTGCGTACTGCCTCTCACGAAATCGGCAAAGAACATTCAGCAAGGGCGTCAGGAGGTCAGGCCCCTTGAGGAGCATTGAATTGAGTGATGTTCCATTCACTGACGCAGCGGCGTCCCAGACGACCCTGACTTTGCCAGGCTTTCTGGGGTTCTGGACGACACCAATGGGCAAGTACCACACCTTGTTCGGATCCCGTTCTCGGAGCTCATTTTCGGTTGCCTTATGTGCGTAGCCAAGTTTCTGGTATTCTTCGATCTGTTGATTCACGTTTTCCTTCAATGCTGGATCTCTTGAAAGACGTCTCTCCAGGCATTGTAAGCGACGTTCGGCCATCGAGTAACTGAGTGGGAAACTCACATCGTCGAATTTCCAGAGGAGACCAGTTTCGTATTTCCCGGACGGAGTGCGCTTTGTAGTTTCTTGCAAGACTCTTCGGGCACGTTGATCTTCGCTGGTTTCTGGCGGAGCATGTTCGGCAATGCCCATACTTTCGGCTGCTAGATACTCTCTGACAAGATCGTGTAATTCGTCGTCTTTGCTGCACTTGCAGGTGTGGACCATGGTTCGGGCGAGATTATTCGTAGCACTCTGTCCACCGAAAATAACCCAGCCTAATCTCGTCTTGGTTGCCACGGGTTCACCAGCACTTCTCTCTCTTCTTTTCAGCGTTAACTTCAGTCTTGCATGGTCGACTCCAATCAATATTTTGGGAGTAACATCGGTATAGCTGCAAATCGGTAAACCACGAAGATGGGGGAAATCTTTTGCCAATTGGTCGTAGTTCAACGACTGCTTCGGTAATCCCAAATCTGGAACGGTGCGCACATTCGTCAGGGCATGTCTTTCTTCACTTTTCGGCTTGGATATCGTCAGCTGCACGACACGAGAAGAATCTTCATTCCGTGATACGCTACCTGTCCACTCTATGCATAGAGGTCTTTCTACTCCGTCTAGGCCCAGTTCATCGGCGACTTTGCTTTCGATGAGAGTCAAGTCGGACCCATCATCGAGAAATGCGTGGACCAATAAAGACTTGCCGTTCCCATGTAGCATAACCGGTATGATTTTGAAAAGCGTGGAATTTTGTTTGTGTCGATGTGTTGTTACAATTCCGGATGCACCATACGAGGAGGATGGCGATGGCTTACAATGGAGCAACATATGGTGCATTTCCTGACAACCGTCCACACCGCAGGGTTGTCTCGTTCGACACGGCCACTTGCCGTGTGGTGCCAAGCATCGTCGACACAGTTGTTTCTCCTGCACTACTTTCAGACGATCGTCCAACGAAGATTTCTTGAATCTCTCGCAGTCGCGGACCCTGTGGCCCTTCCTATCACACGCTAAACAGGGTCTGGGATCTCCTTTCTGCTTCGGCAAAGTGTTCTCCGTTTTCGAGAAAACCTCCTGATGAGTATTGAGAAAGCCTGTTTCTCTTTCTTTGCGGGTTCCTCTTCGAATTTGACCATCCATTGCGAGGTCAGCTGGTGGAGTGACTTTGCATGCAGCGGTTCTGAGCGATGACACATGATTGCAGAAATCCCTTAGCGACGGCTCCGGAACGTTTTCTAGGAGTTTTCCCCACTCAAGGCGTAAACTTGGAGGCAATTTAAACACCAGTTCGGAAAGGAGCTCCGGATTAGTCAGGTGGGACTGTAAACGAGCGGCTTCAATGTACGTCACCAAATTCCTCACTTCACGTCCGAAACTAACGAGAGTTTCCAATTTGTTTGCATTTGGCAGACTGCCACGGCGAATTTTAGACAGCATACAATGTATCAATTGATCGGGTCGGCCACACTCTTCCCTGAGGGTAGCAATAATTTCTGGAACCGCTGATGGAATTGTGAGCAGGTTCAGAACTTTTTCTCTCGCACTTCCTACCAGGCACTTTTGAAGGCGAACCAGGTTCTCGTCTGGTTGAATTCCGCACATGGCCGTGGTCCATTCGAAAGTGCTAAGGAACACCGGCCATTCTAATGGATCACCCGAAAATCTGGGTAAATCCCGGGATACGACGTGCCTTGCTGCGAGTTGCTGGGCATTGAGCAGTACAGGCTGCTGCTGAACGAGTTGATTGTTGAGCAGAGGTGGAGAATTTGGAGGGGGATTATTTTCTCGACACCACGAACCTCCGGAAACATCTACCGGCTCTGATAGTTCTGCATAAGAAAATCTCGGCTGGGGATTTTGATCCACTGTCATACTGAATGGATGCGACGATCGACGCTGAACATCAGTATTTGGCCAACAATTCCGGGAAAAACTAGACTCCCTTGTGCCCAGTACTGCTGGGGGAAGTTTAGCGTAACCTATGCTGCCTTTCTTGTTAGTTGCTGCCTCTGGTCGCCTTCCTTGGACTATTCGTGAATCTTCCGGTCTACAATATTCCTCCTCTATCGCTGGCAGCTGTAAGATTTTCGGCACCGCACCAGTATGTACCGGGGCCGCTACAGGAGTGGATGAAGCCAACAGGTTTTCATTACCGATGTCCTGACTTTGGATCCACTTTTCGGTCAGCTGCTCCCGTGACTCGAAACTACGTTCGCTTCCTGCTTGAGATTCTTCGCCCAGCAATTCCAATTGTAGTTGGTGCTTTTCCGCCAGATAGAAGCGATCTTTTTCGGCTTGTTCTGCTAGGAGTAATCGATCCTTCTCTGCTTGCTCTGCCTTTTCTTTCCTCAATCTATCTTCCAACTGTTTTTGCTCCTCCAGCTGTTGCAACCGGAGCCGGGCCAGCGAAGATGTTGAATGTTTTGAGGAAGTGGATCGCATTGTATGGAACGAAGAAGTATTCGTTTTCCTGGATTTTCCGGTACATTGGGCACAACGGAACGATTTGTCGGCAATAGAGGCATTTACTCCGGCGCAATTATAATGCCACCACTGGGAGCACTCGTCACATGCCACCATATCCTGGATTTCATCCGGCTGCGTGCATCCTATGCAATTATGCTGGGATGAAATTTGCAGGTTATGTTGATTGGAATCCGTAGCACTCATTCCGCAGGTTATTTTTGAGCTTGTTTGGGTTTTTCTGTAGTCCGTCCTCGACAGGACTCAAAAATAGTTCCCTTTCTTAACTCGTCTGTACTCGAGTGCTACGTTCCGGCGTTCCGGATACAGATTGCCTAGCGTATGGAAACGGGGCAACTTGAGCTGAATCACAGTGTAATTGGCCCTAGAAACCGGAATGTTCAACGAGAACGCTCTTCGTCAACTTCGAGCGACAAATCGTTGGAGATATCAGAAACCTAATATTATCCACTACAAATTCGCGAAAAGCTAAAGCACTTGGAACTTAGTAAACGTTTGCAAAACACGTTGTGACGAGATCCAGAAATCCAATAAAAATACGTTATTTTTCGTCTGACGTTTACCGCTTTTTTTCCTACACGCTCAAACTGGAAACCCAATCTGTGGGCTATAATCCCACGCAACAACGGGTCTTAAAATTTTATTGACAATGGTTACTTAATTTATCAGCCTCATGGATGAAAAGTGATGTCATTTCAAGAAAGGACATCTTAAGATTATGAAATTTAATAGACGGATAGAAAGTTAGAAGAAGTGAAAGATGTTGAAAATGAGCGAGTAGAATTTATTGAGAAGCACTATCATCACATACCAATTTTTTGTCGGCACTGGCCTGCTAGATAATATGAAGTGGTAGATAGAGATAGAGTTGCATCTACCACCACACATTAGTAGGCGGCGTGGTTCGCACCAAAAGCAGACACTTGCAGTTCGAAAGAACAAAGAGGGTAACGCACCTAGTTTTGACCGCTTTGGGAAGGGGCTATGCTATTTTCTAAAATAAAAAAGTACCTACATGTTATAATTTTTGACTGCTTTATCCGTTCATCAAGAAGATCAAGGCTTTATCTTTCGAAACAATGTTTGTTGCCATTTAGCAAGATTTAAGCCAAAAAACTCGTTTCTTCGATCATTCCTCTGGTCAGTAGTTTGGACCACCCTCTTGTCCTATTTTGGTCCTAAATTTTACTATATTTACGAAAGTAATTGATGTGCAGTTATGCGAATAATTCAGTTAATCTTTCCTTGCTTATTCTTGTTGTCATGTTGTGTTTGATCACGTTAATGCATTCCTCAACTAACCTTTTTCAACTTTTCGCCAGCCTCTATTTAGGTACACTTGTGTGTTGAATATTTCTTACAATCATCTGTTTTTTTTCTACAATTTCTTAAGCTTTAAAACAGTAATTTTAGATAAGAATATAGTAAAAACAGAAAAACTCCTACGTTGTCGAGTGTGTTTCAAATGTTTTGCAAAGTTCGACAGTTTCAGCGGCTAGACTTCGCCGCCACGAGCTTTTGGGCCTGCCTCTTCTTCGATGCCCTTCTGGATTCCAGTCAAGCGCCTCTCTGTTGTGTTTGGGCGAGCAAAACAATATCGTCTGCCAGGTCAAGGTCGTTCAGTTGCTCCATGGTTGAAGGATTCCACGGCAATCCTCGGTTTGGTCTACAGTCAATCGATCCAGTCAAGATCTCATCCATTACGATGAGAAAAAGCAGCGGTGACAAAATACATCCTTGTCTCACTCCAGCAGTTACCGGGATTGGTTCGGACAAGACACCGTCGTGCAAGACCTTGCACGAAAATGCCTCGTACTGTGCTTCGATGAGATGGACTAGTTTCTCTGGGACCCCTCGTCGTCTAAGAGCAGCCCAGATGTTTTCGTGGTTCAGTCGGTCAAATGCTTTTTCGAAATCAACGAACACCAGCAGAAGAGAGTCCTGGAATTCGTTGATTTGTTCCAGTATGATTCGTAGCGTTGTGATGTGGTCCACATATGATCGTCCGGATCGGAATCCAGCTTTTTGCCGTCGGAGTGTAGCGTCGATTTTCTCCTGGATCCTGTTCAGGATCACTTTGCAGAGTACTTTGAGGGTTGTACAGATCAAAGTTATGCCACGCCAGTTACCGCACTCTGTTAGGTCTCCTTTCTTCGGGACCTTTACGAGGATACCCTGCATCCAGTCGGCCGAGAATGTTGCAGTATCCCAGATGTCAGCGAAAAGACGGTGCAACATTTGTGCTGACAAGGCAGGGTCGGTTTTGAGCATTTCAGCAGGAATGCAATCGATTCCAGGCGCTTTGTTGGATTTCATGTCCTTGATTGCCGCTTCTATTTCAGCCAGCGAGGGCGCTTCCGAGTTGACGCCATTAATGCGACTTACTGTGGGCGCCTCGAGCTGCGGGTTCTGTTGGCCATTGCTAATTGCTTTATTTGTAACTCGGAAAAGTTGATCAAAATGCTCAGTCCAACGCTTGAGCTGATCTGTTCGATCTGTCAGCAGTTGACCTGCTCGGTTTTTCAGCGGCATTCTTGCATTAGTCCTTGCACCACTAAGGCGGCGAGAAATATCATATAATAATTGGATATCTCCAATGGCGGCCGCTCTTTCTCCCTCTTCGGCTAGGGAGTTTGTCCAGGCTCTCTTGTCTCGTCTACAAGCTCGTTTAACTGCCTTTTCCAGCTCCGCATATCGTAAGCGGGCGGCTGCTTTGGCTGACCCGGTACATGCCTGCTCAATTCCGACTTTCGCCTTTCTCCGATCATCGATCATCCTCCAGGTTTCATCCGACATCCATTCACTTCGTCTTCCACAAACTTTACCGAGAGTACCATGGCTCGTCGTAATAATGGCATTCTTGATTCCACACCACTGTTCTTCGACTGTTCCGTCTGTCGGCAGCTCCCAGGCTCGGGATTCTAGCTGTTCAACGTATGCCCTTTTCACCTCTGGATTCTCCAACCGGCGGACGTCGTATCGACACCCGACTTTCTCCTCGCGCCGTTTGACATGCGCAACTCTCAGTCGTATCTCGCCAAGGACGAGGTGATGGTCAGATGCAATGTCTGCGCTTCGTTTGTTGCGGACATCAAGAAGGCTCCTTCTCCATTTTCGACTGATGCAGATGTGGTCAATTGGATTTTCTGTTCGGCCATCTCGGGATACCCAAGTGACCTTATGTGCTGGTCGATGGGGGAAGAGCGATCCACCGATCACCATGTTGTTGTTGCCACAAAATTCTACAAACAGCTCTCCGTTTTCGCTCATCTGTCCTAGACCATGGCGCCCCATGATGCGCTCAAAGTCCTGATTATCGGAGCCAATCTTTGCGTTGAAGTCGCCTAAGTGAATTTGAATGTCATCCTTCGGAATTCCCTCAACCACGCTGTTCAATTGACTGTAAAACAGCTCTTTCTCCTGCAAATCGGCAACGTCAGTTGGCGCATAGCACTGGACCATTGTAAGGTTTCTAACCCGTGTTCTGAATCTAGCTACGATTATTCTTTCGTTTATCGGTTCCCATCTTATAAGGGCCGCATGGGCCTGCGGGCTTAACAGGAAACCAACTCCTCGTTCCCGAGTAGCATGTTCTCCTCGTATGCCAGAGTAAAGCAGTACTTGCCCGGACTGTGTCTTGTGTTCTCCAGTGTTAGGCCAACAGACTTCGCTCAGTCCCAATATCTCTAGCTTGAGGCGGCTAGCTTCTCTAGCAAGTTGAGCCAGCTTTCCTGGCTGGGCAAGGGTCAAAACATTCCAAGTTCCAATTCTAGTCCGTGTTTTCATGCTAAAAGTCGTTGCCAAAGTTCCAATTCGGTTATTTCTTCTCTCAGTTTCTGTAACAATACAAGATATCAGGAGCAGTAGGTTGTTAGCCTAAAGTCCCTATCCCGCGATGGGGCTGCCATCTTGGACTTAGCTGGCGGGAGCCGCATTTCATAAATTCAGCCGCTTGCTGCAAGACAGACGCTGTTTGAGCCGCCCCTGACCTGGAGAACAGACGCTCGGTTGTTGTTGCATGGATGCATCCGCCGTACTTCGTAGAACCTTGTTGTGTAACTTCCGGGCACGTTCTTCGGCTACTGCATTCTGCTTCAATGTTCGGTTTGGTTGCTTACTGGCCCGATAAGATCGTTTTTCTTCGCGCAGACGAATCCTTCTGATGGTACACCGGTCGGCGTTGAATTTCTTGGCGATGTCATAGTCCGACTGCCCTGGGTTTGTTTTGATCATTCTCAACACCTTCAAATGCAGTTTCCGATCCTTAGTTCCACTATGACGCTTGGTATAAACCTGCCGATCGATAGTGTGCATCTCACGGAAACGTTTGAGAACGCTGAACACGGTAGATTTGACCATTTTTGAACCCGACCACGTCTGGTTTTTGACGTGGGTGTCCAGAATTAATTTTCGACTCTCAGCTTCCATCACATGTAACTTTTTTGAAACAAAACGAATCGCAATGAAATTTTCAGCACTGATAGAGGAAACATTCCAAAACAAAGTACTGTCACAACATTCCAGTTCCGACAACAAGGAGCGCTTTATACAATAACATACATGTAATTTTATTTAAATGATTTTGGATTATTGATAAAATATCCAAAAGGAATTTTTGAAACAGCTATACAATCATAAACAACTTAAGGTTTCAGTAATTGCAGTACCGCAAAATACCCTCCAGAATCAAGTATCAAAATCTGTAGAAACAGATTGAAGTTTTGTTAGAATCAAAAAGTGTCGAAAGTACTACTTTTTAACACTGTTTTTTTCGACAAGAGTTGCAAAAATAACAAGTTTGTGCTAAAAATACTTAGGTATATTATTAAATCACATTTATTTTATGATATGTATGATGCTGAGCATTTGTAAATAACAGATAATCGTTTCATTCCCAAATTTGGAAGGCATGGAAATGATAATTTTAACGACCAATCTTCTCTAGTTAATTCAACAAAAGCTCCAACCACTGCCTACAAAGAAAGTGCCGAAAGAACATATTCATTACTGTTTAGCCGCCTCTCCAAGGCCAAAACAACCCAACGAATAGAATTTATGAGAACACGAAATGGATCTAGCTGTGCTGGACCGGGGTTTCTCTGATTTATCATTGGCACCATAAATTGAAGCACCGCAGCACCGTTTTAGCGCTTTTTTGCTTCTCACTGTTGGTTACTAGGACACGTCGTTGAAGAGAGATGAAGAAGCGACAGCAGCATCCAAGCACTGCTTTTCTTTGGGATGATCCATTTTTGGAAACTTGTCCAGCAACGATGGTTGGTACGACGCGACATCAACAACAACAAAAACACGAAAAACAGAAACGGCGCTCAACTCAACAATAACAATGAAGGAGATGATGGCGAGATACTGCGTGCTTTCGACGAGGGCTGTACTGATGTTTTTTTTTTGTTATTGAAGAGCTGTGTGTTATTTTTTTGTATTATAGTGGGTCACTAACGAGCCCAATATAACAACACGCTACTCAAGTAATTTACAATATGTACCGACATGTTCGTTCTTTGTCCTTCAGTGATGCGTTTTGATGTTAATATCTTGATTTAGGACGAAACTAGCTCCATTGTTCACGTTTCGTGGAATTCTCAATTACTGCTCGTTTTGCCCGACCAGTGAAATGCGGTTCTGCATAATAAGACTCAACTTGCGTACCCAAGCGGAACATTTGATCCTTAGTCCTAAAGCGAAGTTTTAAAAAAGGCAATTTTGGAATATTTTTAACATTCTTTTCTTTTAAGTACCAGCAGCTGCTAGAGGTAGTTTGCGCTGACTTGTGAATGTTCAGAAAGTATTTCACATTTTTATTTAGCATATTTTTGTAAAGTATCGCAGCGCCTATGTTATAACTTCACTAGAACCGGTACAAAATGGTCTTTCTTGTGAATATAGTTCAATACCTAACTTTATAAATCCGTCAAAACATCTGTGTTTCGTATTTTGAAAATCTAAAGATGCGAAATTGTACCAAATCACATAAACTTTCGACTCCTCTTTTAAAAATTCATCTCATGTGACTTAAACAATTTGGTCGATTTATTTTTTGAAAAGTACGGATTTTACACTCCCTTTTTACATTTTTCGTGGTAATGACCTTAAAATTTCAAAAAATATATTCTTGGGCGCAACGTATAGGTTCCAACTTCAGCATTCTTGAACACTAAATGAAAAATTGTTTGGGCATTCCGTTACTGATCTACAGAGTTTTTTTCCGGAGCAAAATTTCTAGCCATCTTGGAGCATTATCAAATTTCAACTATAATTTTAGTTTGTTCGCTAGCGACATTGTGTATTGGGCAAAAACTTCAAAAATTCCAACAACAAACAATTTTTTTCTAACGAAAACTATATAGATAAGGAAACGGTTTTGATTTTTTTTTATTTTATGATCACAGAGACTAAACAACTTGTCTTTCAGTACTTTTTTGATTGTAGTGTGATCTAAATTTAGAAACATATTAAGACTGACTCGCCTTTAGACGATTTTTTTGTTTCATTTCTCCTACCTTATTTAGGATATATTTTTTTCAAAAAATCAGACCAGAGTTCGCCTACAAAACTTCAGTTTTCTGTTATTGATATAAACATGAGCTTCGGAACAAAAATTTCACTTAGTTTCCAAGAAAGCTGAAATAAGAAGCAATACGTTGCATACAAGGATTTTTTTTTATTTTTTAAATCATAACTACAAAAAATGTAAAAAAGTGGTGTGAAATCCGTAATTTTTAATCAATAAACCTTTTTCAATCAATTATACCACTAGAATCGGCATGAAATAAATTTTCTGGTGAAAATAATTTTTTGTACGGAAATCTTGCGTGAATATACTCAAAATTCAGAGCAAAGTTGAATTTAAGAGCAAGAAAATCTAAAAAATTGCAAATTGACAAAAAGTTTAAAAACAGTTATTTTTTAAAATTTGTCAAAAATTTTGTGTTTCGAATTTTGAAAAATTAAAGATGCGGAAATGTGCCAAATTACATCAATGTTTTATCCTTTTTTCAAAATTTATCTGGTGTTTCTGAAACAATTTTGACAATTGATTGAAAAGTACGATTTATACCCCTCTTTTTTTGCAATGTGTGTGATTACAATCTTGAAAAATTTCAAGAAAAATATAGTCTTGTGGGCAACGCATGGCTACTTAATAACTTCAGCATTCTTAGACACTAAATGAATATTTTTTTAAGACTTCCCAAGCTGATCTACAGTTTTTTTTTCAAAAGCATGTTTTTGCCGAATTTTTTTTTTAGACTTTGAAGTACAAAAAAATAAAGTGTACTGGCTGAATATCGTCTGAGAAAAATATTTCAGTTAAACTACGTGGGCTTGTGATATAGCTCAGTTGGCAAGTCTGTTGTCTCCTGAGCAGATGTCCGCGAGTTCGAGCCCAAGAGTAAACATCGAACACAGTTGTACCGGATAAGTTTTTCAATAACGATCCGCCAACTGTAACGTTGATAAAGTCGCGAATGCCATAAAGATGGTAAAACGACTATAATCGAAACAAAAAAAAAGTTAAACTACGAGGTTTCTAGAACTTTAAAAGTGTCAAATTGACACTCCAGGAACTCTAACGGGTAATAATTTATTAGAATCAATTCAAATATGTTTCTAGGTATCAACCGGACGTCTTGTTTCGAAAATGTAATGAAATAAAATTCAACGTTTTTATAAAAAGTTTATACGAAAAGTTTAAAGAGTTTAAATTAAATCCGTCTAACGTTTGCAAAAAAAAATTCAGTACCAAAGTTTCGCTACGAGGTTTTCTAACTATTCTCTATTATCTAACTAAAGTGGCTGAGAACAGTCAGTAGGTAGCGCTCTTATGTTCAGGTGTTCGGAAAAATTTGAATGGTCGATGATCTAAAAGTTGTATTTTAAAATATTTGTCCAGAAAAAGTGGATTTTGTAGAGGTATTTAAATAACCTAATAGATCCTTATTAAAATCACCCAACAAACAAGAAGCCACAAAATTTTATTGTAGGCTAAATGGAGATATTTTTATTGAAATCGGAATTAAGATGAAGTTATAAGAACTGCATAGAATGTCAATCTTGAGACTTTATTCTCTTAGGTCTCATAATAGGATAAATGGATTCACAATATTTTTCCAAAATTTCTAGCGATCTTATCATTATCAAATTTTTAAATTATAATTTTCGTTAGTTCGCTAGCGATATTGTAATGAATTCCATTTGTTTTTTTCGCTAAAAAATTAACAACAAATAACTGTTGTTCAACAAAAAACTTTTAAGGTAAGGAATTTTTTTTTTAAATAAAAAAATCCACAGAAGCAAAGGAACTTGTCTGTGCAGTTCCTCTTCGTGTGCTACAGGGTGACAAAAAAGTCCGGTCACACAGGAAAATCTCAATATTTCAATGAAAAAGAAGAAAATCTGAATCTGGCTTTCATAGCTTTATTCAGAAACTCATAAAGATACTTCACAGACGATATCTCGGAATTACACCACCTTTCTCTGATCGAACCAGCTTCAGACGTCTCGGAAAGTCGTCGCAAGCGGCGCGCAAGTGCTACATCGGCATCTCGTTCCAGATTTTCGTGATAACTCGCTTGAACTGTTCCAAATTTGTTATTTTACAGTCGTTCAGCTGCGACATCATGTATCCTCACATGAAATAATCCAGTGGATTCAGATCCGGAGACGACGGAGGCCATTCATTCTTCGAAATGAAATAGGTCAAGTTTTCCTCACACCACGCCTGAACAACCTTTGCGGTGTGGGATGGGCGCCATCTGACTGAAAACAGTAGTAATCGTCTTCAAACAATAGTGCAGCTTGAGGAGGAACATTTTTCTTCAAAACCGTGTCCAGGTAGTACGCTGCGTTGATTTAGACCCCTCTATCGATAAAAATAAGAGGCAGTTTACCTCTCTTGCAAATGGCTCCCCAATCCATCACTGACGTCTTATTTTGCAACCAGGAAACGTTCAGCTTGTCCGCAGGAGCTTGCTGGAGGCTCACACTCCAAAATCGATCATTTTGGCGATTGACTGGTTGCTCCAAAACGAACAGCTTCTCGTCCGAAAGTATAATCTCGTCAACTGCGCGCCAACCGAGCAACTCCCGCGACCGTTGGTACCTCTTGTCCTTTGTAGCTTTGGTAACCTCATGAATCACCTGTTTTTTGTACGGTGTAAGTTTTAAATCCTTGCGCAGAAGCAGGCGGATTGATTCTCGATTCATTTCAAGGTTCCTGGCCAGCTTCCGTGCAGATTAGGTGGTATTCCGGCGGATCCGGTCTCGTAGAATCTTTTTCAACCTTGGAGTTCTCACAGACCTTGGTCGTTCAGATCGTGCCTTGTCCTCGGTGCCTCCGGTCTCTAGGTACCGATTTATGGTCCGGTACACGAATTTCCGGTTGATTCCGAGCGGATTTAGGTGTTTGAATATGTGTCCGGGTTTGTACACTCTCACATATTCAGCTATAATAGCTGCTCTTAACTCTGCCATGGCTCACAACTCAATGTAAATAAACTGCACAGAAACGAAACTCTGCAACTTTGGACAGCAAAGTTAGCCCTTTCATTTGACATATAGATGGCACCAGAGAGATGCAACGTGTAGGCTACAAGCGACCCTAAAAAAGTGTGACCGGACTTTTTGTCACCCTGTACTAGCTGAACGGGAGGCGCGCCTCCTTCCTCAGTGAACGTCGCACAGTGGGCCAGAGGCTTTGTTACAGCTCATCGGTCTCTTCGACAAAGTTACTCGACTATATTTGCGCTATCTATTAATGGATTTGAATTAGTTCTATTTTTTTCCGCAAGGTGGCGCCATAATCTATCTTTTTACAGAAGCAAGATACAGGCATAGTTTCTTCTACAAAGTTGTTCATTATACCTTTAAAATCAACTTTGTAGAACATTGTTAAGCTCTATGTTGTGTACTTACCTTGGAAAATTTATAAATTAAGAAAACCTTGAAAAACATGGTTTGTTTTTAGCTATATAATACCTCGAACTTCCACAGTATTGGATTGGAATAGACTCAAATGAGATATTCTAGTGGAAAACTTATTCTATTTGGAGATTTTTTCTGTCGTGATTGCAAAAATTGGTTAAAATTATACATTTTTCAAATTACATTAACTTACTTGCGAGAAGTTTGGCGCACTTCATTTTTCGGTTGTGATTATGATCTAAATGCATGTAAAAAATGTCGGTGGGTTCTCGTGGATTCCTTGCCAAATGATTTAATAAAGTTGATTAATTTTCAATCCAAATTCACGTATTTTAATACCTTTTTCAAAGAAAACATCCGCATTTCTCGTAGAAGTCTTATAGCTATAGTATAGTTAAAAACAAAAAAAGGTGAAAAAAACCATTTTTTCCAAGGTTTTCTTTATTTATTATTTTTCCAAGGTATGTACACAACATAGAGCTTCACAATGTTCTACAAAGTTGATGTGAAAGGTATAACAAACAACTTTGTAGAAGAAACTAAGCCTGTATCTAAAAAGATAGATTTTGGCGCCACCTTGCGGAGAAAAGTAGAACTAATTCAAATCCATTAATAGATAGCGCAAATATAGTCGAGTAACTTTGTCGAAGACACCGATGAGCTACAACGAAGCCTCTGGCCTGCAGTCAATTTTGACCGCAAAAGTGTGGTTCCTGGCCCACTGTGCGTTCGTTTACTTACTGACGACCTATTAGCCGAGAAAGTGTCACGCTCGCAATTATCGGCTACACATCTCCCCCTACACAAACATTAAAAAAACAGAATCAATTATTTGCAAAATTTTTAAGAGATAATATGCAAACACACGGATATTTCATTTCTTTTCTTCGATCTTTAACCAAACAACTTTTGTAAACGTAACACTTTCTTTTGGGCTTATTCATGTAAATATTTAATTTTTTTTTATCAGAGTAGTGTTCAGCTAAAGGTTATTGTGGCATCCCTAAGTGCATAGATTCTAATGTGGGCTGAGCTCCTTAGATTTAGAGTGTATAAGGAGAGACAAAATGTGAAGGTGTGTTATGCCAAGTATAGATGTTACTTCGATGATATATAATGTTGTGTAATGCCGAATATCACAGTTATGACTCTCAGGACTACATTTCCCAGTAAATCTTTTGTTTCAACGCCTCTTCTGAATCAGTTAATTTTCAAGTTTAAGTATACTGACGAACAATGTTTCTTATCTTGTTAGAAGAATGTACTCTCTAACAGAGTATTATCGATTTGTAGAATGAGGGTTACACAGACGGAAACACCTTTTCTTCAACTCAATGAATTTCGATACGAGATATGCCCTCTCAATAGTTGTGGAACTTCGACAAAAGACAATTGGGCGACTTCAACAGTCGCGGCGACTTGGTCACTTCAGCCCATTCGAACTAAACGACACGAAAGGGTTATTCAAACCGACTTTTATTTATACGACATCTTGCTACAGACAAACTTCAATTTAATCCTGATCCAAATCGCTATCAAATCAACTTTTGGTACTGGACTGTTCAAACTGGCGATTTCAAATCAACGTATTTCATATTTAAATTACCATTTTTCTAAGATCATCCCTGCTTCACAAAGTGAACCTCCATGTTGGTCATCCTGATCCAACGCAAATTCATTAAGTGAACCTTAAAAACACTCTTCAAAAAAAATAAAACAATCTCCATGTTGGTCCTTCAGTGTTCATGTTGTCTTTCAGTTCTTTTTTGGTTGTAGTTTTAACACACTTCAATTTTTCTTTTCTAAATTTTGAAACATATTAAGACTGATTTGCCATTAGGCAGTGTTTATGTTTCATCTCTCCTACCTGAACTAGGATTTTTTCTCGAAAAAATCAGTCCAGAATGACCTAAGATCAATCATTTTTATTATTCGAAATGAAATGTTGGTACTATAATCCGAGGTAAGATTGATCACTATTTTCAATGTTTTTCGATTTTTTTTCTGTTGAGGGGAATGTTTCATATTTCCAAAACCAATGCTGGACTCCTTTGAACGTAAAACATAATTGCAGAAATTTATCAGACTACTTTAAATATGATTTAAAAATCGATATCGTCTCTGTTTAAATTTTGATGCTTTGGGGTAACATTGATCAGTCTCTATTGGTTTTAACGAGTTTTCTTGATCATAAAGGATACAAAACACCTTCATAATATTCCCAAATGCAAGTTTATCAACTGCTAAGGCACTTTGGAAAATTCAGGATATTTTAAACCAAATAAACCAAATAAGAAAAATAAATCAACAAATAAAATAAATAGAATTAACAGCGGTTAGAGCAAAACTCGTGGAGAACCAGATTGCCACGGCTTAGAATTGAAAACGCTATTTGTTAACAAATTGCGGACCAAGTATGAGAACTCTCGTTCTTTCATTTCTGCGAATGAGCTACTTTTAGAGACATAACTCAAATGATATAAAATTTATCATAACACTCTATGAAACTGAACACAACACTTTTGGTGGACCAAAGACACTAAATTTGTAACTTTTGATCCAGTGAATTCTGAGATATAGAATGCTTAATTTCGGTGTATCTTTGTTTAGATTCCTTCGCGGTTAAAAAAAAACATCATCGCGGTCCTTAATGTGTTAAGGCCGAACAACAATTATAATCGAAAGATGGATAATGATGCTGCATAAATTAAGAGGCTACATTTTGTAACATTACTAATAAAATTTTATCCACAAAAACAAATGAAATTTTGCCTTTGTTTTCTTCAAACTTTACTACAGGGTGGCTAGCGAACCGGGAAAACCGGGAATACCGGGAAAAACTTTGGAATTTCATCTCGTCACCGGGAAACCGGGAAAATACCGGGAATTTCGGCACCTCACCGGGAAAATTGTCATGCTTGAGATTTTTTCACGGAATTTCAAAAATATTTTCAAAATTATTTCTAAATTTAAGAATAGTTTTTGGCAGTCTTGATATAGATTTATCTCATAAACGCTTATTTTCGTTCATTAGTAAACAAAGAAAGTTTGAATCGATTTTTTAACGAACGGGGCTATTAGATATCTAATGTTTTCGCTCTCCGCAAGTATGCTATACTTACAATCATAATGTTGTAAATTTAATAATGAAACTATTATCAACAAAACTAACTACAGTCGAACCAGGATAAGTAAGAGTCCAAAGAACTATGTATGTATGTATGTAGTTGAACCCACCAGTGGCTGATAGGTCTTTCGACCCGAGGCGGTACGGGAAGTCTCGATCACACATTCAAATATTGTTCATGCTTAACTCACAAACAATAATTGCAGCACAACCAAGGGGTCCGTTACCACTGGCTTGGGACAGGTTTGACTCATCTTACTCACTTCAAACTTTTCGAAACAAATAAAGATACCTGGAAAGGTCCCTAAGAAACCTGTTCCAGATTCCAAATTTGCCGAGATACTCCGGCTGGCTTGAACCCACAATCCATTGTACATCAGTTTTCCGCTCGTTTGATGCCCTGTCCAACCCCCCACTAGTCCCCAATAATAGAGTTAAGCTATTTTATTATTTAATATAATGAAATTTAAAACGATCAATGTTCAAGTGGTACTTAGCTGATTTTATTCCTTTGCTGATTCCTTTCGCCTTGAAGAAATCCAAGCAATCTACAGGAAAAAGCTTCGACGCGGGCACTCTTATTTTTCTACTGTACCCGGAAATAATCTCCCTTGTCAGAAAGATAATAAACTTTAAAAAAATCACTAAAGTTTCTCCACCTTCATCACTGATTCAAAATAACTTTTTTTGAATTTTTAATTCAAATCGATAAAAATTTCTCTCGGATCTAAAAAGACATCTTCTTCACTCCACAAAACGCCAAAAATGCACGGATTGAACTCGAATTCTATTACCGGTTTTCCCGAAAATCTATCTACACCAACATCAAGAATTTTCGTTATGTTTAAGTAAATCAATCACTACAATGACTAACTTCGAAAAAAATCTTAATAATGGAAAACAAAAATTCAATTTAAAGACCACAGAAGAAAAACGCGGTCGCGGAAAAACAAACGACCGTTCTCGAGTAAGGCCAACTTAGCTCCATAAGTAAGAGTCCAAAGAACTTAACATTTTTTCTCGTTTATTTATATGTCTTATGTAAAAATTGTATCGAAAACAAGCTCCTGAAGAAATATAAGGTCTTTACCCTGATACAGAATAATATCTCACATTCAAACGATTAAAGTTCAGCCCTGTCTTATACACGATTTTCTATATTTTCACGAATCTTCAAGGCCGGATTAAAGGGGGGGCAAAAGGGGCAATTGCCCCGGGCCCCCCGGCTCAGGGCCCCCCCCCCCCCCCGAGGGAAAAACAGTTTTTTCATTAATTTAATCATACTTCTACAAATCCACGAAAAGAAATCAAAACTAGAAAATATGGATGAAAACTTGAAATATAAAAACTAAAGAGCCGTGGTGAAATAATATCTAGATCTTAAAAAAGTTAAGGGGGCCCCCTAGAGTACGAGTTTTACGAGTTGAGAATATCAAAATCTTCTGGACAAAACCGAATTCGAAAAAAAATTAAGAAAGATATCAGGCAAAACACCCCCAATTTTCATTTTTTATCAAAACATATCAGTTACGATATTCTGGTAAAATAAAGAAAAAACATTTCCTCATTTTGATTACATTCAAACGTCTTGCACAACAATAATGTTCGTTGTTACTTTAAGTTTCCTAATTAACTGCACTAAAATAGCAGCTATTTCGCTTTCTGACCAACATTTCAGAATTTTACCCTTGCAGTATCCGGATTAATACCGCGTATTATAATAACTTTTCACCTTTCAATCATTATTATTGAAATTTTCATTGATTTATAAATTCTAAACCCTTTTCCCTCCCTATTTTTGAAAGTAAAATATTAAAATAAACTGGTAGTTGCTTAAATTGGACCAATCGGCAGTGCAGGGTTGTTGTTTATTGAATTTCCATCCATGATTAGGGTTTAAAAGAAAATGAGAATTAAATTTTGCATTTTGCAGCTTAAATCAGAGTTTTCATTTCAAAGAAATTTCTAAACTCTTCCCCAATGTTTGCACGTGATTTATTTCAAATTTTGATTTGAAGATACCAGAAACTATGTTCTACGCAGACAACATGGCTATTTGAAGAAAGTATACTGCACTCATCTCCAGTTTTTTTTCACGTTTAAAAGGTTTTGTATTTTCTGGGTAGCATTTGAAACAAAATCGAATTATAGGAGAATCCGGCCCTGCGAATCTTTAGTTAAAATGACACTACTAATGGGCACTACTAAAGTTATTAATTGTTTTGTATAGAAAAAGAACACATTTTTTTTTCAAATATGTCTTTGGATTTCCTCAAAAAGTTTAACAGCATTCAGATAATAACTAAAATATTTCCTGCAATCTAATGATTTTGAGTTTTGTAAGACAAATCCCCATTCAAGTTGACAAACTGATTTGATATTATGTTTCGATGTATTTTTTTTACATATTTCTATACAAACTACACAATTCTTTTTCTAGAACTCTAAAAATTCTAGAAAATTTCACAGTGGCTCAAAAGTGCTACATTATAGTTTCAAGATCAATTGACCTCATTTTTCTGCAAAACTTTTTAAATTGTAGAGCAAAACAACTAATAGAGGCCAATTTCTTTAGATTAGTTTTGAAAAATCATGAAAAAAAATTGATACGAAAAGATTACGTGTTAGTAGCCAAAGTATTTGTCATGATTTATAACCGTTTAACAAGTTTTGGGATAAAACAATTGTTAGAAATTTGAGGCCGTTCACGATTATTTTTTTATTCACCATGGTTTTATATTAAAAAGACGAGAATATTAAATAGGAAAATCGTCATTTATAACCGGGAAAAAACCGGGGAAAAACCGGGAAAAACATTGGAATTTGAAAACGAAAAATCGATAGCAACCCTGTTACTATTTGATAGGGTTTCAAACCATTTGTCCTAGACTGGCTTACTCTTGGAAAACGTATTTTATTTTTTATATCAAATATTTACCTCAAACAACAACAAAAACTATACCAAAACTATACATTAATCAATGAAAACAGTTGAACTCTCACATAAATCAATCTGTTTGTTTCCAAATGCTTTGATTTCACCAAGAAGGGTGTTTGTTGGAGAGCCTTAAAAAATAGTTTTTTTTAGATATTGAAATTACATTTTACATTTTGAATTTTCAAAACCAAACCAAGTTTTTCCCAAGTTGCGATATTTTAACTTTAGACTTACTTATTGATGATTATGTGGAAAAATTTCATGTTGATCAAAGTTATCATGGTGATCAATGTTACCCTGGTTTACGGTACTTCTCTTATAATAAATTTATAACAATAATTTTCAATTGGTTGTGCATGAAATATTTCTAGATTATTAATACATTATTGTTTTAAAAACGTTAGGCACCTAACTCATACGAAATAAAATAGTCTCATTCGCTTAAACAGTTGACAAGCTAAGGCTGTTTGAATCTGGATAATCATTTTTTTCAACATTAGGCCTTTAGGTGCTAAAAATATATTAGAGTCAGTTTTGGTTTTCGATTCTATTCATTACAAGTAGCACTGTCAAAAATATGCACCACCTTTTCTTCGATCTTTTAAGAGCGCTCTTTTAAGTACTATATGCGATGCTTCAGAAGCGTTTCAACAACTATGGAACCAAACTGAACCGAATTGAAATCCTAACGCGCTCAGCTTGCACCGAGTATAATAAATTATTTTTCCACTTCATTCGACCTGACATTTTCGACCGACCTCCTCTTGGGGGTCCGGAAAATAAAATCTCGATTAAATCCTATCCGGACGGGATCCGGTGACCTGTAGCATGGATGTTTCCAAAAAGATGTCAAATGGATTTCTAAAAGTTGTACGAAGAAAAATGTTTTCTTATAATTATTACAATTATTCTTAAAAATAAAGACAACTGAGATACAAATTTCCGAAGACAATATTAAACTATTTTCAAATAAGCAAGGTGACAGTTGAATTGAACCAATCTCAAAAAGAAGAACCAAAAATCGGGAATCGATGCCACAGTTGAGTGCAGAAAGGATTGAACCACTGCATCATAAACGCAGCGAACCGCAACAAGACTGGAGGTTGCTGCTCGAACGTGTGGGTGAACTGGGCGATAAAAATGCAGATCGGAGTGAATAAAATTTGCACCGAGAGCGATGATTACGATTGTTATTTTCTTTTATTCCCGGTCGTTTCAATTTTAACTCTTTTTTATTTTTGTTCACCTTACACGTTTCCCACAAAAGCCCCCATTTTATATCCTATCAGCAACAGCAAAAATTGTGCGTAAATTTGGCGCCTTTCCCCCTTCTTTGCCCTACCTTGACAGCAACTCTCCCAGCTGAGGGCCATCGTCGACTGACAAACCGTTCGATTTTCAAGTCTTTTGATTTGCATAAAAAAATATAAACGAATGCGAAAACAATAAACAAATAAGGATACACTTATAATGTGGTGGGTGTCGATCGAAATTGCGTGCATGTACTGATGGAAGTTTGCTTGTTTTTTACCCCTTTGGTTTTTTTTTTGGAAGTAGTCAGTACGTACTTCACCAATTCTGGTCAACATCACCGGTAAATGAAATGCGTTAATGTATGCGCAGCAAATTTTAATTTCGGAACAATTTGTTTTCGCCTTTATTTGAATAAAATGTCGTGGCATGATGGCTGCGCTTCACAACAACAGTACGAAAGCAATTTCCACTCGATAGCGAGAAACCGGGAAGTGGTCGATTGAGAAATTAAAAACTGAAAGAGTGAATGATTCTGACATTCAAAAAATAGGATACAATATATGATTTTTTAAATGATAGAAGTGTAGTTGCAGATTATCAAAATAAATATATATAGATATATATATATATATATATATATATATATATATATATATATATATATATATATATATATATATATATATATATATATATATATATATATATATATATATATATATATATATATATATATATATATATATATATATATATATATATATATATATATATATATATATATATATATATATATATATATATATATATATATATATATATATATATATATATATATATATATATATATATATATATATATATATATATATATATCAACATTCAGTGAAAAAGATTCTCTATTAACATATTCCCTACAATTTTGAGATTGAAAGTCAGAAAAGACAACGATACGATACGTTTTTATTGGAACATTAATACAATGACAGATTTGAAACATTGGCCAAAACAAAGTTGAAAAAACCTTATTTATCATTATTCCTTATGGAGTTCCCCAAGGGAGTTATCTGGGTCCACTACTGATCAATTTGTTCTTAAACGACATTCGTGGGCTAATCGATTATGAATTGTAAAGTTTTTAAAATGCAGCAAGCTTATGCACTTACCTTAATGTCCACTGAATGCAATACAATTAAATTAAAAAAAATAATAAAAAAGAAATTTTTGTTTTGTTGTACGTAAAGGTAAATCGGTTGCTAGAAATTTTTGAATATGAATTTGTAAGCTGTTCCGTTTACGGTTTGATTTTTGTTTGAAAGTCCGAATGCATCTGGAGCCAACAAATTTAAATATTCAACAGTGTTGCCATGCTTGGACTTAATAAGAAAGCCAAAAGACGGCCCCATTCGTGCCAAAACCACAGCTTTTCGCCAAACTAATCCTTCTTCAATTTCCGTATCACTTGCTCCGAGGAGAATGCAAGCCCGCCCATTTTCTGACAGCGATGCGGTGTGGTTTGTTGCATTCGGATGATGCAACAGAATCAGCAGCAAGGCATCCGTCCTCCCGATATAATTTGCAAACATTAAAACCATCGGAAGTCTTTCGCTTGCTGGCTGCAAATCCACTTCCGGCTGCTGCTCTGGCACGAGTACAAACACTGGGCTGGGAAGAAACGGCAAGACTTTCGGCATCTGTTTGCCGTCCTTTGAAGTTTTGTTGCAGTTCCTGTGAAGGCAGATCTATTTCTATGCATGCAGTTGCTTGCCGTGAATGAGAAAATGCATAGTAGCTGGTACATGTTTATCTATGGATAGGGAAATCAGCAGAAGCAGCAGCAGCAGAAAGTTTTCTCGAATTAAGTCTGAATCTTGCATTGTGAGTGTTCTACTTCCTGGAAAGGCAGCTGGATTGGCCATTTGGATGTGAGTATCATTTCTAGCACTCAGCATAAGGTTCTGAGGATAACGGCTATACCTATTTGTAGTTAGATATGCTTTCCAGTCGATTGTGAGGATGTTTAAAGATCGTTCAAAGCCACGTTTTTGCGTGGCAACAGCGGCTTGGAAAAGATCCAAATAAATTTAATACCCTATCATTCGGAGCACAGAAAAAACTGCCTTTTAGTTGACTGTTTCATTTCAACTATTTATTGTGTCTTAATAAAAAGCGAAGAAATTAAATTCGGTATTTATCTTAGCAAAAAATAAATTCCTCTACTATAGATTTTATGTATGTTTATCAATATAACCTTTTTAATATCTATGAAAGATTGTGGTTTCGTTCGAAAATAATGTTTTTTGTTTTTTTTTGTAATAAAGAGCTAAAACTGAACTGACTTGAAATTTTTTTTTTTAATATTTTGAACTATTTCTAAAGTTTTGCGAATTTGAGTTTGGCAAATCCACTATTTCCTAAAACTTCAATAGTCTATTTTATTGAAAAAATACTCGAAAATCCAACTTTTTTAGTACCGTAAAACGGGGTAATATTTATCACCGGGGTAGTTTTGATCAACATGAAATTTTGCCACATAAACATCAATAGCTAAGACTAAAGTTAAAATATGTTAAAACTTTTTTCTACGTTTAAAAACCTACATGTTGAGTTTCAAATTGGGTAAAACTTGGTTTGTTTTTGAAAATTTCAAAAGTAAGTAAAAATTTTATTTCAAAATCTTGAAATATCTATTTTTTTAGTAATCTTGCAAACAAACACCCTTCCTGATGAAATCAATGCGTTTAGAAGCAATTGATTGATTTATGTGACAGTCCAACTTCTTTCCTTAGTAAATTTATAGTTTTTGTGAAGTTTTTGTTGTATTTTGAAGCAACTTTTTTATATTTAAAAAATAGGGACGTTTCTCTAGAGTAAGTCAGTCTAGGACAAAATGCTAGAAACCGTATCAAATGGTAAAGTTTGAAGGAAAAAATTAAGGGGAATAGCGCGAGTGCTTATAGAATTGAATGAAGGCACAATTCAATTTTTTGTAGTTAAAATTTTATCAGTAGATAATGTTAACAAATGAGCCCCTTAATTTATGCAGTATCATGGTCCATCTTTCGATTTTAAATGATGTTCGGCCTTAACACACGTACTGGCTTAGTTTATCAATTGCTAGCATTTGTAAATATTATAAAGGTGTTTTGTATCGTTTATGATCTAGAAAAATCGTTAAACCGTCAAAATAGAGACTGATCAATGTTATCCCGAAGCATAAAATTCTAAACAAAGACGAAATCGATTTTTAATTCAAATTTAAAATTGTCTCATAAGTATCTGCAACCATGTTTTACGTTCATCGGAGTCCAGTAATGAATTTAAAAATATATAACATGCCACATATTCCTTAACAGACAAAATAATCGGGAATATTGAAAAAAAGTGATCAATCTTTCCTTATTTTACGGTACCGATCTTGAAGAACAAGAATCCTTCTAGAATAACATGCTTACAAAATGGAAAATTTCCAGTAGATTCTCCGAGTTATCAACGGAAAAAACAAGTTTCCTTGAAAATTTAAAGATTTTTCCTGATTGTGACGTCTTTAAATATCCCTTGCTTGGAGTCTTACACTTTTTATAAAGTATTATATGGCGGAAAAAGTTTGCTTATACTGAGTATGTTCAACCCAGTTCACCAAATAGCTCATTTAGAACTTAAAATTTTTTATTTGTGGCTCTAAAAACCCAATAATTTAGACAAAGATGAGAATAAATGAAAATATTCTTGTTTCTTGAAGTTTGAAGGTTCCTTCACGCTTTCACAGAATAAAGTCATCTTTTGAATATAAATTGAAAACACGAAAAAATATCGAAATAAAACCGAGAAATTCCAAATTACTATCTTCTTCAGTGAGCGTTTTCGATTCGAACCGCCGAGGCCTGTGAGTTTGGCAGGCGAGTATTCTTGACCCTAAAGCCCCAATAGTGAAAATTACAGCTTTTTACAGATGGCAATGATCGATCTAGCGGAATTCATCTAGCTGCAAGCCTGCTGAAGCTGTGAATCCATCGGAACAGGCCCGTGTGAAGGGCCTGCCTGGGAGAGGGGTGGTTGTTCGAAATTCAAATAGCTAGAAATGATATCAATACCCTATACCAAAAACGCACAATTAATAATGATTTTCTTTTCTAAAACCACTTTCTAGTGACCATCACACAAACTCGAAAATAATTTCAAATTTTTTTGATACGATTTAAAATAAATCAATCAAATCAATGTTATTTCCGTTATTTACTAGCATTTTTCTTGTAAATATTTTAGAAACATAAATGAACGAATCCGAGTTAAGGTTTAAATAATACCAGAATTTAAATCTTCGAGGATAACACTCAGTGCACAGATATAGAATACATAAAATATAACTCTAGATTTCAAAAAATATATACATTCGAAATGTGCATTTTCGATAAGAAAGAACCATTAAAATTAATCAATAATAACTTTATATGTTTAAAATAAGGAAAAATTTTCAAGGTCTCTCGAACCCTAATTTTTGAAGTTTAGTTGTGGATAACAATATTGATTGAAGAACTGAAAAGTGCGAATAATGACGAGTAAACGATAAAATTAGAATTACCTACAATGAAAGGCAAGGGTTCAAGGTCTCTCGAACCCTAATTTTTGAAGTTTAGTTGTGGATAACAATATTGATTGAAGAACTGAAAAGTGCGAATAATGACGAGTAAACGATAAAATTAGAATTACCTACAATGAAAGGCAAGCAGGATTGATACCGGACGTCTAAAGGATCCATACCATTCTACAACTTAACGAAGCTAAGTATCTTTTGATAAATCTTTTAATAATTTCTTATTTACTGCACGGGGATATTCCAGATGACTACTGTATAAAAATTTATTTCTTTACCTTTTACGCCCCCAGAACTGCATTTATAAAGATTTTAGTTTCAAAGGTTTTATTCAGTATTCCCAAATAGTTACTTGTTTACTGCGTTCTTTGAATCATCGTTATTTTGAGAAAATTATAGAAAATCATTGGAAAAGTTTATATTTCGAACATCTGAGTATTAGATTAGATTAGGTATTAGATATTTTTTTAAGAAGCTTTACAATCGTATAAACAAATTTTATTAAAAAGTATTGAATTTGATATAATCAAACCAAATCTCAAGATATCAAAAGGTTTTTACTTTTCTAACCTAAAGTAAAAGAATGAGATGCAAAATAGTATGTAAATTTAAACCTCTGATAATTTTGAGTATGACCATTTCAGAACTACAAAAGTTTCAGTAGAGAGCTCGGGAGATTAAGAGAAGAAATTCCGTGCGATTTCATTACCTGTCAGGGTGATTTCCTTGTTACACTACCTTTTCTCCAAACACTCGGCGTGGAGATTTCTGGATAGATGGCATTTAGCCGAATTTTAAATCTTACAATTGCTTTATTCTAAATGAGGCATATGTTAGTTACACGTCAACGAACTAAAAACAGCGAATTTAATTACTCATGAAAAAATCAAGCACCTTTTTATTTTAAAAAAACAAATATCATTGCATTATTTCTTATTAGTTTCAGATTAGTGCCATTCACATTCTTTTTGGGTTTTTCATTAAAAAAATCCTTATAATAAACACTAGAAGCATAGGGAAATAGGTTTCGAAAATAAGATGTTTACACTTGTCAAAAGTGTTTCCTGATCATATCCCTTTTCCCCAAATCCGCACCAAAATTGTTTTGCTAGGATGCAGAGGTGACCTCGGTCCTAAAGCATAAGTTTGTTTTCTTTCATCCTTTTCTCTTATCTCTCTATCAATTGACTACTAGGACGTGGCCGGCGCCGTTATTGATGTATAAAGAGAGAGCATCAGTTTTGTTCATTGAGAATATGCTGTCAATCCTAGACACGATTCTTTTGACCTCTGGACAAAAATGATGGCCTCGGTCAATCACGGAGTAGCAACCATTGGCGATGTGGAATTCGTTCTACTTAGCCACGCCTGCGGTTATGGAATCCGAAATGTTTGACCATTAATGATGACGGAATAAAGTCGAACACAAAAGTATAAAATCAGTTTCAGTAATAGTTTAAAGTGGCATTTCGGGTTCAATGACAAAAGGTGGATGTGAGTAGTCGATCAAGCAAAGCAAAGCAAAAATAACTTTATATGTTTATAATAAAACATGCTCAACTCATCATCACTGACAAATGATAAATAGATTGGGAAATGGGCGATAATTTGGATGATCAAATACTAAAATCATAAACATTAAAATAATAATTCCCCAGTTTCGTTTCAAATTTCAAATTTCAAGCTTTGAATATTTTGTCACCATCAATTGAAATATTGAGTCCTGGAAAGGACAAAAACAAGAAACTAAAATATTCTTATAAAAGACTTAAATCTTCAGAACACAAAAATTCAGACTTGAAAAGCAAAGACAAGCTTATTAAAAATATTTACATTCTTTTTTATTAGTTTGACTATAAAATACGGTAATCGTGATTTTTTATCGGACAGTTATTGAAAAACGTATCCTGCAGAACTGTGATCGATGTTTACTCTTGGGCTCGAACGTATGGACATCGGTTCAGGAGGCAAAATACTAGCCAACTGAGCTATAACGCATGCCCGAGATTTCAAGATCATAGAAATAAAAAATTTCTCGATAAGGAACAAATTGATGACATGTAATAAAAACGCCTCTAATCAAATTCTTCTATCTCATTTTCCATATCTATTCATTTCTTGGAACTTTCGATCCGCCTATTATTTTCGTAGTCTTCAAATATACTTAATAAAAGAACATAAACTTCGCCAATAAGGTCTAGAAATTAAATATAGAAATTTTTTAATTCATATTATATTTTAATATATGTGAAGTTTAGTCACCGTTAAAACTTCACATATATTAAAATATTACATGAATAAGAAATAGATAAGTTTTCAACATTAAAAAAAAAATGCCAATAAAACGTCCTACCATTTTAAAATTTATTAATAGCTAGAATTCATGATTTGATTTTAACTTAAAGATTTTTTTTAATCAAGCTTAGTTAATTGGATTTAAAAAAAATCGTTATGAATATATTATTTTACAGAATTGGGAAAAGTAAACAAATAGAAAACTTCTATAACTACTATCGCAGAAATCAAAATTACTTGCGGTCTTGGGGATTAAAAGCTATGTTTTAAAAAAATTTCATATATTTTGAATTTTTGACAGAAAAGTGCAGAATTTTTTTAAAAATAATTCAACCAAATTTCAAGGCGGCAAAATCAAAATTTGCTTTCAATGCTTTGCACCTCGCAAAAACGTGAATATTTCGGCCATGTATAGCTCACAAAGCCTTTTGAATGTGCGGTTGAGCACAAGAAAGACAAATTAAAACTGAGACTGACATTTGTTTCTTGAAGAATATTTCATATCAGCAGGATATTGAAGGTTTTTTTTTTTATTATCAAAGTGAATAGTAAAAATGTAATTAATGAACTTGTTTAGATACATTTCTTATTCACAACCAATTTTTAACACGAGGTAGGGTTTTCGTGTGTCAAAAGGTTTGAGTTTCAAATCGAAATTAATAATTGAAAAATTCGTGAAGGTCATGTTGTATCGTCTAATGAAATATCTTTGGCTTAGAGTGATATAGGCCTACATACCGCCGGAGATGAGACTATTATCAGACAAGTTTGTTAGTAACTTATTTTTGAACACCTTTTAGGATCAAGTAATTTCACGTTACTACGGTAAATTCATTTCTTAAATTGAAAATTTTACTTGAAATAAGTTTCCATGGGGGTTTTATACTCCTGAAACCTTTTTTTTTGCTGTAGAGTGCTTCTGCTGATCCTACTTGAGAAATTGGTGGTAATGAATGGCTTAGTTATGAAAGTCTTGGCGTTGGTGAAGAAAAACCTGTGAAGGATTTTAGTAGCGAGCAACATCGAAGGAATGTCCTACATACTGAAAAATTTTATGGAGGTCAACGGAAAGTATATTTAGCTATTTTTTCTTTCTTTCTCAGTCCAACCTGATAGCCACGATTCCAAAGAAACTTACTACTATTCGGTTAAATCAATTAGATTGTATACACAAAGTTCTAGTTTGTTGAAGTGTTAATAAAAAAATACGGGAACTTTTTTGTCACTTTGTATTTTTTTAAAAGATAGTCCATATTGAATTGAATTGAGATTCTCATCAAGATAAATTCAGTCAGTATTGATCAGATTTTCAAAAACGTTCGACTTTCTCATATGGCACAAGAAAAGTGATAACTTAAGATGAACAGTGCAAGATTGACCGTACTGTTCGTAAGAAGAGACTATAAAATACAATGACGAACGACAAAAGTATCCAAAAGAGGATGCCTAACTGATATCTGCCGGACACTAAATAAGCATTATCGCAACATTCACACTCCTTACGTTTATTAACTCCCAAGCCAAGTCAGGCTCAGAGGGAAGAGACTCACAAAGAACGAAAGTGCCACTACACAGGGACAGTGTGTGAGTACTCTTTTTTATGGAGCTCTACTTTTTTTTAACAGCTTACCCTGTCTTTGGCTTCCGGAACTGGTCCAACAGGGCCTGTGTTGTGTGAAGTCATACACAGGTCCGGTCCATTTTCCATCAGAGATCACTTTTTATTACAGCACCAGAGCCCACCCACCCGTTAGTCTTCGTTGTTGTGCCAAAACACATGGTCCATCGTCATCTGTCCTTGGAACTGGAACCCGGTACTGCACCGCCCAGTTTCATCGATGACATCATCTCAGGGCACAGCTAAGTACATCTGCAGTGTGAATCCGACCTCTCCGGTGAATGAATAAGAAAAAAAAAAAATCCAAACGACCCAAATGGAAGCTGTTAACTAAACCCTCGGACGGACGTTTTAGCGAGGCAAAACATGACCAGTGTTAGGGTACGTGAGGATCTGTAGTTACTGTTGGTGCTAGTATATTTGTCATTCATCATACCGACCAGTCCAGACCAGACCCGGGCTACGTTTGGATTTGGTTATCCACCGAGCCCGGAGGATTCGGTCGATCGGGTTGTACCATGGCCAGCCCGTGGCTGAACAACTCTTCCATACATTGATCCGACCAAAGACCAACGCAGAATTTCAATGTTACATCCTACATAGGATAGAAGGTACGCAGAAAGAGGATGCTGCATCATGGAAGCCGAGGAAGGCATGTGTGTAACATTTTGTTTTGCTGTGCAGAGTTTCGAGAAGGAGCCAACCGAACGATGCTAATGATGAGATTTTGATATGAATTTTATAGTCAATCATGACTTTGTCGGCGGTGATTTATCGAGGCGTGTGCAAAAATATGTACCATGCCATGCCAAACACACAACAGAGAAAGAGACTTCACCGGCTGGTCCATCAGCAGTCGGTTCGCCTGGATGCCGGAAGAGCAGCTCAACCATCGAGAAGTGTGTACGTGTCCGACATACGAGTACTCAGTCAGTAGATACACACATAAGCTTCGTTCAATCGTTAGTAAATATCGGTTTCAACTGGTTTCTGTCAACTGATAGATGTTCAACGAGCCAATGTTTTGGTCGAAACTAGTCAGGTCGTTGTTCAATGGAGCAAGTCGAAACTAGTCGAAACCAATCCAGCTCGGCAGCAGGATTAGTTTCGACTTGGTAGAAATCGGTCGAAGTCAATTGGAAAGAGACAGATGATCAACTGTCAATCCATTTCTACTTGTTTCGACCCGTTTCGACTAGACTTCATTGAACAGACATATAGTGTGCAGCATGCTTGCATATGACATGAATGAGGCGCCTGAACTTTACATGAATTTTGTATCAACCAAACATAAGCTTTCTGCTACTCCATTTTCACTGTTGCTCCGGATTGAATGTATGTAGATGATTATAGATATACTTCTGATTTTATCAAAAAGCAATATTATAACATAATAAGGCAAATAACTGACAAAACATGAAAAAAATATGTTTCAAATCTGACAAATATGACAAAAATATGTCAAAACTAGGACAAAAATATGACATAGATTAAACAATAAAATTAAAAAAAATCGATTAACCTTCGCATAAAGGAGTAGGGTCAAGTGGGGTAATTATGAACACGGGGTAATTCCGAACAAGTGCCATACGTGCTGCTGTGGGGGATGAATTAAAACAAAAAGTTCCAAAAGTGGTAGTTTAACATAAAATTGATAGCTATAAGCTGTTTCCGATCTATTTTCAAATCCTTATGATATCATTTCAGAGGTTTTAAAAAACCATTACCTCGAGAAACGGAAATCGTTTTCGACAATGTTCAATGTTTTGAATATCTGATCTTAGGAAATCCAGCTGGAATGTTGTTATCACCTGTTTTACATCCAGTTTATGATGCTTTATCTTGGTTTTGAAAAATTTTAGAAAAATTTTATTCGCACTGGTGTACAGATGAGTGTTCATATTTACCCCATAGTTTTCGTCCTATGGGGTAATTATGAACACACATTTCCTGACATTTCTTAGGCTTTTTGATGGTCAAATGTTTTATTCATCAACTTAGGGGGCCATTCATTTAATACCCAAGCATTTCCAGACCCCCTTCCCCCTCCTCCCCTTGTAAGAAATTTCTCACAAAAATACCCCCCCCCCTTCTGTAAGATCTTAACACAGGATCGTGAAGAAATCTTAGCCAGGAAAAATCAACACTCGGCATTCTATATCCCAGGAACTTACTGGACCAAATTTCATAAATTTCATAATTAAATTAAGTCCGCAATGTGTAAAGTTTTGAATTTTTGAGAAATTGATTTTTTTTTTTTCCAAAAACGAGATTTGGATTTAGAAAAAAAGCAATGCCAGTTCTTTTCAGTCTTTGAAAAAATGTTTTGCACACAATTTTATCAAAACTTAATAATACTTCAAGAGTGAAAAAAGTTTATAAATTCGAAATTTCGAAAAAAAACTAAATCAGCATCTAAACGAGTCTTAATTTTGTTTAAAAAAATAGTGGTAAGAACTTGCTTTTTGTTGATAGAAAAAAATGCAGTCAAATGTTTTCTCAGGTTTAGTGAGTGGTGCGTACGGATAGTTTTACCGGTAATACCGAAACCGAAAACCTGTATCCCAGGTTTAGTTTTCTAACACCGAATAAAGTCCTTCCAAAACCAGTTATTTTTGTATTGATAAATAACAAGGTTATAAACTAGACTTGGAGAAATTTTTTATTATACTAAAAATAAAATTCACCATTTTTTAACAAAAGGTTTGCTGTTCGAACTTTTAAATATTACCGCGTGAAATTTAACATTATTATGAACCTTAAATCTCTGTGGTCAACAGTAAAATATATGAAAAACCACGATAAATTTAGATGAATGAGTCCACAAAACAAAGATAAAAAAGATAAACTTTCTTGTATGTTTGGACAACGTGCTGCTATTGAGAGCATTAGAATTACAGTAAAGAATAATTGTTTATGAGTTACATTCGGATAACAAAGATCCAAAATCTATTTTCTTGTATTCTTATTTTCATACTTAGTTACTTTTTTCAATCTTTATTTGTTCGAATACATTTTTCTAAAATTTAGAACAAAATGAAAATATTTTGTTTGAAGATTTTCTCTTTCAGTTTGGTGATGAAAACTTCTGCAGTAATAATTTTGTTTTGAGAAAATAGAGCTACTAATGTGAAATTTCGTAAAGGTGATAAAAAAATTAATTAGTGTAAATATTTTTAAAAACAGTCGATCATATAGAATTGACAAGCCTTGCAAAATATGACTGTTCACTGATCCAAGAAGATTTTAATGAGTGTTTTTGTGAAACAACCATCTTTCAAAAAAATTAGAATTTTCTGTATATGTATAGGCTTTAATTTCATGATATCTCGCACGTACGTGAAAAGCATAACCTACGACATTTAGGTGAAAACTTGATGTTTGCTGCGTAGGACATTTAAAACGGATGTAAAAACTATCGAGTAGCCTAACTCGCCCAAAATTTCACACGTATGGAGAGGTCCTATCAAATAAAAATGATCTGCAACGACATAAAAATAAGAAATAAAAAGAAACCAACCAAAACGTAAAAGATGCAACAAAAAATTTAACTACCGAAACAAAAGATAGAAAAAATCAATACAAAAGAACTATTTTTGAGTTATTTAATCTCTAAATTTTGATTACATTTCTTTAACTTATAAGTTTTATACATGAATTGAATTGAGTTTTTATAAAACAATCCATTTTATTATTACTTCTAATTATTTTCATTATTTGGTGTTGAATTGAGATTTTCTGACACCATATAAATCGTATTGGAAAAGTCTCGGGGTAAATATGAACAGCGTTCGGGGTAATTATTTTTTAACATAATTTTTTAAGAAAAAAATCACTGTACACTGCTTATTATGGGTAAATGTAACGTATAAATACTGTCACTTTTCAAAAATTTTATACCAAGTCCGCAATCCGTGTTCATAGTTACCCCCTAGACAGGGGGGTAAATATGAACAGACGGGGTAATTATGAACAGACGTCTCAAGGACGTGGGTTGCGACCAAGAAAAAAAAGTTGCTCTACAGAATGATGAAGAGCACGGAAACATTCAATATTGGCAGGTTTTCAGACTTTATGATAAGAAATAATCATATGGTGGCTGTGAGTGTGCCAAATGAAGAAATTTTGTTCATAATTACTCCACCTAGCCCTATATAGAACAAAAAGTTAGTGTTTTTCGATGTAGATATAGTCAGACATTTGAATGTCTTGGAATAATACTATTTGAATATTATAAAAGTTTATGAAAATAATTTTTATCCAATTCAATCACCTAGCAGTAATTTTTAAGCTTTCTGAAAATGAAAAAGTCGATACCAGTATCGAACCCGCTTGATGCTTGAAATATTATCTTCAACCTTGAACAATACAATACATCATTGAATTATTCTATCAAAAATCCTCTTGTTTTCTTACCCCTTGATTGTACTGATTTCTATTGAAATTTGCATCAACTAGTTTTTTTAGTTTTTTTTATCTAATTGGCTTCCAAAATATGCTGCAATTCAGCCGCTTTGCTGAGCTCGGAAAAATGAATCTTCATTTTGCTGAAAAGAAATAAAATAATTTGATAAATACTCGACAGGACACGGAAATAAAAATTCAAGAGTTTTCTTAATTAACTTTTAAAAAAGAATAGTGGCTAACTTCCCAAAATTGAAAAAAAAACCCGGCGACTTTTATACATGTTTCACGAGATTACCAATACTAAAAATGTAGCATTAGGTAAATAAATTATTTGCAAGAAGTTTGAAAAGCAATTTCAAACAATAATTTGAAAAAGATTCATTTTTTTGTGCAACTGATTAAAATAATCATGTCGCATTGAAAGGATTTTACAAAAATGAAGACAATTTTTAGAACTTCAACATTGAAAATATCACAAGTGCGGAAGTTTTTTTCTTCTGTACATGGTTCATGAAGTTATGAATTTTCACATCATGTAAAATTTGTTGCTGTGACTTGCTGGGAACACAAAAAAACACTTAATTAACAACAACAAAATAAAGAGTTTTTGAAAGCTCATTATAAAGAACTTGAATCTCTTTTTTGCAAGCACTTATACTCAAAAATAACGTTACAACATTAATTTAAATTTTCCATTTCAAAATTTGTTGTGAAGTCACTTCTAAAACCTGTAATCACATGTTGAACTGTGACGCAATTTTTACACGGTTTACTGTAAAATTCCAGTTGATAAAATTATCGTAGTTCCGACAGCCGCTACTGTTCGTAAAAAAAATTAAACATTGAAAAACTGTCTGGTACATGATGTGATATGTATTCAAGAAGAATAAACATAAAAATCATTGTAATAGTCAATTTTTAAATTTTGATTGTTGGCCAGGGTTTTAGGTGAATTACGCCTGTTTGATTCGTCAAAAATGTTACAAATGTGATAAAAATAGGACAAAAATCTATATATATAAAAATGAATTTCTGTCTGTCTGTCTGTCTGTCTGTCTGTCTGTTCCCTATAGACTCGGAAACTACTGAACCGATTTGCGTGTCACTTGGCAGGTGGGGGTATTGGAGGCCGGGGGAGGTTCCTATTATGGCTTGAGACCCCTTCCTCTATCAATAAGGGAGGGAGGGGCCTCCCAAACAAAAGACAATTATTTGCATAACTCGAGCACCCATCAAGCAAATGGTATCAAAATTGGCATGGGGTGGTATTTGGGTACGAAGAATATTCCTATGAATATTAGGTACCCCTCCCTCCTCTCAGTGGGATTATAGGAAGGGGGGAGGGGAGCTACCTTACAATTTTTCATATAACTCGAAAACTAATCAAGATATTGGAACCAAATTTGGCACGGGAAGGTATTGGGATACGAAAAATATTTTAATGATTATTTGAGACCCCTCCCCCTTTTTTGCTGAAAGGGGGAGGGGCCTCTTTCGTATTTTTTTTACATAACTCAAAAACTAATAAAGCAAATGGAACCAAATAAGGCATGGGAGGGTATTTGGATACGAAAAATATTTCAATGATTATTTGAGACCCATCCCTCTTTCCAGTAGGGAGAAATAAAGGGGAGAGGGGCCTGTTTTATAATTTTTTACACATCTCAAAAACTAATTAAGCAAATGTAACCAAATTTGGCATGGGCGGGTATTTGGGAACGTGACAAGTTCTAATGATTGTTTGAGACCCCTTCCTTCTTTCAGCGGGGAGAAAGGAAAGAAAGAGGGGAGTATCATACAATTTTTACTGCATAAATCAAGAACTACAACAGCAAATGGAACCAAATTTGGCATGGAACGAAATTTGGGTACGAGAAATGCTTCTATGAATATTTGGAATCCTCACTCCTTCAAAGATGTGGATGAAAAGGGATGAGAAGAGGTCTCTATCACAGTTTTCAGTATAACTGGAGAGTTGATCGAGCAAATTGAACCATATTTGACATGTGACGTTTTTTGGATACGAGAAATGTTTCGATTATAAATTTAAGCCCCAACTTTTTTTTCAGCGGAAAGATATAAGGGGGGCTTCCATACATTTTTTTTGCATAATTCGAGAATTAATTGAGCAAACGAAACTAAATTTGGCATCAAAAAAAATTTGAGTACGAGGAATACTTTTTCTTTGTGAAGCAATTCCTTTCTTGCAGTAGGATGATAGAATTGGGAAAATAGGAAGGGAAGAGAAGGCTTACATTTAACTTTTTTTTATTTAATCCGAGAAATGGAGAAAACTTAACATGGAAAATCATTTTGCTATGATTCTATGAATATCTGACACACCATCCTCCTTTCAGTTAGTAGGTACATAGGAGGAGGGAGTTGAGCCCAATACAATTTTCTTAGCATAAGTTCTCAATTTATGCTAACGAAGCCAACAAATGGAAACAAATATGGCATGGAAAGGTACTTGGTTACGAGATATGTTTCTACGAATGTTATAGATCCTTACGCTTTACAGTGTAGAGAAGGGAAGAAAGAAGAGGGCTCCTTTTAAATTATGTTGTAAAGCTTAAAAACTTATCAACCAATTAAGTTATAATTGATATAAGAGGATTTTTGGACACGACAAAATGGGTATGATTATTAAAGACCACGACCTCCATTCAGCAGGGGGTGAAGGGAAGGAGAGGGGAGGCTCGCTTATCAGTTTTTAGCATAAATCCAGAGAATATAAGCAAATAAGCAATAAGCAAAAACAATCATATTTTATAAGTTAGATTGTTTGCGTACGATTAATGTGAGACTCTCCAGACAGATCAAAATTAACAGATCTTTTACACAAATTTATAGAGCAAGATTCAGAATATTAGTTTAAGTTATCTTTGTGTTGCAATTCGAAACTCCAGCTGCAGCTCTCATTTTATAGCGGTTGCTTATGAATTATGTTATAATGCCAATAAAACAATAAAAATTTGAAAATTTTTTGAAAATATCATTTGATTTTGGAAGGTGTAGCAAAGCACACCGGGTCAGCTAGTATAACATAAATCTGACAAGTACGAAAAAGTTATTGAAAAAAATCACAATATAATGACAAAACATGACAAACATATAACAAACTAGCTGATTTTATCCGGTTTTGCTCGGGTTCCTTTAAAATATAAATTAAAAAATAGTCGTTGACTTCTAGAAATTATAGAAGCTTTGTATTCATAATAATAAAAAATTTGACCCATGTTTGGTCAAGTTAACTTTGAAAATTTTGTAAATCTTTTTAAAACTTTGATTGAGATTATTAACTGCGTTTATCGTTTTCAGTTATGTTATGAGGTGACAATTTCCTATGTATGCTTATTCATCCTATCACGAAAAACATGTTAGCCCACCCTTTTTTATTGAGATTCAATAGATTTGACCTTATTTTTATCTTCAAATATTAAATCTGTTATTTTTTTTATCTTTCCCCTTTCCCATCTAATGAAAATCTCTACTGGAGTTTATACTACATTTCAAGATAGATGATCTCCCCGTACAATAGTATATTCACGTTTGATTTACTTAGAAATTTCTAAATAGACTTCTGAACCTTGTTGAAGACTCACTTTGAATGTCTCCAATTGTATGTGTCCATTTTTCGCAGTTTAATTTCACACTGTTTTATGATACTTTTTCCTGAATGTTGAAAGATCCACTAAAAGTTTTTTGAAGTTATCAAACACAAATCATCTAGGAACCAAAATCGTTCATTTTATAACTTTCAAAGGTGATGGGAAATATTAGATGAACATGAGATATCAAAGAAAGTAAGAACATAAGCCGTAAATATAATAATTTTCTCGAAAAACATAAAAAGGCTCACCGTAAAGAACTTGAACTCGCCATTTCCGCTTGTCCGCACTTCATGTTTCTCTAATACTTCCCATTACCTTTGAAAATGTGATCATGTTCAGGTATGAAGATGTACCAAGACAAATTCAAAACATAAGATTTCATTTTATAATGGTATGAAAAATCTGAGATTTATTTCAATTTGTCTATTCTTGGACACAATTATCCCATTCATTATTGAAAAGACTTGAAGAGTTGTCAATTTAACATCTCTTAGGTATCATTCGATTAAGGTTTTTTTAAATGAATTTTTACCAATGAAATTGAATGGTATAAATCTAAAACCTCAGCTATGAATTCGCAGCCTTCAGCTTATAACTCTGAATTCGAAAACTTTTTCTTTCTCTATGAGTATTTCCAATAATATGAAAATGGTTGGTTTTTAGAAGCTGGAATTTATAAAAAAACGGTCATTAATTTTCAGCATTCCGTTCAAATAGCTATTCAGCAGAAGAAGTCAATTCATTATGAAGATGAATCATTGCATTGACATTACATACTGCGTATTCTTGTAGACTCTCAATACCCTCCAGGAGCAGAAAGCACCACTTTGAAAACCACTGTTTTCATCAATATATTCGTAGCATGCGAGTGGTATTTTTTCATCCATAATGTAGGCTCTTTATTTCATCCAAGAACCACGTGCTTGTAACCCGTGCTACGAACAGTAGAAAGCAAAAAGCCCGCCAAAAATTTCGCAATGAATTTTTCTATCATCAGCAGGCTTTGATTAGCTATCCAGTACACGTGAACTCTCGATGGTCGTTTGCGTTTCTAATGCCCGGTCCATGGTGATGTTGAAAATAACCCCGCCAAAGGAAAAAAAAGTAGGATGACAAAATGGGTGCCATGACTTTTGGTTCGTGTGAATAAATCTGAAAGTTGTATGGTAGGGTCCTTTTCTTAGTTGGGAGGGACTCAAAACTATTACTAAAACCTTACCATGGTCCAAACACATAGCTGTACCAAATTTCAGGCTGATCGGTTAAGCGGTATGGATTTGTATAAGGTGCATACAAACAAACATATATAGTCCAACTCATCTTTATATATTAAAAGAGAGAGAATAGATGTGGAAAATGATGATAACAATCTGACAGGTACCACATTTGTCATATTTTTAACACTTTGTAAATTTTTTACATAGTTTTACATAGTCAGATTTTTTTCATTTCATTGTCAAATATTTTAATCATAATTTTGCCATATTTTTCAAATTTTCAACAATTTTATTTCATTATTTCTTCATATTTTGTCATTTTATTGTCATATTTTTACCACACTTATCATATTTGTTTTAATTTGATAGCCAATATTTTGTCATAATTATGTCATATTGATGTTATGTTTAACACATTTTTGTCATTTTTTTCCACATTTGTCATATTTTTGAACATAATTTTATCCTGTTGTTCATATTTTGTTAAAAATTTGTCATATTTTTGACATAGTTTTATTTTTTTTTATTGTGAAATTTTGTCATAGGTACTTTTTTACCACATGCATGTATGTATGCATGTTGGTTATACATCATGGGTGCACGGATTCACCGCAGTTTCTGTCTAAGTATGTGCTCACACTCATTCTTAGATTATTAAGTTCGACAAATCCCCAATGGTTTGGAATGAACTGTTATGGAGTGAATATATTGAGTGTGTGGATTTAGGTATACTTTTTGGAAGAACGAGTCAATCAGGTGGGCTAGTTTACACCAAAATCAGACTCATGCCAGCTTATCCGATTATCATAATTCTTGTCATAATTTGGTTCCCCACATTCGTCCCACACGCTTTCTTGTCGCAAATCCGAACACTCATTTCCCAAAATTCTCAAGAACATACACTGCAAAAAAAGTGTTGCGATATTACAAGGAAAACGTGCACATAACTTGAGATGCAAAGGCGATTTAATATAACATCTTTTTTTGTATAATCTAGTACGTAAAACGGATGTAGAAAAGATCAGTTTATGTACATATGTATCAGAGTAAACAACGTAAAAAACATTAAGAATTTGCAAAGCTTCTTACATAATTTCAAGCATGTCAATCGAAAAATAATAAAGATATTTTTTTTTGTTTCGATTATAGTCGTTTTACCATATTTATGGCATTCGCGACTTTATCAACGGTGCAGTTGGCGGATCGTTATTGAAAAACTTATCCGGTACAACTGTGTTCGATGTTTACTCTTGGGCTCAAACTTGCGGACATCGGCTCAGGAGACAACAGACTTGCCAACTGAGCTATATCACAAGCCCTCAATAAAGATATGAAATATAAATAGTTAGTAACATTTAAATTTATATATCGTATAAGTGGAATTAGTACGTGCAATCGAATCCTAATAGTGAAATCAGTGAAATATCCTAATACTTGCTCTCTGGATCCATTTCGAAATACTTCTTTTAAGTTTTGAATTCTGATGCTGAATTGCTTTTCAAGTTCTGCTTTAGAAATTCAAGTTTTGAATTGGTTTTGAGCGTGAGCTTTTACCATATATTAAATTATGTTGTATTTTTTATAAGCTTCGGTTCACTATTTTGATGAAATGGTTTTGATTCAAGTTGGTTGATATTTTATTGAGATAATATAGAATGCAGCTTTGATTTTATGTTTTTTTAATCAAAGAATTTTTTTTAAACAATTTATGATTTGGTGAAGATTTTTTCATGTCAATTTATTTGATAAAACTAAAATTGAAAACAACGCTGATTTTTTACGATTGATCATGGATTCGTGCTTCGACGCTTTTCTTTATTTTTAGATTTTGAAGACATAATGATTGAAACGCATCTCCTGGAGCAAAATAATTTTTTGGAGTATCAAAACATAAACTTAAATAAGAAAATTTAAAAACGGATTTGATAAAGAACTTGTTGTAAACAATGTTGGTTTATTTTTCAAGATTTTGAAACTTGCTCTATAGAACGTACAGCAGGAGGTTCTATCTTTTTTCTTCTTTAATGTTTTCAAAGGCATGGGATGAAATTTTTTGGATACCTGCATAAATTTGATCTGGCTTTAACAGCATATTTCTGGAATTTCTTTCATTTATGTCATTTGAAAAGAAGTGCATGATTAGCCTGAAAAAAGCCGTTTTTAAAAATGATCTTTTTCTCTCAAATTTGGCTAAAAATATGCGAGTTTAAGTCTGTAATTAACTATTCGTTGTTTGTTGATGTTGAAATTTTTTCAAAATATCCGGAACAACTCAAGCCCCAAAGTTTTATTCAAGATCAAACATAGAGTCGTTTTCGATATTTCTGACGTACACTTGCTGAGCGTGTATAGATGAGTTGGGACAATTAACCCCAAAAACTCTCGGTATAACAAATGGGCAGCCGATCGACAAACATGGTCGTTTTGAGGCTCCTTTTCCCAAAACAGAAAAGTGTTGGTGAAACAACCAGCTTAATATCACGAATACTACCAGCGGAAAATAGGACTATAGGGGTGAGCTAAGCGTTTTAGATCTAAAGTGGGAATTATTCTGCGAGTCACGTGACATGACTCGCCATATTCTAAATCTCGTTTGAGCTTTAAAAAGATATGTCAGTTTAGGTGATATTAAATTGGTTCTTTAAGCTAAATTCCAGAATGCAGGAATTTTCTGTTGTTATCAACACTCATTAAAAATATGTGGCAACTACAGCAAGCCGATAGTAAATCTGGTATGGTCTTGTCGCATCGTTCAATTTTATTTTAAGACTGTTTCTACGATTGTGCGCTTTTTCAGAGGTTTTTTAGACCTTTCTTTAAAGAAGCTTCATAGAGTTTAAATCCAGCGATTGAAAAGCTTTTTTTGGTATTTCCAATGCGGGGATAGGGAGGCGCCTATGATTTTAGTATATGTGAACTTCGGTATCGGTATAAGCGATTTGCTTGTGGTCATTGAAGTGATTTAAGAAATGATCACCCAATTTTTCATCGCAAGGATGCCAGTTGAACACGTTCATGTTGGAGGATGTTTAATGAAACCATCACACCCAAAATTCAGCCTCTATGCCAATCGTGAGTAATCGATATTATAGCATCATTGGCATAAGAACAGAATGCGACCGGGGATGATTCGATTTGTGACCACCGGGATGAGCCTTTTTCAAACATGTCATGTTTGGCATAGTACACTTTTCAGCGCATTTTCGGCTAAGAGATTTGCTAAATAGGTATTGCAACCTTTTCTATTGGTGTAGCGTACCTTTGAGGCGATAAACTACCATGCTTCGAAACTAAAAATGTGGCGTTCTTCAACAAACCAAAGGTCTAAATTTTCTATTATTTGTTGAAGGTTGTTCGTATGAACTATTTACTTATTTTATCATTTCAAATAAATTGTTCAAATAAAACAAATCAACAAAACATCTTATAAATTTTTTTTATAGTATGGTTCAAGCGCCTCCATCGTTAGACTTGACAGCTTCTGACCCGATGATCGAGTCATGGCAAAGTTGGAATCCATTAACATAGAGGCTTACCTTTGATTCCATCGGATAATCTCTACTGATCAGCTCCAATGGAACACTCCATCGAATGCAATCACCATCTACGGGTGAAACCCAATATGGTCCAACCAAGTAAATCGATAAACCGATTGCAACTTGCTCTCCGATCGCACTAATCTTCAATCAATCATCCTGCGAACAACGCCATCGAAACATCATCAAACAGCGAGCGGTGGACCCTCTGATGATGGCACATCGTAAAAGTTGCCACTCATAAAACATATGTTAACCCAGAGCATGGTCAACATCACACCTTCCCCGAGAGCCTCCCGAAAGCAGCTCACACTGACTGGAACAGCCAGGTTCTGATTGAATGAATAAATGAGTTGACTTACTACTTGTGCCAGCCACGGCTGCTGTTGTTGATGCAGCATCCAATGGGTTACATTGGGTCGTTCGTCAGTTTGGAACATGTGAGACACGCACCATCGACTGAATGACGACCAACGACCGTACGGCACAATCGGCCTGATGAACTTATAATGGCTTCGTGACAATGATGCCGCCATAAATCATCGCTGATCAATCAATATTCATCGCTTTCATAAATTTATCTCACTTCGAGCCATTCTTGGTTTTGTGGTTTTTTTTTTCGTTCGTTCTTTCTTCTTCCTTGCTCTCACTCTCTGATGATATCTATCGCCGAATCAGTCAGGCACAACACAGTCAAGTCGTGACCCCTTGAAGACCTCCGGTGATGTCCTCTTTCAGCATCCCTCGTCGAATGATGGACGCCATTCTTGAAGAAACGATGCGTGTTCCTGGCGTCGTCGTAAGTACATACGTGTTAGAGCCGGAAAAAAAAAGATTCTCCATATATTATAACCCGGTATCTGAGGAATACACACGTGCTGTCAGATTGATGATTGAAAAGCTTTTCGCTCATCCGTAAATATTCTCACACGAGCATCTCTCGCCCCGTGGGATGGATGAAGGAATGATGATGTTACTTACCTTCATAGCTTGTGCGGAAGCTTCAAGCACCGAACATAAGGACTCTTCTATCGAGTTTTTAGATAAATTTGCTTCGAAGATGACCAATGTACCTACTTGTTATGGCGCTGGATAAGGGCATGCTAGCTAGTGTTTGGAGAAAAATATTAAAGAATGTTTTGGTAGATCTTTTTTTTAATAGCGCAAGTGACTGTGAATTTTATTATGAGGACTATTACATTAAAGAAACACTCATATAGGGTAAGTGAGCCCTATTTTGGCATGGTCCTTTTCTTGGCATGCCAACATGTCTTTTTATGTTTTTCAGGTCCAAATTGAGCTTGAAAAATTTTGAATATATTTTAATTGCTAAGAGAATAATTTGTTTCAAATCTGTGCATACCGAATTTTTTGATTCTTTGTACTTTAATAAAGAAGTAAATTTTTTTCGATCTGCATCCGAGGAAATTATGTTGGAAATCATCGTATGAAAATCAGATGAACTCACCTTTCAAGTGCAACTGTTAAATTCACATGCGATTTCAAACGCGGATATTCATTTTAAAAATTTGCAATAAATACTCATGCTTACAGTTAAACTCGAAAAAAAATCAAAAAATACTAGAAAGACCAAAGAGTGAATATTTATTGAGGTTTTAAATAAAAAATTAAAACTAATTTTGTTCCTTTTCTTGGCATGCAACTTCCAACCACCAGTGTTGGAAGCTGGAAAAAATACATGTTAATTGAAGAGGTATTTTTGGGTTGATGTTTTCCCCAAAACTTCATTTAAAACTACGCATAAATGTTTTCATACTAATTGGGTTGTATGATAAGACCGTTTCTATCAACTTAAGCTTTGAAATAAGTTGGAGAACATAAGTAATTCGACTAACTAAAAGTCATATCCAAGCATTGAAAATGCAAAAATCGCTATTTGGGAACCATGAATCGAAGGTACATTGGTATGCGTGCTAACAGCATTTGCATTGCAAACTGCCGAGCAAAAGCCACGTGGTCTCGTACAGAACACAGTGGTTTGAAATAAAAAAAAACTAAGTTAACTTAAGATGTTTTTCTTATCCAAAAATTGTTAGATCGATGGCAATTTATGACTTCAGTATATAAAATACACAATTATTTGAGTTTTGGAATCGTTTTCTATTGCTTGGGAACCATATACTCAGAGTTTTCTTTTGGATTTTTGTTCTTATTTTTTTCTTGGAAACAGAACCTGGAAGTTTAGGAAAATATCGATTTCTTTCCAATTATTCCTTCAAATATGTAAGTCGATTTAAAAAATGTTTACAGCAAGGTTTACATTATAACATCTTTTTGGCGTATCGATCCACTGCGCAACGCCCCGGGCATTCGAGATGGCTCTTGCCAGAAGCTCACAATCTCAGCTAACAAATTCAAAAGGGCAAAATTTTAAAATACCATTCAAGGAATTTTTCAATTTCTTTCTTTATGGAGCCAAACTCCACAATATGAAGACAGTTGTTTGGTAGTGGAAATAACCCTATGTGTCGCAATCGCATTGCGGAATTTCTGGACTTCCGACTTTTTGAAATGAAAGCTTATTTTGTGCTTTCCTTCCAACCAAGTTCATCAATGTTTTCAAAAGCGTTTTTGTTGTATGAGTGGCGCCCGGTGTTCCATCGTCGCATAGAACTTTACGCTCAGCTGACGTCATTCTGTCAGTGGCCTTATATTCAGAATAGCCAACGATTCTGTTAACTGTCAATTGAGCCTTGTTGGTAAAGATCTATTGCACTCTGCTGGTGGCCAAGAATCGGATCATAGAAACGGAAAACAATTGGTACGGCGGCCAAGTAATTGGAGCACCGCAGTGAGTACTTTGCATGCATTTTGCTCACATTATTGAAAGTTCCATAGAGAACACATATTTTTGTTGAACTCTAAGCAAGTTAGCAAGTAAATTCTTCAAAGGGTGTTCTATGGTACACTCAACAGGAAGGTTGGAATGTCGAAAAAAAGGGTAAACCATGCCTTAGGTGCCAAGGTCGGGTACATTTACCCTAACAATAAACAACAATATCAATACATTTTGAGCTCCTTCTCTTCCATTGTGAGTTTTGAAGACAAAAATGTTTTTTTAATATTCAGCTTAATTCTTAATTGTTAATTACTAATGTTATGAATTCCCCTTGGTACATATTTGTACCTGAAAATAATCAAATTTTCGAAGTTGATGGAAAGTATAAGAGAAACATGAGGTATCAAAGAAAGAACATAAACCTTAAATATCATGAATTTTTCTAAAAAGATACAACGGCTCATCGACGGGACTTGAGCCCGCAATCTCCGCTTTAGTACAACGGCGCGTTAGCCAATTCCACCACAGTGAACCCGAGCTCCGGCGATCAACTGCTAGACCTTTTTTTGTTTCGATTATAGTCGTTTTAACATCTTTATGTCATTCGCGACTTATATCAACGATGCAGTAGGCGGAAAAACTTATTCGGTACAAATGTGATTGTCACGGGAGTGTTATGACTTTGGGATTTGTAGAAAGAAACAATTTGGTGTTCTGAGCAATCCTACGGAAATAACAATTTTCGGGAAATAAACCTCGTTTATAGGAATACACCATCTACCACGTTTTATAACCTTTTTCCTACTAATATTTTTGTTCCGTTCTCGTTCTCTTCTATGTCCGCACCGGGTTGCCAGTCACCAGACGCAGTGACGTTTAGAGTCGCAGGGCTGAACGGTATACTTGCTGTCATGCTTGTCCAACACCTCGCAAACAGAACAGAGCAGAGAACGAATTACACTTTTATCATTTCGGTTTCCGAGTGCACTGCTCAGCCGATCAACGTTCACAAATCTTTTTGCCGAGTGCGCCCGATTGCGGTTTCTCTGACGGTCGGGTGGACGTCGCTCGCTCTAAAGAAAAGAGAAAGAGCTGGCTAGAAAATTGCGCTCTAGCGACGCTGCTGTGTCGCTCAGTGTATCAAGCCAGAAAGATTTCAATGCAGGAATGTTTTGCTCTAAAAAAGCCGCTATGCAGTGCGGAACAGTGCATCAATCGAAGAGGTCCAATGTAGGTTTATGTATAAAATATTTTTGTACGTAGCGGGCCAGGCACTTCCTGGCAAATTATTTGAAAAACATGGTGAAAACCGGGAAAATAATCTGAAATTTTCAATTCCAAAAACCGAGCAATATCCGGCCAAATCTGAGGAAATTCCAGACATTTATCTAGTGAAGAAAAACGACTTACATTTTTTTGTCGCAACACATCAGTAGTGTTACATTTATGCTTGAAGCATACGAAGGAAAGTTTTGGTTTGATTTTTGATGAAACAAACTTTCACAAATCCAATTTTCGACAAACAATTTTAAACTGAATTCGATTTTCTTGTTTCATTTTCCAAATAATGTGGATAAAACTGGGCAAAATCCAAGTAGTTTTTTCACAATATCCGGGCATCCGCAAATTGCTGTATACTTAGGTTTATGTACTTTAAATATCGTACGTGGGTAGCATTAATTTAAAAAGTAACATTTGCTAAAATTATCCTAAAATCTTTGTCTATGAAACAAACCGTGAAAATTACGCAGGGATCTGGGACAAATTTTAGTAATAAACCTGCAAAACTTTCACAAATCGTAAAATTTAGAATTTATCTTCCTTTACCGCTATGCTTTTGATATTTTTTGACCGAAGAAAGCTTTCGTAGCTAATCATTGGTCCTGGTGCAGAACATCAAACTAGAGGAACTCGCTCAGGAATGACCAGATAGGTGTTTTGGGCGAAGTTGTTAATTCGCATATTTTGATATAAAATTTAAAGTGGAGCGATTAAAAAATAGCGCGATAATAACAAAAACTTTTTGTAAAGTTTTTTTTTTAATTTAACCGTATCTCCTTGGGTTAAGATTGTAGAACTTTGACATGTTAAGCAAAGTTGTGTGTTTTATTGAGATAAATAAATTTGTAGAAAAAACTTATGCTCTAAAATGCTAAACAAGAAAGTTATGATTTATATCTTGCTATTGGTGGACCTCTAAACTTTATATTTCATATCAAAATATGCGCTTTATTATACAGAGTAATATTGTCGAAGACACCAGCATTCTATCTTAACTACCTTCGGCGTTATCAATTTAGTTCCGTTAGATTTATTTTCTGCATTGTAAATTCTGACGCACTTCGAAACATCGATTCAGACGCAACCGAAGAAGACAAACCGAGTTTTCTGTAAAGCTTCTCTTTCGCCCGAGTGCGAACGAATTTATCTGCACCGAGAACGCACTTCATCAGTTTGCTTGCTTCTCTTGCCCACACCTGGGTGGACGCTTGGTCGCTCTGGAGGTAACTGAGCATTTTTTAAAGATTCTCCGTTTGGGAAGAGCACAGCGAAAAAAATACACGCTCTTACTCTGAACGGGCAAATCTGAGGAGCGATGCCAAGCATGCTTGCTGTGGATGTAACAGTGATCGATGTTTACTCTGATTTGCCAATTAAGCCATATCACAAGCATCCACTGCTGGACCTTCTATCGAAACTCCATGGATATCCAGCATGTGATCTTTCCCACTATTGATCTTTCTTGTTTCTCTATCACCACCAGAGTTGGCAATATTTTTTTTCCTAAATTCAGGTAGCTTGAAAATAAAAACCAGAGAAAATCAGGCTAACATAAAATGATTGAGCTGAGTGGCTTTTTTCGTCACCGTTATAAAATGTTATGGAGCTGATATACAGTACCGTTCATAATTCTACGCATGATACGCATGAACAGTTTTATAAACTTGAAACAAAAATTCTAATTTCTACACTTAAAATAATTTTCACTTAAAATGTAAGTGTCCTCTTGAGTGAATTTTAGCTATTTGTGAGTTCATGTGAATTTTAAGTGACCGTCAAGTGATATTCACTTAAGTGACTGGTCAAGTAAATTTCAAGTGAGTGACAAAGTGAAATAAAAGTGAGCCCGAAGTTAGTATGAAAAGTATGCTGAGGTCGTTAAAACCCTTCGGTAATGGTGATTATAAGATAAAATTTCGAAATATCAATCAACTTTGTTCAACCAAAAAGATTATTTATTTATTTACGAATTCGAAAAATACATTATTTTTACTAATTTGTTGATGGGTTCAAATCAAAGTTTTAAGTTGAAAAATTCATCGGTTTTTTTTGGCGTTTTTCCAAAATATTGGTGAATGTTTCGAGGCTTTTTCTTTTTCATGATTTGTATTTACTTTTATTTGCACTGTACATGAAAACACACACAACCACTGGATAATTTTCTCGGGCTCTGGAATTTATAATTGTTTTAAAAATTATTTATAAATTACTCTTTTCCTGCACCCAAAAGAAACCGCACGTCGCGGCTACGTGAAAAACTACAGATTTCTTATCCAATTGATTTTCACGTAGTTTCGACCAATATAACAGGTGAACGCACCTCAATAAGAATCAGTACTTAATGAAATACAGCTACAATTTTCGTGAATTTCAAGTGAGTTCGATACGATGTGAAGATAAAGAAGACATAAAATAATTTGGGTTTAGAAATGAAATTGGGGTTTATTTAGTTAAGGATTTTTTCTCTGTTGATTTTAATAAAAGAAATAAAAGTTTTATTCACTCTAATTTATTTCACTATATTCTTCAAAACAAAACACAACCACTATCACTGCACTTCTTTCTACCGCACTTATTAGCTAATAAAAATAAATTCGATTTCCGCTAGCTTTTGCGGCCCAGTTTATTTTGGTTTCCAAAATCCTGAAGAAGAAAAAAAACTTGTCTCAATGGTAGTTTTATTTTGGCTTTTTCGGTCTTAAAAGTAGATCAAACAACGGTGGTTTTTGAAATACCCGACGTTTCGACCAGTTTTGTTGGTCTTTTTCAAGGGAATTTGCTGTCTTCCCTTGAAAAAGACCAACAAAACTGGTCGAAACGACGGGTATTTCAAAAACCACCGTTGTTTGATCTACTTGCAAGACTGAAAAAGCCAAAACAAAATTACCATATATCATTCCCGGTCGAAAACATAAACCTAATTTATCTCAATAATAACTAAAAAAAAAAATTGATAAATAACTCACCATTTACAATGCGTCCATAATACCCTCTGGCATTCGTTCCAGCACACACGAAGCTCTTCCGTCTCGATGTACCGGAACTTCTCTTATCTTTTATCTCTGCTCTTGAGAGATTTTATACGTTTCACTGTTATTATTTTACTTGCAATTTTAAAGCAACTTTTAAGCAAAATTTCAATGCTTTTGAAGTGCTTTGTTCTTTCAATATTTACAAGCAAACATGGAAACAAATAATTTTTAAATACTTTTCTAATGACTTATTTGATAAATTGTGTATTTTTGATATTGTTATTATTACTAGCTAAATTTGGGTTGGATGGACGAGTCCTTCGCACGGGTCTGCCCTGATACTAAATGATCATATGTAAGCAGGCAGTTGGTAGAAAATTTGTCGATTCCAATTAACTTTCCCATCCTAATAAAATACTGGCCAACCCTCGACTACACATCATTCACTGTGCGTTTTATGGTGATCGACGTGGCAGAAACACTATGGCCCTTATTCTGCGCCGCGCGTGACGTGATGATAGTTGAGTCACCCAAGTCACTCTATTCCAGTAGTCGGTTTAGGTGACGAGCGTCACTTCGGATGAACTTTGTGAGTTCTTACCCTTTTCTCGTAGTCACCGTGGGTGAGAATCGTCGCATTCAGGTGACGATTTAAGGTGAGAATTGTCGGTACCTTTTCAGGTGGTGACGAGATAGGAATTTAATCGAAAATGTATGTAAAGTGGAATGGTTAGGCTCTGAATATTAAGGGGGGGGTAGGGTCTAACACTTTCAAAAAATCGATTTTTTTATTTTTTTATTTTCTTATTGTAAAACATTTCAAGAATGTTGTGTCAAATTTTCAAGTCAATTGAAGCAAAACTGTAGAAGTTATAGGCCTTTATCTCCTCCTATCTAATACTGCAAGAAAGCAAGAGCAGAAACTTCAAACGCGTTTTTCTCGAAAGCACATTTTTAAAGCCCGTGGACATCGTCATTTGAAAACTACTTATCCGATTCTTTTCAAATTTGGAACATATTTTCTACATATAAAATACCAGACCCCAACGTTTTTCTTTTTTGATTTTTTTACTTTGGGGAGAATTTACAGGTGAAAAATGGCGGATTTTTTAAGTGAAAAATCGTAGTTTTTACTTCAAACAGCCACAAAAATTTCATAAAAATATTTTTAAGTTAAACAAAAACGTTGGGGTCTAGAAAAACATCTATTAAAAATATTTTGCACTGATTTTTTGATTTCAGATGATTCTGTGCTGAGATACAGTGTCCACCGCAAATCCTGTTTTCTAAAAGGCATCCTCGAAAATGCTCCGTCGCCGGCTCATTTTTCAATATTTTTCTACGAAAAAATTACTAAATGTTCTTTCAACAATTCTTTGTATAATGCAAAAAATTTGAATACATTTGTTTGAACGATAGCTCTAGAAAAAAATCGTGAAAATGGTGTTTTTTTATACCCGTTAGACCCTACCCCCCCCTTAAACTATACTAATGTATGATATTTTAAGAAACAATTAAACCGATTCACGTACTTTTTCTATATCAATTTAGAAAAAAAAATTCTTGATGATAAAGAATCAAAGGAGATTTCCTTTTTAATCTGATCGAGTTCTTAACAAAAATCCAAAATTGAACCTTAAAATGAAAAACTAAAGTTGAATAATAAAACAAGTGAGGAGTAAGTTTTTAGTTGAATAAGTTTATATTTTTCAAATGATCTTCTAAACTCTAAATTTAACAAACTACAATTTAATACGGCAAGCGCTGCTGCCATTCGAATATTAAAAAAAACGGTTAAATTAATAGGTCTCCCCAGCAGCGTGACGTTTTTCTTCAGGCTAGTCAGACACTAAATAACTTACTAAAAAAACAGGAGAAAACCACATTTAGATACTTAAAGAAGCTGCCTGCAAAACTCATATCTTACTTACTTGGATAAGCTAAATTAAATCCGTTTTAAGGGTTTTATGATGACTTGTTGGTGGACTCATCCGCCGGCTTGGGCATTTGATTTGCGGTTAGTTTTTCTGCTCCAATCAGTCAGCTTACCGGCTCATCTGCTGCAAATGTCGGCTCCAAATCCGGCCTGGACGACTTGCTAACCCCGTAAAATTAGATTGTGGTCTTTCCCGAACCGAAATTCGCAGTTGTTGATTTAAAAACTAATTTTGAAATTCGGAAACGCGAGCAAAACAAAACAAACCGAGCTAGTTTGACACATGAGCTCACTCAGTCACTCACCTACGAATGAACACTTTACCCACATCGACTACGGGAATAAGGTGACAAATCTCACGGTGACTCCGAGGTGAGGTGACAATCATCACGTCACGCGCGGCGCAGAATAAGGGCCTATGAGAATTAACCTTCGTTCATCATCTGGCTCAGGAAGTAAACTGGTTAAGCTGTCGGATGGGCAACGAGATGGTTGTAAGTTCTATTCTCATCGACGGCATTTTTTTATGTTCTCGTTTTTTAGATGAATTATTTATCCAATGTCCAAACGTTTTTGACATTTTTCACGCACATTTACTGGCGTCCCACTGACGTGTACGAATGAGAACGGGAGAATGAACCTTCAAAAATTTCAGTGCAAAAATTACGCAACCGACCAACGAACCCGTTCGTTTTAGAGGGTAATGTTCCCAAAATCAAAAGTGTTAGTGAAATGCCCTGAATTATAGCACGAATACTATTTTTATTTTATTTATTTACATAGTATACCGTCTCACGACATAACTTGACGAACATAGTGTGGAGGCGAAGGATGAACCACGAGCTCGCGCGACTCTACGGCGAACCCAGTATCCAGAAGGTGGTGAAAGCTGGCCGGATACGCTGGGCGGGACATGTGGCGAGAATGCCGGACGACTGTCCTGCAAAACAGGTGTTCGCTACGAATCCGGTAGGAACAAGACGAGCGGGGGCGCAACGAGCGAGGTGGTTAGACCAAGTGGAGCGTGATCTGGCGAACGTGGGGTGCCCGAGGAATTGGAGAACGGTTGCCATGAACCGAGTGAATTATAGGAATTATGTTCGCCAAGTTATGTCGTGAGACGGAATACTATGCAAATAAAAAAAAAATTATATCAATCACGAATACTGCCAGTGCCAGTGGAAAATAGGACTATTCTAGCATGAAAATCCCATAAAATGTTTCTCTTGGATTTTTTTTAGAATATATTGACAGTTCTACAAGAACACCACCTTAGCAGGAGGCCTCAGCTCTAACCTCAAACCATGGGAAAACAGAATGAAGTTTTGAGAAGGGCGCACGATAATGGCGATTTTTCGGTACAAATTCCGACAAAACTCGCCCTGTGGAAAAGCATACCCAAGTGGTTTTTTGGGTGTTCAGAGGTGCCAAGAGCATTAATATTCGGAAAAAGATTATAGGTACATTGTTATTGAGAAACCTGCGGAACTTTAAGTATCGATTGGACTTTCACACGAATAAGTCAGGTGTTAAAAGTTATCAAATAGATTAAAATAGAAAATTATGACTGAACTTACAGCAATGAGATCATAAGCAGGCTCATCTTTTTGGGTTTTTTCTGAGTAATGAAAAAAATTTGCCGACCTTCCAAAGTAGGCTTAAGCTTTTTAAAAAAAATTCTATAGGGCTGGAAATTAATCCGAAAAAACAATCGGCTAGGGAAGAAAAAAATTATTGATGAAAAACCAGTATTTTTTGCTTCTCCCGAGCATAATACATTAAAATCCTATTGACGTTTGAGACTCAAGAAACCCCTCCCCATGGTCATATTTTCCTGAAATTTGGCATGTGACCTTCTGGTAATAAAAAATAAAATGAATTGAAAATAAAAATGTAAAAAGTTTGAAAATTCATGTGTTTTGAAGGCAGAGAATTGAATCAATATTCAATTTTGGACAAGATCTGAGGACCCAAAACGCAAACCCGTCTGATAAAAAAATCCTCTCGTGTTACCTGATGCATTCCTCTCCAAGTACAGGATCTAAATTGAAGGTGATAAAATGCTTAAGAGAAACACAATTTTGGTTTCGTAATAAATAAGCATGTTATGGACTTATATTTCGATAATCACATAAACGATGTAAAATCAACTTACGCTCTCGTTCGAAACATGTGTGGCAAGGTTGACGAATCCATCATCCGTCTTACCTTCGCTCGGATCGAGCGCCCTATCAATCATCATTACATACATTATTCTTCTTATTCTCTTCACTCTAGGAACGTATCAGGTACCTACCAAACGGAATGTTGTAGTAAGTTCTTCGAGAGCAAAGCAAAACGATACACGACTCTTGGTATAGCAAGTCTTATTTGAGTTGAACCGGAAAATCTCCTTCAGCCAAGCGCATTATTGCTATTTGCATAAATACCTGCTGCTGTCTGTGTGTGTTCCGCGTGTTATTTGGTGTCAACTCTTTCAACTTCAAACACCTGGATCTAAGATTGGGTTTTGGGCGTTTGTACACATAAGGAGGACCACCCTCCGAATCTCTCGAGGGTATTTGAAGTTGAACCGTCAAATTCGATCCAAATCCCAGGTCGCATAAACAAATGTACACAAACACCCTCTACGACGGTATAAGTTGAATTTATTGCATTTCGTTTAGCAACACTTTGGTGTCACATAAGTATTTGAAGACCTGCGGGCTCCAAAGCGATACGCAGAATTGAGCTCTCTATCAATATGGGAACTATCGCAAGCCTTGTATGTTTTTTTTCGTTTCGAGGAACAAGAAGCCGTACATCGTCGTTGGTGCAACCGTTTCTTCGCTAAGACCATATATTGAAAATAAAGGCGGATTTTTATAAACACCACACGGCTCAATTGAGAGAGCAACGAAAAAAAAGGCGTTGTGGTTCTCCTTCGCGATTATCTAATGCGGCGGCTTTTCTGCACCTTCGAGGACAAAATGCCTTCAACTTCAGCGGCAGTCCGGGAATGAAACAGCCACGACACGAGCCATCTATAAAGACCGAAAGACCCAGTGCAATGTTTCATTCCTATTGGAGGATTAAAAGCGGCTTAAGATTGGACAGGTTCGCTTGTGGAGTGTTTATTGTAATGCGAGATTCGTTAATAGAGCTGTCAAATGGACTAGGAAAAAAAAACAGACCGCCTGTGAATGTTTTTTGTTTTGACCATATTTTGTCCACGAAGTGTCAATTATACAGGGCGTGCTATTTTCGACTTATCAGGGTTGTAGAGCAATTGACAGTTTATTTTGGAAATTCACTGTTATTTAATGATTTATCAACCTTGATATGGATGAACGAAACAAACAAAAAGTTTCCAAGCCCACAATTCAGTTGATTTTAACTGATCAGTTATCACTAAAATGAAGAAACTGTTTTTTTTTTTAATTTAAGGTTACGTGAATTGAATTTACGCTCCTTCAAGCAAAGGCGATGTAAGGTTGTAGCATCCCTAATTACCAATTAATCAAAATATAAACATAAGCATCTTATAGACAATGATCGTAACGGCACATACAGTAGCCACTCGTGACTAGATCGACAGCGCATTATTTTCATCTTCCTTATCTCCCCGCGCACGCAGTTGAGCAGAATCGAACGGCATCGATCAAAACATTATCAATTATCGATGCTGCTGAATGAACTCTTTTGTCACTCCAGTCGTTTCACTCCTCCAAAGGGATTTACTATAAACTCATTTTTGATGACCATACAATTTGTAAAACTGAAGAAGACTATATAAACTGAAGGAATCAATAAAACAATTAGTTCTGGTTTTAGAGCTCGACCCTGCTGGAATTCTCCAGTCAGAACCACCGACTACTCTAACGATACAAGAATATCTTTTCCTTGGCCCAACTGGTTCGCTTCCAGTTGGCTACCATATCACATCCTTATGTTGTGCGCGCCGTGCGATTCCCATTGATGGGACCGTTATCAGTCTAATATAAAATCTAGTGCGCGAAGATTAACAGACAATTTATATGGCGACCGTGACTATATTTGCAATCTTCGAGATTGAGAATCGCGAAAGTGTTATTGTGCGATAAATTAATGGACTGCTGGAAAATTAGTGAAAATACTGAACACATTTGTATGTTCGAAGAAAGTGTTATTGTGCGATAAATTAATGGACTGCTGGAAAATTAGTGAAAATACTGAACACATTTGTATGTTCGAATGAAAATGGAAGAAAAGTGTTGGGATGATTACAATCACCCACCATATATTCCGCAAGTGGAAAACATGAAGATTATTAGAAAAGTGCCACCGAAATTAACAAAAACGCAAAAACGTCGTTTTCATGAAGAAGAGCGAAAGAGATGGGATCGTATTCTATCAGAAGAGAGTAAAGCAAAGTGTTTAGTCAAATCCAAAGCTAATTAGTCTGCTAATTAAGTGTAAAAGTGTTCAAAATGGGTAATCAGAATACTACCCCCAAACCACCTCAAAGTCATGAAGACATTATTAAAATAATAAATTCTAATGTGCAACAAACGGCACATTTAGACAAAACTGCTAATGCAACAACGGTATTGGCATACGTTGTTATCGCGACAATTATAGTAGTTACAGCATACGCTGTTATACGTGCCATCATCAAATACGAACGGCTAAAAACAACAGAAGCTATTAAACAATCAATGTCAATGACGTCAGTCCTAACTGAAAAATAAATCAAGAGCATCGGCTAAAAAAAAAAAGTGCGCAAAGCGTGAGGTTTTCAACATGCCGGAAGAAATAGTTAAATTTCCCAAAATGTGAATAAAAATGAGACAATGTTGTTCATAGCAAGACTTATTCCTTTTTTTTTGTGTGTGTGCAATTGATTACATTAGTGTATTGGATAAGAGATTACAGTGGAACCAGCAAAGGAAGCAGTAGGATTCAGCCCAATTATTGGCTTGTCGAACGTCAGTAAGAAGCAGTTAACAACGGTAGCAGCTAAGTTGTTACCTTCCATCACTGGTCATGTGATACTTACTACGAAAAAGGGATTGATGACCCACCACGAGGCCATACAACAAGGAATCGGAGGACGATTAATCGGAGTAGCATACTAATCAGAAATATCCATATAAGGTAAAAAAAAATTATATATACATATATATATATATATGTATTTTCAAGAATATTAAGAAACTATGTTGTCTGCAAACAAGTAATAACCCATGTTGTGTAACCAAAACGAGAAGCTATATAATTTTAATGTGTATTATTGGATATGAATGACTATGAAACTTTGAAAAAACTTTATAACAACTTAAGAAAATCTATAAATAATAATATAAGTGAGGAAACTTTATTGAAAAAACAAGAACTTAATGACCAACTACATAAATCCTTAGAAGATTTCCTAGCTGAAAATAGTGAACAGCTAGCAGCACCAGAATTTAATAAAATTTGTAAACAAGCCAGACTCTGGCACTTTGAGATAAATGAAATTATAAAATTAAAACATAATCAAAATAAACATAGAAAAACAGGGATAAAGAGTCCAAAAGTTATAATCAGAACAACTTCAAGTAGTTCAAGCATAGTGCACAAATCTAGTAAACACAAAAATCATAAAACTTTACAAAAGACAATGCCGAAAGTGGACATAAAACTGGGGACAACCCTCGTACAGATGTACGATGGGACCCCTGATAACTTAAATTCATTTCTTGACGCGGTTGCTCTTTTTAACGACACCGTCTTGGAAGAATTTGATGCAGCAACCCCAGCTGAAAAAGCAACAGCAACAGAAATAACATTAAAATTTATTAAAACTAGGCTAACGGGAAATGCTCGCCAATCTATATCGGGAGCACAAACCCTGAATGAAATTTTGGATAAACTCAAGGAGCAATGTACCTCCAAAATAAATTCAGATAACATTAAAGCTAAGCTTGGAACTTTTAAGCAAAAAGGGTCTTTGGACGATTTTTGCGTTCAAGTAGAGAATTTAACTCTGCGCCTCGCAGCTGCATATATCAACGAAGACATCCCAGCCAATAAAGCAAAACAAATGGCTACGAGGCAAGGTGTTGAAACACTTATTAACGGTCTAAATAATAATGATACAAAAATTATACTTAGAGCCGGAAAGTTCGAAAATATAAACGACGCAACACAAAAGGTTCAGGAATGTGATCAAACTAAAACCACACAAGCTCAAGTTTTAGTAGCTAGAGGCAACCACCCACAGCGTAGCCGTGGCTGTGGACGTGGTAGATTCAACAGTGGGAGAGCATACAATAATTCTCACTACAGACGGTACAATGATTGGCGAAATAATCAACAATCACAAAACTCAAATTATCAACACCAACAACAATACAGATTTTATCATCAAAGAAGCCAAGGAAATCGAGGAAGGGGAAGGTATGGACCTTCTATGTATAATCCTCAACAACAACAAGCGACATATTTCGCACAATCACAACCTCAACCGGGGATGCAACAGCACATACAACCAGTACAACAATGTCAAAATGCTAATGTACAACAACAAAATATGAATTCACAACAGCCAATTAACCCTAATTTTTTAGAATCCCAATTTGGACCGCGTACACAATAAACGCGTCCATCTCTAACTATGTATGTTTAGATATAGACTTATCGGATTCAAAATGTACTTTTATAGTAGATACTGGATCTGATATTTCTATTGTAAAGGCAAATAAAGTTAAAGCGACGCAAATTTATTATCCAGACGAAAAATGTATTATATCTGGAATTGGTCAAGATGGCATTAATTCCTTAGGTAGTACATTCACACAAATAAAATTTGAAACCACTCAAATCGAACATAAATTTCACATAGTCAATAATGAGTTCCCAATACCGACAGATGGAATCATAGGTAGGGACTTCTTAACAAAATATAAATGCAACATAAATTATGAACCATGGATACTTTCGTTTACAATAAATCAAAACGAAATATCAATACCCATAGAGGATAATTTCAGAAACTCAATATTCCTACCTCCAAGACATGAAGTAGTTCGATACATACCAATGCAAGATTTGAAAGAAGATATGGTTGTTTGTTCTCAGGAAATTCAATCTGGAGTTTTTTGTGGAAATACCATCATATCTTCTAAACAACCAATATTTAAATTTATTAACACCACTAAACAGTCAGTGTTATTAACATATTCAAACTTTAGGCCCAAAATGGAACCATTAAAATTTTTTGATATGGTCTCATCTAATGGTTATTCTGAAAGTAAAGCAAAAAGAAATAAAGAGATACTAAATCAGATTAATATTCAACAAATGACTCCCTCTGCTAAGAGGGGCTTGGAAAAATTAATTACTAAATACGAAGATATTTTTAGCTTGGATGATGATATTTTAACAATTAATAATTTTTACACACAGAACATTAGTTTAACTGACAATGTTCCTGTGTATATTCCAAATTACAAAACAATTCACGCCCAGAGCGAAGAAATTGAAAGACAAATTCAGAAGATGTTAAATGAAGAGATAATTGAACCTTCAATTTCATCTTATAATTCACCGATTCTTCTAGTTCCAAAAAAATCGGAGAATCAAGATAAAAAGTGGCGACTAGTTGTAGATTTTCGCCAACTTAATAAGAAGATTATGCCTGATAAATTTCCTTTACCAAGAATTGAAAGTATATTAGACCAACTTGGTAGAGCGAAATACTTCAGCACATTAGATTTGATGTCAGGTTTTCATCAAATACCATTAGATGAAAATTCTAGAAAATACACAGCTTTTTCAACCAACACGGGTCACTATCAATTCAAAAGATTACCGTTTGGATTAAATATCAGTCCAAATAGTTTTCAGAGAATGATGGCGATTTCGATGGCTGGTTTAACACCAGAACGTGCATTTATTTATATAGATGATATTGTAGTCATCGGATGTTCTTTGAAGCATCACTTGGAAAACTTGGAAACTGTTTTCGAACGTTTAAGACATTATAATCTTAAACTAAATTTATCAAAATGTAAATTTCTTAGGACTGAGGTAACTTATCTCGGTCATAAAATAACTGACAAAGGAATAAAACTCAGACGACGTACGAAGATTTGTAGCTTTCTGCAATTATTATCGTAGGTTTGTCGAAAATTTTGCTAAGATAGCTTATCCATTAAACCAATTAATGAAGAAACACGTAATTTTTAAATGGACAGAAGAATGCCAGTACGCATTTGATTTTTTAAGACATCAGTTGATGTCACCAATATTACTTCAATACCCAGACTTTACAAAGCAGTTTATACTGACGACAGACGCTTCCGATATTGGATGTGGAGCAGTTTTGTCGCAGGTTACAAATAGTGGAGACCAACCGGTAGCATTTGCGAGTAAAACTTTTACTCCAGCTGAAAAAAATAAACCAACTATACTAAAAGAACTAACAGCCATACATTGGGCGATCAATTATTTTGAATCGTATTTGTATGGTAGACGTTTTACTATAAGAACAGATCACAGACCATTAGTCTATCTGTTTAATATAAAAAATCCAACATCAAAACTGACAAGAATGCGTGTCGATCTTGAAGGTTTTGATTTCGATATTGTCTATATTAAAGGTAAGGATAATGTGGCTGCAGACGCATTATCGCGTATCGTTACTACATCTGAAGAATTGAAAAAATGTAGTATATTATTTGTAAATACTAGGTCTATGACTAGAAAAATAAAGCAAGCAACAGAAAAGAAAAAAGAAAATAAAATTGAAAAAAGAGAGATTGATCACCTCTCAGTATACGAAACAGAGAGTCCTACGGAAACAAGAAAAATGATAAAACTGTCGACAGCCGTAGTAGACAACAAGTTCAAATTCATGATGATGAAGTGCATCAAGATGTTAGAAATGGAAGTCATGCTTTAGAGAATGCTCTTCCAGAAATTGAAAAATACGCAAAAATTAATAATACAAAGAAACTAGCGCTGTCTGCAGACGATTTAATATTTAAAATGGTACCAATGAACTATTTTAAAATAATTGCAAACAAATTACTCAATTTTTTGCAAATTATTATATATAAGGAACCCAAATTTATAGATAACATAAATGAAATACAGATGATTTTACACAATCATCATAATACCCCAACAGGAGGACATGTAGGACAACATCGTTTGTACTTACGTGTTCGGGAAAAATATAAATGGCGTGATATGAAAGGATCTATTGCCCAATTCGTCAAGGCCTGCGAATTGTGCAGAAGAAACAAAATTATCAAACACACAAAAGAACCAATAATGATAACTACAACCCCATCAAAACCTTTCGAAGTTATTTCCATAGACACTGTAGGACCATTACCTATTACTATTAACAACAATCGTTACTGCATTACAGTTCAGTGCGATTTAACAAAATACATAGTAATTATACCAACATCAAACAAAGAAGCTAAAACTATTGCGAAAGCTTTAGTTGAAAACTTTATTCTTATTTATGGAAACTTCCTAGAAATGCGATCTGATCAAGGAACCGCATATAAAAATGAAGTACTTGACCAGATATGTAATCTACTACAGATCAGACAAAATTTCTCAACACCTTATCATCCTGAAACAATTGGATCATTAGAGAGAAATCACAGGTGTCTAAATAAATACCTGCGATCATTCACTAACGAGCACCAATCAGATTGGGATGATTGGATTAAATACTATGAATTCACATACAATACAACCCCGCATACAGATCATAATTTTACACCTTTTGAACTCGTATTCGGAAGAAAAGCAAATTTACCACAAGACAGCATTGAATTAAAAAATGAACCAATATACAATTTTGACACCTTCAAGAATGAACTACAGTACAAATTACAGAAATCTCATGAAATAGCCAAATTTAAATTAATAGAGCACAAACGTCAAAGGCAAGATCAACTCAATTCTAAAGGTATAAACAGTATAAGTATCAAAATTAATGATATAGTCTATTTAAAAAATGAAAATAGAAGGAAGTTGGATTCATACTATGTTGGACCATATAAAATAATATCTGTAAACGAACCAAATTGTGAAATCGAACACTTACAAACAGGAAAATCAGTTGTAATACACAAGAATAGGATTATCAAAGGCTAAACGCAGAAAAAAAAATAATCTTAAGTAGAGTTCCACCGAGCCTAACCTCTCACAAAAAATAATAAACTCAAAAAATAAGTAAAACGAAGAGGTAGGTGAAAGTTCCCAGCTAATGCTGAGGAGTGCGAAATTCGGTTAGAACTACCAATAAATAAGTAAAATAAATAATAAACACAAAATCCCAAATAAACGTACAATGTAAGGGACAACTGGAGAGAGACAATAATTTTGAATAACTTCATTTCATTACATTATTCTCCAAAAGGGGGAAGGTGTAGCATCCCTAATTACCAATTAATCAAAATATAAACATAAGCATCTTATAGCCAATGATCGTAACGGCACATACAGTAGCCACTCGTGACTAGATCGACAGCGCATTATTTTCATCTTCCTTATCTCCCCGCGCACGCAGTTGAGCAGAATCGAACGGCATCGATCAAAACAAATTATCGATGCTGCTGAATGAACTCTTTTGTCACTCCAGTCGTTTCACTCCTCCAAAGGGATTTACTATAAACTCATTTTTGATGACCATACAATTTGTAAAACTGAAGAAGACTATATAAACTGAAGGAATCAATAAAACAATTAGTTCTGGTTTTAGAGCTCGACCCTGCTGGAATTCTCCAGTCAGAACCACCGACTACTCTAACGATACAAGAATATCTTTTCCTTGGCCCAACTGGTTCGCTTCCAGTTGGCTACCATATCACATCCTTATGTTGTGCGCGCCTCGCGATTCCCATTGATGGGACCGTTATCAGTCTAATATAAAATCTAGTGCGCGAAGATTAACAGACAATTTATAAGGTGTTAAGTGACTGGCACTTGAAATTTCTCTGAATGTCAACTTACTTCACCGATCACTTCATTTTCATTACATGCTCACTTAAAATTCACTTGACCCGTAACTTTATTGGCAATTTCACTTGACTGGTCTCCTAAAATTTAAATAAATGCATAGTTGACAAATGTCAGCTATGTAGTGAAAGATTGTTATCAATTCTACTATTTTTTTCCGCATGAATTTCACGTCTAAGTCACGTCAAGTCTTAGGGAATGGCTTCTGAAATCAATTGAGCTATTTTCTCTAACGTTTGGTTTTAAATTCTTATAAGAAAAAGAGCTGGCATCAATCAGTTTGTTGAACTTTGTTTGAGTTGTGAAAATCGGTGTCGTGATTTTACGAATCTCAATTCTGAGATTCACCTAAACACGTCTGTCGCTCGCAAGAATAGATCAATGACTGACTTTGTTTTGTTTGTTTTTCGAGTGCTGCCAAAATAGCAAATGTTGTCATATAAATTTATTTTATTTTATTCATCTACAGTGTTGCCGAATACAACTATTATTTTATTTATTCCTAATTAAATTTGATTTATTTTCTGTATATTCTTCAGTGATTATTTTCTTGTTTCTATGATGAATTATCCAATAGGAAGAAAATCCCATAAAATGTTTTTCTTGTATCGCTTGAATGTAGTGGTCATCATTTTGGTTGGGAGCCGAGTCATTATGCCAGTTACGGTTTTTCAAACATACCGTCTTCGGCACAGTGCACATTTCACCGCATTATCGGCACAGAGATATGCTAAATAGGCATTGGATTTTTGCAACCTCTTCTTTGGGTGTAGCAACAGCTTTCTAAAACTGTGCTTTCCTTGTTTTTCATTCTCTGTTTACCAGAGCCGGAATAATTCGATAGTATTCTAAGAAACAGCCTGCCCAACCAGAAGGCTTATTCAAAACAAACAATCAGCAGCAGCAGCCTTAAATATCTGTGCTTCTAACGGCAATTCCGTCTTATTTCCACCGGAAGGCCAAAACAAAACAATCAGCAGCAGCAGTCTTAAATATCTGCGCTTTTTAACGCCAATTCCGTCTTATTTCCACCGGAAAGGCAAATCAAAACAATCAGCAGCAGCAGCCTTAAATATCTGCGCTTTTAACGGCAATTCCGTCTTTTTTCCACCGGAAGGCCAAATCAAAACATTCAAACAAACACGTGAAATGCCATCGGGTCATCGCCTACTCCTCCATAATAATCAATAAAGAACCAAGGAATATTTAAATAAGGTAGTGCCGAGAGCCATATTGAATTTTTTTTTGTGACGTCACAAAAACGATTGTATCGAAATTTTTTATGAGAATGGTATGAATTTCAAAGAAAAAATGTTTTAGAACGAAAATGAAATCCAACTTCATTTTGATTAGGTTGTAAGGCCTCTATTTCACTATGTTATGAAGTTTTTTGGTCCTTTGAAGATTGAATTATGATTTTTTTCTTATTTTATTAGTGAATGCAATGTCGCCTTGACGCTAAAACGTGCAAAAATGAAGGAAAAATCAGCTTTAAAAAGGTCTAGCTGGTAGATATTGAGTGTTCAGCTGGTTGTCATGATTTTAATCCAATTGGTTTACCATATACAATTCTTATTAGGAACAAATAACATCAATAAATGATCGTTAACTCAGTTTCAAAAATGCCAATAAAAGATTGTGGTTTTGTAGAAAAATTTGTGTTTTGATCACAGGAGTTTAAACTGCACTGACTTGAACATTTTCATATAAAACTTTGAAATAATTTTAAAGTTTTACAAATTTCAGTGGGTTAAATCCACCATTTTTTCTAGCTTCGATGGTCTATTTTATAGAAATTTTTTTCGAAAATGCAACTTTTTTCGTACCGATCTTGAAGAGCAAGAATCCTTCTACAATAACATGTTTTCAAAGTGGAAAATTTCTAGCACATTCTTCGAATTATCAACGAAAAAGATAAATTTCCTAGTAAATGTCGTGATTTTACGAATCTCAATTCAGAGATTCACCTAAACACGTCTGTCGCTCGCAAGAATAGATCAATGACTTACTTTGTTTTGTTTGTTTGTCAAGTGCTGCCAAAATAGCAAATGTTGTCATAGAAATTTATTTTATTTTATTCACCTACGGTGTTGCCGAATACAACTATTATTTATTTATTCCTAATTAAATTTGATTTATTTTCTGTATATTCTTCATCTCATCCCTACAATCGGGTACGTTTTTTCGTAAATCCATGGTTTACGGAACCTTATCAACATATTGATGTTCAAATTTTTATGCCCGTGTAGATCTAAAGAAAAGGGTAAGTCAAAGCAAAAAATTACTTTCTGAAAGTTTCAGGTCATTTGGCAGATGCACAAGCTGGCGCGAAGGATTTGAAATTTGTTTGGAGATTTTCGGCAAAATGTATGAAAAATCGACATACTTTCACTCTTGGTGTTCTAAAATATGTTACCAGTATGCTAGAAAGCATGCGGAATTTCAGAAATTATAGTTCAAACAATGACAAACAAGTTTGTAGAAGATTGTGATGCGATACGAGTTGACTGTGATGAGTTTTCCGCAAATGAGTGTGTGATTTTTTTTCGCATTTCTTTGATATATCCTGAACGGAGTATGGGCTGATAATCGCACTAACTTGATCGCATCGTCACACACTGAGAATAACAAATAGAAAGTTTGTGACCTTTCTTTCAACTTTATGCAGATATTTGTCTAGGACACAAACTTTGAATCTGTTATTCTCATTGTGTGGCGATGCGATCAAGTTAGTGCGATTATCAGCCCATACTCCGTTCAGGATATATCAAAGAAATGCGAAAAAAAATCACACACTCATTTGCGGAAAACTCATCACAGTCAACTCGTATCGCATCACAATCTTCTACAAACTTGTTTGTCATTGTTTGAACTATAATTTCTGAAATTCCGCATGCTTTCTAGCATACTGGTAACATATTTTAGAACACCAAGAGTGAAAGTATGTCGATTTTTCATACATTTTGCCGAAAATCTCCAAACAAATTTCAAATCCTTCGCGCCAGCTTGTGCATCTGCCAAATGACCTGAAACTTTCAGAAAGTCATTTTTTCACCTAAATGCACAAATTTTGGGGGTGCCGCGTGGAATATAACGATTTTTTTTGTTGTGGGCCAGTCTAATATTTACCCCTTAGGTCGAAAAGTGGTATCCTGTATGGTTTAAAATTTCAAGCTCTGAATATTTGTTCGCTGCCAATTGAAATTTGGGTTCGTGACCATGAAAAAGACAAAGGGCAGAAACCGTGTCTTTCAGTTTTAAATTTAAACAAGATCCTGTTAACAAAATTTATTCAATTAATTAAGAAACGAAGACAAACTTATTATAAAAGATTTCTATAAATTAAATTGTTTGGCTATGACATGCACACTAAAGCCGAATATGATCTCATGGATCTATACAGCAATATCGAGACCCAGATTATCCTATGCAGCTCTTGTCTGGTGGCCCAAAACATTACAGGAAACAACACGGAAGAAACTATGTAAATAACAAAGAGTAGCATGCCTCTCAATAACTGGAGCATCAAAGTCAACTCCATCGTTTGCGCTGGACGCAATCTTAAATCTCTTGCCTCTACCTGAGTACGTGCAGTTGGAGGCGGAAAAAGCAGCTTTAAAATTGAAACGAACTGATTTATTACAAAATTGGGAGCTTAAAGGGCACCTAAAAATTCTAAACAGGTTCAACAAGAATGCATTGGTTACATCCGTTCAAGATTGGATGATTACTAAACCAAATTTATATACGAGTTTCAAAGTTATTACTACGGATCGATCCATATGGGCAGAGGGTGGCCCTACAACTAGGATAGGATCGATAAATTTCTTCACTGATGGCTCAAAAATGAATAATAATGCTGATGCCGCAATATGTGGTCCAGGGGTAAACATCTCGATTCCAATGGGAGGCTGGCCCACAGTTTTTCAAACAGAAGTCTATGCGATATATTGTTGTGTGGAAATATGTTTAAAAAGAATGTATAGACACGCCAATATCTGCATATTTTCAGACAGTCAAGCAGCAATACGTGCTCTGAAAGCCCCAATGTGCAATTCAAAGCTGGTGTGGGATTGTATTAATGCTTTGAATCAATTATCAATCCAAAATCAAGTGAACCTATACTGGGTTCCAGGCCACTGTGGTATAGAAGGCAATGAGAAAGCAGATGAACTCGCTAGGAAAGGATCTGAATGGCGCATGATTGGCCCTGAACCTTTTTGTGGAGTATCTACTTGTGCTCTTACAAGTGAATTAAAAAAATGGGAGAACTCAAAGATCAATTTCAAATGGCTTGTAGCCATCGGGTCTAGACAATCTAAAAAAATCATAAAGCCCGATTCTAAGAAAACTTGTGAACTTCTAAGTCTATCAAAAAGGGATCTTAAAACAATTACAGACCTTTTTACAGGGCACTGTCCATGCAACTACCACTTACATAAAATAGGCAAACTCAGTAATGAGATGAGCCGGTTTTGTCAAACTGAAGTAGAAACTGCAGAGCACTTAATGTGTGACTGTGGATATCTTATGACACATCGACTGAAAGTTCTTGGTAAGCGAATCTTAACGCCCGATTATATTTGGAAGATGAAAGCCAGTAAGGTGGTGGGATTCATAAGAAATACCATCCCAAACTGGAATAATGTCTCGATTTCGACTACAACTGCCATCTCTATCAATGATGACAGTATTGCGTGATCAGACAAATAATAAATTGGGTTATTCCACAATAAATCACAAAAAGTTGGTCGCAGTGGATCTTCTCATACAAAAAAAAAAAAAAAAATGACATGCTCATGATATGACAACTTATTTGAAAATTATGAAAATCAAAAAGATAAATTTTTAAGAAACAAAATTTGATTGATGGAATTTGATTGATAACTCATGAAACCAGCACTTTGGTGCCCAGTTTTATTTGGAAGATTTTGGCTTACTGCACTCGAAACTTTACACTTATTTTGCCTATTGCCTTAAGTTATGATGATATAGAGTTTAAAATTTTAAAAATGAAACAGTGTTGAGTTATATTATAAGAAACTTGTGAACTAACAAATCTCCACGATAGAAAGAAAAAAGTGATTCTGAATTTTGTTTATTTAGGGAAAATATTTTTGATCATGATGACGATGAATGATTTAAAGAAACTAAATTTTACAGTTTGTAAAAATTGGAATGATATCATAACGAAAGATTAATTTATTTAGTTAATTAAACCTTTTTGTATTAAAGTCTCTATAATTCAACAACAAACAACAAACCTTTTTGTTAAAGCCTGCAAAATGTTTTAATTTTTGCTTAAAATATCAATAATTCAATTTTGGTGGAATCTTCTCAAAAAAATGGTTGAAATTTCCGTATCTAACAGAATAACAATCCAACTGCCATCGTGATCGATAGTCGTATAGAATATTGAATAACCTAATATTCGAATAATCCTGAAAAAAATAATTTAGTTTTCTTATAGTAATTTTTTTTTAATCTTCCGGAATATAATGTTTAAAATTTCTAATATGTGCTACACGTACGTATTAAAGGCACAGTTGTGAAACCTGGAGCGTTAATATTTTCCTATCGCATTCAATGTTCAACCATTTTTCAGCTCAATTGAATGTGTTCTATTACCCAACTTACTCTATAACTGCCGGGGTAAAAGCTATGTAAACCCAAAGTTGAATCAAAGAAAAAAGCGAAAACAAAACCTATCGGCTTCAACCAGAAGAGGCTCCCGGAATGTGTCCCCGGAGTAAGTCGATATACTGACACATAAACCACCACCGTCTTATGTGTGGTGGGTAGGACATAGACTTTTTGCCCAGCATTCCTTCACATCCACGTTGGAGGCTAGAAAGTTGAAAGCTCTTCTAATGTTTCCCGGAATCGGAGATCGTTGCCTTGGAGAAGCGAAAAGGAGGACAGCCATTTTATAACAAACTCCATACCCAGCACTACCTTTTTTCTTCCGATTTTTCCAGAGCCCCTCGGAAACAGGATATGTGCCACGTATGCGTGCCAGTCCGTACATACAACATCGGATATCAAAACGGAACGATGGCAGCCAATGATTTAGGCAAGAAGAAAAAGCGGAAAGTGGAAAGTGCCATAAGAAAATAGGTCCTATTTTCTCGCTTTTCCGTTTTTTTTTCTCATCCCCTGCAATAATGTGGAAGGACGACGACGGCTTGTCTTGTTCGTGCTCATTTTTTACATGCATAAATCTATATTCATTGCTTGCTAGGCGAGTGCTGTCTTGTAGCTGTGTATTGAACAGCTTTAATGTGGAATTTTGAAAATTTACCCAGTTCTTCAAGTATACTCAATTCCTTCTTAAACTCGTTTCACAAAAATCTGTAGAATTTTAAGAATAAATAAAAAATTAAGGTTTAAAATCAATGATCAATTTTCTCGAATACTGCGAGTAATTTGGACTTATGAGAAAAATGTAACAAGAGTTTTTATTTGTTTTTTTTTGTCAAAGTCCTGTTAAATACGGAGTTTTAAACCGAAAAGATTCTAGTAAAGTTTTAAGGATAAACCACCCATCCCTCCACGTGGTTCCAAGAAAAGCGAGGTATTGTATTTTACTCTTCTACTGTCTACACTCAACCATTTAAATTCTCAATCGAATATTGATGTTAGAATAGGTTCATTCAAAAATAACAATCTTGATGCCAGAATCTCAAAAGCTTATCTCAAGTTCAGAAATCTACAACAGTTTTTTTTAAATTATCTCTCTTGTTGTTTGAAGCTCAAATCTGATTATTATATTTATTTCGATTTAACCTATTTCGAAGGTCCTGGTTCCACGTTATAAAATCAAAATGTTATTTTCATACTTCAGATTTTGCATTCAGTTTATGATTTTTGATTTCAAGTTTTTTTTTTTTTTTTTTTTTGTGATGGTCCCACAGGCCCATTGGGGACCTTCCTCCACCCCATACGCATCTTTAGGAGTGGGAGGGACAGTTTATCCTTTGGATAATATGTATTGTTTACCTGTTACCTGTTATCAATTCAATTTCCATTTATATCAGTGTTAGAAATTAGAAACAAAAAGCTGTTATGAAATTCAGGTTTAATTTGGTTTTGCATTTCAAACAAAACTGAATCCATGATTTTCAATAGAAGTTTTTGGTTCATACTTAAGGTTGCCAGATTGCCCAGTTTTATCCGGGTTTGCCCGGATATTTAATACTAATACGGCCGCCGCCCGTGGCGTAGAGGACAGTCTCAAGTCTTCTAAGCCAGTGGGTGTGAGATTGAATCCCGGTCATGGCATACATAGTACGCTTTCGGTGGGTTGGTGGTTTTAGCATTTGTAAGATGCTAGCCATCATATCCTCGAAAGATGTACGCTTAAAGTCTGCTTCATTTAATATTGGAACAAATTCTTTTGCTCATTGTGGCGCTCCTAGTGGACGGATTTGGAAACTTTTTTCACCCACGTGTCGGGAAATACATTACTTTTTACTATGTATTTATGTCATAACACCATCTTTCAGACCGCGATTTGGCCAATAAGTTCCAGGCCGCTCACAGTACGGTGCGACGAATTCGTCTCCGGGAAGGAATAAGGTCATTCCGAGCCAGCAAACAGCCAAATCGGACGCTGAAGCAGAACAATGTGGCCAGAATCCGTGCTCGAAAGCTGTACGACCAAGTGCTGACCAAGTTCGACGGATGTATTCTGATGGACGATGAGACCTACGTGAAGGCGGACTTTGGGCAAATCCCAGGTCAAAAATTTTATTTGGCGACGGCTCGGGGGAAGTACCTGCAAAATTTAAGTTCGTGTTTGCGAATAAATTCGCCCGCAAGTACATGATTTGGCAGGGGATATGCAGTTGTGGACAGAAAACCAAAGTCTTTCTCACTGACAAGACAATGACATCAGAAGTCTACAAAAAAGAGTGCCTACAGAAACGGATTCTGCCGTTTATTCGTGCCCACGACCGTCCAGTAATGTTTTGGCCGGACCTCGCAAGCTGCCATTACAGCAAAACGGTTATGGAATGGTACGCAACGAACGGGGTCAGCGTAATACCGAAGGACCTCAACCCCCCAAACTGCCCCCAGTTCCGGCCGATAAAGAAATACTGGGCAATCACGAAGCGGAGGCTTAAGGCAAAGGGAAAACTTGTTAGCAACATGACTCAAATAAAGAACTGGTGGAATCAAATCGCCAAAACGGTGGACGAAAAGGGTGTGCGCCGCCTAATGTGCCGTATTACGGAAAAAGTACGAGAATTTCTTCGAAACTGCAATGAATAATTTTTTTAATTTTTTTTTATGAAAGAGTAAAGAAAATGCTACATTTGTATGAAAAACAAATTATGAATTCGTTAATAAATGACTGAACTACACGCAATTGTTTGTGTTCCAATATTAAATGAAGCAGACTTTAGAGTTAAGAAAAAAGGAATCTCTTCGAGGAAACATCATGTTTCATTGAGATCCTGTATGTGTTTGTGTTCGTTTATCAAAAAAAAAAAAAATTTGAGAACAGTCCGGCCCGGCCCGGTTGCCCGGATTTCATTTAAAAAATGCCCGGATTTTGCCCGGATCTGTTCACTTTATTTGGCAAATTAAACAATAAAAAAACAACAAACACCTTCAAAACGATTTTTTTTTAGCAAGTTTTATAAAAATAATCATGAAAGGTTTTTTGGAAGCATAAAAAACGGTTCAAAATCTATCGATTTTTTTTCTTGATTTTTGTTGAGGAATTTCTGAGTTTAGTAAAATTTGCCCGGATATTGCCCGGATTTATGGTCGTCAATTTAAAATCGAATGCCCGGATTTTGCCAGGTTTTTAATATAAAAATTTCCCGGTTTGTCCGGCCCAGATACGTGCTGAAAAAGTTCTGGCAACCTTATTCATACTGAGATCCGATGTTCTTCAATTCATTCTTATACTATTTAAACAATTAAAACTAATGAAGAACCATCTCGGTTTTTGGCATAAATCCCATAGCAATGGGGCATAAAAGTTTCATCGACAAAATTTTTGTTAAGTCTATGAAGTAGAGGGACAAAATTTTAAAGCATTTGCTACTAGGCATGAAAAATCACGATGAGACATTCTTCAAGATGATTTTTATTTTTTGAAGAATTCATAACGCTGATTTATACATATTGTTGTTATTATAATTTCAAAATTTCAACTGCAAATATAAAGAAGACTTTGAGTTTATTCAGCGAGTTTTGTCCTTGAATTTTATTTCTGATAAAATCATCCGCAGTATTTCAATTTTGGAATTGATTTTTATTGAAAAATATTTACTAATAAAGAAACATGTAATCTGCATAGCTATATTTTTTGAAGTGTATTGTTTAACATTATATTTTTTTAAAGTTTTTTTTTAAGTTTAATTTAAAATTCAAATCTAGAATTTGGATTGTCTTTGCCAGATTTAAACCGCAGAATTTAAATCTCTTACTTTGACTTTTTTAAATTTGATTTTTTCTCATCGATGATTTAGTTTTATCTTTGATTTGCACAGGACCAAAGAAACATTTAAAGTTTTAAGCATTCTACTAGATAAAGTTTTGGTTTCATAAAGGGCTTGTGGAGTTTTACAAAATTATCAGTGTTACTTGGAGAGTTTTTTGGATTTGACTTTTCATTTACTATTTATGACTAACGATTTAAAAGAAGTTAAAAAATTGATAATTGAATAGAACAAAATAGAATACAAAAAAGTTTTCATTCATTGTTTGAATAAAAATATTATAGAGGAAAATCAGACACTGAAACCGGTCCCTCCCCTCCTCCAATAAGGAGCTTCTTCCTATTTTGTTCTGTTTGATTTTGTATTTCTTAATCCTTCGTATTGTTTTACCTACATTGTATTCTTTTTTAGTTTAGCCCGCCTTGTTGTTTCTTATTTTGTTTTGTCTTGTTCCATGATGTGTGGTGTAATTTTGTCTAGCAGTTTAGCTTTTGTTTTTCCTTTTCTCATTTCTAACCTTTTTTTGTACCATGTTCTTTTAATAGCAATAATAAGGCTTCTACTATGTCTACTATGTAACATTCTTGTGCCTTTTTTCGTTTTTTTTATTTTTTATATTTTATTTTTTCATGTTTCATTTGGTTTCATTTAGCGTAATGTTGTTTATGCTTTCTCATTTTTCTTAAAAATCGAGTTTCCTTGTTTCATTTTAATTTTAAATTAAATATGTTTCTTTTGTTAAATTTTATCTTCTTCTGTTATTTTTCTAGTTTTGTTTTTGCTTTTTTCATCCTGATTTTTATTCATTACTGACTGTCCCGGTGTGTTTTGCTACACCTTCTCAAAATCAATAAATTGTGAGAGATTCTTTTTATTATAAATCAATTTTCAAAATCTTTGCAACGAGAGCAAATTATTATTTAAATACAAAAAAAATTAGAAATATGATTTTCTTTAACTTGATCAGAAATTGTTTTGCAATAATGGTTTTAAGTTTCATTTAAAGAACTAGTTTTTATTTTCCATTCTCCCCTGCAAAGTGGAGAGGGTCCACGAACTGCCATAAAATATTTTTCTTTACCAAATAACACCACATTTTACATATGACTCCATTTGCTCGATAAGACCCTAAGACAACGGCTTAAGGAAGCTTTTTTCATTATTTCAATAGAATTGCCTTCCACGTTATTTTAAAACTGATGTTTAGTAATGGAACTGTATTTCTAATACTGTTTTATAAAACTATGAAGGAAATAGATCAATCCATTATGTACTTTTTAGTCAATTTATGATTTGTTTTCCTCATTCAAGTTCCTTCATTGTCGTACCAGGTTCCTAATTCCGTCGTACAAGGAGACCGAAATTGTCTCAATTTATTCCACCCTCTTCAGAAATACATTTAAAATTTTGCGGTTGCGGTTCAAGCAATTGGCATTAGCTTACATCGAACGGATCAACCGCACAGGATAACAGCTGAAGTTCATTCAAGTAACCAGACGCAATAAGCCATGAAACTTTTTTTTTTTTTTTTAGTTGATCACCCAGGTGGTAAATCCTTTTTACGGATTGCATTCCAAGGCACGGCGAGCGACCGAGTCCCCCCAGTTTGCTACTCTGGGTCCATGGGTGCAATTGGACGACTCATAAGCCATGAAACTAGGATAGCTTTATTGTAAACAGGTCTACCATTGCTTGGCTAATGCATCTGCAGGCAGAAAAATATTATACCTTCTATTCAATTATACCGAAATTGTCTCAAACTATTCCTCCCTCATGAGGTATAGATTTGAAATTTTGCGGTTGCGGTTCATGCAAATGCTATTATTTACTTCGCACGGATCAACCGCGCAGGATAACGGCAAAGTTCGAGTGAGATCTATGTCGCAATAAAATGATCTTGCCAAGAAATCACAAGGTAGCGTTATTGTAGCTAGGTACCATTGCTTGGCTAAGGCAATTGCAGGCAGCACAATATTAGACCTTACAAATTGAATCCACCCTGCAAATGTATTTTCTACCAACTACCAACACACTCTCCAACGGACAGGGCTGCCATGATCCAGGATTTGTCTGTAAGATAAAATTTCATAACATTCATACAGACATTTAACACAAATTACAATGCCCAAATTTACACAGAAACTACCCATATTTAAAGAACATTAACATTTTTAATAGAACTATATGTTTTTCTACGTAATGAGACTGAATAGTAAGACATTTGAGGAGAGTCAGAATCACATTTGAGTTTTGTCAACATGTGTATTCTTATACATGTGGGAACCCTGGCGAAGGATATCGAAACAAAGCAACTCCACGTTGATGCGTGTAATGCGCATTAGACTGGTTCAGCTCATCTATTCGAGTTTTTTTACGAGCGATAAAACTTTTCGACTTTTTCATTCAAACTGTAATATTTCAAAAATGACAAAACATCTTTTGTTGAAAATTCACTGAGAATTTATGAAATATGAAGCAAACATGAGTCAAGTTTTAAAACTTATATGGTAGGAATCAGCATAAAAAAGGGGTTCGATTTTGTTTAATTTTGAACGACTTTATGCACAAAAAATCATATCTTCCGATTTTTTTATCCAAACTTGTATTGAGATCCAAATAAGAGACTCGTGAACTCTTATTTCAAAGTTTAAATTATTCATTCATCTAAATTCTCTTGTCATTTTGAACTTCAACGGGTGTTTTTTCATCGATTTTCCATGCATCGTCAAAATTCAATAGAAAACGAGGTTATCGGTCCAGGAATTGATTTTTTTTCCTCGAGTAGTTATTGATTCCCATTTAGAGAATTTCTGAAAACTGGAGAAGTTTAAGTTTTAGTTTTTAAGGATCTCTCAGTGAACATTCTGTAGAGCAAAGCGTTTGGTCGTATGTAAGATATTGCAGTTTGAATGAGAGTAGTTGAAAAAGTCTAATTTTCATATAATTGATGTATCTAATGTTTCAAATACTTGAGAGAGGTTTAGTGTCATCAGGTAATCGAACCAAAAATAATCAAATCTTAAAATATAAAATTATGGAGAAACAATGTCATTGGAGTTGAACGCTAGAAATGAGTAAAGTTGGAGATATTCTTGCGTGCACTCAAACGTCTATTAAATTATGCACGGTACTGGTAGTAAATAATTTGTAAAACACCAACCACTTAGCTAAAAAAGTCATCAATTCTATGTTCATTGAAAACCATGCATTATAAGCAATGCTGAATTCATTCAAGTAATTTATTAATATAAAAAGACTTTTTGCACTTATCTCCCAGCGCATCTAGTTCCTAGCTTCAAAATTACTTTATTGTGTTGTGATTACTTAGAAATCAATTATATTCATTCTCTATGAGTCCGACTGTGGTCAGCAAAAATAGTAAAAATGAACCGGTCTAATTCCAATTCTTGCAAAACGGTTTCCTATTCCTGTCGCAAAATTACGACGAATTATGGGGGCCGAGCGATTCGATTTTAATCGAATATTGACAAATTTATATTGTTCAGATTAGTTTGAAATCATTTTTCTAATTTTATTTCAACACTTTTCTGTTGAATTTGATGATTTAGATTGTTATATGCATTGACAGGAAGCGTTAAAACAAAGAAACACGTTGGGGGGATCACTTAGTTCGTCTTTCAATATGGCGGAGTTAATTTCACCTCGAGATTTCAAAATCAAATATCTCAAAAAATAGTTTTAAAAGTGACCAATTTGTGATCGAAAATAAATTCACAGGCGTAAGTTTATCATGTGAAGTAGCCTAAAAGTGATTTTTCGGCTCTAAAACATGCATTCATGAATTAAGACGAATAAGAGGGATACGACGGAGGAGGGTACACCTACCCTATACATACTTTCATTTTTCTTGTTTTTCCTCTGAAAGTAGAGGTGTTGAATCGTAATGTAAAATATGGTTTCTTCATTCCGACCTAACCCATTTCCGACTCTGTATTGTATGCAATCTCTCATTTTCAATAAATTGAAACATTTTTCCTAATCAAATACATCTTTTTCACATTTGGTTTCATTCGTTGGATAAATTCTCAAGTTATACAAAAAAATGTACTACTTTTCCCTTCCCCTTTTCACAACTGGAAGGTGAAATGGTTTTTTCGGAACCTCTTCTCATACTCTTATAAAATTCGGTAAAATTTATTTGATGAGCTCTCGAATATACCAAAACAATCGTAGACACCTCTCTTTTTTTCTTATCCCAAGAGGGTAACCAAATCGTTTAAGAAATATTTCTTGTATTTAAAATCTCCTTCCAATATGTTACCATCTGCTTGATTAGAAGTCGAGTTATCAAAAAAAATTGTATGGAAGCTTCTATGTTGAATAAATGAAATGAGGAGGAAGCCTTAAACAATCATAGAAAAAATTTACTCCAATGCCCACTGCTATTTTATTTGAATAATAAGTTCTCGAGTGATTCCAAATTTGAAACTCATTTTCATGATAAGTTATCAAATAAGAGTGGTACAAATATCAATTTTTTCTTTAGTCACTTCCCCCCCCCCCCCCACCTCCGGGCCGACGTCGGAATTTCTAAAAAAAAAACCCGAAGGAGAAAATAAATAAAGTTTGAAGTTTTTTATGTAAATTTGAAAAAAAAAAACAATCAAATATCCGAAAGTATACAAGACTAAAAACAACTTTTGGAAGATCGGAGCTATTTCACCTTTTGCATTCTTGATTTTATTGAATTTTTCGATAAAAAAAATACTTGATTCATAGATTTTGTGCAATGATATAGGATGCAATTTTGTTGCATAAAAGCTTTTGTGCAATTTATTCCAATTTATTTGATTTTATCCCATTATTATCCCCCCCCTCCCCCCTTGCGATGTTCCAACTACGAGTGACAAAAAAGGATTTGGAATTGGTTACGGCATAATGCATTAAATTGTATAGAAGACCCCCACTCTCTACCAACCCCCCCCCCCCCCCTCTCCTCTTTGTATCCCCTTAATCAAAGAATCTTCTGTTATTTGGTTTTATCTTGTATTATCTTTTTTCACCATGTTCTTCTACATGTTTTGTATTTTATTTGGTGTTTCATAGTTTATCTTGTGTTATTTTATTGAGTTAAGGTTTTCTTACATTGATTTTTTCCTCATTTTATACTTGGTTTTTTTAAAATTATGTTTTATTTTCATTCATGCTCTTTAATAATTCTTTATCATATTTTACATTTTATCATCAGTATGAAAACTTTTCTTTTGTTTCATCTTCGTTTATTGTTTTAACCTTTTCAAGCTTTTTTTTAGCTTTTTTTACTATTTTATATCATATTTCTTTCTAATCTGATTCGTTTCTTTAAGATAAAATTAAAACAAACACGACAATCCATACAAAACATGATTTCAAATCTAAAAAGTTTCACGCGCTCATTTTGACAAAACAGCAGAGTACCCAGCGCACCTTTGTGTCCATAAACATTTTTAGTAGCTTATCAGAAGAGATAACCTAATTTATCATTTTGGAATTTTATAAAGGTTTTTAATATTTGTTCGTTGCTTGAACTCGTTTACGAACATATATGTAAAGCGCCAAACCAGTTTTTTCGACAGCAAAAAGTATTGCAACATGAGGCCTGCAGAGCACAATGGAGTATAAGTACAAAATAAAACATCAATTTTCAGTTATTAATTCCAAGCAATGTTTAATGTTTCATACTTTATTTGGTTTCAGAATTCCAGAATTTTATTAACTTTCCTTTTCGTTCGAATGAAAAATTCTAATTTTCGAAAAATTTATAGAAAATTGCCAAAAACAATATCTTAAAGCGTGTTTATTTGAAATAAACTTGCACTTACACTCTTTTGGTTCCTAAGGCCTCATATGTATATCATTAGTCATGCAAAGCCTCTAGTTTGACATCTGACAAAGAGCAATACCTGAAAGCAGGTACCCGCGTTTGAATCTAACATTAAATTCAATCATTGACCTATGAGCTCATTCACCATTTTAAGTGGTAGCATCGAAGCTATAAAGAATAAGCATTTAGCCATCAAACAATGAATCCAATAACCTTCATTCGTATCCTTATAAATATTAATCACGTTGAAACAAGCTGCACAATCGCATCTTTGCATTGATTCTGCTTCGATTGCAGTGCTTCTTCTGATGATGCTGGTTGGTGCTGCCGTTAAAGTGTTTTTCCTCATGCGCTACTTGAGATTATCGCGAAAATCTTTTCTCCCAAGCGTTAAATGAGAAATGAATTGATTGCCGACTTAATGGGATTCGGTGAAAAATGGCACAAAGAATGCGATTGTTCTAACCAACTGCTTTCTCCATTTTTCTTTTTTTTCTTTCACTTTTACTGGCTGCATGGAGTCGAGCCATCGCCGTTGGTGTCACTTTTATCTCTCTGATTCATCCTACTGCCATTTCTTGGTTCGTTTCACGTCTGGACGATGGGTGATAAAAACATCCAGGAACAGAATCTGGCCAGAAAGCAAAAAAAAAAAAATGTAAAAAAGACGCGCATAAAGCGCACATAATTTATTATGCATCTTCCTTCGCTTCGGGATCTTTTGTCATCCCCGGAATCGGCCCCCGGGTAAAAATGAAGGGATATGGAGAATGGATCCCCCGGAGACTGAAGAACCATTCGATGGCTGGAGAAAATCACTATTCAACCAGTAAAAGTGTCCATCAATGCAATGGAGAGATCGTGCTGGATCGTTTTATGCATTTCTATCTCGGGTGAAAATAGTCTGTTATGGCATTATGTACAAATGTCTGAAAATTGAAAGAAAGTGCGATAAAAAAAAGTACCGGAACAAAATTGTTACATTAAAATCAACTTTCATTGAAACTATTGAACCTTTTTTTGTTCTTATAAATAACTAAATTTTAATATTGTTTTTTTTCTCTCTATCTCTATTTTCAGGTAACAACTGATCTAAAATCTAATCCTTAAATAATGGACTTGTTGAATTTTATCGTGAAGTAAGTAGATTTTCCCAATTATCTTCAATATAGAAAAATTTACATTGATAATAGCTTGGACATAATATTAACCGAGTTTTATGCATTTTATGTACCGTTTAACGGGGTCACATTAGTCACCGAGATTACTGTAATCAACATGAAATTTTAATCTTCAATAACTAAATCTAAAGTTACAATATCTCAAAACTTTTTTCTACGTTTAGAACCCTATAATTTGATTTTAAAATAGGAAAACTTTTGTTTGTTTTTGAAAATTTCAAATATAAGTAAAAATGTAATTTCAGAACCTTGAAATATCTATTTCTTCGAAGGCTCGCAAACAAACACTTTTCCTTATGAAATCAAAACATTTATAAGCAAACAGGTTGATTTATGTGAGAGATCATCTTTTTCCTTAGTATAAATGTATAGTTTTTGTGTGGTTTTTGTAGTATTTTGAAGTTAATTCTTGATTCTTAAAAAAATAGGGACATTGTCCAAGAGTAAGCCAGTCTAGGACAAAAGGCTGGAAGCCCTATCAAATGGTAAAGTTTGAAGGAAAATATCAAAGGGGAATAGTGCGAGGACCTAGGGAATCGAATGAAGCCAAATTTTATTTATTTTATAGTTAAAATGTTATAAGTTATGTTAAACAATCAAGCCCCTAATTTATGTAGCATCATTGTCCATCTTTCGATTTAATTGTTGTTCGGCCTTAACACATTAAGGACCGCGATGTTGTTTTTTAAACACGAAATTAAGCTTTGTATATCCCAAAAATCATTGGACCAAAAGTTACAAATTTATTATCTTAAAGCCACCGAAAGTATTATGTTCAATTTAGCAGAATTTCTTGATTAATTTTAAATAATATGGGTTAGTTCTGAACTGCCTTAGCAATTGATAAACTAGCATTTGTAAATATCATGAAGGTGTTCTGTTTTGTATCCTTTATGATCAAGAAAACTCGTTAAAACCGTTAAGTTAGACCAGGCACACCAATGGTTGCTAAACCTCGAATCGAGTACATTCAGCAACATATCTATCAACCCATCATCGCACCAACAGTCGCTAACTTGACTCGAGAAATAGCATTCGAGCAGTAGGTTGTTACAGGATGCGTTTATGTAGCAACCCGGTAGCAACGCAACCGGTCGTCGCTATCAGAAAATAAACAAAACAGATACCAACCTGGATGGCAACAATGGGTGCGAAAATCAGTAAGACCAAGCCCACCCAATGGTTGCTAAACCACGAATCGAGCACATTCAGCAACATATCTATCAACCGATCATCGCACCAGCAGTCGCTAACTTGATTCGAGAAATAGCATTCGAGCAGTAGGTTGTTACAGGATGCGTTTATGTAGCAACCCGGTAGCAACGCAGCTGGTCGTCGCAATCAGAAAATAAACAAACACAAATACCAACCTGGATGACAACAATGGGTGCGAAAATCAGTAAGTAGATAAAACGCAACCAATCAAAACATCCGAAATACCGACCGAAATAGCAACGCCCGGTGGGCTTGGTCTAAGTAGATAAAAACGCAACCAATCAATTCGTCTAAAATACCGACCGAAATAGCAACGCCGGGTGGGCTTGGTCTTAGACTGATCAATGTTACCCCAAAGCATCAAATTCTAAACAAAGACGAAATCGATTTTCAAATCAAATTAAAGTAGTCTAGTAAATTTCTGCAACCATGTTTTACGTTCATAGGAGTCCAGTACTCGTTTTAAAAATATGAAACATGTCACATTCCCCTGAACAGATAAAATAATCGAAAATTATTGAAAAAAGTGAAAAATCTTACCCCGGATTACGGTACATTTATTTATTTACCTGGGTTCGCCGTAGAGTCACACGAGTTCGTGGTTCATCCTTTGCATCCACACTCTTCTCTTCTGCACGACGCTAAAGGAATGATGTGCAAGTAGGTATTTTGGTATTTTTTATGCATCTAAATTTTTCCGTACTTTTCCCTTATGAAATCTGGTTGAAATCGATAATCCTTAGAAATGTTAATGTTACAGATTGATTTAAAAAATAATCGGAAATTGAAACCAATAACTTAGGCACTTGGGATCAGAGGGGTGCAAGTGCCCAAATGATGGTTCCGAGAAAACGCGCTTCATAGTTGTTAAGGTGCTCGATTTTTCATTTTTTTTAATTCAAGCAGTAAAAATTCAATCGAAAAAAGTTCAGTAAAATCATAAAAATTCGAGTTTTAAACTAGATGTAGATTGAAACATGAAGAACCGTGAGGTAAACTCAACTAAAACTTGATAATATTGGCACTTGCAGCCGTCTGACCCTGAGGGCCTCAATCCGCTCTTTCGAAGCTGCGCTGCTGCCATCTGGGGTAGTACGATGTAGCGTGAGCAACATTCTGGGTGAACGATTATTTCTAGACAACTTTACATTGCTTCGAGTTAAGTTTTCATAAATCCAAATGATTTTGAAAAATAAAACACTCCTTTGAAAAATTGGAGTTTGTTTTAAAGTAAATTTAAATAAATTAGCCTGGTAGGAGAGTCAATTCTATCTGATAGTTCCATTTTAAAAAAGTCAGTCGGTCAGAGAAAACTAACATGGGGCCGTTCAGATACCACCTGGACAACTTAGGGGGGAGGAGGGGGTATGAAAATGTCCACGGAGAGGGGGATAGGGGTTTGGGTAGTGTCCACGTGGACATACTTACTTTCAAAACATTTTCTAAAGGTGAATAAATATTAAGATGTTTTAATCAAAATCTTAAAATTGCAAAGCTTTCCAGTTTAAGTTTAAGCAACTAGTAGCCACTTGAAAGCAAGCTATAAATATGATAATTTTGAAATTAATAATAATTATAATTATTACAAATTAGATTAAAAAACAACAACTTCAAATCTGTCCACGTGGACATACGGGAAGGGAGGCAGGGGTTTGCCAAATGTCCACGGAGGGGGAGGAGGGGGTCAAAAATCTCATTTTTCTGTCCATGTGGTATCTGAACGGCCCCTATGTGAATCAATCTTTTCGTCCATTTTTTTAACTTTTAATTTTTGCCAATAATCTATATTTTTTATCATATCTTCATATCAAACTTTATGCGATTCTCGTTAGTCTATATAAAAGAACGATTTTCTCGTTGTTACTTTAAACTATAACTATTTGGTTTAGTTGTTACATTTAATAAATACGTTATATAAAATTTTAAATAGTTTCAGCCTAAGACAGTATAAAATGTTAAGTTTTAATTTAAAATTTTCTACGGCTAGTGGTTGTATAAATATAATTTTCAATAAAATTTTCCAAAAAAAAAAAAATAAGATCATGAGGTCCGATAAAAATACAAAACATTTTATAACCCTTGAACGATGGCAATTGAAAAGCATTGAAGTAAACTTGAATTGTGTAGTAATCCAAGGATATAATTTTTTTTCATGTCAACCACCATCAAATATAAAAATCCGCTTTCCAGCTTTAAAATTATTACGCCTGATTGTATGCAGCTGCAGAAGGAAACCTAATAGAAAATAGCAAAAATTTATGTTTTTTCGAATAAAAAATTCTACCTTACCAATTGTTGGGTCTTTCCCAAATTTTAAAGGAACGTTAATTGACTACTCTTTTAACAAACTGCAATTGAAAATGTGCATTTGGCTCGAGTTTTCATTCAAAAATATGTGAAATACTCAGAATAGTTTTTGGAGTAGTAAAAAATTGACCTTTTTTGATGTCGATTTGCGATGCTTCACGGTACATACAGATTTTCTCCTATAACTCACAATAATCTCTGAACCTTCTACTTCAAATCTGTATCCGTCATTTTCTGAAAATCCTAACCAAATCAAAGAAAATTATGATTCATTAGAAGCTAGTATTTCCACCCGTTTGTTTACATTTTCTTGCACACACACGAGCTGTCAAAAATTAGCTTCGAAATCGCGAATTGTTTTGTTTTAAGGCAGCCACACAATACCGCGTCGGACGTCGCGTCGCGTCAGCTGTCAACGCCGTCTTTGAGTACTAAAACGCTGACGCGACGCACTCTACAATTTTCGCACCACAATATAGCGTTCACTGACAGGGCTGACAGAGAAATATTGAGACAAAACTCAGCAAACTCCAACACAAAATGTTTCATTCATTATTATTTTTATTTTTGGAAAACGGGAACTTACAAATAAAGCTAATGTTTATAATAAATGCAATATGATTTCATCAATATGTCAAATATATTATAATTTTAAAAACAAATTTCACTGACGTTTCTAACAAATTTGTATCATAGAAAAGATAAAATGAAAAAATGATAAGATTTTTGAATCTGTTTGTGTCAATGTTTGACGAAAAATATCAAAAACATATAGTTCAAACTCTACTGACGCGCTTGAATTTTGATTTTTTTTCAAAACCAAAACGTCGACGCTGGAAAACGCTGCCGTTTAGAACAAGTTTTGCGTTTTAGTACAATGCCTTCAATGACGCGACGCACCATTGTGGTTAGAGTGTCCGTCCCGGGATTTCCCGGGCGGGAATTCCCGGGAATTGGAGAAATTCGGGAATTCCCGATTCCCGGGAATCATAGTTTCATTCCCGGGAATTCCCGACCTGCATGATATTATTTCTATGGAAAATCCTGATAGCCTCCGGAACCATTCTCAATGTTCTTTTTGAAAATGTACTCAATCAAAACTTATTGAGGATATGCCAATTCCTATAATCATAGACATTTTGCAGCCATTTGGTGCAATTTTTTTATTCAAATAGGTAGATAAGTTTAAAATGATCATATGTGTTCCCACACCGTTTTTCTTGAACGGAAACCCAACACTTAGAAAAATATATGAAAAATCGCGCAACAGGTAGGCAGATTGTGTTTTCTCGAAAGTATCATTTATGCACTTGTTTCTTTCTGCCTTTGGAAGCCAGATGAATTTCAAAACTTAAAAATGAAGAATACATTGTTTTTTCATATGAAGAGCAAATATATTAAGTGTTCAGAAAAACGAAAAATGGTTGGAATAATTGAAAAAATAAAAAGATTTTGTTTATTAACCCCTAACTCCAGAAATAAATTCTTCATTCAACTTATTCAGATTATTTTATAGTTCGTTTGACTATTTTTAATTTGTCATTGTTGAAAACAGTTTGATTTGTTTGATAAAAAATGAGGTAAAAAACATTATGAAGAGAATAATTTGAACAAATTATGGGCTTGTTTGCACGAAAGGTTCGATAAGATATGTATATTTCAATTGTAGTGCATATATTTTACATGTTTTTGAATATTTCCCGGGATCCCGGAAATTCCCGGGAATCAGGCCACCAGATTTCCCGATTCCCGGGAATGGGAAAATGGCCGGGAAATGGACCCTCTAATTGTGGTGAATAAACGGAAAATGGCATCCTCAAAATCCTCGCCTTAATTCTAATAATTTGGAAGTGCTGAATTCAAATATGGAGCACTCAATTTTTCGTTTCGTTTTTTTTTTTTTCGAAAGAATAGAAACACTGGAAGTAGAATTATTTGATAGTCGAATTAATATTTAAAATTTAATATAATTTTTTCCAAGACGGTTATTGATTTAAACTTTTGTCACAAATAAGAAATTTTATTTTTGTTTCTTTTTTCCACTGTCCGGAGAATTAACAGAACTTTAAAATCCAGAGTTAGTTTTTATAACGTCGTATGAACCAATGAAAACAAAATTTAGTTATTGGCTGCAAACGATTGATAAACATGTAATCTATCTTAGAAAAAACTTTCATTTTATTTGATCAATGAATAAATTCTACAAAATGGTTTGAATTTAGGACGTATGATGACTTTCTCATTTTCGAGTGCAATTTGGTTTTGTGACTTTTTTCATTGCACTGAATTGGCGTGTAAAACAAAGGTCGCCAAATATTTGTTCGGTTCGTTGGTTTTTGCGACCTTATGCATTTTCTCAGAAAATGCAGCGGCGAGTGATGTGAAGTTAAAAATTTTAAAAGAAATTGTTTGTGAGAGTTGTTCATTATACAAACTTTTTTTTTATTGTGAGGTAAGTTCAATGTGTATCTTTTATGACAGGACTGATTTTCAGTTTCATCATTTTTCCACCAAAGTGGCTGCCATCAAAACTAAAAGCGTTTCGTAGAAACCGGAGATTTCACAGAGAGCATATCACCCGCGAGGACCTAGATAAAGCTCCAGGGATGCAAACGTAATTCATTTTTTCTTGTTCTATTCTATGCTGATTGGCACAAGACGCATTCCTTTAAAACCCATTCCGGTAATTACCATCATTCAGATGAGCCATACATAATGTTAGAACTTGAGTGCTTGAAGCGAAATAGTAAGTGATAGGAATGTTTAAGACACATGTTATACAGTTTAGAGATAAAATTTAACAGCATGCAAAACGACGTTAGAGCCAATCATGCAATGCCAAAAGTCGTAAGTACATGTTAACTCGAACAACTAAATGTATGCCTGAATCAAATACACTAGTCTAATTCTCATCTATTTTCTTATCGCATACCGATTTCTAAAGACAATTCTGAGCAATATTTTAAATAGTAGATTTAAAAAGAGGTTACAAAACTTCAACAGTGATTTTTTCGAAACACGGCAGGTGGCTCATACGACTTAATCAAAACAAACTCTAGAAATCAACCAATCTCTGTTATTTTTTAAATCCTCTGGCATATAGTCTAGTCTTTCTTCTTGCACTTGCCTGGAAATCGGTGCGCAGTACAAAAGTAGATAGAAGAAGATAAAGATAAGCGTTTTTGGTTATACGTTTGCGGTCGTCTACAAAATCATTAATTTCAAAACCTTATAAACCTCCTCGAATGATGCCAGAAATTATGAAGTCTCTGAAAAAGTTACAATTTTTTGAAACGGTTTATCTTTGAGACCAAATTATCAAGGAAACATCTGAATCTCAATTTAATTTATGGATAATTAATTGATTTAAAAATAATTTCTGAAGTGGGTTTTATTTTTTTTTCAAACGACATATCTTACAAGAAATTCAAATTCAGTGCTTCAGGAATTGAACTAGCTTTTTGATGGAACTGTGTACAATGTTTTTCTTTTGTGCTTGAAAATGTGCTAATCTGTGTAGGAAGCAAGGGCTACTAAAGAGACTACATACAAAGAGGCGCAGTCTGATCTCTTTTGAAATAATAAGCTTGCAACTTTGCTGTAGGGCTGCCTTTAAGACTGCTTGGTTTTTCTCGATTGGAATGACACTGACAGAAAATCGAAAATTCCAATCGTGACATTTAGTCTCTTTGTTTACTATAGGTTCGTTAGGCTCTACAAATTAAACTGCTGCCAAAGTCAGATTTCACAGATGAACTCAATAGTAACCTACAATGTTTTTATCTTCAAATTTTTTTGTAAACACGTTGGGTTTGGAAAAAAATGACAATTCTATTCAATCTTCGTTGTGAAATATTTACAGTTTTTTACTGGTATTTTGGTTCAAAATCAATTTCTGAGGTAGGTTTAATTTTCTTTTCAAACGACATGTTTTACAAGAAATTCAAATTCAGTGCTTAGTGATCTTTGCAAGTAAATTTTTCAAACATTTTTTCAAAGATGGTTAATGTTGTTATTTTACGATTATACGAATCTAAATTCAAAAATTAACTCAAACTTGTATTTCTAGAGTTTGTTTTGATTAGGTCGTATGAACCAATATCAACAAAACTGAGTTATTAGCTGCAAACGATTGATAAACATGCATTCTGTGTTTGATAAAAACTTGGTTTCATTTGATGAATGAATAACTTTACCAAGATGATTTAAATTTAGGCCGTATAATGACTTTCTCATTTTCGAGTGCAGTTTGGTTTTTGCGTCATTTTGCGTTGCCGTGCGTTTGCCGTGATGCAAAACGTCGCAAAAACAAACAGGTTGCGAGTTGGTTATACGACGTTGTGCACCGTCACGAAAATTGCTTCTGGAAGTGATAATGTTGAAGTGAAAACAAAACAAATCTGTCTACAGGAGTGATATTATCCGTTTTAGCATGGTGAAGCACTGCAAATTGTTATCCGGTGAGTAGAATATATTGTTTATAAAATTTATTTTTCTACGTGTGAATGGCTATTGGCTAATGGTTTCAATTATTTTCGTTACAGAGGAAACCAACACAATTAAAATCGATGGATGCCTTTAGACCTTACTCGAACGGTCAGGGGCGCACAGGGAATGTCCGGTAATGTCCTGGTGGATTCCCAATTGCCAGTTCCACCACGCAGTATTTCAGATATCATCGGAAGAAGATTTTCGTGGATTTATTGGATTAGATTATTGACTCAAGCATTTCTCTAATCAACTCCGAAAGAATTACAGGAGATTTGGGCCAATCAAATCAATTTTTGCAATCCATTTTATCGATCGACCAAAAAGACGTATACGCCAAGCGAGAAATGCATTAAGTCGTAAGTACATCTTTATTAATAATAATTTAATTAACACTAATTTCGAGTACACCAGTATGTTCTGCGTCTTCTTTTACGTTTCCTTTCTAATTTGCAGACAAATTGGTTCAGCAATAATAAAATGAGAATTAAAAATGTGATTCGGAACTTAAACATCGATTTTCTCAAAACATGTCTAGTGGCTCATACGACCTAATCAAAACAAACTCTAGATTTCATTTTATTTATATAAAAACTTGATTTATATTCTTCATAAGTATCCCTACATTCCTATTCATCAGTACATTCCTGTTCATCCCTACATTCCTTCTCACATTGCACAAAAAAGCTTTGTATTTATCGATTTTTGTTTTTCTTTTCTCCGATTTTTTTAAATAAACTTCTTCGTTGAGATAAGTTAACCACCGTTAAATTGATTTTTGTAAATTTATTTTCGGCATATCATGTGTGTAAATGTATATTTTTGTAGAAATTGAAAATTGATATAGATGGATTGCGAGGAAAACTTTTTGATCTATACCATATTTACCCGGCATTTCATTATTTAGGAGAAGCAGGAAAGGGATATAGGTGGCACTACCTCAACCTATACAATTCACAGAGATAGAGCGTTTTTGTTTACTAGAGCCGAAACAATCCAAGAACATTCTTAGCAACAATCATTCTAATTTGTGTTTTTCTAGCCCCCTCTGTCTTTGTTTACCAGAGCCAGAATAATCTGAAAACATTCTTAGCAACAGCCTTCCTAATCTGTGCTTTTTCTGCCGCTCTGTCATTGTTTACCGTAGCCGGAACAGTCCAAAAAACATACTTTGCAACAGCCTTTCTCATATGTGCTTTTCCAGCCCCTCTGCCTGTGTAATCAGAGCCGTAACATAATCAAATAATCGTAGCAGCAACCTTAAAAATTTACGCTCCCTGAGCCAATCCGTCTTTTTACCGGTGGCCGAATAGGAAATTTTTTTTTTCGTAGCAACAGCCTTAAAAATTTGCGCTCTCTGAGCCTGTCTTTTTACCGGTGGCCGAATCATAATCGAACAATCGTAGCAGCAGTCTCAAAAATCTGTGCTACAGCCAATCCGTTTTTTCACTGGTGGTCGAATCATAAAAAAAAAGACAATCGTTGCAGCAGTCTTGAAAATCTGCGCTCCTTGTGCTTATTCTACCAACCACGCCATTGTAGCGATTCTTACGAATATAAGTTCGGAGATTCCCTCAGACACGTCTGTCGCTCACAAAAATTGATCAATGACTGTCTTTGTTTTGTTTGTTTTGCCTAGTGTTGCCAAAATATTAAATGTTGCAGTAGAAATTTATTTTATTCCACTTTTTTCAGTGTTGCCGAATTCAAATTTTTATGTTATTTATACAGAAACTTTATTTAGTTTCTGCATATCCCTACATCCCTGCTCATCTCTATAGCAAAGTGTCTCAAATACACAAACATTTTATTTGAATTTCTTCATCGATACATTTGTTGAATAGTAATTGAACTAGCTTTTTGATACAACTGTGTACAATGTTTTTCTTTTGTGCTTGAAAATGTGCTAATTTGCGTAGACAACAAGTGCTAAAGGGTGATACGGTCAAAATTTTGTCAAGGGAAAACGCGTGTAAATCGGTGCAATCGTTTATTTAAAAAAATCAAATTAAATTTCTTTTTCAAGTTTAATTAGTATAAAATTCAGTAAAAATATTCAGTTAGGCTTCCGCTTTTCCAAATCCGAATTGCCGGGCCTTACGCTTAACCCCTGCCATCAGATTTTGTACATCCACCTTGTCCACCTTCTTCGCCGCAGAAAGCCAGTTTGCCTTGAACTGCTGCTCGTCCTTAGCAGTTTTTTTGGTCTTCTTTAGGTTCCGCTTGACAATAGCCCAGTATTTCTCAATTGGGCGGAGCTCTGGCGTATTGGGAGGGCTTTTGTCCTTGGGAACCACCTGTACGTTGTTGGCGGCGTACCACTCCATGGCCTTTTTACCGTAACGGCAAGATGCCAAATCCGGCCAAAACAGTACGGAACAACCGCGTTTCTTCAGGAAGGGCAGCAGACGTTTATTCAAACACTCTTTCACGTAAATTTCTTGGTTGACAGTCCCGGAAGCTATGAAGATGCTGCTTTTCAAGCCACAGGTACAGATGGCTTGCCAAACCATATATTTCTTCGCGAACTTTGACAGTTTCATGTGCTTGAAAATATCTGCTACCTTTCCCCTTCCTTTTGCCGTATAAAAACTCCTGTCCGGAAGCTGCTTGGAAGCAAAGCCGACTTTGGCGTAGGTTTCGTCGTCCATTACCACGCAGCCAAACTTCGTCGGCATCGTCGTGTAGAGCCTCCGGGATCGCGCTTTGGCCGTCGTATTTTGTTTATCATCGCGATTAGGAGTCAGTACCCTCTTGTAAGTCGATAGTCCGGCTCGTTAGGCTCGATGCACGGTTGTAGACGATACACCCAGCTTATGTGCGGCATCTCGGAGAGAGAGGTTAGGGTTTCGCTTGAAACTACCGGCTACTGTCTTTGTCGTCTCAGCGGCTTCCGGCTAGGAGCAACACACTACACTACACTAAACTACACTACACACACACACACACACACACGTCCGGCTCGTTTGGCTCGATGCACGGTTGTAGACGATACACCCAGCTTATGTGCGGCATCTCGGAGAGAGAGGTTAGGGTTTCGCTTGAAACTACCGGCTACTGTCTTTGTTGTCTCAGCGGCTTCCGGCTAGGAGCAACACACTACACTACACTACACTACACTACACTACACATACACACACACACACACACACACACACACACACACACACACACACACACACACACACACACACACACACACACACACACACACACACACACACACACACACACACACACACACACACACACACACACACACACACACACACACACACACACACACACACACACACACACACACACACACACACACACACACACACACACACACACACACACATACACACACACACACACACACACACACACACATACACACACACACACACACACACACACACACACACACACACACACACACACACACACACACACAAAATTAGGGGTGTTCAGGTTTTCTAAATGCAAAATTGAAAGAAATACGTCAAGTTGATATTGACCAAATTTTGGCCGTATCACCCTTTATGTTCATTCTTTCATTGATATCTCATGTTTCTCTAAAACTTTCCATCACCTTTGAACAATTCGAATATTTTCAGGTACAAAGATGTACAAAGACGAATTCATAACATAGGATTAATTTTTTCGTGGCAGCTGCCTTGACAATCTGCGCTTCCCCAGTCAACTTGCCATTTCACAGGTGGCCAAATCATAAACAAACTGTAGTAGCAGCAGCCTCAAAAATCTGTGCTCCCTTTAATAAATCGTCTTTTTACCGTTGGCCGAATCATATACACAAACAGTAGTAGCAGCGGCCTTAAAAATCTGTACTAGAGCCAATCCGTCTTTTCACTGGTGACCGAATCATAAAAAACAAACGTTGCAGCAGCCTTACGAATCTAAACTCAGAGATAAGGACCGTATCGTAATTTATGAATACAACTTTAAGCCTCTCTGTGAAAAAGACTATGAAGTGTTTTGACAGCTGTTCAGTGATAGCGTGTTATAAACATAGTAAACAAACAGAATATCTCGAAAACAGTTGAGTTTTGAATCCCGGCGCAGCAATGAAGGGACTTTCGGAAGAAAAACGGAAAACAATTGTGACCAAATACTGTTCGGAGCCCGGCTTGACGATAAGAAAATTGGCGAAACAGAAAGGAGTCAGCATCTGTACAGTTCAAAATGCTATTGCCCGATTTGGTATGCACAACACTTTCAGGGATCATCCGGTCGTGGCCGAAAAGTTGGTGCATCCAAGCCGGCTTTGGACAAATAGATTTGCCAGCAGTTTGAAAGAAAACGGAATATGTCAGTTCGGGATTGCGCAAGAAAGTGTGGGACATCGATCGGAAAGGTGCAACGTGCCAAGGCACGTAACTCGTTGAAGACCTACAAGAAGCAGGAATGTCACAAACGTAGAAAAATTCAGGCGAAATCCGTGAAAACTCTAGCTCGAAAGTTGTACGATGAGGTTTTGAGCAAGAAGAATTTGTGCATTATTATGGATGATGAAAAATATGTGAAAATGGACTACAAAACTCTTCCAGGTGCACAATTCTACACAATGCCTCAAGGAACGGATGTCCCAAACTCGGAGAAGTCAATTTTTTGTGAAAAATTTGGCAAGAAGGTGCTGGTTTGGCAAGGAATTTGTCAATGTGGTATGAAGTCATCACCTTTTTTAACTTTCGGGAACATGAATGCCGAAATATATCGGACTGAATGTCTTCAAAAGCGTATTTTGCCACTCATTCAGAAGCATAAAGGTCAGACACTATTTTGGCCAGATCTTGCATCATGCAACTACGCGCGTTCAGTCTGGGAGTGGTATCGAAAGATAGAAGTCAATTTCGTGGCAAAAGCGATGAATCCTTCAAATTGCCCAGAGATCCGGCCTATCGAAAGGTATTGGGCCCTGATGAAAGGGAAACTGCGGAAGAAGGACCATGGAGCTGTTGACATCAATCAGTTTAAGAAGGACTGGATAAATGTAAGCAAAACCATCGATGCAACCGTTGTGCAAAACTTAATGCGAGGAATCAACGGAAAAGTGCGTGAACTTTGCAGATCCAAGGATAATTAGATGATCCTTGCTGTTATCCCATGCTTTGAAGTCTAATAAACATGTACAAAAAACCAGAATTGAAAATAAAAGAGCAATAAATAAATAGAAGACTTATAACGTGTATTCATAATTTACGATACGGTCCTTATACTCAGACACGCCTGTCGCTTACAAGAATTGATCATTGATTGTCTTTGTTTAGTTTGTTTTGCCTAGTGTTGCCAAAATATGAAAAGTTGCCATAAAAATTTATTTTATTAAATTTTTCTTCAGTGTTGCTAAATTAAACTTTTATTTTATTTTATTTATATAAAAACCTTATTTATTTTCTGCATATTTCTACATCCCTGCTCATCCCTACAGTAAAGTTTCTCAAATACACAAAATACTTTTTTTTAAATTTTTTATCGGTACATTTGGTGAATACGAATTGAACAAGCTATTTTTTTACTTAAATAAACAGTAGACAGATGGCAACATTTATTTTACTGCCTTTTAGTTTCTAATCAATTGATTTCCATTTCCTATTCAAATACATTGGGTTACTTTCCATCTTTAAATTATCAATAAACAATTTAGCTGAATTTTCCGAAAAACATATAGTTAGGTTAAAAATCATCGATACGCAAAACTTTACTACAACAATAAGTCTCGAAATGCCTCATCTTAGCTATTCGGAGCAACTGTGTACGACGTTTACTTTTGTGCTTGAAAATTTGATCATCTGTGCAGAAAGCACAAATTATCTTTATATTTACCTTCTTTATTTTTATTTTATCCTGAAATTCTTCATTCATATATCGCTTTAAAGCAAAAATGCTAATCCAAGGTCATTTTGTAAACCCATTTGGTTTGGAAATTTATTGACAATCAGTATGTTGTTGTTTTCTTTTCTTTTTATTGACAATCAGTATATTATCAATAATCTTCATACAATTTTTATTGGGAAATATTCACAGTTTATTGACTGGTGTTTTGAATTAATAAAAATCAAAACATTCTCTGTCTTCATAGCTACATAGACTTTAAACGCATCCTTGGTTCTAAAATGAGATAATTTAGTATTGATATGTAAACCATTTAAATATTTGGCCACGAGTTTAAGCAGTTACTGAAACAAAAAAGTCGCGAATAACATAATAATGTTAAATAGACTTTGACAATAAAACAACTCTAATGAAATTGATGAACACTTTCTGAAGCGATCTGAAATTTGACCACATCACTTTAAAATTTTTGAAGATCAATCCCGATACATTCGATTGTCATAAGAGAAATCCACCGGAACGTGAACCAGCGTATTAACTTTATTACTATTTTGAACTTTTTAAACCTATGTTTGTTTTTGAATATTCCCCACAAACTCAACATAAACACGATAGAGCTCTCCTCTCTCGAACTAGTTTAATGTTTCTACAAATACTTTACGATATGAACTTTTGCATAAACTTCCCTAATTGATAGGAAACATTAAAAATTCCACTCTCGAGCTTCCATAATAATGGCATCATTCAGTTGCAGCATCCGTCAATTTTCACTCCCAAATTTTACAAGCAGAGCATCAGTAGCACAGGGCATTTTTATGCCTCTGTTCTGATGATGTGGGAGCAACTTTGTTGAAAATATAAAAAAAGGACCAGTAGAAAAAACCATGTAGTAAATGTAGTCAGTCAGTGTAGTAAGGAGTTTGCCTGTTCGGAGGAAGTTGTTCTCGTTTCCGCTTTGCCTTGAAATCCCATGGGTGTTTGGGGGCGGCAGCTTTTCTGCAGCTGACGCCCTGGCGAAAACATGGTTCAGAACATTGCATTTCTACTGCCATGCCACCGAGACGACATGAAATGCTATCAGTTGAGAACGAACCCGTTTCCGACCATCATCAGTTCCCGAAAAATTCCAATGTTCCGCAATAATGGTTCCGGGTTCGGGCATAAGCCTGGTCTGAGTTGGTCTGTTCTGGTCGGTCGTTATGAATTCCATTTGCATAGAACAGCAGCAGCAACAATTGAGATTTTTATGTGAGAGTCCTCGGTATGTAGAGAGGTAATTGCTAAACATTTAATAAAATTTTACTTTGACTATGTAGCAGTTCTGCTTTTTTTCGCAATGGCGTCAATGGACTGATGAACAGCCCGATAATATTTATTTGAATGTCATGCAAATGGAATATTAATTTACTTTTGTTTTGATGATGGTATTGTATGGGAATCTCGGAGATAATAAATGCTTTAATCGACACCATTCTATGTCGTAAAGTGTGCAGTTTTTGACGATTACGTCTTATGGTGGGAGATTTTCTAAGTAAAAAAAGTTTAATCGTTATAACTTCAAATGTTTTTTTTATTTATGGGTTATTTTTAAAAAATTATTTGAATAGAAATTTCACATCGTTTTTATATGCAAACCACACAATATCAGCTGAAATGAATTATGTCCGTCTCTAAATCAAAGTCAGGTTCTGTTCTCGTTTTAGATTACTTTAATTTTTTTCAATTAATTTGAACTTCCCCGTTAACATTCGTTTTTCCAAACATAGACATGATTTGCATTACATTTTTCCCCTATAAATGGAAATTTTTGAAGTCCTTTCTACGATGCATAAGATCATTTGACTCGATTCCATATAAACACCTTTTTTATTTAAGCCGACGGTGCCTTCTCTCTACTTCGATTAAAAATTCATCTGAGTTATGTATGTCTCATCGATAACATAAAAAACGAAAGAAATATTTTTTTTATTTTTGAAACCGTCTTTTCAGTATTGGACGTTGGACGTTGAATCGCTGTTCAAATTCACTTATCAAAATTCTCGTTTTCTGTACGTATTTCAAAAAAGTCTTTTCACAGTTAAAATTTGCCCTCGAAGCTCTGATTTTTCCTACAATTGGTGAGGAAATATTTTTAATATAAAATTTTGATTAAATTTGCTGGAATCCTGAGAATAACATGAATTTCACAGATTCCCAAGCCAAATTTTATCCAGGAATCTAGGCTAAAGTTTATGTTTTTTATTGTTAAATTTTTTGTAAATATTTTTAGAAAGATATTATAAAGTAAATTTCAGTGCTACTGGATAAGATTTCTAATGCTATCTTTAGAATATTTCTTGACGTTGAATTGTTATTTTCCTAGTGAAACACTAAATTTTCAACGTTTGGTATAACATCAGCAAAATTTAAAAATTTTGTTGGATCAAAAATATCAAATGACTTTTGTCATTAACACAGGTTTTTTTCCGGCAACTTAGCTTAAGCTTAGCTTAATGCTTAGCCGTGTCAATATAAAATCTTGAATCGCTCAACCATGTTTATTATCGAAATGGACAAAGTCGTATACGCTTACATATGGAAGGGTATTTAATTTACTAATGACTTCATTTTTTTTTGCCAGAGTTTGAATATCAACGCAATTAACGTTTTTGTCCAATTTAATAAAATAATCATAATTCCAAGAAAAAATCTGCTGAGTTAATTCATCATACAACTTTAGCTTTGACAGAAATTTAGATAAAATCATCATCATGTGCTCATCAGTAGTCTTCCAATTTTGTTATTTGCCTTTGTCGACTTGGCATTAGTTATTGATTTTGAATCGAAAAACCTTAAAGAAAAATTGAGGATAAAAAAAATTGAATGCTTAAATGTCAGAAAAAAGTCACCAATCTTAATGATTGTGGGATAAATCCAAACAAAAACACGTGAAGTGTATATTTAAACAAGTCATCGATATACTATTTCCGGTTTATTTTCTGGTATTTTATGATAGTTTACGATCTATCGCAGGCAATATTGGAGAAATTAATTCAATTTCAGAAAGCCTTCGCGAGCCGCTACATATATACATATTTCAAATTTATTGCTACAGGATGTGTTCAATCAAGTAAAAAATCCTATTAACTGATTGAATACATACTTGGGGAATGAAATCCCTACTGAATATGAATAGATTAAGCATTAAATTTCATATTTTAATTGAGATAAAGTAAGGAATTTTTAAAAAATTGTAATTTTTTTTAATCATAATGAATTTTGGAAAAGATTTTTAAATCATTGCGAGTATTGAAAAATCCTTTGACCTGGCTCCACTGGGCAGCATTAAAATCAAAACATTGACAACTCAGCTGGTTTCTCGAAAAGGCGAGAATGTCAATTTTGTGCTAGGGAAATTGTTTTTTGGGTGCGTCCTTTTGAAAATATTAATACTTTCATTCTTGTTTTGAGGTTAGGGCTGAGGCCTTTTGGTAAGATAGTGTTCGTAAAGAACTATCAGTATATCCTTTTAAATACAAATTTATTGCAAAAAGAATTTGTTGGGCCATTTTCTACTTGGCTGCCTACAGAAATTCTACTAAAGAATTCTATAAAAATGCTACTAGAATTCTAGTAGCCCAGTAAAATTTTCATTTCAAAAAGGTCGACCTAATCAGTTGGTGTACTCAAATTTTTGTTTTTACTACGACAAATGGCTCATTTAGGGGAAAAGAACCTAAAATAAAGGATTTTTTTTTTTTTCTAAAAAATACATCCAAATCAATTTTGGTAGATTTATTCATTATCAAGCTGATCGTGTCCCTTTTTTACACAAGAATAAATAGAAACGGTTGAACAGCCCCAACGTTCCCTAATTTTTTTTTTAAATAAGTGCATAAATTTTACTGTAACAATCGACCAACTCACATACACAATGTAAAAACCAAGTGATTTAGTTTAACATTTGTCGCTGAATCGAATGGTGTACACTACTTAGCGCTCAGCTTACGAAAATAGTCGCAATCACCCCAATTTCTCCTAAAATCTGTCGGTCTGTTAAAAAAAAAATCATCATAACAAATGACAAGGCTTCAGAAAATGCACCAAAATGACTGAAACAGATGTAAAATTCATTGCTGAATCGAATGATGTACTCCGCTTAGCGTTAACTTGACGAGAAGAGCCTCACACCCGATTTCCTTAAAATTCATGCAATTTCCTCGAAAAATACATTGTAACAAACAAGAATGCAATTGAACAGAAGCAAAAACATTGAATCGGATGTAAAAGTTATTGCGTAATCAAATGATTAACACCACTTAGCGTTAAGTTGAGTTAAGAGCCTCACACCCGATTTCCTCAAAATTCATAGAATTTCTTCGAAAAATACATTATAACAAACAAGAATGCAACTTAACAGATGCAAAAACCTGGAATCGGGTGTTAAACTCATTGCTGAATCGAATGATGAACACCGCTTAGCTAGTTGACGAGGAAAGTCTCATTTTCCCCAATTCACGCTAAATTCATTCATAAACTCATACAATACGTATACCAAAAAATCGTAGTAAGAAGTTAGAAATCATCAGAAAAGGTACAAAAATAAATCATGTGTAAAACTTACTGTTGAATAAAATAATGGACCGAACTTTTTTTCGGTTGATGAATATAAACCTTACTGCCTAAATACATGCAATATATTCAGAAAAATACCTTGTCACATTCGAGAATGTATCAGAAAGTGCACAGAATCAGTTGAATCTAACCGATTAGTTGACGAAAAAAGCCTGGATCACCACCTTTTCCCTTTAATTTAAACGATGTTTTGTTGAATTGGTAATTAATATTGCATTGGCAGTTTAAACATTATTGAAGCTCTTCTCGTAGATTCAACAGTAGCTTTCAAAGTACCCAAGCAATCAAAAGTCACATATTTACTTGAATGAAGGCGTTGAAAGTTACATATTGGCTGACAAAGAGAGTCGTCAACTGCCCAATTCCCTCGAACGAATTTTATGTGCTCATTAATCAATCAATTAAAAAGTTGCAAAAATGATTAATATGTAGGGGGAAGTTGTCTACTACCGGACACCTAAGGTTTTTAAACAATAACTTCAAAAATTGATTTTTGTAAATATTGGTTCCTCTACTGATTTGAAGATTATGATTTGATATCATGATCATTTAACTATATTAGAATCAAAATAAATTAAAAACATATTCGTGTGGTAAGGGAAATCATTTCATGTTAGTTTTCACTCATTTCCAAAAGTGTTGTCTATGGCTGGACACTCAAATTACTTCACCAAAGTTGTCACCAATGGCACAAAAACGTAGCAAAATGACTGAATGAATCTCTTGCGCAGGTCTTGTGAGTATGTGTTTTCCGATACTGAACGTTCTATGAAGCCAGTCATAAAAGTTTTTTTGACAAACCAGAATGAAACATTTGTTTCGAAAAAACTAGAGATAAATTGTCTATGATCGGACAGCATAATTGAAAATTTCTCAGAGGACCAAAATAGTTTCGTTATTGAATCCTTATCTTCTGCTAACCATTTGAGGGTTCTCTAGAGATGAAAAATTAAAAGTTTCAAGTTGAATTCATAAATAATAGTGAATATTTTCTTGTCCGGACATAGCCAACAATTTGGTGTCCGGTCATAGACAAATCGCATTTTTTTCAAATTTTCCTAATATTTCGTTTGAACTTCTGTTTTGTTATCTTATATCTACTGTAGTCAAAAAATAATCAATCAATGCTGTCGTTCATATGCAGTTCAAATGCAAAGTTAAGGCGATCCTCTCCGTACTACTAGTCAAAAACTTTAAATGCCTATCATTGGTTTACCTTTTCAGATTGGGTTACCATATTTCTAACACCATATCAGGCTACTCTTTACTTTATTTTCATGGTTTTAAAACATTATTATGATATTGTGTTTTCGCAAAATCTATGTTGTCCGGCCATAGGCGACGTCCGGCCATAGACGACATCCCCCTACGTTATATGTGACTTATTTTGCCCAATTTACATGAGTGAACTATAAGTACTCATTATTGAACTTGAAAGTTGCAAATGTGATTTATATGTACGTTGAATTTAAGGGACTTAAGTTACATACAGAGCACAAAAGTGCTCAAAACGGGATGCACTAAGTCGCAAAAGGTGCATTGAGGTGCTTTTTTCCTAGCGGCTGTCTATCTGGTTGGACTGGCGGGTGCGCCAGCTGGTATGCTACAAAATCATATTACCACTTCAAGTTTAAATTTAAGATACAACATCCAGGCGTGGTCTTGTGGTAGCATGTTCGATTCTTACATCGAAGTCGGCGTCGGGGTTCGATCCCCAAGCCGGGCAAGTTTTTTTTCAATATGACATTTGATGATCACTCAAGAGAGTGTCCAGTGTCCATTCTGATGCGATATATGTAGGAAATGTAGGAATCCGATCAGAAAAGCATATCAAAATTGTTACTCAAACCTATCTCAGCGCGATATTTGTATTTGATTCAGTTATAGTTTTGATATGAGATCCGTTGTTAATGTTTTTTTTAAACAGAACTGTATTTACTTTTGATGAAAACAATTTTTTCAAACGCACTTTTGAGAGCTTTAAGATGAAATTTATTAATTACCTAAATGAAAGTTAAAAATAATTATTAATACATGGTTTCATTTATGTTTTCAAAGCTTAAGTATTTATATTAAATCTTGTACTTTAATCAATCTGTATACTTTATTCGACAGAAGTATGAGTTGTATAAAAAGGCTGGGGAGTACAGTTGTTTTTCTCTGTGCTGAATACCTGCTTTAGAGAAGCTGCTATTGGATTTTGGGAGCCTTTATTTCAGTACACTCAGTATTTCTTCTTAAATTCCGATAATCCTATTCCAATTAATTCCAACGCATCAGGTAAAGTTTGATGTATTCACACGCATCCCTTTTTAAACGATTCTCTTTGAGAATTTCTGTACTCCAAACCCGATCCACCAAAAATTCTAACACATCAGGTAAACTTATATGAACTCCTATTGGCCAATTTCATGGAACCAAAACCGCTACCTGAACGGCGCAGTTAAAAAAAAGTTCTTCATCAAGTAGCCTGTAATGCGCTATATAGAACCAGTACGAAAATAGACACCCACTTCCTAACAAGCACAGGTAGAGTAGTAGGCAATGACACACAGCTGGTAGGAAGGGATGGGATACGAAAAGTGATGAGATCGAATCCCATCTCTTATCGACATTTTTTGCCTACAATTCCAATAAGATTTTTGGGTGGTATATCCTACCTGAATGAGTTATAACTTTGTTTCAATTATAAAAACAGTTAATATGATTTATTTAGTTATGGTTGCATAGACTTTTTGATATAATTTGAGATATTTTAACATAATTTGAGTACTAAAAAATAACTCATCCAGATAGGGAAAGCAATTGCAAATTAAACAAATCTCGGCAAACCACAATTTGTTGAGTTTGGAATCCGGCGCGTGGCATCATGGAAGCAACATGTATTGAACAAAGTAAATGATCAAGAGAAGGGGATATGAACCCGATCAGAAGAGAAAAACTAAATTATATCAAGATGAGATATTTTGATATTCAATTTTTTCCTATCTGGATTAGTTATAATTTAGTACTCGTAGGATGTTAAAATATCTCAAATAATATCAAAAAGTCTATGCAACCATAACTAAATCATATCAACCGTTGTTATAATTTAAACAAAATTATAACTCATCCAGATAGGATATATAAACTAAAAATCTTATTGGATTTGCATGCAAAAAAGATGGCGATAAAAGATGAGAATCGAGCTCATCACTTTTCCAATCCCATCCCATCCTACCAGTTGTGCGTCCTTGCTTACTACTCTATCTGAGCTTCATAGAAGTTAGTTGTTTATTTTTGTACTAATTCTGCATAGCTCGATCCTGGCTGCTTGTTTATAGGGATGGCGCGCAAAGACAGGCAGTCGTTCGCGTTCCATAGAATTGGCCAATGGGAATTCACATAAGTGTACCTGATGAATTGGAATTTTGATGGACCGGCCCGATCGGGATCGGACAGTTGGAATTCTCAAAGGGAATCGTGCGCACGGGAGTCAGGCAGTCGTTTGTGTGGATTGAAACTGGACAATGGGAATTTCTACACGTTTACTTGAAGAATTTGAATCGGACTATTGGAATTTTAAAAGGGATGCGTGCGGACGGGCAGGCAGTCGACTTCGAGTGTCGTTCAGATGAATGGAATACATTGAAAGTTTACCTGATGCATTGAAAATAGAATGAATTGGATTATAGGATTATCAGGATTTGAGAAGAAATACTAGATGTACCTACTGAAATGAACGTTTCGAAAATCCAATAGCCGCTTTTATACCAGGCAGATCAAAACAGAGAAAAACAACAGCCCCCAGTCTATTTTTTTCGACTCATACTTCTAAATAAAAGTAAACAGGTTGATTATAGTACTAGATTGAATATAAATACTTAAGCTTTGAAAATATAAATGAAACGATGCCTCAAAAATTATTATTTGCATTCATATGGGTAATCGATTAATTTCAACTTAAAGCTTCCAAAAATGCGTTTGAAAAAATTGTTTTATCAAAAGTAGATATAATTTTGTTTTAGAAAAAACATAAACAACAAATCTCATTTCAAAACTATAACTGAATCAGATATAAATATCTCGCTGAGATAGGTTTGAGTAACGATTTTGATATGCTCTTCTGATCGGGAACCGATGCGAAGGGTGCAGTTGAGGTGAAGAGATAATTTTTTGTTCATTTTACGATTTTTTGGAAGCTGAATTAAAAAGGGCGCTGAAAGCTGAATAGAAGGTCATTAAGACTTGTTTTGGAACTTGAAAGTATCAATAAGAACTTAAATTATGAGCTGCATAAAACGTTTTCATATTAATGATGCAGCTGAGAAAGCTTTTTGTACCTGTTTTATTGGACTTTTTTTTTTGCTTGGGTAATCTCGTTTGTTACAAAGACTGTTTTTTTTATAATTGTAGGGATGAAATGAAGGATATGAAAAAAAGAAATCAAATTTAATTAAATAATACGTGTATTCGGAAACACTGAAGATGAATAAAATAAAATAAATTCCATTGGCAACTTTTGCTATTTTGGCAACACTAGCCAAACAAACAAAACAAAGTGAGTGATTGATCTATTCTTGTGAGCGACAGACGTGTTTAAGTGAATCTCTGAATTGAGATTCGTAAAATCACGACAATAATAATTCATGAATTGAGGGGAAATTGGATCCATTGAGGCTCTTCTCATCAACGGAGAGCTGAACATTGCTCAGTTAGTTTTGCTCCTAAGTCCTAAACGATGTTTATCATAATACTGAACAGTAAGTGTAACACCTAATACCTATAATGTTTTTGAACCTTTGCTGATGCTTTTTCATTTGGATATTTCAAATTATACTGCACGAGTTAAGGAGAAATTGAAGGAACGCTGAACGCTAAGCGGTTGATAATTCAATTTAGCAATAAGTTTAACATCTTATTCAATCGTTTTTGTGCATTTTCTGATGCTTTCTCATTTGTTACTACGATTTTTTTTTGCATAATTTGTAAGCGTAACATCTTGTTAGTTCGATGATTAGTCCAACTTCTTCCTGCCTATCAGTAGCTGCAACTGTGCAAGTAATGCCAACTTATATAATTCCATGATCTCAGAGATCTCTGTTCTTCTGACTTTAACCCACCCGAAGGCTCAAAGACATCCTGTTCTAACCATGCTACCCCTTGTAATGTGTGACCTCTTCCGTTTCGGATGTCCTCCCAATTTAGCCTTTCATCATTTATCTTCTATCGGCAGACAGAGCGTGTCAAGGGAATCGGAAAGGGCAAGGAGGAAGCTCCTGCAGAACTCCAGAAGCCTCCTGGTGAGCGCCATCTGTTGGATGTCTGCCACAACGACACTTCCGGGGGAAAAACTTTTCACACACTGCTGCCAAGCAGTGTTTGGCCACCCGGGTAGGTGTCGCAACATTATGGATACCTACTACAACATGGTATATGTATGCTCTGGCTATTTTTGCTAAGCATACAACACTGCGGTGTCTCGACCACGGAAATCGGTTAGTCCTGGAGAGTCGTTGAAAAGTTTTCCTCCCCTGACGTGTGACGAGCGAGCAAACGAACGAATGAACGAACGAGAACAAGCCATTTGAGAAAGTTTTCACGTCAATTAACGGTGCGGCAACAGGATCGGTGACAGTGACACATATTATAAGGACTCTAAGGCTAACATCTTGGATAGTTGTTCTTGTTCTGTAAAGTTTACACTTGAGTCAGTTATCGAGAAAGTTACGTGACTAGACTATTATTTTGTTCAAAAAATGACTTCAATAGAAACTTATTGTAGGACAATTTTGTAAAAGCTCAATAAGTAAATAAACTTCGATCAATAGTTTATTTCAAATTTAAAAGTTACAAAACTCGGAAAACCAACAGTCTATCTATTCTATATTTTTATAGAAGAAACTTTTTTATGTTGTTCAATCTTCTTTATAAGTTGATTTTTTATAAAATAAGTTACACTTATTCGGTATATGACAGAATTTTAAATTTTTTTTCACTTTATCAGAATGTTTAAAAAAAAACTATGTAGGAACATTGCAAAATATATTTTATTAATTGTTTATAATATATATTATTTTTTTTTTTCATTGGATTGATAATGATGTATTAAAAATAAGAAACTAAAGGTTTAATTTCAAAACCATAAACTAAAAAGAGACATTTTTCTTCAATGTTTTGAAAAAATGTTTGTTTGTCTACATTTCCAATTGCGTGTCTATAAAAATACAAAAATCCTTCGAAAATCTCTGCCACAACGATTATGATTAGGCACTAAATCAGTGCTGCTCGAATAAGTAATAGTAGGACCAATTTCCCACGGCTCAGCGAACAAACGCTGCTAACGATTCCGTAATGAGGCAACGACGACGCGGGCGAGCTAGCGAGTGAGCATAATGAGCCACGTACTACGACGTCACATAAATTCGAACACGTAATCAACTGAATTGGCAGTTTATGTTTTACTTTTTGCTTACCCGTTTTAGGGCTCTCTATTGCTCTGGCTGCGTGTCACTGCGTGTTTCCCACCATAACTTTTGGGGGCCGCCCGGGAACTTTATTATGGAAACTATGTTCTACTAGCAATACTACGTCTCGTTCCACCGATATTGGCGAGGAGTGGTGCGTTAACTTTACTGTGTCAGCTTTTAGGATAATCGATTATGTGCTGTAGCATGTTTTATTGGTAGCGAACAACTGCTGCTGTCGGATGGTCTCTGAAATGGGGTGGTTCCATCAAGATTTTTTCAGATTATATGAACTAAGTTGAGTTTTGACAACTTTTTCAAAAACTTTGATGCATTACAGAATTTCTTAAAACCCATATTTTCGTTACAATTTTTCTTACAAGTCCAATTTGATTTATTTGACATGAACTGAAACTATATTCAGCACCTCAGAAGAGATCGAACTCAGTAGCGGCAAATGCGATACACAAAATTGATTCGCAAAATTCGAGTTTTCATCCGATTGTAATCAGGGAATGAAAAATAACTAAAGTCGTTTTCACATTGAATCTGGTCGGATAAAATTGATCATTTCTCCGCAAAGAAATAACGTACAACAAAAGTAAAAATGTCATTTTGTAGGATTTTTATTGCACTTTTAGGAAAAAAATACATAAAAATCATTTGTCAGCTTTTCGGATGAATTTTCGAACTTTTTTAGTGATACCACCCATCATTTTCTGCACAGTACTGCTCATTCGCCATCTTGTTCCACCACTTTTCCATTTGAGCGGGTTTTTTCATGGTTCTGCCACATTTCTTCAGTTTGCCCTTAACTATTGCCCAATATTTCTCGATGAGACCGAAATCCGGACAGTTTGATGGATTGATACTTTTTTCAAAAAAATCGATCTTGTTCTCCTTATACCACTTAACGACATCCCGGCTGTAGTGGCAGCTTGCCAGGTCCGGCCAGAACTTCACCGGAACTTTGTGGGACCGAATAAATGGCAAAACCCTCTTCTGGAGACATTCTTCTTTGTAAACATTTCCCTTCATTGTGTCCCCAGTGCTGAAAATCTTAGTCTTCTTGCCACAACTACAGATCCCTTGACAAATCATCAACTTACGAGCAAATTTATCTGCGAAAATAAACTTGAATCTACCCGCAACATTCCCTTTACGCTTCGCAAGGTAAAATTTGTTACCGGGTATTTGACCAAAATCCATTTTGACGTAAGTTTCGTCGTCCATCAAAATGCATCCGTTGTACTTGGTCAACACTTTCTCGTACAACTTCCTTGCCCTGGTTTTGGCAACCAGGTTTTGTTTCAGTTTCCTGTTGGGGTGTTTGCTTACATGATACGACTGCAAGCCTTCTCGCGAACAAATTCGTCGAGCTGTAGGTACTGTGGTTCGTCTTGAACTTTTTCGCCAAATCACGCAAGGAGATTCCAGTATTATTGTGAACTGATCGAATTACCTTTGCTCGCAGCTTCCGGTCATATGTTCCACTTTTACGCCTGGTTTGTTTTGCTCGATCCACCGTAAGGGTCTCCCGGTAGCTTTGCAGCACCGAATTTACAGTCGATTTTGGATATTTCATGACTTTCGCGATCTTTACCCCTGACCACGTCGGTTTCTCTACGTGAGTTTGTAGAATTTTCTCTCGCCTTTCGCGTTCCATCGTCGATAACTTTTGACTGACTGCTTCAATCTTGATGAAATTTTCACCACTAAGTAAACAAACCATCCGGATCAAAACACTGTCTATAGATTCGCGATGTGACAACTAGGGGCACTGCATTAAATGAAAAGATGCGACTAGATTCTATGTGAAACAGACTTTATTAAACTTCATTTTACCATTTTATTCGTATTTTATTCACAGTCCATCGCAAATGCCCGCACCTTGGCCTTAACCCCGGCCATAGGATTTTGCACAACTTGAGAATCAACCGTTTTTTGCATGTAAACCCATACTTTTTTTCAGTTCCTCGACTGTCTTCACTACCTTAGGTCGTTTAAGAAGGAATTGCTTCATAATCACTCAGTACTTCTCGATGGAGCGGAGCTCCGGAATGTTTAAAATTTTCGGCATGAAATTGACCTTATTGTCCGCATACCACTTCAGCACGTCCTGGAGTAGTGGCATGTTGCCAAATCCGGCCAGAAGATTGTTGGGACGTTGTGGGCCTTCTGGAGAGGAAGCAGCCGCTTCTGGAGGCACTCTTTCATGTACACCTGTTCGATCATCATGTCCTGGGTCACGAAAGGTGCACTCCGTTTCCCGCACGTGCAGATGGCTTGCTAAACCAGGAATTTATTCGCAAATTAGGACATCTTCTGAGTGCGGAAATGCTCCGGACCGCTGAACTTATCCTTTGCCAAAAAAAGCAAGATGCCGGGGATCTATTTGAAGTCGGCCTTCACATATGTTTCGTCGTCCATGATGCAGCATTCGACTTTCATCAGCACGTTGAGGTACAACTTCCTGGCACGGGTTTTGGCGGTTTGTTCTGCTTCTCGTCGCGATTAGGGGCCTTTTGTACCTTGAACGTTCAAAACCCAGCTTTAGCTCTGGCCTTGTGGACAAAACTTCGGTTTAGGAGCAACTTTTTAGTCACATCCCGAACGGAAGCGTTCGGGTTTCGGTTGAAGGCCACAACTACGCGGTTGTGATTTTTGGTGTTGCACGAAATACTATTTTCTTCAGTTCTGGGCTTCCGATCGGTGGTTAATCGTTCCTCGAACCGCTTAATCACTCGCGAAACCGTGGAATACGCGATTCTCAACGTTTTAGCGATGGAACGATGCGAGAGATCCTTGATGAATGCGCAAGGTTTTATCACTCACGAGCTGTTCCTTCGACAACATTTCCGCGAGTTTTGATCACAGGGCTTCAAAACTTGCTAGATGTAAACAATGCACTATGGACTAAATCCACACAAATTTTCATTAAATTCCACCTAAAGCGAACACGTTGCAACGGTTAAAAAGTTCCAGAAATTTCATAGTGTGGCAATTTCATCGTGGACACCATTTAAAAGAACGAAATAATCCAAGAGAGCCAGATTCGGAAGGCTGGGGAAGGCTGGGGACCTTTGGAAACCAAAGTTTCCAAAAATCAGTGTTTTTGTTTGACCTGATAGATAAAGTACACAGATGCACCATAAATGGCCTATGTAGATTCAATACAAAAATACAAAAGCATATTTTACCTCTATTCAATTTGTAGAATAATTCTATCATCCACAAATTCGATAAGCTTTTCGATGAAAATTAGCTCGCACCAGGCCTATTCGAAAGACCTGCCAAGGGGGGAGAGTTTTGAAATCAAAATCTAGCTAGGAATAAAAATAATACCAAATATGCAGAATAAATCCAGTTGGTCATTAAAAAATATTTAAAATGATGTTCCTTTTTCAGAACAAGCAATCTAAAGAAGTCTAGTTTACAAGTTTTTAATCAATATTTCCGAAGAATGCGAATTCATATTTCAAATAAAACCAGAATTTAAAGCTTCGGACGTAAATGCTCAGACCTAGAATACATTAAATTTATCATTAGATTTAAAAAGAAAATAAATCTGAAACCTAAAAAGTGAAAAAGTACAGGTTGAGATTTCGATGTTTTCTCAAATAATCAATAAGAAACTGATACAAATTAAAAAAAACAATTCAATGTTTTGTTGTATAGGGAAGAACAAAGCAATTTAAAAGTATAGACATTTTGTTTTAAAGTTGCTACTTGTAATCATTTTTGGAAGTTTTCATTGTATAACTAAAAAATTATGATTGATTCAAAAAAAAAGAAATAAAATAATGTGAAACGTTTATAAACTTTCAAATGCAGATTATGTAATTTTAAATATCAAGCTCTGAATGTTTTTGCGCCGTCAAATGAAGTATTGGGTCCTGACAAGGACAGTAGGTTTAAATTTGAAGAAGATTATGTTTTCAGAAAATTAAAAATTCAGAATAAGAAAAACAAAGACAAATTTATTAAACATATTTCAAAAAATTTTAATAGTTAAATCATAATATGCAGTCGATTTTTTTAAATTAAAAAAAAATAGACTATAAAATTTGGGACATTTATTTGAAAATATAAACAAAAAAAAATAAGAACAGAAAGATAAGTTTTTTAACATTTAAATAGTGTTTTTTCAATTAAAACTTCTTACTAATTAAAAACTAATTTGTAAAATTTAATTGATAATTAAAGGAAACATCATGCTTTTGATAGTTTGGTAGATTTTGGCGTCCGAACTCGAATCTTAACACAGATTTTTTCTTTATAGAGTTAATAAGTTTTAAAATGAATCAGTATTGAGTGAAACCAATCATCGATAGATTGATGCACTAACAAATCTTCATAAATAACTGATTTTGACTTCATTTAATATGTTAAAATATGTTGATCTCAATTCTCCAGTATTTAATATTTTTAAAGATACTGTTACAAGTATTCGTAACATTACTGAAGAAAGTGAAAAAAAAGTTATATTTAATTTCACCTATTTGTTGAAGCCTGAAAAATGGTTTGATTTTTGTTTCAAAAAATATTTGAAAAATATCGAAAACACAATTTGGATTAAAATTTCTTTAAAAAATCGTTCGGATCAAAACTAGCCGATAAAATTCGGTTCATTTATTCATATTTATGAATGGATTAATTTCTCTTATGTCACGGAATGAGGAAAAGTAAACAAATAGAAAACCATACTAACGTTTTGGCTCAGAACTCGAAATTACTTGCAGTCCAGGAAAAATGATACTTAATTGAAAACCTTTATTTATAAAAAAATTATTATATTTTAATGTTTTGTTAAAAAGTGCCGAGTTTATTAGATGATTTTTACCATTGATTTTATTGCATATTTGGCAACAGAGCACCCAGTTGATTGATAATAAGGTCTAATTATGTACTTTACACCTTGGAAAAATGTAATTTTGTGGCTTTGTGTAATTAATAAATGTGGAGTTAAGTATTAAGAAGAACAAGAAACACAAATTAAAATTGAAGCTGAAATTGGTTTTATGAAGATATTTTAATAAGCAGAAAATTTGTTATGAAAAATTGAAATTTGTTACAATGGTTAACTTCAAATTCTGAACTTGTTAAGATACACTTCTTGATAAAAACTGATTTCAAAGACGAGATTGTGAAACACAATAACGATTACATGGCTGCGTTCCAGAGTTAAAAGAAACATCATGTTCGTTTTTAAGGACAAAATTTTTACTTAACCCATTCAAACCTGAAAGTAAAACATTTCTAGATAAACTTTACCTTTAAACTCTTAAAAAAATCATGTTTCAGTTTTAAATTAAAACGAAGCTTTTAAGACCACACGGCAAGGTTGCCGAAATCACGTGAAAATCTATATTTTTCATTTCTGAATCTATGTAACAGAACCCATAATTTTCGAATATTCAAATTTCGATGATCGTTTGTTGGATTGTGTGAAAATTTAATTTAAAAATAGCAAACCGAGACAAAAATGGCAACTTGTTAAATTTGAAAAGAGTGTGTTGCATCATGCAATTTTATATATTTTTGAACACTATTGTATGATATTAATGTATTGTTTCTTAATTTTGGTTGTATTTTTGTTGAATTTGTGCATGATTTGTTTATCTGCTGAGGTATTTTTTCAAGTATTTCCTCATTCTTGTCTGTTAATAAATTTCAATTTGGTTGAAAACATTATTTATAGAGATGTACTGAATAGTTGTCTTTTGGTCGAACACCGGAAATTGACCTTTTTAACTAGAAGGTAATATAAAAATACTTGATATTAAAACTTTACGCCAGGAGCGTTTAAACAAAGGTTGCCAGAATTTTTTTCCGGTGTATCCTGAATTGACAAATTCAAGCAATTTTATCTAAACATCTGGAAATTCCGGGCACTTTATTTCAAAATGTTCAACCCACAATTCGGGCAATACCCGGGCAAATTTTGTCAGAATTACGGAATTATTCAGTTAAAAATTAAGATGAACCAAACCAGCAGATTTTGAATCGTATTTCAGGCTTCCAAAACAGAAGTCATGATTATTTGGAAAAAACTTGCTATAAAAAATATGTTTTGGACGCAAAAATGAAAAATTATAATAAATCAATTTGAAGTTTTTGCTATATTTCACAAATAACGTGAATAAATCCGGGTGAAATTCGCGCTTTCCTCAAATTTTGTGTCCAATATCCGAGCAAATTGAAACCGAATCTATATTAATATTATAAAAATTATATTAATTTCTAAACTGGATCAAGTGAAGCGTGATCTGGCGAATGTGGGATGTCAGAGAAATTGGAGAACGGTTGCCATGGACTGAGTGAGTTTTAGGAATTATGTTCGTCAAATTATGTCGTGAGACAGAAAACAACGAAATTAAAAATTGTTAAAACTGTAAACAAACTCTAAAAAATCGGGTTTGGACGCAGATGTAAAAACTTGTAAAAGAAGAATTTGTGTTCTTCATTTGTGTTTTTTATTTAAATTAAGTGGGAAACTCGGCCAAATTCTGGAGTTTCCTGGCCAGATTTAACGCGACTCGAATCTGTTGTTGAATTTATGGGCAAGCCCGGAGACATTCAGAAAATCTGGAATATCTGGATACACCTAAAATGTTTTACTGAAACCCTAAGTTCATTGTGATTGTGTAGCTTTTCCAACATTTCATTCGGATATTTTTTTTAATCATCCAACAGCATTTGAAAAATTGGGCCCATTCAGCCGAATACTTAGTAAATAGTGTATATTTCATTCAGTCTTAGAACCTCTCTACTGCCCATTTGGAAACCCTGGGAGCCCGAAATGGTGGAATGGTGCTCGCCAAACAGAACGCCACATGGAGGCTTTATTATGGAGTCGATTTGACTTTTTGGCGATTGCGACTGTTGTTGTTGTTGTTGTTGGTGGAGGTCGCCATATTGTACCTCTAAATACTTATACAACATATTCCGAGCTCCAACCAAATGGCTGACATTTATGGGCAGTTAATTCTCTTCCATTTCCCTCTCTCTTTCTACCATTCATAAGAACATAAGTATCTCGCTCGCGATGTGGCTCTCGACTCAACTGCAACGCGGCGGAGTAATTCGAGCCACATTAAGCTAATGGCACTCTGATAAAAATAAAATTCAATGATTCCGGGGAAGGAGGAGGAAGTCGGAGTGGTCGTGAATCAAGAGGCACGGGGTGCTGTTATGTTATTTGCTGCGTATTAAATGGGCTCTTGTCGTCATCGTTATGAGCTTGTTTCCAACATTAACGAACATACATATTAAACTCCACTCGGGGTGCTAAAGATAATCTGGGCTTATTAAAGCATAACTAGGGTAAATTATTGCCTGCTCTGGATTGCCCAATAATGACATTTTCATCAGGCCCCGGTCCGAAATTTTTGTTTGATTGTCGGGAAAATCGTCCCCACATCCGATGTCATCCGTCGGTCGTCCAGATTGAGTTCCTTCCATGTCATGTGCCACTTTTCTGGGTGTGGACTTGCTCTTCCAGAAGGCATGATGTTATTAAAAATTCCACCAACGTTCCGAAACTTGGCTGTGCAATACGAACGAAACAGCTCGGTTCGGTTTGATGTGGTGGGAGAGAGCTGCTGGAAAACAACAGCAAAGTGGCGGAAAAATTCACCAAAAAATACTGCACTGGGAGCACATTTGCTTTCGAATCACCTCGAGGCAGCTTTTCGGTGCCAGCCAGTCAGTTTTTCTTCTTTGAAAATGAACATCCCCAAGTATTATGAATCAACCCAACGAACAAAGGATTTCACTGTTTTGGCTAGAGGTATATGAGGGAAATATTTTAAATAATTCCAAATGAAATGATTAATTATGAATGAGTGGGAGCTAGAAACGTTACCGGATGGAATCTGGCTTCGTCTATTCTTTGATGAGCATTTACTCTTACCTTTAAACTGGGTTTGAACATTGCTCAAAGCATTTGGCGTTCTAAAAATATTTCAATTAAATTCTTGAGCTTTAAAATTTGTTTTTATTAAAGACTTTTATAAAAAAAAGTATTCACATTAATGATAAAAATTATCAAATGTTATAAAGTGAATATTGAAGCTTAAATTGTCAAAATTATATTAAGTTTCGTGCAACACATTTGATAAGAAATAAAAAAACTTTGGTGTGAATCGATTAATTCTGCACAAATCATTACTTAGAAATTGTCATTTCATTATTTTGATAAAATTTCGAAAAAAGCTATCCTTCCAAAAAAAAGCTTCGGTGTTCCTAATAATGGAGATTTTAGGAAAGATGTGGGTAGGTATGGATGTATTTCGTATGTTAAAAAAGAAACTATTGACATTTGAAGCGTTTCATTAATTTTACAACATTATTAGCAAGCTTAAACTACTCCAGGAAATCCTTGGCAATCAGGGCACTATTTAAAAAAAATCTTAATGAGTAGCATTGATTGCATTTCTGTAATTCTACCGTGGATTGGATGATGTCGGGTTGTTTTTTTGTCGCTTCACTAATCACTAATCACTAATCGTACTTCCACAGCCAGAACTTATGTCTGAGTCCCAAAGAATAATACAAGTGTGTATTTATTCTTCTTGTCTTTGATTATGTTTTTGATTATTTTAACATAAAAACATTAAAATGATCAAAAACATAAAGTGGTTGGGCCTACCATGGAGCAGAGAACGCAGAGACATCTGGAACACAGGAACAGGAAGAAACGTGGACCACCAGTACCATACGTTTCAAATGGGCAGTATCGTTGGAAGCCTGCTAAGAAAATGCTCCTTGATGCAGAAACCATGCGTAATTTGAGGAAATTTCGTCAATCACCAAGACCATCATAGAGGGGCTGGAAATGATTTATTTAGTACACAGAAATCACAAAACCTGAGAAAAGATACATCGTGAAGAATTCGATGCTATAAAAAATGATGATTTTAAAATTCCAATCTTATTTTTTCTGTTTTGGATTTCAGTGTACAATCATATCTGGTCATCGACCAAGGATAAAGCGCCTTCACTCGCTCTTGAAAATAAAAAAGAGAAACGGAAAATATTAGTATAAAATAAAACCCTTCGAGGTCTGTTTGAGCTCGAAAGGTTTTTTTTTTTTAATTTACCCTTAAAATAAAAATTTACTTATAAGACAACCTCAAAAGATTTCATTAACATATAAAGAACATAAGCTTCCAGTTTTTACCTGTTCGAACTTTCAAATACTTTGTTATTCACACACATACTTCTTATATTTTGTTATAATGTTTCAAAAATCATGTAATAATTTAAATGAAAAATATGTGTTTTGACAATGTTCGATAATAAAGTTCATGATAGGCAATTCTATTTCGCAAGTAGGATTTATGGAGAATGAAATTATCAATAAATAAATTTATATTATTTTTTCTACAAAAATACTTATCGTGTGCCCGTTTCTCCTCCGGCAGAATTCCTCGGTAATTCTCAAAGCGTATACGAATTACAAAACCACATTTGCATGGCAAGCACATGATCCCATTAAACCCTTGCTTTTTTTTGAGCGCCCTATTTTCACGTTAGAGCTGAACCGCTCCACTTAACAAGACTTCGGATGTATTTAATTTTCATTTTTTCTTCGATTTGTCGAGCCGTACGTTGGACAAAATCTCAGCAACCTGGATATGTAATACCACAAGTTCGGCCCTCGCGAACTCTTTCTTCGTTTACTTATGGCTACAAGTGAAACCCAAACTACGCCACGTAGCTGTTTACGAGTTTGACGAGAGGTCGCACACATTTTCCATTAAGCTTCTTTATCGCACTAAATCAATTTTCTTCTGAATGCAACCTCCATGCAACTTTTTCGGACACTCCTCTCCTTATACACTTTCATTAAGAACCCAAATAGATAGCCAGGCAAAAAAACTATTCCATCGCGTCGCTCACGTAGCCACCCGTTTAGCAACTTTATAAAATTTCACTTTTTTCACGGGAAATTCACGGAACTTCCAGTGCACAATTTTGAACTTTATCCCATCCATCACTTTTAAACACTTTTTGACAATTGCATATCGATAAACAGTTAACAGATAAAATTTTCGCGGACGAAGAGAAAAACGCGTGCGGTTGGCAAGAAACATCGCCTACTTCGGGTTGTTTTTTTGTCGCTTCCAGCAAAAACCTCTGCAAATACTGCAAACGGGAAATCCTCTGGCTGAGCACACCATAGACCAGCATCAGAGCCCAGATTCAACCGGATAGTAATAAATGAAATTTGCCGGTGCTTCACCGAACAAGCAATTTCTCCCACCAGCTACAAAAAAAAAAAAAAAAAAAAAAAACAAAAAATAAAACAGCAGCAAACGCGAAAGGTACAGAAATCCTTTTCCCGTAACAACTTCCAAGACTTATTTTTGCATTACAAACTGAGCTACTTCTTAGACTTTTTCCCTCTTTTTTCCTTGTGCCAGCACCCAACTTCGAGGGATAGAGCCTGGTTTACCGACAAAACTCTTGCCCCCCAACGGCGAAACAGTCGGAATTTCCACGACGAATAATAATAATAATCTATCTCTGATTACATGAATCAATTTGTCTGATTTAATAAAAAATAAAATATCCCCCCGTGTCTGCGTCTAGTCTGTGGGCCTTCCGTCTGACTGATTGTGGGCGATGCTGGGGTGCCGAGGGATTCTTCCGATGCGTCGATTTGCTTCCATCCAAGAAATCCGGACAAGACTCAGAGACCAACTCCCGCCCGCCAAAGTCGATTTACATTAATGTGTAAACATTTCATTTAGTTTCCGAGGACCGCGTCGTTTTTCCATCCTTACCGCCCTTTCTCAGATTTCCTTTATCAGCAATATTCCGGCCCGTGGGTGGCTGGCTGGCTGGTTTGGGGTTGAATGAGATGTTTCTGCTAAAGCAGTTCATTCATAATTGAACTATAGTATATGGCAATTGATGACTGGCTGGGTTGGGTTTTTTTTCTGCAAAAATTATGACTTACTTTTGATTAGTAAGATTCAAATATTTAATTATGTTCGTGTTTAAAAATAATGAAGAATTCATTCATTTTTTTCGTTAAAGATAGATTTCAACTACAAGAAAACACGAATGTGATTATTTTTATAGTTGTTATTTGTCAACGTGGTGGAGGATGTAGTTTTTGGGATCTAACCAATACAACACACAAAATGTTCGAAATATTATGAATTCGTAATCAATACAAATTTTATTAATTCGCCTTGGTTCATCTTTGTACCTGAAAATAATCAAATTTTCGTAGGTAAAGGAAAGTATTAGAGAAACATAGGTATCAAAGAAAGAAATAATATAAGCCGTAAATATCATGAATTTTTCGAAAAAGATACAACGGCTCACCTACAGGACTTGAATCTGCAATCTACGTTTCAGTACAACGGCGCGTTATCCAACTTCACCACAGTGAACGTGATGGAATCGACCTACACGAGCGAATATGTCGAGCTCCCCCGAGCATCTGCTGGACCCAGGGTTGCCAACATTTTTTTTTTCAAAAATCAGGGAACTGGTGAAATAAAAATCAAGCATAATCAGGCTACGTCAAAGTATATGGGAGAGTGGGGTATCGTGGGCCACTTTTTTCGCTGTTCCATGACTTCTTTATAATACAAAATAAAATGAAAATAAAAAATGGTATGGTTTTCTACATTTTCAAGGTATCATAAGGTTTTTTTTTTAAATTTTAATAAGTTATTTTCCCCAAACTCTGACTGTTTTTAAAAAAGCAATATTTTTTGGATTTTGAAAAATGGTGGAGAATCGTGGGCCACTAAATCCAAATTGACCAAATAACATGCAAAATTTATGATTTGACCCAAAACTGTGATTTCATAATTCATTTCGTTATTTTAAAGCAATTTCAGATGATGAAATAAAAAAGAGAGCTATGTATGATCGAATAGATTCTAAAACCTGGCTAGCGAACGTTTTGGCAAAATTCCTTATATTGGATGGACCAAATATTTTTCATAACTCTTCATTTGGCATAAGAAAACTTTACAGATAGGAAAAACGTATTTTAAGTTCTGAATGTGTATAAAAACATAAAAATATAGGTGGTTCAAGATGTTTGGCCCACGATTCCCCACAAGCTATGGTTTGCAAATTGGTTGCGTTTGAGTGACTTATTGATGTTTCATCAAAAATTCCTTTTTCACGTGAAAGATCATGACAAAACTAAAATCATAAGCATATGAGCATATTTTTGTTATGCACTTTAGGTTCCCCATCGATGAAATTAGCGGGTGTTTTTTAAATTACGTAAGTAAATTTTTCTAACTATTTTTAGCTTGATAAATAAAAGCAGCATATGATGTGTATTTCAGTTAACAACATATAGAAATATTGTAACCAGTGCGTTAACTTACTGTTCAGTTTAGTGAGAATCATTTGTGTAAATTTACGTGAACACTTACATACAAGGAGGTGCTTTAGTGCGTGAGGGAGAATGAACACCGGAACTTTCCCGAACACTAAGGCAGTACAATTGGGTCAACTCGGCGCTAGTCGACACCAGATAGAGCAAATGAAGGCGTTAGCGCTACCAATGCGCACAGAACAAACATGACATGATGGGAGGAATCACTGGATGGACTTCTCGACCTTTGTCCTGGGTACGGGGTCAGCGTACTCGCGACCTAATAGCGTCACTTGGCATCCACACCGCGAGGCAACTACATCCTCTGAACCTTGCGTTTAGCAACAGCGTGCCGAAAGGTGTTAGTGAATAACAGACATCCAGGTAAACGCTAACCCGAACCCCGTACCAGGCAATCTGTATTTAATCCCAACCCCCATCATGTTCCCAGGGCCCCGAAGTTTTATGCTGGAATTTGGCCGACAGCTCCACCTGGCGATCGTCCACAAACTTTGCTGAACAATCAGCCACGTTCGCCCGTCAACCTATCGTCGATCAGGAGCTGTATGCTGGAACGTCTAGAGACAACCTACGATATCGTGGTACTCGTTGAACCGCCCATCACCCTACTCGAGGATTGGTCCCCAGTTTGTGCCGGTGTCTCCTGCCCCGTGTCCAATTTACCGGTAATCTACAGTTGGAGCTTAACTACCAATACCGAAGCCCACTGAGTCCCAGTCGAGACGTCACACAACAACGACGAGACTACCACAGACCAGCGCAGGGGACTCCCGCAGACGAGCTCCACCAGTCGTCGACAAACCGTACGCCAACTATTAAGGTAGGACCAAACCACATTTCCCGGGGGTGAACTTACCGCGTGGTCCATAAGAACCACTTTACCTTATCCGTGTCCAGTGTCCAGTGTCGCGTCCTTAAAGTGCTAGGGAAAATAAAGTGGGATTTCAAACAAACAATCTAAAGTGTTTCCTTGTATCGCGAAATTTCATTAACGAGTGTGCCGTCCATGAGGCTTAGAGGGGGGTTCTTGCTCGACTGAGCAGCAGGCTAGCCCGTTGGTTACAATATTTGCTCACGCAAAGCGACGACGATTGCAGTTGGTTTGAGATTTTTATCTCAACACACATCTGAGATATTAAAAGTGGCCCACGTTTCCCCGTGGCCCACGATACCCCACTCTCCCCTACAAAATAAGTTCGAAAACTGCTCCAATTGATATCCTTTAACAACTTTTCTAGTCAACATTATAATTAAAAATGGCTGCGAAAGAGAAATTAGAGTATTTATTTGATTTAGCATACAATCTGAATAAACCAGGATTAAAATCAGGAAATCTGGGCATTCCGGTCAGATTTAACTTTTCGGGAATTCTTTATGGGATTTATGGACAAGTCTGGAATAAACGATGATCAAAGTATAAAGCTATCTACAGTGAAATTAACACGGATATGCCTAAGATCTTTTACTGAAACCATGAGTTATTGATGATTATGTAGCTTTTTCAACATTACTTTTGGATATCTTAGAAATTATCCAAAATTAGTTGAAAAATTTGACAAGTCTGTTAGTGTATAACATTTGAAAAAAATAAAAAAGTATTCGGCCTATTCGGTCAATTCGGCCGAATACTTGGCTCAACTATTCGGTGAGCCGAATATTCGGCTTAACAGTTTTTTGGCGGTATTCGGCGCCGAATATTCTGCGTACCGAATATTCGGTACATCTCTAATATAAAATGTCTCGTTTTTCCCTCAGATTTAAGCTTTTTTTGCCTTGAGAGCATAGGAGATGAAAGCTTATATCTGAAGAAAAAAGCTTAAATCTGAGGAAAAAAGCTTAAATCTGAGAGACGTGCTCCACACGGATTGTATAACGTTGCCGGGATCTCCTCGTTCCTTATATGGCATTTCCTCACTTGTCAGGCGAACAGCTGATTTCTCATGTTTACATTTTCTCGGCATATCGTGGTAGGGTAAACATAATAACAACATTACGCATGTTCAATGGCCAGATAGTAACGATATAAAATTGGCAATGCAGTTGTAGTGGTTTTGCAAGCGCAGCTTAGTGAGGAGAATGCAATTCTTCATTTAATTAATTGTAAATTCATAACAAGTAAAGACATGAAGGTATATGTTAATGCTTTTAATTACAGAAGTTTTTAAAAGAAAGTATTGAACAGTGCTTATCATCAAAGATCAAAATGGCGACCGGTTGGTGTTTACATTTTTTAAAACAAAAATAAAAAGTTACCCTACCACAATCTGTCTCAGGAAATACTCTATTCCATTCGCTAAATGCATGTATGTTAAGCCTAGTCCACACAAGGCAACATGAACTGCGATGTATGTTATGAGACAAACTTTGTTGTCTGTTGTTGTTGTTGGAATCCTGAGACGGTCTCAGTGTCTCCCGAAGAAAATGGGAGACGCTGAGATCGTCTCGAGACGAACCGTCTTCTAGTGTAAACTAGGCTTTAGAGAGCCGTTGGGCAAACAAACGTGACAGCAGCCTATATAAATAAAGAGTGATAAGGTCAAAATTTGATCAATATCAACTTGACGTATGTCTTTCAATTTTGTATTTATAAAACCTGAACACCCCTAATTTTGAAGGTGTGTGTGTAGAATGTTGCTCCTATTTTGATTTTGGGATTCACTCTTCAGTTTTCAAAATGCAGTCTAAGGAAGAAGAGCAGCGTATCCAAATTTTGCTCGCACAACGCGAAAATCCGAGCTACTCGCACGCAAAGCTGGCAAAATCGCTAAAAGTTGCCAAATCAGCCGTTACAAATGTAATTAAAGTGCTGGGTGTATCGTCTACAACCGTGCATCGAGCCAAAAAACGAGCCGGACTATCGACTTACAAGAAGGTAGTGACTAAAAATTGCGATGATAAACAAAATACGACGGCCAAAGCGCGATCCCGGAGGCTGTACACGACGATGCTGACGAAGTTTGACTGCGTGGTAATGGACGACGAAACCTACGTCAAAGCCGACTACAAGCAGCTTCCGAGACAGGAGTTTTATACGGCAAAAGGAAGGGGAAAGGTAGCAGATATTTTCAAGCACATGAAACTGTCAAAGTTCGCGAAGAAATATCTGGTTTGGCAAGCCATCTGTACCTGTGGCTTGAAAAGCAGCATTTTCATAGCTTCCGGGACTGTCAACCAAGAAATTTACGTGAAAGAGTGTTTGAATAAACGTCTGCTGCCCTTCCTGAAGAAACACGGTTGTTCCGTACTGTTTTGGCCGGATTTGGCATCTTGCCATTATAGGTGAAAAGGCCATGGAGTGGTACGCCACCAACAACGTGCAGGTGGTTCCCAAGGACAAGAACCCTCCCAACACGCCAGAGCTCCGCCCAATTGAGAAATACTGGCCTATTGTCAAGCGAAACCTAAAGAAGACCAAAAAAACTGCTAAGGACGAGCAGCAGTTCAAGGCAAACTGGCTTTCTGCGGCGAAGAAGGTGGACAAGGTGGCTGTACAAAATCTGATGGCAGGGGTTAAGCGTAAGGCCCGGCAATTCGGATTTGGAAAAGCGGAAGCCTAATTGAATATTTTTCTTGAATTTTATACTAGTTAAACTTGATAAAGAAATTTAATTTGATTTTTAAATAAATGATTTCACCGAATTACACGCGTTTTCCCTTGACCAAATTTTGACCGTATCACCCTTTAATCATTAATGAATGCGGATCGAAAGGAGAATGCTATTTGTTCCGATAATTTGACCAAATCATAGGATAATTTTCAAAATACGGATCATTGTTAATGAGCCAGTGTATCTGTTCACTAATGTGTAAATATATTTCAAGTTTTCAAGTTAGCTATCCTGTAAAAATGAAGATTTGGATATAAATTCGACACTTATCAATGGAAACATAACAAATATTTTGATTTTTTTGCCAAATTTCGTAACATGGGCACTTAATTTCATCCTCCGACTGAAAAAACTGGTTACAGGTGGATCAGAATCCGCCTAAAAAGAATATACAGGGTTCAAGTAAGTGCCCTAAGCCCCTAAGAGAACATTTTAATCTCTTATGTGTGCCCAACAGACCGCTTGTATGTGTGTGTAGTAAAAGCCCTATTAAATGGGAATCCATCCCCTTTCCCATTCTGTTCACAAGACAAATGACTACTTTGATAGAAGGATGGAATAAGCTACCAACCAAACACCAGGAAGGCACTGATGTACATTTTTTGATGATTGACTGGAGGCAGAAACACTGTAACAATTAACCCTCGTCCACCATCTGGCTCAGTTAGTACACTAGTTAAGTCGTCAGATTGGCAAGACGACCAAAATAAGATGTTGTGAGTTCAATTCTCACTTTCCGATGGCCTTTTTTCATTGTTTCTGGGATGGATAATCCAATAAGATGAAAATTCCATAAAATCTTTTTTGTTGCCTATGAATTTAGTGGTCATGCATAATTTTTCCCGAGAGCTTGAGTCTTATGCTTGTAGTGCTTTACCAATCATATCATTTTTGGTTTAATTCATGTTTCAGCTTAGTTTTGACATTGCGTTAGCATCCAGCGGCATCGAAATTTTCTGTAGGTTATTTGCAACTCCAGCTCACTGCAGTTAATTTATAACATTACAAACTTTGGCTACGAGCCAAATTTGATGGTAATTGATTTTAACAGCTCGGCCGGGACCAGTAAAACAAAACTCAAACCAGCCCGACCCGGCATCGTTGACAAGCAACATTGATGAATTTTTTAATGAAAACCGCACAGCTTCCCTGCTTTCAGGGACCAACCAGCAAAGAAAGGCGTGGGTTTTCTTCATTCAGTCACTCGCGTTTTAAAACGGATCAGATCAGCAGATCAGATCGCCAGATAAGAAACCCAAGAAGAGTTTATACTTTCCTCTCGACAAATTGATGATGAGACGCCGCGCCGACCGGCGAGGCAATCAGTTGTTTTCACCTAGCTAGAGAGATTGCAAAACATGGCGCTTTACTTACTCTTCTCGGCCGCCGGCCACCTAATTATATGTAAATTAGATTTAATGTATAATAAACAGCTCCATGATAATCTAATTAACCCTAAACATGAACCGTTTGTGCTTCGAGTAAGTAAAGGTACTGTCGAAAAGTGCCCGAAGCTGCATTTAACTGGTTCGCAAAACTGAACCATTTCGGAGCAAACTGAGTCGCTGAAACGGCATTGATAGTGATTATTATGATTCACCAGCCAGTGGGGATTTTGTAAGGTTTCGCTGGAGCGGTTTGTGAAATTGGAACAATTATTACACGATTTCATTGAACGGTACATGTTTAGGAATAGACTGATTGTGATTATGTTCTTGGAATAATTGCAACAGTTTAATTTACGAAGAGATTAATCACCGTAATTTATGTTTTATACTTAATTTATCAGCCTTATTGGAGAAAGTTGATGTTCTTTTTAATGAGAACATCTTAAGATTATGAAATATTTTTAAATTGCGACCCAGAGATGGGTCTTGACTCAAACATTCAGTCAGCGAAACTTTTTTGTAGAGAAATGAATCCAACTTAGATGAAATTTCAGGGACTAGATAAGAGAAAATCGATGTTGAAAAACATGCGAAAAAAATTCGCCTTGTCTCCCGGTGAGACTTGAACCCACATCTTGCGCCTCTCCGGGGCCCATGTATTAACATTCTACTACAGGAGACCAACCTGGCGTATGAATATTATACTGGTTGAGTGTCGATGTCTATCGGAATGAAGGGAATAGTTCTCCCATGTGATCATAATCATTTTTCTTGGTCTATTTCTATTCCCATCATTTCATCTTATGGTAGTTGGAATCAAGTTTGGACATTTTTAAGCACGGCAAGATTTGCATTGCCTTCTCATATCCTGCACGGGTTGTCAGTTATGATGAGAATTGATGCGTTTGCCGTATTTGGATATCCAACCAATTTCGGTGTTTGGCACCGCCTTATTTCTATTTTTAAATTGCGACCCAGAGATGGGTCTTGACTCAAACATTCAGTCAGCGAAACTTTTTTGTAGAGAAATGAATCCAACTTAGATGAAATTTCCGAGATTGCCGTGCTTAAAAATGTCCAAACTTGATTCCAACTACCATAAGATGAAATGATGGGAATAGAAATAGACCAAGAAAAATGATTATGATCACATGGGAGAACTATTCCCTTCATTCCGATAGACATCGACACTCAACCAGTATAATATTCATACGCCAGGTTGGTCTCCTGTAGTAGAATGTTAATACATGGGCCCCGGAGAGGCGCAAGATGTGGGTTCAAGTCTCACCGGGAGACAAGGCGAATTTTTTTCGCATGTTTTTCAACATCGATTTTCTCTTATCTAGTCCCTGAAATTTCATCTAAGTTGGATTCATTTCTCTACAAAAAAGTTTCGCTGACTGAATGTTTGAGTCAAGACCCATCTCTGGGTCGCAATTTAAAAATAGAAATAAGGCGGTGCCAAACACCGAAATTGGTTGGATATCCAAATACGGCAAACGCATCAATTCTCATCATAACTGACAACCCGTGCAGGATATGAGAAGGCAATGCAAATCTTGCCGTGCTTAAAAATGTCCAAACTTGATTCCAACTACCATAAGATGAAATGATGGGAATAGAAATAGACCAAGAAAAATGATTATGATCACATGGGAGAACTATTCCCTTCATTCCGATAGACATCGACACTCAACCAGTATAATATTCATACGCCAGGTTGGTCTCCTGTAGTAGAATGTTAATACATGGGCCCCGGAGAGGCGCAAGATGTGGGTTCAAGTCTCACCGGGAGACAAGGCGAATTTTTTTCGCATGTTTTTCAACATCGATTTTCTCTTATCTAGTCCCTGAAATTTCATCTAAGTTGGATTCATTTCTCTACAAAAAAGTTTCGCTGACTGAATGTTTGAGTCAAGACCCATCTCTGGGTCGCAATTTAAAAATAGAAATAAGGCGGTGCCAAACACCGAAATTGGTTGGATATCCAAATACGGCAAACGCATCAATTCTCATCATAACTGACAACCCGTGCAGGATATGAGAAGGCAATGCAAATCTTGCCGTGCTTAAAAATGTCCAAACTTGATTCCAACTACCATAAGATGAAATGATGGGAATAGAAATAGACCAAGAAAAATGATTATGATCACATGGGAGAACTATTCCCTTCATTCCGATAGACATCGACACTAAACCAGTATAATATTCATACGCCAGGTTGGTCTCCTGTAGTAGAATGTTAATACATGGGCCCCGGAGAGGCGCAAGATGTGGGTTCAAGTCTCACCGGGAGACAAGGCGAATTTTTTTCGCATGTTTTTCAACATCGATTTTCTCTTATCTAGTCCCTGAAATTTCATCTAAGTTGGATTCATTTCTCTACATTATGAAATATTATAGACGGATAGAAAGTTAGAAGAAATGAAAGATGGTGAAAATGAGCGGGTAAAAATTGTTGGAAGAGAACCAATCGCCAACTTAACAATCCCTTTTTTCAAAATGTTTATGGTGTAATTTAAACAATTTCGACGGTTGATTGATTGAAAAGTACGGGTTTCACACCACTTTTTTTTTAAATTTTTTGTGGTCATGATCTTAAAAAATTTCCAAAAAATATATCCTTCTGTGCAACGTATGTGTTAATTTCAACTTCCTTGGAAACGAAGTGAAATAGTTTTAGAGCATTCTGTAACTGATCTATAGTCTTTGTTCTAAGCAAGTTTTTCGGATTTTTTCTGAAACTTTGAATAACGGAAAACTGTTGTTGCTGAATTTTGTCTGAAACACATATTTGAGTTACATTACAAGGTTTCCAAAACTATAAATTATGTAAATCCGGTTGAGAAACTATAGAGATAAAGCGGTTTTAAGCGAAAAGTGTTAAATTGACACTCACGATCTGATTAAACAGTTTTTTCCTGAGCATTCAGGGTGCGTCCATAAAAAAAATTACGCAAAATTAAAAATTTCAAGAATTCATTGAGGGTCCTCGAAAAAAGTTTTATTAGGATTGACCTAAAAAAAGTTACAAGTTACACTTCCAATAGTGTCATATTGACTCTCACGAGCGGATTAGGGTTAAACATACATAACTTTAAATATATATTCCATATTTGATAAATGATGATTTTATGTATAAATCCTTTGTTCTGGATCGATAATTTATTTTTTTTTATATCTCGGTTCAAAACTTTTACTAAGATATATCGATCGATCATTGAGCATAAAAAGATTTATAAATGTAGGTACCCGGGTTTCGATTTAAAATTTTGTATGAAAAAACACAAAAATTTGTTTGTGTTTTTTGATATCTATCACTTTTTGGTTTTTCTATGCTTTTTTCCATCCACCTTAAATCATTGAACCCGAAATGGTTCATACATTTTTTTTTAATAATGTATATTCCGATGTTCTTGAAATTTTTTGATTATTTTAATTTTAATGAAAGTAATTTTTTTCGTAAACATTTCGCATTCCATGATCGCAGGTGTGGCTCAGTAAGAACTTGTTCCGCATCGCCAATGGTTGCTATTCCTTGATTGACCGAGGCCATCAATTTTGATCAAATATCAAAAGAATGTTGCTACATATAGGCAGTAGGCGTTCACAAAACTGATGCTCTCTCTTATTAATCATCAATAACGGTGCCCGCCAAGTCCTATTTTCAAATTTTCAAACTTGTCAACATGATTTGCTTTTATTTCAATTCTAATTCGTTGGCAAACATCGAGTCAAAAAAATTAAAATACATATCAAGCTTCAATGAATATTTTGCACAATGTTAAAGTGAAAGATTTAAACATATTAACATAAGCAGATTATCTTTGATTTCTTCGGCTAAAACAGCTTAAAAATAACAAAGGAAAGGGAAATAAACCTTCAAAAAATTCTCAAGCTTTATATGAAATTTCCCAGATTTGGCATATCTCTCCGAAATCCAGTAGTTTGAGGTTAAATTTAACTGATATTTTTGTAGCCAAAACTGAAAAGGTTGACAAAATTATGCTCCTAACAACTCTTAAAATTTTTAAAATTCATGACGTCAAGCGAACATGTCTATAGAGTTTAATGCAACTGAAAAATTCAAAATTTTCATTTTCTGTCACATGTGATTCTTCAGTATTGTGCGTCCAATTGAATGAAAAATAAAATTCAAAGCATTGTAGATTGTTCATCATTGCTTGCTAAAGCTTAGATTACTGAGAAAAAAAATCTGTGGTTTGATCAGTAAAATCTGTAATAATCGTGACAAAAAATAAATCAACAGTACATTTTAACTGGTAAAATCAGTTCAAGGTTAGTTTCGAAAAAAAAAAATATAAAAATGAATCATCTGTGATCAACGCTTAATCAAAAATGAAAAAATAATATGTCCGTTACTGAATCTTCGTTCAAAATGTTTGTGCTTTTGGAAAACATTGGCTGCAGGCATCAAACTTGAAATTTTAAGTGTGTTCAAAGACTTAAAAGTTGTTGTTTAAAAAAATACAAATAAAGGTCAATTTGGTTATTGATTAGCATGTATTTAGCCTGAGAATAAGTTTTCAAATAGATTCTCAGAATTGAAATTTATCATTCAATCTCAATGCTGATTCGAGTCTTAAAAGCTTTCAAACTTGAATTAAAAGTAATTAATTACAGTTTTGGAATTTGGTACTCGAATTTCATGTATCTGTTCACTAATAAATACATTATTTATTGGGTAAGCTTTACAGATTTTTTTCCCGGTACGTATCTAGAACGGGCAAATCAGGGCATTAGGTTTCTATATTTTAAACTCTAAATCGAGTTATATCCGTGCAAATCCAGTCAAAATTTCGGTATTTTTTACAAAAAAGTGAGTGAAAGGCTGAAAAATGAATTTTTACCAAGGCACCAGTGATTGAATTTGGCTGAGCATGAATTGATCAACCATCTCTCGCTCAACGCTTTACTCGGAAGCAAAGGTTGCTTTGAGGCAGCGAAAACGACAAAACCGATGATGCATACGCTCTCACATGGCCCGCCTTCAAGAAGCAATATACATTCGAGGCAGCGAATCCAAAAAACCAAACGAATGGCTCTCACTCATCTCCTGTTACATTCTTGAGGGAACCGAAATCAAAAGGCAGAGCAAACCCGAGTCTCCTCGTTTGTGCCTGGATCGAATACCCGAGGTTTTTCTGCTATTGCTATTATTGCACAGCAACCGCACGCAGGCAGCTAGTTTTTTCGTTTCTTTTTCTCCCCTCTCCTTGCTCCATACGTTGCGGGCCTATGCAATGCAATAAGTTCGGTTGTTGTCGTTGTTGCCTCAACCTTTGCGGTCGGCTCGAGTTATTCAAATTCAACAACGTAAATGAGTATGTGTGCCTCGTCTTCTTCATGCATCATGTAGAACCGAACGTTGAGAGAGTTCGTTCGGGGCAGCAAACGGATAGTGTCTCTCAGAGCAGATCCTCCTCATGGGGGGAGGTTTGAATGAATGTATATGTAGGGGAACATGCCCTATTATGCGCCACCTAAGCGATTCGCTGATTTTCTATGTATTCCACGTACAAATTGTGTTAAAGATGGGTGTAATCGTTGAAGAAAAGTGTTTTCTACAAATGCCTATGATTTTTTATTACTCAAATTCCTTTCGTTGCTTAAAAAACTTGATTTTTAAAAAGCATTTTAAAAGCCACAGAACAAAACTGTGTTGCAAATACGCGCCGCTGCGTATTCAATACGCGCCTAGCAGCCGAACACACCCGAAAGCAGCCGAAGACCGAAAACACACCAATACTAACAGACACTTTGACTGAAAAGAAAATCAAAATGGACTAATCAAAATTAAAAAAAAAAATTAAAAGTAGATTTTTTGGGCTGAATTAACGCTCAAAATATGGTTTCAGACTTTTTGTTCATTTTCAATGAAAATTGGCCTTTTTGAAAAATTACTGCTATTTTCAGCCTACTACGATTGGCGCGTTATATCGAGCGCATGGGCCGTGATAGAACATACCCATAAAAAGCATACCTTAGCGAGTTCAGTATGATTTTTTAGTATAAAATCATACTTTAGATTCTCCTCTATCGATGTGTCAGAAAATATTACCTTATTCGTTTTTCTCTGCTTGGTGACACCTTATTGAAAATTTTTTGAAATTTAGATCGAGATGAAGAAAAACCTAAATTGTGAAATTATCACGACACAGGGGCATTTTAAGGAAAAATTCATACTTGCCATGATCAATCACAGCATTTTAAACAAATTGGTAATATTTTGCAGGCTTAAAATGTTTCAGATTCTTCAAAACAAAGGTGGCGCGTATTAGCCACATGGGGCGTTATATGAACTTTTCCCCTATCGTCTCCTGTATAGCTATGCGAGGCCTCAAAGTGTGTATTTTGAATGCCTCTGATGAGAAAATTGGTGAAAATTTCAATCACTGCAAGGCACACACGGCTTTTTTTACGCGGATTTTCGAATTAACGCGGTTTTTCAGAGAAAATATTTAAGACTTTTTCAAAGGAAAACACTTAGAATCTTTCTGTAGTTGGGAAAATCTTAGCTCTGAGACTAAGAACGTGATACATGAGATCTGAGACCTGAAATATGAGACTCGAGATCTGAGACACGAGACATGAGACATGAGACCTGGGACAGGAGACATGAGACCTGAGACATGAGACATGAGACATGAGAGCTGAGACATGAGACCTGAGACATGAAACATGAGACCTGAGACCTAAGACATGAGACATGAGACCTGAGACATAAGACATGATACATGAGACCTGAGACATGAGACATGAGACATGAGACATGAGACATCAGACCTGAGATATGAGACCTGAGACGTGAGACATCAGACCTGAAACATGAGACATGAGACCTGAGACATGAGACCTGAGACATGAAACATGAGACATGAGACATTAGACATGAGACCTGAGACATGAGACCTGAGACATGAGACATGAGACATGAGACCTGAGACATGAGACATGAGACCTGAGACATGAGACCTGAGACATGAGACATGAGACGATCTGAATTCCACACTGTCAAATAAACCTCACTATATTCTTCTATTCTATTAATCTAATTGATTTTGTTTTTTATCTTAAAAATAAACCATCATTGTACGCAAGTTTTTAAATAATCATGGTTCTTACGCGTTTTTGTAATAACGTGCTTTTTTGAGCAAATTTTTTAATTAAAATGGATTTTTCACGTGGATTTTCGAATTTCGGAGTTTTTTTTACGCGAATTATAGAATTAACGCGGTTTTTTTTACGCGGATTTTCGAATAAATGCGGTTGTTTTTACGCGAATTTTTTTTACGCAGGACGAAATACCGCGTAAAAAAAACCTCAGTGTACTTTCAAAAAATCACCCGCGATAAAACTAAAAGGAACGGACTCACCAATCTATCGAATGGTATTGAAGACTTCTAAAGCAAAATTACTTTTCAATCCTTGCATCCTTGCATGCTACGAGCTGCATTCAGGATTCTCCGTAAAGTAGATTTGGTGATTTTCTTCGAAGCCACTCACCGTGAATATTTTTTGAGACCCGTTCTCGAATTAATTTTAAAGGTACAATTTTATTCATGAAGTATTTTTGCGCAAAAACAAACACCTCCGTCACTTTCAAGCAAAGCCTACCGAGTCTCCGATGTAATTGAAATTTGAATATATGTAGAATTTTCTCTGTCTTCAACTTTTCCCAAGACGTCAAAGCGGTGGGAGTAGCAAGAAAATAGTTATTACGTCCCAAACAAAGCCTTCTTTTTTTCATGAAAATAAAATTAGCAACACTGACAGATTTTCCGTCCAATTTTCCGAAATATTATTTTGATAAGAAAGCTATTGAGTTAAAGAGTCTTGACATGTTTTGATATTATAGTCTACATCAAATTCTCTTTTAGTTGAAAAAAAAAACACATTAGGGCTACCAGGATTTTCGAAAATTAAAATTAAAAAAATCTCGTGCCCAAAAAATTAGTACCCTTAACTTATTTTCGGAAACTTATTTACTTCGGTGAGATTAATTTGCCATTGGCAACATTTATTTACTTCAAAAAATAAATTTATCTCTGATCCGTTTATACCCAGTTTTATGGGTAGTATCTTTTTTCTCAGGTTCTTGTTTTTATCACACTGGCTTTTGCCCCTACCCCTTTTTATATTGTTGAAATCGTCAGAAACCATTAGTAGCTAAACTTCAACAACACATTTTTAAGTTATAAATTTATCTTTTTGAATAATTTTGGAACACAATTTATTTGCACAGATGGTTCATTAAGATTGCAACAATGTCCCCGATTTAAATCCCAATTCTTCGAAATCCATTATGCAACGGGGAATGTCATTTGGAACAATCAATTTCAGCCGCACACCGATTCGATTAAATCAACCTTAAAACTCGGGCTTTGAACTAATCCAACTATGTAGGTAGGTGGGTGAATAGGATAGTATTGTGTATCAATAATCCATCTGCTCGGTGCGAGAGTTGGGAAAATTTTCGGAATACGCTTTTCCCAAAACGCCACATGGAGTCATACGTATAGGACCCGAGTGAATGAATGTATGTTTGAATGTAGGTTCCTTCTATTGACGTCAATCATATATTGACGATGGGGATTTGCAGTGACTGTATGCCCAGCATTCATTCAGCTAGCACACCGGTGTGTATGTATGTTTGTAGGGCCTGGCCCGGATCGCTTCCGGGTGCACCGGAGCAAACAAACACATTTGAGCACACGTGCACAAAGTTCAATTTCGGATCAATAGGAAATAGCTTTCCTGTGTCAATCGCATTTCCAGTCAGCCGGGATGGGGAGGATCTCAAATATCGTCACAGCTAAAATGTAACCAAGAGCAAAACTTCAAACGATTTTATGGATAAAAAAAAACTTTAAAGGGCAGAGTCGAGATTTTTGCTTACATCATCACACAACCATCTGCCAAATAACTGGCTTTAGCAGTTTACAAAAGTCTTTAGACTTATTCAATTGCCACTCACATAATGAATAAATTAAAAAAAAATGTCCAGGAAAATAAAAAATAAAAGTTAAAAATATTTACAACTCTTCGCTTCATAATTTTGTATCCCTCAGAACATTGCTGTTATATGAACTTAGCAGAATATTTCACAACTATCTTCACTTAACTTGGAACCAATTTTGCCATTTCTGAAACAACATTGTTCCAGGGGAGGCACATCTTTCCATTTCTGAACTCGTGTTTTTTTCCATCAATTAGCACTCCAATTAACCCGTAATGGCACTCTCCGGAATAAAACATAAAGAGCTTTCCTACATTTCCCAACCCAAACGAACCCGCTCGAGATCTTCCTCCCTCCATTGACCCTTTCACGTTTCAAGCGGGCAACAAATCGAGGGGAAAAGTCACGACAAATCAAGAAAGCAAGCAGCCCAATCGGGGTCATCAGACAGACGACAAAAGCTTAATTTTTCCCGCTAAAAGAGAGCGGAGCAAAGACAGTGGGTACCTTCACAAGTAATAAGATATTGCAGAAATGGACAGAGGCATGGCGACGCAGAAATTTATTTTAACACAAATAATGAAATGCTTACCGACGGAGGACGGTGGCACTTTTACTGCGTAGGATAGTGATCGAAAAGACACGTTCGAGATGTCAATATTGCGAACATATTCAAGGAAATTTGTATTGAATTCTGTTTTTCACCTGAATTTCACTCAATTTTTGTGATAAATTTACCACTGAAGGTACTAAAAATGCTTTTGTGATAGTTTGATATGCTTCGACTAACCTAATTAAAATGAGATAAATACGCTCTGCAACTGTTTAAGCAATATTGTCGTGAAAGTAGATACCACATGATATTTTTTCAATTTGAAGTCAATTCTAAATAAATGAATCTAAATTTAAGTAAAATGGCTTGCTTTAATCTTATTAAGTTGGCACCCAACAAGCATTTTTTGCTGAGAAAACACTGAAAAAATATCGTGGTTAAAATTTTAATCAGTAAGAGCAAGTTTACTCTGGTTGGGAAAAAGTGGTAGAAATATTTTCACTTGTAGCACATTTTGGATTTTTTTTTCAATACAAAAGTGTTTTCAAGATCTATGGGCGTTGTAGTTTTTTACAGCACTGTTTCTATTTCAGCCGTATGTGATAGAAATCGAGCTAGTTTTGTATCACAGCATGCGAAAATAGAACACGTGTTGTAAAAAAAACTTGAAGGCCGCTGATCTTGAAAATGTTTTTGCATGGTAAAGTTTTCAATATGTGCTACAAGTGTCAAAGTTTCAACGACTTTTTGCCAACACGAGTTCACTTGCTCTAATCTGGCTGAAAAAAGGGCACCAAAATTCACTAATCTTCTTGATTTGGAGAAGTTATTCAGCAATTCTGTCATAAAATGTCAATTCACCGATAAACAAAACAATAAAATAAAAAATAAATTGCCCAATGTCTACCCAATGTTTGGAACGTACTTTCCTCCCCTGAGTTGTTATTTTTTAATTGGAATCGAACTTTCAACATCTGGCTTATTAGTCTCATTGAAAATATATCCAATATGTTGATATTCTATGATTTATTACGTTAATTGGTCACCTTATCAGTCTCTTCATTATAAATTAATCACTGTCGAATGAAAATGAATGTTTTTGAACAATTAAGTAATTTTTTAAATCAAAATTTCACGATCCTCTTAAAAGTAAAGTTTCAGAATCTTTTAATTTTTGTAATGTTCTTTTAAAAATACCAGATATGGTCTTTAGAAGCAAGCACTTTTATAATTTAAATTAAGCCTCTAATCTATCTAAATTGAAATCAATCGGAAGTTTTTCAATAGGACTTTTGGCTTTATGATAGTTTTCCAAAGACCATTAAAAATTAGAATTCGAACTTTTAAGAAGCATCTGATAGCAGACACTTCACGACACCGGACCACAGAGAACAGAGCTCGGGCTGGAGCTCAAACCGGGTGTAAAAATACCAACCGCAATTTCAAATTAAAATCGTAAGTGGCCAAACATCCATTAGATGTCGCTACCAGTACAAATTTTTTTTCATTTTTTCGACACGCTCAGAAATAAATAACTATGGCTCATGTCAAAGGATGCCACAGTTATACATTTTTTGCGTAAAAATTTATGATTTTTTAGTACATCATAAATTAAAAAAAAAAACAAATTTCAATCATTTTTTTCGCTATCTGTCAGTATAAGCCCTATATTTTTCAATCAATATTTTCGCTGAATTGGAAGTTTAGTTTCGAGTTATTCAGGCGCAGTTATCCGTACAAATCAGTTTAGCTGATTTTTATGCGGTTTTTTTGTTCCAGTTAATAATTTACCAAAATAGAAAATGTAAACATAAATATTATTACCCAATTAATTAATAGCTTAGCTTAGCTTGATTGACTACTCACATCCACCTTAAGTCATTGAAACCGAAATGCCGTTAAAAATTCGGAATTATACTTTTAAAATGATATAAAGTTCTTACTTTCCATAGTTCATTTCATCATAATAGTACTAAAGCATTTCGAATTCCATTACCGCTGGTGTGGCTCAGTAGAATGAATTCCACATCGCCAATGGTTGCTACTCCGTGATTGACCGAGGCCATCAATTTTGCCAGAGGTCAAAAGAATGGTGTCTGGGATTGACAACACATTCACAATGAACAAAACTGATGCTCTCTCTTTATACATCAATAACGGCGCCGGCCACGTCCTAGTAGTCAATAGATAGAGAGGAAAATAAGAGAAAGGGATGATAGAATGTAAAATTATGCTTTAGGACCGAGGTCACCTCTGCATCCTAGCAAAACAATTTTTGTAGGGATGCGGGAAAAGAGATATGATCAGGAGACATCTTTGACAAGTGTATAGATCTTAGTAAACCTGTTTTCCGGTGCTTTCATTGTTCCTAACAAAATGTTCTTTAACTCTACACAACAAAACAAAAAATCAAGAGAAATGTACATCAGTTAACGGAAAAATCATGAAACTTATTGTGAATAACATGTATCGGCCCACTAGCGTAACAATCTCACTATAAAAACAGTGTAGATAAAATAAAAATAAAAATTATTTAATTTAATGTTTTTCTTCGGATGATATTTGTAAGCTACTTGGTAAACGATTGACCACTTCAAACATAAACTCTTAAGCTTCTGAACTTCGTAGGTTTCCTAATCAAACTTCTGAACAATCATAAAAACACCTTTATTGAATAGTAATGATGAGAGAGTAAGCTTGGCAGAATTTTCAAATGATTTCTTTCAATTATGATACATTGTGAATTTTACAGGTTTGAAGGCCTCAGCCTAACCTCAAAATATGATAGATCAGAATCGATATTCGAAAATGGCGCAACTAAAATGCGCCATTTCGGGAATAATATCGACATAATCTTCCTTTTAGTAAGCGACACACGAATTTTTAAGGTATGTTTTTTACGAAGTTCAGTCGTGCCTTGGTTTTTGAAAATTATCATGTTTTTAACGAATACTTATAATGATTTTAAATTTTTTTTGTATTCGTATAGTATAGTACGGTTTTATAAATTTTTCGATTTAATTCTATTCAAGTCTGAAATTGTACAAGAAATAAAATCAAAACTTGACGGATCTCATAACTGGATGATAAATCTAAAAGATTTTATGTAAAAATACGTTTGAAGTATATTTGCATTAACGGCGTACGGCTTAAAATCGATATCTTTATAACGACTATATTTTATTCCTACACTTTGAATAGCTGACACAAAATAATACCAAAAGATTATAAAATAATATCATATGTCATTATGTTGTTTGCTATTTAAATCAAAATATGAAAATGATGTTTGTTGCCCAAAAAGCATTTTTGGGCCAGTTCAGTAAAGACATTAGTATTTAGTTGAAATCGACCCAATGAACTTTTTAAATTCTCAACTTTAATACATTTTGAAGTATCCACAGTAAATTATTCAAGATAAAAAGGCAAATAACATCTTAGATAAAATAGAAGTCAAAAACTATAATAGAAAAATTTCAAATTAATTCTTGTATGAAATTTATAACTTTTAGACTATTTTGTGATTAATGAACAAATAAATATTATGTTTAAAAATGGTTGGGTCTTACCAATTGCTGCCAAAGTTTTTGTAATTCTTCCGCTTCTTATTTCATTTGATGTCTCTTCAGTTGATTCAGATAAAACATTTTGATCAAATGATACACATAGCTAAAATTAAAAACTTGCTAAATTTCCTGTTTTGAGTTCTGCAATAAAATATATTCAAAATTATTTAAAAAGTGTTCATAAAAAAATATGTCTGTTTACGATGGAAAAAATAATGACGCCCAAGAAAAAACATGATAATTTAAATAAAAAATAGCTAATGAATGATTTTGATGGAAGTTAAAACAAATAATGAAATAATAATACTTAGCTTTTGATATGACTGTAAAGTTCAGATCTGCTTCGCAGAGAATCAAGGAATACAGATTCCATTTCAATGCAAAACCACGAGTTCGCATCCATGTCGGAGACCTTGAATCTGTCCGTCTCTTGAAGTCCACAATTGCCAAGCCCGAAAAGATCGAAATATCCATACTTCAATATTCTTCAACACCATTGAAACAAAACAACAAATTCTCGAAAAAATTGAGGAGCTTGAAAACTGTGCGTCATTTTTTGGCGACGATAACTTTGATCTATCCATAAATATTATTACCCAATTAAATAATGGACAAAAACTCATTCATTCAGTGGTTTTTATTTCCCAAATTTTCGGTAATAGATAATTTTTTTTAAATATTTATATACAGTGCTTAACATTTGTTGTTTATTGTTAATATATCAACGGATCAGGTATTGATCCTAATTATTAGACTTAAGAGTAACATTCATATAAACTTAACAAAAAAGTATATACTACAGACAACACAGTTCTTAACATCGCTAGAATTCTTCTTTTGAACGTGTTCCTAGATGTATAAAAACCGAAGAGCTCTGAAAAACGGTTGAATGTCCTCGTAACACCAATTAAAGTCTGCTTCATTTAATATTGGAACAAATTCTTTTGCTCATTGTGGCGCTCCTAGTGGACGGATTTGGAAACTTTTTTCACCCACGTGTCGGGAAATTCATTACCTTTCACCATGTATTTATGTCATAACACCAAACGATAGCATTTTGTAAACAACCGCCATGGAAGCCGAACGGAGAGATCAAATTGTGCACAGTTTTCTTGAAAATCCATTGTTGTCGGCATCGAAGCTAGCTAAACAGCTTAAAATGCCCAGAAATACCATATGGCGTGTTATCAAGCAGTACAAGGAAACATTGACGACGGCTCGGAAGCCGCATTCGAAGCGTCGGAGTGGAACTGTCGACCGGAAACTGCGTGGGAAAGTCATCAAGGCCGTCAAGAGGAATCCCAATCTTTCAGACCGCGATTTGGCCAATAAGTTCCAGGCCGCTCACAGTACGGTGCGACGAATTCGTCTCCGGGAAGGAATAAGGTCATTCCGAGCCAGCAAACAGCCAAATCGGACGCTGAAGCAGAACAATGTGGCCAGAATCCGTGCTCGAAAGCTGTACGACCAAGTGCTGACCAAGTTGGACGGATGTATTCTGATGGACGATGAGACCTACGTGAAGGCGGACTTTGGACAAATCCCAGGTCAAAAATTTTATCTGGCGACGGCTCGGGGGAATGTATCTGCAAAATTTAAGTTCGTGTTTGCGGATAAATTCGCCCGCAAGTACATGATTTGGCAGGGGATATGCAGTTGTGGACAGAAAACCAAAGTCTTTCTCACTGACAAGCAGCGATGGAAAAAAATCGCTTTTAGCGATAAATGAATACATACAAACCTCGTCTACGATGCATTGACATCGTTGCCTGCCGACGACACTCATATACTCCTCTCACAATTGCAAACAGACCTCTGTGAGAAACGAGTTACGAGTATCTCAAAAGAGCACCATCTAAATACTATCCGTGTTGGTTCAGACATTACGCTCTCCTTCTTACCATATTTCTCTTGTAGTGTGCGCAGACCACAAGATGTGGATCTCAAAGTGCGCAGCTGGGTATAAAGAGTTTATCGGAAAATGTACATCTGACGAACAGAAGCGATCCTATCGTAATCATTTCGTCAAAGATAATGATTTTCTTACTAATAAGCAGGGATGCCTAGAGCGACATACATCAGTACGAAAACGACTGTCAAAATGATCAGATTTTAACTTGCGATACATCAATAGAAAGCTCTTGACCTGTACATGATGGAAATTGATAAGAAAAGTGGTTTGGGGCCATCTGGTCCTGGCCACGGCCAATCTGGCCGGTTCCGGAATCCGAAAAATCAAAATGATCAGATTTTAACTTGCGATACATCAATAGGAAGCTCTTGACCTGTACATGATGGGAATTGATTAGAAAAGTGGTTCGAGCCATCTGGTCCTGGCCACGGCCAATCTGGCCAGTTCCGGAATCCAAAAAATCTTAATGATCAGATTTTAACTTGCGACACATGAATAGAAAGCTCTTATGTTTTGCATGGTTAATATATATATGGTAATATATGGTAAACCTGCCTGCGAAGTCTGATGAAATTACAGCTTAGCGTTTTTACACTCGTATGAACTTTCGGAAGACTATAAATGTTTCAATTTTATTCTATTCTATTTTGTTTATTTATAGAGGATTTTAACCAACTTGGTCATTCGTCCTCTTAGGAACTATAAATGTTTCAATGTATTTTATTAACTTCCCACAAATTTTAACTAAAATCAATCAAAATTGAGGCAGAGATATTGAATTTCGTCCTTTTCCAAGTTTAAAAGGTGCACCAATAATTGATTCGAAAAATTCAAGAAATTGAATAATCACTGTTACATTTCTATTCATGTGACGCAAGTTAAAATCTGATCATTTTGATTTTTCGGATTCCGGAACTGGCCAGATTAGCCGTGGCCAGGACCAGATGGGCCCGAACCACTTTAGCTATCAATTTCCATCATGTACAGGTTAAGAGCTTTCTATTGATGTGTCGCAAGTTGAAATCTGATTATTTTGATTTTTCGAATTCCGGAACCGGCCAGTTTGGCCGTAGCCACGACCAGATGGCCCCGAACCACTTTTTCTATCAATTCCCATCATGGACTGGTCAAGAGCTTTCAATTGATATGTCGCAAGTTCAAATCTGGTTATTTTGATTTTTCGGATTCCGGAACCGGCCAGATTGGCCGTGGCCAGGACCAGATAGCCCCGAACCTCTTTTCCTATCAATTCCCATCATGTACAGATCAAGAGCTTTCTATTGATGTGTTGCAAGTTAAAATCTGATTATTTTGATTTTTCGGATTCCGGAACCGGCCAGACTGGCCGTGGCCAGGACCAGATGGCTCCGAACCACTTTCGCTATCAATTCCCATCATGTACAGGTCAAGAGCTTTCTATTCATGTGTCGCAAGTTAAAATCTGATTATTTTGATTTTTCGGATTCCGGAACCGGCCAGATTGGCCGTGGCCAGGACCAGATGGCCCCGAACCACTTTTCCTATCAATTCCCATCATGTACAGATCAAGAGCTTTCTATTCATGTGTCGCATCATGACAAATTTTAAATTTTTCCATGACAGTCACGGAATCAAAAATTCAAAAATGTCATTCCGACAGTCAGAGGACCAACAGTATCTTCGACCTGCACAAGTCAAAAATGTTATCGACACTCATTCTCCGTGCAGCATTTCAGCTTGCGATTTGAGTACACATCGAGCGAAGAAAGTTACGCACTTGTCAGAGCTATATGTTGTCTAACAATGTATTCGTTATCTCCGAGTGACAACCGTACCAACATTTTGTTATGGATTGAGAGGAACCAAGTTTGTTCGCTTCTTGTACAGATCGCGAAGTGTACAGTTCAGGATAAAACCTTTATCGCATCATATTCATTTCATTTCCATCGCTGCTGACAAGACAATGACATCAGAAGTCTACAAAAAAGAGTGCCTACAGAAACGGATTCTGCCGTTTATTCGTGCCCACGACCGTCCAGTAATGTTTTGGCCGGACCTCGCAAGCTGCCATTACAGCAAAACGGTTATGGAATGGTACGCAACGAACGGGGTCAGCGTAATACCGAAGGACCTCAACCCCCCAAACTGCCCCCAGTTCCGACCGATAGAGAAATACTGGGCAATCACGAAGCGGAGGCTTAAGGCAAAGGGAAAACTTGTTAGGAACATGACTCAACTGAAGAACTGGCGAAATCAAATCGCCAAAACGGTGGACGAAAAGGGTGTGCGCCGCCTAATGTGCCGTGTTACGGGAAAAGTACGAGAATTTCTTCGAAACAGCAATGAATAATTTTTTTAATTTTTTTTTATGAAAGAGTAAAGAAAATGCTACATTTGTATGAAAAACAAATTATGAATTCGTAAATAAATGACTGAACTACACGCAATTGTTTGTGTTCCAATTTTAAATGAAGCAGACCTTAGGGCACTATTGGCTCCATAGTTGTTCTGGCGAAGAGGAATGTGAAGCTGAAGGTTCCGACCTCTTAGTCCTGGACGTCGAACGCACAAATTGATAGTTTCCAGCAGCATGGGGCAGTCTATATTCTAAGCCAGAAGATCGGAGACTAATAGTGCTCGAATGGTAGCTCGTCGGGCTTGGAGTATGTTGAAGGATATGAGGTAGCAACGATTCTCGTATCGAGGAAGGCGAAACGGATCTTGCCAATTCAAGTGTCTCAAAGCGTAACGTTTAAAGCGTCTTTGGATGGCCTCGATTCGATCAGCACCATTTTGGTAATAGGGGCTCCATACAGCAGATGCATACTCCAAAGTTGAGCGGACAAGGCTACAATAGAGATTTTTCAGGCAGTAAATGTCTTTGAAGTCTTTAGTCACGCGAAACATAAATCCCAAACTTCTCGATGCTTTGTCGACTACATAGATAGTGTGGGACTCAAGTCCAACTGTTGGTCAAGAATTACATGCACCCAAATTATTTACGTGCTTTGTTCGAGCAATTATCTGGTTTCCAAGTAAATAATCAGCAGTTATAGGAAGCCGTTTTCGGGAAATGTTATGACCGAGCATTTTTGACGGTTCAATGGCGCACTATTTGGCAAAATTGTCAAACTGTCGCTGTAAAAATACAGCACTCCAGAACATTTTGTTGTGTAGAAAAGCTTCAGATCATCTGCATAGGCGAGTTTTGGACCGTCAAGTAGTAAAAGCACGTCATTGAAGTAAATCAGAAACACTACTGGGCCTAAGTGGCTGCCTTGAGGCACGCCTGATGTGCCAGAGAAGTGTTTGGAATATGAGTTACCTGATCTTACAGAGAATTTACGTCCAATGAGGTAACTGCGAAACCAGTCTAATAAGGAACCGCAAATTCCGAGCCTCTCCAGCTTTGCAATAGCTATTTCGTGGTTTACCTTTGTTGCTCGCAATACACAAGCCAGTAATTTATCACTACACCAATTATATTAAAATGATTTAGGTTCAGCTGAAATTCTTTTATTAATTGGTTAATCACACTAATATTAATAATTAATTTTTGATACTGCATGGTTTGAAGCGATATGAAAACAAAACATTTGTCTTATAATTTATATTCATCTTGATCTCAATTTACTATACTTAGACTATCAGTACAGCAAGTTTAACGAATACACATGAATGAAATTTTTGAGAAAATGATCAAATCAATACAGTTACTTACTCCAAAGGTGTTATAAGCGTACTTCATTGCATACAACTGTATAAAAGTAACCGTAGTTGAGTTAAAAGCAACCTTTCTATTGATATCGTCCATCCATTGCTCAAATTGTGAACAGTAAAGTTAAATTTATGAAAAAAAGTGCTTGGTTAAGCTGCTTTTCTGTTTGAACCAATACTGTTTTAATTATTCAAATTGTTCTACATGATCAATAATCACACAAAAATGAGAATGACAAAATAAATAGACTAAAAGGGTTACCATACCTACTCTTTTTAGAGTACATTTCTTGCGTAACATTTCATAAAGGCGAAACTAGCGGTTAGCTCGAAACGAGAAAACCGCGTTTGAAATTTCGGAACATCTAATTTAAAATATCGACCACTTTTTGTTCAACAAAATTAAAAAAATGTGCATTATATTCACTTATTGTTCGTTGGATATCAATAACTTCAACTAAGTGAAAAAACTTAATTTCTGAGATTTTCGAGTTTCGCCTTTTTTTGTTTTTGATTACAGTTACGTCTGCAAGTTTCGCCCAATTGATCGGCCGTTTTGGTTTTGGTTTTGAAGTTTCGACTTTCGGTCCTGCACGCAAAGACTAATTAGGCCGTTTTGTCACACACGGTCAACTCAGTTACGCCTATTGGCCCTACACAAATAGAAAAAATAACCTGATTTTGAATTGGCGTAACTTCACCTTCTAACGAAAATGCATCAACAAAAAGTTTCGCCCAATTGAATTTTATCAATTTTTTGAAAGTTTAAGGTGATTTTAAGATGAAACCGCGTTTACTAGGTATAGTGCATCCTCGTACATCCGGAATGACCGTTAATTCGATTGTTTACATTTGGAAGTTTCGCCCTTTTGAAATGTTACGCTAGATTTACTCTTTTTCGGTTGAGTGATGGGCGTACACTCAGCCGCAATAAAAACGTTAAATTCACCTAGATTTTCACGTAGGCGCTCTCTACGTGAATTTTTGTTCGACTTACGTGAATCACTTAGAAGCTAATACAAATTCACTTGATCCGTACGTGAAAATCATATGGCTGATCACTGTCAAAACGAAAACACATTCGATTTACGTGAAAATCGAGTGATCCGCCAAGTACAAAGGGATTTGGTTCATTCTATGTGACGTTCACGTAGCTCTGGATAACTTATTCACATAAAATCTATGTGACAGAATACACTACCAAGATGGCGCGGATCCAACAGTTGGTGCTATAAGAAAGACAAATTCTAGGTGATGGAGAAGCTGATTTTTCGTAAGTAGTTGAAATTAAGTTGTGTATTCGTTATTTATATTTTTTGTTAGTTTTCAGAATTCGGAATTGGGGCAGCTAGGACGACCAGGCAATTATTATGGAGGCAATCCAAATGCCGTCTTCGATGTTAGGTATGTGAAGAAAAAAGTGTACAAAGTTTCAATTAAAATAAAAAGTGCATCATGTATTAGAAAAATTAAATGTCCTGCAAAATCAACACATTTTTTATTTATAAGATCCGAAAAAACCTACTACGTTTATATTTCAATCAAATCTACGTGAATCGCATGTAGCAGAACGCATCCCTTTTCACATTCGACCTACGTTATTTTCACATACAACTCATATGAAAATTACGTGAATTCTGCTTGCTGCGCCAGCTCGGTTTGCTACCTGAAATTCACGTAGGTTTCACGTTATTTTCATGGTGGCAAAAATCCATGTACATTTTCACGTAGCGTTCATGTGAAGAATTTTTTCGGTGTACTCTAGTGGTACTTGTCGAATCCACCGGTTAATGCACTCTTGAATGTTCCTCACAATAATTAGAAGCATCCATTCTTTTCAATAGCCGCTGAACAACTGCCGTTTTTCTCTTGCATACACACATCGGATTTTCTGCTCACTCAGAGTATCACGATAAATCTGAGAACTCAATTACGCATTATTTTATAATCAATTTTACTCATTTATTTCATCTATACTCTACATTCATCTCCTCTTCTACTCTCTAGCATGATAAATATCTAATTTTTGTATCTATTTTTTTTATGTACGTTTTGTGGATATGATAATGCCTTTATTAGGTCAAAAACTTCTATTTTAACACAGCTTCTGGAAAACAAAACATGACAACAAAATTTAATAATAGGAATGTTGAACTAATCTTTTCATTACAATGTACACAGTAATAATACATAGAGAGCATTCTTCCATTTAAAACATCATCCAACATAATCAACTTAATTTTTCATTCTTTCTATTTCCCAGATAGAAAGCGATTGTTCCATGGGATCGATTTTGGACCAAAACAGTACCCGATTTAGAACCGATGCGCCAGAGCACCTTCCTTCTGATGAACGAATGAACGTTTTTTTATGCTCTGCCCGTTCGTCTGAAATTATCGTATCCGATTTGATTTTTCATGAATATCTTTTTTTTTTTTCATTTTAAGTAATCTATTTTGTCCCGAATGTTTTTTTTCTTTGTTCGTTTTTGAATTTTCCAAAGCTTTTCTCCTCATTCTGAATTTCGTTCATGTTAAAAATGTTTTTTTCCAGAATATTATTTTCATTTTTTTTTCAAAGTTTTTCTTCCTATTTCGTAGTTTCGTTTATGCAAAAAATGTTTTTTTTCAAGAGCTCTGCCCTTGCGTCAGTGCTCTGCCCTGGCATTGGAGCTCTGCCCTGGCATTGGAGCTCTGCCCTTACGTCAGAGCTCCTTCATTCCAGCCTGTCACCTATCCTCATCAATCCTTCCATCAGAGATCCATCCATATAAAAGCACCTTCGTTCGATGATTAGCCAGTCTAGGCCGCCGGTCGTGGCCTAGAGGATAGCGTTCCAGTCTTCTAAGCTAGAGTCCATGAGATCAAATCCCGATCACGGCACATATAGTACTCTTTCTCTGGTCTGGTGGTTTTAGCATTTGTAAGATGCTAGCCATAATATCCTTGAAAGATGTACACCTTTAGAGTTAAGTAAAATTAGATCTCTTCAAAGAAACATGAAGTTTCACTGAGATCCTATATGTGTGTGTTCGTTTTAATTATCGTTTTAATTAATTTTAAGCTTTTCTTTTGCATTAAAACTCTGCCCATGCGTCAGTGCCTCATCTTTTCATTCTTCTTTTGTATTCTACTCAACAATTTCCTATTTTTTCTCACAGTAGCGCTTAGAACTCTGCCCTTGCGCCCGTTTGATATCATTTTGTTTAAAGCTCTGCCCTTGCGTCAGTGCTCTGCCCTTGCGTCAGTGCTCTGCCCTGGCATTGGAGCTCTGCCCTTGCGTCAGAGCTCCTTCATTCCAGTCGACCATCTCTCCTCATCAATTCTTTCACCAAAGCTCCGCCCTTGAGTCGGCGCTCTGCCCCTTCAAATCTTTTCACACTCCTCTTGAACGGAGCATCGAACATTATCCTTATTTTTTTCCATTAACTTCACTTACTTACCAGGCGGAGGGAGTCTCAACTGCGCCATTGCCGAATCCACCGGTTAATGCACTCTTGAATGTTCCTCACAATAATTAGAAGCATCCATTCTTTTCAATAGCCGCTGAACAACTGCCGTTTTTCTCTTGCATACACACATCGGATTTTCTGCTCACTCAGAGTATCACGATAAATCTGAGAACTCAATTACGCATTATTTTATAATCAATTTTACTCATTTATTTCATCTATACTCTACAGTACTCTTCTTTTTGTGAAGTTTTACAAAATGTACTCTTTTTTTGTTGAAAGACATTTGATCTGAAAAACCTACGTATTTCTTCAACTTTATGAGGTTGCTTATGCTAAAACTACGAAAGGAATGCAACTTACAACAAATTACTTCAAAATCTTGTATCCATTAACATGCATTTTTAGTCGTAATAAAGTCAGCGCGAAAAGCACCTTTGAGTATGCAAACAGTAATCAATATATACACAATTTAGGTAATATGATTAAATGCGCACAAATTCTGAATATATATTTTAAGGTTATATTTTTGATACTTTACCAGCGTTATGGCATTCGTGTCTAATCTCAACTAATGATTGTAAAGCATATGTACGCGTCAATAAAAAAAACACTTTTTAGAATGGATTATTTTATGTTATTTTTTTTTTTAACATCTAAATACTGCTATCTCTTCGAATATTCCAACTTTTGCATAACTTCTACAAATCGACAGAATTTTATTGAATGGAAATATCTCGGTTTCCAATTACAGTAGAACCCCGCTTATTCGAGGTAGTAGGGGCCTCCTCAGATAAAACGAAATGTGTACATTCTTTTCCTTCTGTTTTGCATACCATCCGGGAGCAAAGCTAAATAATTCAATTGATCTTATATCAACCTAATGGCTGGGAGCTCAGAAAACCGAAGTTATATCGTTTCTCCTGACTTTTTGAGTAAATGATCTCGATGTACTCTTTTTGGTGATGACGTAGACTAAATCACTCTAATTCTGGCATCCCTGGTGAGTCTCATGTTTGTTTACTTAAAATATTTAAAATAATTTGCATTTCTCACGTGAGCTTTCATAACGTTGTAAGAAGCAGCTTAAGAATTTACAGAAAACTTCTGCAAAAATTATTAAAACAACTTTAAAATAAGTATTTTACATACAGAAAATGTTGTCCAGGCTACAAACATTCGAAACGGAAAGAAGTTTGCGACTGGTTTATGTCAGATTTTGTATTATTTCGTAATAAAACTGTTTGTTTACATTTTGTTTCATTAGACGTAATGAAAGCGCACGCTTGTCGGAAAATTCTTAACATAAATTCCTCAAATGATGCTTTCCGGTCTTGTTGGCGGTCTATTATGGTTATTATGACATTAATATGAATAAAGTCATTGCCGAGAACTTTAAGCTTCCGTACTTTTTAAATCAGTTGTATCAGATACTACGATGGACGAACAACCGTCGATTATTGATTTTACTAGATAAATTTGTGTTCAATGTTTTTATCACTAAAAAGAAGAAATTTATTTCCTCAATGAAATTAGGCCGGAACAAATATCATTTTTTTCTTTTGCCACCTCAATAGCAATTGCTTCGATAGCTTTAACTTAGCTAGAACTTTAAAATGGCAAAAATGGAAAGCATTTGCTCAACTAGATATGAAAAAGCAGAGTAGTACATTTACTTCCAACCAACTCCGGATTAAAAATATGCATGCCATTCGAAGTATTTGAGTCACAAAACTTCTCGAAAATAGCAAAAGCAATTACTAGAGCTTTATTCATATCAGCCATAAATAGTCTCATTTGACTAGGAATAAATTCCATTTTTTTGGCCCTTAAAAATACTTCTTATTCATGTACGGGATCAAGTATCGTTCTAGTTCTTGAGACATAGAAATTTAAAATTATATGCTTTTAGAATCTGTTAAAGACGCGAGTTGCTAGACCGAATTTTCGGCTAAGTATTCGGCCGAATAGGCCGAATATTTATTTTTTAAGCTATACAATAAAATATTTGTCAAATTTTTCAAATGATTTTGTATAATTTATAAAATATCCAAAAGTAATGTTGAAAAAGCTACACAATTATGAAAAACTAATGGTATCAGTTGACCATCTAAGGTTATTTGACGAATATCGCTTTGTACCTTGATTATAGTTTATTCCAGATTTTCTTTAAATATCCAGGCTTGCCCATCAATCCAATAAGGAATTCGAGATAACTCGAATCTAGCCGGGATGCCCAGACTTCCCGGATTTTTCCCGGCTCTATTCAAATAATTTGATAAACCAAATAACTCTAATTTGTTATTGAAAATTTCCAGATTTTCTGTTCTAAAACGATTTCAAAACAATTCCGAAATGATCATAAATTTGTGTTTAATCCTCAGATACCATTTCAATACTGCTGCTATGTTTCAATAGAAACATTAAATTTCAAGTTATTTTCTTTCACTTTCCTCTTGTATGTATTTTGCCTTGATTTGGTTTTGATTTGCCCTTTTTTCACCAATATTTCAAAAAATTGTTCTGAATTGCCCAACCGTGTGGTTCAAAGTATGGCATGTTTAAAGTTATGGCACAGACTGTTTAAAATGATCGTACTTTTCAACAACTAAATGAAGATATCTTGCTCAAATTCGACTTCCATCTAATTCGATGTATAATAAGCAATTTCACCAGTTTTGACGTGTTTTTTTTCCCAGATTTCACAGGAATCCATCTCTTTGATGATAAACGCCCTTGAAGCGATAAGTCATCTAATGTTCTTTTGGTGAAATTTTTTAAACTAGAGAGACCTCTTCTTGAAAAAAATCTAGTAATACTTCATATGGTTATTTAATTTGGTTGAAAATATTCGACTAAAAAACATGAGGGGCATTAAGATGGCAGAAATAGGAGGAAATTAAAATAATCGCTTTTATATTTTTATTGAAAACCAACAGAATATTCGGCCGAATATTCGTTTGGCCGAATACTTTGTGACCTTTCCGGTACATTCGATACATTCGGTACATCTATAAATATTTTTAATTATAAATGTTTTGCGATAACCAAAAAGCAGCACTGTTCCTTGCTTTACATTAGCAAATTCGGAAAGCTTTCGCCATTTGTTGACTTTCTTTCTTGTACGTTGAGATACGATTCCGGGTCATCTCGGATTTCAAATCATCTCTGGGATGGAATCATCCGAGAGACACAGCGATGGGAGGTCACCCGGGAAGATCCCCTCAGTGAAGTGAGGGTTCACATTCAGGGGCGATCTGTCGCCCAGGCAATAAACTGATGTCGGCTTGGCGGCCAAAAGTCGCAGTAAACCGAATCCTCCAAATACAGAATGTGCCCCATTGAATATTCATACTCGGAAAGTGAATAAATGAATTCGCTTCGAGGCTTGAGCGCACGTCTCGTTGTCGGCGGTAGCCGTTATGACTTATTTATACTAACTGCCATTCTTTTCTTTTTCGCTTCTTTACAGGTAAGAGATTCGGTCGAAATCGAGAACACACAGCGTTCGCGAAAGTTTGAGGAAGCCGCCCGGTGAGCCCGTTATATTTATTGACTTTAAGAGACGGCGACGAACGCTCATACAGAACAATCTTAATGTCCCCCCTGTCTCAGTCTCTGGAGTCTTGAGGAGCTCACCCTCGCCGTGAGCTCGCGATCTATTTGCCAAGTGGCCTTAGGCCATCCGCGAGCGACAGGAAAAGGTCGCGCGGGGGATGATTTATGAAAATCTTACCGTATTTTACGGATATTAAACGCACGCGGCGGCGGCGTTTTACTGCAAAAAAGAACTGTCCAGAGAGTGTCGTGAGACGATATCATTACCATTACACTTTTGAGTTATTTGGCACTTTTCGACCCCTCTGGATGAAACTGGAATTCACATTTTAATCACTGGTCATGGGTTTGAAAATTTTTAAGCAGATGCCTTCGAAAAATCTTTTGAGTTTTTTTTGTATCATGAAAATAAATGTTTTAACAACTTTGCCAAAACTTTGATTATTTATCTATACATCTTAACATCCAAAGGGGAGATAAGGGCATAATGGCCACCTTAAGGATGACGCTTATTTAACCATAGAAAATAGCTATGATATGTGATGATTGTTTCGTGTACAGACACTAAAATAGTCTATTTCCTGATTAGCTGAAACTTGAAAAAGTAGATGAAAACGCTTAATAATGCATTTTAAACTTTTTTTTGCCGAAAGCTGAAAACCAGTCACTTTAGGGGCATAATGAAAACCCCCCCTGGAGCAGAATAAGCACCATTAATTGGGGCTTGATGAGCGATTTCTGCCGGGGAATCTAGCAGCAAACTCAACTCGATGAAGTCAACTGAATAATAGAGTTACAACTTGACTCTCTGACGATTTGGCCTAGAGGCGATGGGTGCGCTCGCTATCCCGGTATACGATTTTTCATACATTAAACAGAGAAAGTAATAGCCTTCACTCCAATTTCAGTCCGATTAGCTGTCATTCTTATGGAAATCTGTGTAAGAGTAAAGGGCAAGCTTTATTCTTTTTAGCAGGCCCAAGCCCAATTGGAAGGTGTCGGAGAGATAATCAGAGGCCCAATCGTCAGATGTAAACCAGTCAAGCTGTAGCTCTATAATTCAGTTGACTGCATCGAGTTGAACTCGCTGCTAGATTATACGGCAAAAAACGCTTATCATGCCCCGATTGATAGTGCTCTGTTCGCCCCAAGTGAACAAATTAAAATAAAAACGCGTTTAAAAATTGATTAAAGTTTAAAAACAAAAATTTAATGATGGTGAAAAATTGAGAAACAATGTGTGCGTAATGTTTCAGTACGAACATTATAGATCAAGATAATTTTAATGTCATAAAAGCTTATTCCATGGTGCTCAAAAAAATAATATTTTCGTCACTTGAGAACCTTGCTGATTTTTTCTAAATATTTCTGTAAAGATGATAAGAAAATTTCTTTGTTTGGTGAAAAATTAATACTATAGGAAGTAAGAAACAAATCCTCATGAAAATTTATTTAAGAAATCACGCACTTTTGTAGAAAAGAGGAGTGCTGATCATGCCCCGGGTGCTCGTTATGCCCTTATCTTCCCTATATATAAAAAGCAATTTCTGTTGGTTTGTTTGATTGTCCTGTATAGACTCAGCCGTCTTCAGACCTAGAGAGCTGAAACTTGGCATGGATGCTGATTAGGACCAGGAATAATGAAAAATGTTTTGAGATTTTTGGACTCTCTCTTTTTAAGGGGGTCGACACAACTTCGTTAGAGCTACAGCATTAATCTCCATAAAAAGCTAAAGCGCATTCTACACAGCACCAGAACTCTAACAAAGCTATTTGGCCCTGTTCTAAAAACGTCATCATGACTGTTTTTTAATCTTCGATAAAATCATTATGCTGTAAAATTTTGATGACCAAACCTTTAAAAAACCTTTTAAATTGATTGAAATTTGGCTTGAAAAACATTTTCAAATACCTGACATTGTAAATCTATCAACGACATTTTGTGCCCTTCAATTTTGCAACCAACATGGCGTTAGTCAATTCAATGGATGTTTGGATAACGTGCCGCTATTAAGCCTACCCCCCCCCCCCCCCCCCATTCTGATTTGGATACGAAAAATATTTCTATGATTATTTGGGACCCCTCTCTCTTTCCAGTTGGGAGATATAAAGGGAGGAGGGGTCCTCTTTTTAATTTTTTACATAACTGAAAAACGAATCAATCAAATGGAATCAAATTTGGCATGGGCGGGTATTTGGGAACGTGACATGTTCTAACGATTTTTTGAGAACCCTTCCTTCTTCCAGCGGGGAGAAAGAAAAGAGGAAAGGAAGTTTCGTACAATTTTTACTGCACAACTCAAGAACTACAACAGCAAATGGAACCAAATTTGACATGGAACGATATTTGGGTACAAGAATTGCTTCTATGAATATTTGGTATCCCTCACTACTTCAAAGAGTTGGATGAAAAGGTAGAGAAGAGGATTCCCTTACAATTTTCAGTATAGCATGAGGTCTGATCGAGGAAATGGTACCATATTTGGCATGTAAGGGTATTTGGATACGAGAAATGATTCTATTAGAAATTTAAGCCCCATCTTTTTTCAGCGGAAAGATATAAAGGAAGAAAGGGGGTCTTCCATACAATTTTTTTGCATAACTCGAGAATTAAGCGAGCAAATGAAACCAAATTTGGCATGGATTGGTATTTCAATGCGAAAAATTTCTCTATGTGAAACAAATCTATATCCGACCCAGCAGTAGGAGGATAGAATTGGGAATGTGGGAAGGGAACCTTTACATTTACATTTAACCTTTTTTTTACAAAATCTGAGAAATTGATAAAACTTAACATGAAAAATCATTTTGGTACGATTCTATGATTATCTGACTCAACATCCTCCTTTCAGTGAGTAGGTACATAGGAGGAGGGAGGTGAGCCCAATACAATTTTGTTAGCATAAGTTCTCAATTCATGCAAACAAAGCTAACAAATCGGAACAAATATGGCATGGAAAGGTACTTGGCTACGAGATATGTTTCTACGAATGTTATAGGCCCTTACGCTTTACAGTGTAGAGTGGGAAAGAAAGTAGGGGGCTCCTTATAAATTATGTTGTAAAGCTTAAAAACTTTTCAACTAAAGGAATTATGTTTGATACGAGAGGATTTTAGGGGCACGAAAAAATGGGTATTATTATTAAAGACCACGACCTCCATTCAGCAGGGGGTGAAGGGAAGGACAGGGGGGGGCTCTCGTCTAAAGTACGATTCAAAGTATGCTGATAGGTTTCGATAAAAAAAGTGATTCAATTTTTTTTAAATTCAATTGAATAATATCTGGGATTTATACAAATTTGCCGAGAAGTTGTCCGGATTTCGAGTTGAAAATTTTGAATTTACATGTCCGGATTTATCCAGTTTTTTTAAAATAAAATAGGCCGGCCCGGAAGCGCGCGGGGAAGTTTCTGACAACCTTAAATAATTTGATATCGAAGTATGATTGGCTTTTGTGGTGTTTTTGTCTAAAGATTTAGATACATCGTGTGAACCTAAATTGAAACGATAATACGAGCAGTTTTCGCTTGTTGACACTGGAAAGATCGATCTATCAGAGATCAATCCTCTATCACCGATTTTAAGGTGGATCGATCCTACGACCGTTTTACTGAATCGATCTTGGAGATCGATCTTTTCCTGAGGATCGAACAGTTCTTATCAGATGGAGACGATTTTCGATCACCGCTAATTGTTATTATCGATTTTGGTTGATATTTTTAGGTGAAAATGAAGTCAAATCAAAACAACTTCTTTACGTTTCGGCTTACTATTTTGTTTCGGCCATCTTCATAAAAACTGTATTTCAAATAGTTTTGAAAAATAGAATACAAAAAATAGAATGCAAGTTTTACATAACTTTCTGACACTTTTATCTACACTAGAAACAAGAAGGGCCAGATTCCAAAATTTAAATAAACAAATGTAGTTTTCTCAATTCCGCGAGAATGTGGAAAGAAATACTTTGGCCAAACATCTTAAACAAAACTCCAGGGCCACAGGACTGACACATGCTCTTAAAAAACCACAAATTGGATTTTGAAAGGCTTATATTTTAGAGCGAGTGATCTAAGAAGAAAAAAGAAAGACTCCTGAAGCGTTACACATAAATCTGAAAAAAGAATATACAAGACACTATCGAGATCTCTAAAATAAACAGTTAAGTAATCAAAAAACTGAGAGCGACAGTACAGTTTTCGATGAAAACAAAGAATTCGAATACGACGTCCCCAAAGACGACGACAACGAGCAACTTCACAACGTCACCTAGAACGCAAGACACAAGCTACTAGAAGCGGTTCAAAATCTGACTCAAAGTAAGTTAGACAGTCGTTAGGGAAGCACACGGCGAAACAATTGTAGGTGCTTCTAGTGTAGATAAAAGTGACAAAAAATTGTGTAAAACTTGCTTTCTAATTTTTTCATTCTATTCAGTTTTTATGAAGAGGGCCGAAACGAAATAGTAAGCCGAAACGTAAGGAAGTTGTATTGATTTGACCTAATTTTCACCGAAAAATATCAACCAAAATCGATAATAACAATACTAATTGAGACATTTCAAGCTGACTCTAGTTTAAATTTTAAGGAGTAAGGAGTTTGAAAGGGCTCGGGAAGACAGTAAGATAATTTCAAACTATCGATTTAAAAAGTAAAAAAAAAACACTGAATCACATTCGCTCACCATCCAAAATAAGATTTTTACAGATATTTTAGCAAATCGTTGTTTGATTGATGTTGTTTTGAAAGCATCGTTTATCCAGAAAAGTATTCAACTTTTACGAATGGATGAACTTATTTTAATGTGGGTAAATATTTATTTTCATTTTTTGAAGTAGATTTTTTTTTGACAAAATTTTTATTTAAAAAAGGGAATGTTTTTCGATACACTTGCCAAATCGAAATTTGATATTCTGGAAAGCATTGGAAAATAATTTCTTCTTTAAATTTAATTAAACTTTAGAGAACTGGCGGTGATTTTTTTTAATAATCGAGACAACATATGAGGTAATTAAACTCATCAGGTTAAGATTCCCTCGTAAAGAAAATAGGAACTACTCGATTTTTTTTTTGCATTGAGCCAGTTTAATTCAGTTTTTGTTTGGCTAAAATAGTTTTTTTTGTGAGTTTGTTATCAATAATTCATCCAGTTTACGAATAATTCTCTTTCAAATGAAGATATGCGTGTAACATGAATAACCGTAAAACGGTATAACATTGATCAACGGGGTAGCTTTGATCAACATGAACTTTTTTCACATAATCATCAATAACTAAGTCTAAAGTTAAAATATCTAAAAACTTTTTTCTACGTTTAAAACCCTACACGTTGAGTTTCAAATTGGGAAAAACTTGGTTTGTTTTTGAAAATTTCAAATGTAAGTAAACATGTTATTTCAAAATCTTGAAATTTCTATTTTATCGAAGGCTCGCAAACAAACACCTTTCCTGACGAAATTAAAGCGTCAAGAAGCAGCAGGTTGATTTATGTGAGAGTTCAACTTTTTTTTCTTAGTAATTTTATATTTTTGGTGTAGTTTTTGTTGTATTATGAGGTAAATTTTTGATATTCAAAAATAGGGACGTATCCCAAGAGTAAGCCGATCTAGGACTAAAGGCCCATCAAATGGTAAAGTTTGAAGGAAAAAATTAAATAGTACGAATCGTATGAGGGCCTAGAAAATTGAATGAAGGCAAAATTTCATTTTTTGACGTAGAATTACGTCTTACGGCAACACTATAGGGGGGCAAATTGAAATTAGCGAACGGATCTCGCGTCACGAAAAACGCCTCTTTCAAAGACATCCTATCTAAAGGATTATGACGTCATCACCAAGCCAAAACAAAAAAAAGAGAAAAAAAAAGAAAACACGGATGCCCCGCCTCTTGATGAATTTTGATTTTCCATGTCTACGAAAAGTATAAAAACAACGGGTCGCCAGCGGCTCGGTTTCAGTTTCTTTATGCTCGTCGTCGTGAACAGTTCTCCTGCAATTCGATCTGCGTTTGGACCCCACCAGTGGTAATCTAACACAGATATCGTTTGGCAGTTAGTTTAGTGGAAGCCAGCGAAGCAGAAGGATGGTTCACCAGCAGAGGCGATAATGACGATTTAGCGGTGCTGGCGACTAGCAGCGGAGGCATATCACCAACAGAAGTAGCTTTCAAGAAGGACTGTTTAGCTTTTTACAACCGTTAGTAGTTTAAAACGCACAAATAATCGGATGTAGTAATTTAAAAAAGGGAAACCTTACGCTACTGGACAATAAAGAATAATAATAATAATAATAATAATATCAAAGTTTTTTTTTTCTGGGGATTTTCAACCAATAGGCTGATTCATCCCTACAGGCATATCAAAGATAACCAGCGGAGGTCTTTATGAATGCAGGTTAATGACATGTTGGCATGACATTTTGGCATGAGACGTTGGCATGACATTTTGGCATGAGATCTTCACATGATATTACATTCTGGATTACGATTTAATTATCAAGTTGGTATTTCAGAATTTAATGTAAACGAATGTCAATAAGACTCTTTCATGGAACAAATATTGGCCCTGAAAAGGACCATTTGATTTCTGAAAACCGAAATATTTAAATGCTGAATGTTTATGGTTGATGAGAATCAATTCTATCCGTAGAGAACATCAACAACCCATAGACTCTGCTTCTTGTTGCAGGAAGTTTTCTTCATACCATGTAAAATACCGTCGCCTACTGCGACCACACGAGATGACGCTTGAAAACCTAAAGAAGCTCGCGCGGTGCAGCTGCTGGCTTTTTATAACTTTCCAGCTCTTCGAACACGATTGAAAAACCCATCGTGTTCGACAAGCTGGAAAGTTATAAAAAGCCAGCAGCTGCACCGCGCGAGCTGCATTAGGTTTTCAAGCGTCATCACGTGTGGTCGCAGTAAGCGACGGTGTTTTTCGTAGTGTGCAGAAAATCAGCAGCAAGGAGCAGGGTCTAAGGGTTGTTACCTCTACGGATAGAATTGATGCCCATCAACATCCAGCATTTTAATATTTCGGTTTTCAGAAATCAACTGGTTCTTTTCAGGGCCACTACTCGTTCCATGAAGGAGTCTTGTTATGTAAAAATAAAAATAAAAATTGAAAGAAAGGGTCGTGCAAAAAATTAAACGCTCATAAACAATCAAATTTACTATAAATATTTCGGCTTACTCATACCAAATGGCCCTTTTCAGGGCCACTATTTGTTCCATGGAAAGAGTCTTGTGAAAAAGTCATATTTTTTTAGATTGTTGAAAATAAACACGGATGCTTACAAACTGTTTTGCAGAGTTTTGAATGTTTCCTTCATTTCTCCCATCCTTGGAAGATTCGAGATTGTTCGAACGGTGTTAAACTAAAACAAAACAAGTGCCAAAAAATTACATGGAAAGAATGGCAAAATAACGGCCGAACAAAATGTCAAATATGACATAAAAATGCTAGTGAACGTCCTCTTAAGTACAACAGTAATGAACATTCCTTGAATAAGAAAATGGAAAAAAATTATAAATTGTCCAAATATCGGTATTACGAGACTGAAGTTAATGCGTGCTCAGCTTAAAATTAAATAACTGAATTAGTAAATTCATTCGTAATTCTACGAACACGGTCGTGTAGTATACAACCTCTTCAACTTTTTTTTGTAGTTAAAATTTTACAAGTAATGAAGCCCCTTAATTTATGCGGCATCATTGTCCATTAGACTGAGTCGATTTGGGGTCATTTTTGAATTTCTCAAACCCTGGGGTCTTAAAAGCTTCGTTTTGGTCCAAAACTCATCCATGATTTTTTGCAGATTTTTTAAGTAACGTTTACATGAGTAAATTTGGACTTTTAGGTTTGTATGGGAAAATTGAATATTTTGTACTGAAAAATCAACATCATTTTTGTTTCTTCAGTGCAACCGAGCCTGCTAATGGATTTTGTGCCAATTTATAAATTTTTCAAAGGAAATTTTCCGCTGAACAACTTTGTGGAAGACCGAAAAATCGTATCTTATTAGACAAAAACGTTATTAGCTGTTTAACAGGGGTATGTCTTTTGGCATTGATAAACAATAAATTCAATTGACACCACTGCTTGTGCCCCGCGAAGTATTGCATGAAAAGTAGTCATGCAATACCTCGCAAGGCACACAACAGTGGTGTCAATTGAATTTATTGTTCATCAATGCCAAAAGACATACCTCTGTTGAACAGCTAATAACTTTTTTGTCTAATAAGATACGAATTTACGGTCTTCGACAAAGTTGTTCAGCGGAAAATTTCCTTTAGGAATTTTATAAATTGGCACAAAAACCACCAGCTGGCTCGGTTGCACAGAAGAAACAAAAATGATGTTGATTTTTCAGTACAAAATATTCAATTTTCCCATACAAACCTAAAAGTCCAAATTTACTCATGTAAACGTTACTTAAAAAATCTGCAAAAAATCATGGATGAGTTTTGGACCAAAACGAAGCTTTTGAGACCCCAGGGTTTGAGAAATTTGAAAATGACCCCAAATCGACTCAGTCTATTGTCCATCTCTCGATATTAATTGTTGTTCGGCCTTAACACACGAACTGCTTTAGTTTATCAGTTACTAGCATTTGTAAATATTTTTTAAGTATTTTGTATCCTTTATGACCAAGAAAACTCCGTGAAACCGTCAAAATAGGGACTGATCAATGGTACCCCAAAGCATCAAATTCTAAACCAAGACGAAATCGATTTTTAATCAATTTGAAAGTAGTCTAATAAATTTCTGCAACCATGTTTTACGTTCATAGGAGTCCAGTACTGGTTTAAAAAAATATGAAACGTGTCACATTCCCCTTAACAGAAAAAATAATCGAGAAATATTTAAAAAAGTGTTTTACGATACTTGCATGAGTTTATCATTTTTATAACGTACTCAAAAACGTGTTTTTTTATGTTTTCTTTGAATATTGCAGATTGGCCCGCTAGCTTATCTCAATTCTAAAATTTAACCCGCCTGTTGAAAATGTTGGCTACCCATCATTTAGATTTTGTCATTAAATGTCAAATTATTCCAGATGTTACTAATATTTTTTCTCTTTCTTTCTTCCTATTTGATGGATTTTGTCCTTGTCAAAACTTAGCATCTTTTTCCAAGCTCTAGCACCTTTTGTGCTAGGAAATGAAAGAAAAAATTCTTTTGACGCAACTTTCCGACTTCTGTGACTCTTTCCCCCGAAAGTAACCCTTCGGGAATACAGAGGAGGCAGCCAGGAAGCTAGTTATTTTCCACCCGTGTTGTGTTGGAGGAAACATTGTCTATGGTAACGAAACGAAATGTAACGAAATAATATGAATTAGTCAAACTTTTTATGGGTAAATGTCACGACAGAGAGAAAGTGTGATGAGGTTACCAAAGTCGTCCTGCCGTTCCATTTCTGCCCCTTTTTGTGCTCCCCCGGTGTGGAATGATGACGTCTCTATCATTGCGAGATTGGCCTAAGAAGCTTGACGATTTCATTTTGAGGGATATAGGACTGTCATTGTTAGACTTTCTGTAGCACTTTTTCTGAATTGTTAAAAAAAAATGTTTTTTTAAATCATTCCATTTATTTGAATTTTTATTTGAAACTGTTTACAATGCATTTAAACAAAACATCTTTACTAAAAGAGTTTATTTTGTGACTTGGGACAATCTTTGACTAGACAAGACTGAAAATGGATCGGGCGGGAACAACTGTAGCAAACTTTTCTTTTGAATATGGTCGGTGAGGAAGAAAAAATGGGAAGTCAGCCGCCAACTTTTGTTTGTGCTTCTCGAGGCCAAAAGTGGCCCCAAAGTCTCAGACATTCGTCGTTTAATAACTGTGGCATATTTCATCCGTCCGCCGACGAAGAGTCATCGGGAGAGAAACTTCCCGAAGGGTTGATATTCCGGATCCTGTCTGGATTCCCGATCCCGGTTTTCTTCTTACAACTTTGTTTTGAAGAGCCCCCGAAGTTCAATGTAGGCTTATTGTGTTGGTGTGTTTCGTGTTCCCCTGCTGACAAAGCGCACTTCGAATGGAACGGAAACTTCTGCCCTCCGGGGACAACTTGACTTGGCAAGGGATCGGGAAAGAGGCTTCTTGTTTTTTTTTCTTCAAATTTGCCCTACCGGTGAAAATACTTATACAACAAGGCGAAAAACGGAAGTGGTGTCGATAGGAGCGACATCCGGTCGGTGGACTTGAACTAACTATTTCGTTGCTACTGCTCCTCCCAAAAGGTTGTACTGCGGTGACTTTTAAATATTTGCGCAAAGTTTTCTGGCCCAAATCAGATTTCCTAGGCATTGTTATTGATACCTGTCGTGTATGACATATTGCCGTTAGACCTTTTGAACTTCTATCGGATAAGTTGAATGAAATATTTTAAAAGCAAATATTGATTGAATAAGATATTTTATATGGCTTTAACCGATATAGGTAGAACACACCTGTTATTGATTATACTCTCAATAAATTCGATCATTCTCCTTAAACTCAACACTCATAAATTGTGCTAAACTTTTGGTCTTATTACCTCAAGTGCCTCGGGTCGTTAACCTTATACGCTTAATAAGTTATACCGTAAACATCCTCAACAAGTTTTATGTTTCCTTTTATTTATGGCAATTGCAGCATAAAGCAAATCGTAGCCGGTAATTGAATCAAACCAAACCACAATAAACCCAAACATACTCAATTCATTCCAGAACTAACTAACCGAATGCAGCGAAGAGCATGGAACATCGCCGAAATGAGCCAATACAAATTTAACGAGTGGTGTTAATTAACCAGCCGTCAAATTTTGTACCGGGCAATTCTCGGAGAAGCAGAACGAGTATGTTGGTAGGACATACGATACGTTATACGTTCTACGTAGACAAGTATCAATCCAGATGGTGGCTGTAGCAAAACGCTCGAAGCATAAAAGATGCGATGCAACCCACATAAATCCCCTATTTAGAATTCCCGACAGCACCAAAACTTTGCCGCACGGATTGATCCCGGGGATTGTTGGTTGGCTGCTGCAGCGAAACGTTGCATATCGCTACTTGTGCCCCGGCCAGGAAGGAGGCTGTCGATTGAAGTAGCTCTTGGCTGGGCTGCCGCGCTAAACAAGAACCACATGTGGTGGGTGTGATCTCACTTCTGTCTCGTGCCGGTCTGGCTAAGATGGGATGAACAATAATAAAGAAAAAAAACTTCATGTGTCTGAGCTGCTCAAGTATTTAATTCTGATGGGTTGCAGTATCGTCAACCCGGTCAATGGATGTTGCAACTATAATTGTGCAAATGGTACTTTTCTCCGACAAATATTTTTCCATTAAAAAAAAGTATGGCTTATTCACTAAAATATTGCAACAAAAGCTTTAAATCTACATTACACAATTTTTTTCATTACATTTTTGAATTATCAAAATTTTTATTAGTGTAGAGAGGCTTTGAAATTGAAAATTCAGGAGGCGAAAAATAAAGTTTTTGACAACTGATCATTTTTTGCTTTTCATCAAGGTGGAAAACAGCCTACGGAGTCCGGCAATTGAAATAAACATATAAATTGATCAAAACAACAACTTTTAATTTCAAATTCGTTCAATTTCTCTTGAAAACAAATTACTTTTTCAAAATTCACTGGTTACGTTCGACTTGTTCGCCCTTGAGTTCAACCACTCGCCGCAGACGGTCGAAGAACGCATCGTATGAGGCCCGCAGGTGTTCTTGTGGTATTTTATCCCAGGCTGCCACGAGATGTCGCTTCAGGACCTCCACACCTTCATGTTGCTTAGAGTAGACTTCGGCCTCCAACATACTCCAAACAGCGAAGTCCATAGGTTTCAGGTCTGGTCTGGCGAACTCGCCGGCCACTCGGAGCTCGAAATGAATCCTGGAAAATATTGTGCAATCCAAAGTTGGGTTTTCTTCGCTTTGTGAGCCGGCGCCGAGTCCTGTTGGAAAACCCAATCCCTGGAACCAAGATGTCGATGTGCCCACGGTTCAACGACATTCTGTAGAACTAGTTCCCGATATGTATTTTGGTTGATCTTCACTCCTTCAGGAACAAAAACCAGTGGAGTCCGGCCATCATCGATGCTGGTTTCTGTCGCCGGGTGGCCGTCAGTAAGTCGGCATGCCTTCGTGATCTGTCTGGCAACCAAATTCTGTCGTTTTGCTTATTTACGAACTGCTGTACGGTAAATAGTTTCTCGTCGGTAAACACGATATTCTTCAACCTTCCTTACGCGGCCCTTTTTAGCAGCGCCTTCGCTTTTTTTATGCGTTATTGTTTCTGCTTCACCGTAAGGTCTTGAACCTTTTGGATCTTTTAGGGCTTGCTCTGAAATTTATCTTTCAGGATCCGACGGAGACTTCGATCCGATATGTTGAGATCCTCTGCCAATTTAGTGGCACTACGACGAGGATTTCTCTTAAGGCGCTTCTTGACGATCTTCGTCATGGCAGGTGTTCAGTCCGACGAGTCGACTGAAGAACGCGAGAGCGACGATGAATGACCGCGAGAGAACCGAACGAAATGAGCAACACGGCTGCTCTCGCTAGAAATTTCTAGGAGGTTCCATCTGGCGCAAGCACGTGATTGTGTGCTTCCCGCTAGCCTATTTAAGGGCGCTTTCTTCGATGCGCCTGAAGTCAGTTTGCATTTAACCACCAACCGAGAAACATCTAAGAGAAAATTAAATAGTTAAGAGAGAATAAAAGATATGAAGTGCTAAAATAGTGTGTTTTCTGTGCTCGCTCCGGCATCTGCTCGTCCCGAATCCAGCCGCTGGAATTAATCGGCTCTTTTCAGAGCCATATTCGAAAGAGTACGATCTCGTAGGGACGAGATCATCGAGAAGTCTTGGCCGCCAGGCAGCATCGGAATGATCTGCCTCCACTGATGAGACAACCATGCGTGGTTGTCTCTTGAGGCCCAATCCCACGAGGGGAGCGGGCATTTTTCCCAATCAGTGGTAGTTCCCAAGCATCCGAGCATACAGTCCACACGCAACAATGGTCCTTCGAACCGGATGAAGAAGCCGGCACCTCCAGACGGAAAACACCCGTCTTTTGATACTGGATCGGGCTGCAGAATGTCGTGAGTGGAGCACAGAAAAGGAGCAATAAAGTGAATATCAAAGCGGACATTTATCGAGAAAACAGTGAATTGAGTAAAGTGATTAAAATGCCACCCAAAAGAACACCGGTGAAAGGGAGCCCAGATTCACCGGGAGGAAAAGATACACTTGAGTTGCTTATCCACAACCGTGGAATGGCAAAACGGAATGTTCAAAGGATCCTGACTCATTTGAAGAAAGCGGAAGATGACAACGCTGAGCTGACCCCAGCTCAAATCAAAGTGTACCAGCGAGGCGTGGAGAGTTCCTACGCAGATTTCAAGATGCTTTACAATGAGATCATCCAACTGGTCTCACCAGCCGAGCGTGAAGAGCATGACGACGATTATTTTAACTTCGTAGACCTGTATGAAGGTGCGTCGATTGTGCTCGAAGATTGGCTCGAAAAACTAACGCCAGCCCTGCAGCATCAGTCAACCAACAACCAGCCTCCTTTGATCGTCCAACCTTCGCTTCCTCGAGCCATACCAACATTTGACGGAAGGTACGAGCAATGGGAGAAGTTTAAGGTGATGTTCCAGGATGTGGTCGACAAAAGCAACGAGCCAGACCGCATCAAACTATATCACTTGGAGAAGGCCTTAATTGGAGATGCCGCTGGATTGATAGACGCCAAAACAATCACCGATGGCAACTACGCACGAGCATGGCAGCTTCTCGACGAGCGATTCTCTGACCAGCGACGGTTGATCGACCGGCATCTAGCAGGCTTGCTAAGTGCCAAAAAATTATGCCACGAATCCTTTAGCGAGCTTAGGTCTTTGGTGGAGACTTTCGATGGACACTACGAAAACCTCAAATTCTTGGGCCATTCTTTTGCCAACGTAGCGGAATACATGGTGGTGTTCCTGATGTCCCGTGGATTGGATGACGAGACCAGAAAGCTGTGGGAGTCCACCGTGAGGAATGGGGAGTTGCCAACATACGCAGACACAATTGTATTTTTGAAAGAGCGTATCTCAGTCCTGGAGAGATGCCGAATATCCAGCGAAAGCACATCATCTTCTGGGGGGGATGATGTTCAGTCCGACGAGTCGACTGAAGAACGCGAGAGCGACGATGAATGACCGCGAGAGAACCGAACGAAATGAGCAACACGGCTGCTCTCGCTAGAAATTTCTAGGAGGTTCCATCTGGCGCAAGCACGTGATTGTGTGCTTCCCGCTAGCCTATTTAAGGGCGCTTTCTTCGATGCGCCTGAAGTCAGTTTGCATTTAACCACCAACCGAGAAACATCTAAGAGAAAATTAAATAGTTAAGAGAGAATAAAAGATATGAAGTGCTAAAATAGTGTGTTTTCTGTGCTCGCTCCGGCATCTGCTCGTCCCGAATCCAGCCGCTGGAATTAATCGGCTCTTTTCAGAGCCATATTCGAAAGAGTACGATCTCGTAGGGACGAGATCATCGAGAAGTCTTGGCCGCCAGGCAGCATCGGAATGATCTGCCTCCACTGATGAGACAACCATGCGTGGTTGTCTCTTGAGGCCCAATCCCACGAGGGGAGCGGGCATTTTTCCCAATCAGTGGTAGTTCCCAAGCATCCGAGCATACAGTCCACACGCAACAGCAGGTGTCACCACAGTAGGTCAGCGTCCCCCACCATACCGTTTTTTGGCACTTCCGGTTTCCAGGTATCTTTTGACTGTACGGTATACAAAACTTCTGCACACACTTATATCAGACAGCTCAACAACAGCGCAACCACAGCGCTACGTTTCCGGATATCACCTGATTTCAAAAGTAACACTTACATCCAACGATAGCTAAGACAAAGCGACAAGGGGTCGTTCAATACTGGCACACCTAAGGCCGACGACATAGTGAGTGCGATGCGATGAAGCAGATGTCAATTTGGTCCGCCGCTCGAGTTCGCATTGGCGGCGTCCGTAAATTCGCATCGCATAGCTCTCACTATGTCATCGGCCGAATGTTAACGGTCATATTGATTAGATTTTTTCGAATTCTATTGGCTGCGTCCTTTTGTTTACACATTTCTGTACGAGATAACATAAAAAAAATAGTTTGTGATTACATTCCAAAATGCTTGGTCTTACTCCGAAGAAGAGAAAAAGTATCGCGCATAAGTGGTGTACTGTGAATGAAATCTCATTGAGAAAATTGGCCAAAGAAAAGGATGTGAGCGTCGAAGCGATATGGACAGTGTGCAGGCTGGTTATCCAACAGAGATCACCCACCAGGATACTCTCAGCTACTAGACGGCTGGCGCGCCTCACTCAGTTGACGGTTGCGTCATTACTGAGGTAGATGGTCTAGCCGTCTCAGAGAGAGTGTATGGTTAACCCATACAATCATTCGTGCACCACACATCTCCCTTCCTCTCAGAAGAAAAACTGTTTCAACAAGTTTTGTTAAAAAAAACTATTCGTAACCATATTAACACGTTTGAATTATCATGCCCTGCCCAAAAAGAGGGCGAGCACGTCTAAAATGATGATTCATTCTGTCATTAAAAACTTTTTGCGCTGCATGTTATACAGTTTTACTGAGAATTGACTATGCTTTCACAAGTTAAAGTAACTGAAAATTAAAATTTTCGTGGAAGGTGAAAAAAAACGTAGTAACCAAAAACAATCGGAAAAATATTGCAGAATGTTTTATGGAAAATACAAATAATATGTCAAAAACTGTACAATTTTATAAGTATAAATTCTTTTTCAAACTGTTTATTTATTCAGTGCCGGTAGCCTCACATCAATTTTTTCACATAGCAAAACAACGAGCAAAACAACACGGAAAATAATAAAAAGGTAAAATTTACCGAAATAAAAAGGTGAATGCTTATGAAATCCAAAAAGGTAACTTTTACCTCACCGAGGTGAAATTCACCTCACAACGAGGTACAGTTTACCTGAATCGAGCAGACAAAATAGGTAGAATTCACTTATAAAAAAAGGTAAATCCAAAAAAGGTACTTTCTACCTCTTCGAGGTAAAGCTTATCTCGTAGCGAGGTGAAGTTGACCTGGATTACGCTGAACAAAACGGTACAATTCACCTCGAAACAAAGGTAACTATTTTCCGAACCCGTTTATTGAGGTTAAGTTGTTTTTCATTCAGGAATAAGTTTTATTTGGTGCGCAATATGTGAAAATAGGAACAGAATGGTAAATTTAGCATTAGATTTCATTTTGTTGTGCTGGTTCTAATCATACAACTTTATTACAGATTGGCCTACTGAACTACGAAGTGTTTTCCTCATCATTCCGGAACAGCCAAAATTATCCCCCAGCTGGCCGGGAGAGTCGAACGGAGAAGGGACGAAATATGCTAATTGTGGGAGGATTCAGCGGCCATGGTGGACACGGAAAAGGCAGCGTTGATGGCCGAGAGGATGCAATAGCGAAAAAACGGAACATTCCAGGAAAAAAAAACGGAGAAATATGTTATTTAAACATAGATTCCCAAAACGTTAATGACAGGTAATGAAAAATAAAAATAAAATCTTGAATGAATTTGTGTCTTTGTTTCATTTCATTTAGAACAGCGAAAAAAGATCCTTTTAAACAGTGAATGGGAAACCGGTAGAATGTACCTTTTTGCTCAGTGAATTACAAAAAGGTTAAATTTACCTTTTTTCTAGGTGAAAAGAAAAACGGTACAATTCACCTTTTTGCTAGGTGGTAAAAAAGGTAAAATTTACCTCGAAAGAGGGGTGGAAAAAAAGTACTTCGCTACTCGGTAAATTTTACCTTTTTATTATTTTCCGTGAATACTCTTATAAGATTACAATGAAATAGAATGTTTCTTCGAAAAGCTTCTATTAAGATACCCAATGATTTTATTTTGAGTTTAGATGATTTAGATTACAGTAATTTTCTTCCAAACGATAAGAATAACTAAGAAAAAATTCAATTCTGAAAATTTGTTAATTCTTGAAAGAGCATCGCGAGCCAAATGTGGCCCACAGGCCAAACCGTTTCTCAAACCGTGAGGTCTTTGGATTCGATTTGGTTCAAATCTAATCCATAGTTCTTTGCAGAATTTTTAAATAACGTTGACATGAGTAAATTTGAACTTTAAGGTTTGTATGGAAAAATTGAACATTTTGTACTGAAAAATCAACATCATTAGCCAATTTATAAATTCGTCAAAGGAAATTTTCCTCAAAACAACTTTGTCAAAGACCATAAGTCACCTCATAACTTTTTTGTGTAATAAGATAGGAAGTTGAGATCTTGGACAAAGTTTTTCAGCTGAAAATTTGCCTTAGAGAATTTATTAATTGGCATGAAATGATGTTGATTTTTCAGTACTAAACATTCAATATTCCCATACAAACTTACAAATACCCATACAAGTTCAAATTTCCTCATGTGAACGTTACTTCAAAAATCTCAAAAAAAAAATCATGGATGAGTATTGAACGAAAACGAAGCTTTTTCGACCCCAGGGTTTGAGAAATTTGAAAATGACTAAACTAAAATTTGAATTTTAAAATCGTTTCATTGAGAAATGAAATACAGCTAAGCAAAGCCAAAATTGTATGTCGTTTATTTAAGTTAGATTTTTTTCTGCCGAAAGATCTAAGATAGCTGTCAAAACTTTCATTAAACCCCAACATATCTATACATTGTCGGATAGATGGATTCTTGAAGATTTAAAACATCAATGAAACACTTGAATACAAAAGAGTTGTCAGAAGTTATAAGTTTTTTCAAAATAAAATTTGTTTTTTCGGACTTTTTACTTTCTTTACCAGTTTATGATAATCTGGTAATACATTTCGACTTTGTTTTTAAATGTTGAGTAATAAGAATAAATAAGCTACACAATGACTATAATATGATCAAAATCGGTTAAAATTTTCGGCCAGGAGAACACTATCAAACTTCAACTCAAATTTCCCCGAAACGAATATTTTGCGAACGGCTTTGGAAGGTTAAGGTTTAGATTTTAGTCGAGACTATTACTCTTTAATCAGTTTAGTCGTTTATCATAATTTGATTGAAAATTTTAAATTTTGAGATTAGAGAAGAACATTTTGTTTGGCTATTTGGAACCTCACGTAGGGGGTTCCCCAAAAACCCCCCTCACTTCGTTCCTACGGTCGTATCAATGGAAATAACATTATTGCCCTCTAACTAAGCAATTTATGCCAAAAACCAAAATTGATTTTTTCATATTTTTTTTCAATTATGAAATGAGATAATTTTTTTCAGGTTTTAAGATTGCTAATAGAATTTTGAATGCATTACAATTGTTTGAAATGATTAACAGTAGGTACTTATAAGTTTATAATTATAATTATAATTTATAATTAAATTAAACTTAAAAGTGTAAAAAAAATGTCGAGGACATATGTATACGGGCTCGAAAAGAGTAGATGGTACAAATACACCGTGCGAATGAAATAATGTTTATCTATAATTTTTCAATTGTAACTCAAACATTATGAATGAACAGTTGAAATTCGGGAAAAAAATGTGGTGATCAGGAATTCTTCTATGTTGTTCGTTTCATGTTAGTTAATCTCATTTTGTAAATTTTTAGCAATACGATGCATCTTAAACACGTGGATTTTAATATAACGATAAGGTTTTCGGGTTTTCTTTTAAACAAAAGCTTTTACAAGCTATGAAGTTTTGCTTGCTAATGTTAAACCGTGGAAAAACCTCATTTTAAACTCATTGTTAGTCATTTTCCTTGGTCTAAATAACTTTAAAATTGGTTTATAAGTTTTTGATAGACCAAAACACAATTCTGGACCGAGACTTATCGAAAAATTTCAACTTTAAGTATTATCTTTGCTTACACATTAAGCCACTTAATACTAAACTCTTCAACAAATCTTTGGCTTCGCATGGAGATACCTATTCGTTTAATTTATTTGCCAATGACCTGGTTTCTGAAAATAATTGATTGAAATATTCTCAAGCAATCACTCACAAAAAACGGGTCAACGAGTTCGTCACAATTTTTCGTCAACATCAATGTGCATTTTCGGTTCATCTCGAGCTCCATGCCAATGCACCGACCTGGTAACGGCATATTTTTTTGCACGTGGCGCTGTAGCCTTGGCACCTGTTTTAATCTTTCCATTAAGGCTGAGTACACACAATTTTTGACTTTTGCAATAAACAAAAAACCGCATTTAAAAAATGCAACCTGGTGGTATCCAACCGTGATGGTTGTTTTGGATTTATACTTTGTTGTTGTTTTAAGCCACATGGTCGACGGTAAGGCATTAACACAGATTATGTGGTGGGAAATCCTTTCCGATTTGAACTGTCTCTGTCTGAATCTGACTGCTGCACCACATCACCTGGGCTTATTTTCGAATTGTTTCTGGAGAAGGGGGAATGATGATAGGGACTCGGAATGGTTCCCCGGGGGCTTTATTTTAGACATGGGTATTTCAAAGAGATTAAGACTCGTCAGGCGAAATTCATCGATAAGTAATTTCACTGGGGATATGAGATGAGGTAAGCTGCAAGTGGGGGAGGGTCAATTTTAAATATAAATTCGTTCCAGAGTGCATAGGCTTTCAATTTCCATGCCGAGTAATGATGAAGTTGTGTGTTTTCCTGTCTTCTATTTTTACAATAGAGCCAGGAAGAAATATTACTGCTGGAAGATTCAATCGATTCAAATTATTCATTCCCCATTCAGCTCAGGGAGTTTTCCTTTTACATGTTTGCATTACTTAGCATCACTCTTTGGGCCATAGTTCCCAGTCCGTCTATTAAACGCCAGTTGACGATGACGACTGGAATGGGGCCCTACAATGTTTGTACAAACGCACTGGAGGAAGCAACGATGTAAAGTGAAGAAAAATTAGCTTGTCGTTAGACTAATAGCAAGACGGAAACGCGAGATTTTTCGTGCATTTATACAAATACGAATATCGGTAATAAATGCCATAAACGTGAAGAGAAGCAATAATAACATGTAAACATTGTGAGAAACAATTTTTCGGAACACGTGCTGCCACTTCTCATTTTGGGTGGTGTTGTTGTTTTTTCTCTTTCCTCTTTCTCCTTGTTCGTTTCACTCGTCATGTGATTCCGACTCGTGCCACCCTAACTGAATGATCTGTGTGGATGGCAGCTCAAAAGTATTGGGATGAATGCACCGCAGCACAGTGCACATTCCAGCCAAATGAGTGTCAAATGAACCGAAAAAACACCACCAAAACCACTGGATTGCAGCTGGTTTTCGTGGTTCTTGTTTGGTTAAGGATCAAAGACAACCCGCTTTGAAGATGGCTTCAAACATCCAATTGCTACTGGAGTGAGGTTAATTTTTTTTCTCTTGGAATGTTATGATCTGTCATAAATTTAGGAGGGTTCTTTAAAGCTTGTTTCAAAAAAAAAGAAACAATTCAATGACCTAAAAATCTGATTTTGTATCTACAATTCAACGAGACACCTTAAAATAAATAACCTAAACTGATAAACAAAACCCATCAGAGAGATAATTTTGTCACCCGATCAGATAACAACCGTCAGTTTAACATAAACAACCAAACCGATCGTCGAGCACAGTATCGAAGAAACAAGATCACCGAATTGGTTGCCCACTTGTGGCGGCGCGTTATGTCTTTCTGTCAGAAAAAGCCACCTTTCAAAGTGCGGCAAAAGCATGACTTTATTTAGATGGGGCTTTTGGCATCCAAGGGAGCCCCAAGACTAACTTGACACTCTGTTAGACGAAGCCATGATAAAACCTGCGAAGTGGCATTGCCCCAGGGCTCATTCCTTTTTTGGGAACATTCGGCAAGGTCGTCTCATTGATCATCAGCCAATCGTTGCTTACTGACCTGAAGACTAGGCATTATAAATTATTGAACACTTTTTCTAATTGCGTTTTTATTTAAGTTTTAAGCTAAAGATTTTAATTTAAAAAAAATAAAACAGAAAATTGCATCACTTTTAAGGAAATCAAATAAATTAATACAGGAACGTTACTTCAACTCATCTCCCGCAAATTTAGTTAAATCCTACCCCTACCTAGGTGAGCGGAAAAAATATCTTTTCGAAATATAGGGGAGGAGCGGGCTATATGCGCCTATTAAGCAAAACACTGATTTAATCAAATATCACATCGAATATGTGTACAAAAACTATATACATGTGTGCAGGCATCTGTTTTCTATACAATGGAGTAATTTTTATGTTAAAATTTTCTTCTGTTTCCAAGAAAACGATTTTATTGTAAGTGTTGTCTAAAATGCCGAACCTCAAACCGTGCGGGCTAAGTGCGCCTATTTATGTTTTGAACAAAATTTCTGTTTTTTGGACAATATTTCCATATAATTTCATTGAAACTGCTAGAAAGTAATAATTTGCGTACGACAAAGCTGAAGTTTTATAAAAATCTATGTGTATTAGTATTTTATGGAATAAAACAAAAGTTAGGGTTGCCATACTATGGAGGCAGTTCATCCATGAGAAAAACTTTATCAAATCTGTTTTTAGATCTCCAATTCTCTCTTAAGATGTTATTCAGAGCTTAGATTTGAAGGTTCAATGATAAAAATCATTTATTTATTCTATTTAACCTGTTATTTTAGGATGGAGGCATTTTACAAACATGATGGGGGCATACAAAAACACTCTATTATTTCACTATATAATCATTATCAAACCTCCACAAAAGCTGAAATATGTTTAATTTCTTAAGTTCATTTGAGTAAGAAACAAAAACCATCCTAGTTTTTGTTTAAGCTTCTTTACGTATAATTTTTAAAAGTCGAAATATTACATCAAAATGTATCAAAACTTTGTATGATTTTTTTAATTTTTTTGAGTTTGCAAATTCATAAAATTCTTTCTTGCCTTATGTTTTAAGCGTATCACCCTCAAAATGCATTGGTCGGATAAGCTGTCTAGTCAGCCATTTCATCAAACAGCCGTAGGGTCATTTAACCCGATAGGCCCATTTAGGAAACCTTTCCCCTACCTCTAGTTTTAGCTTCAAAATACAAATGAAATTTTACCTTCACACATTCCCCTACGCCCTCCCACTATTTCCATTTTCTTTTTTTTAAACAAAAAAAAATTTTACTCAAAGAATCTCAGTGGAAGAATATTCCTTTGAAGAGATCCATTTTGATGATTTACAAATTAATTATTTATTTATGAGAATTGATAATAAAAACTAAAACTAAATTATTAGAATTAAATTTACTGCTAAGAAAATTATCAAAATAAAAAATTGCTAAATTAGCGGTTGATTATTGGTTTAGGTTTAGTTTGAAGTATTGTATTAGTTTGATCTTAAAAATGTTTCTTTTAGAACTGTTTTTTATATATTCTGAAAGGCTGTTGAACTTCGTAGGACCAATGAAAGAAATTCGACGTTGACTAAAACAGGTAGAAGCTGTGCTACGCATAAGATGATGAGATTGACGGGTATTGGTTATGGTTAGACGAGTGCAGATTATCGAATACGTAAACTCCGGTTTGCAAATCGCACAGTTTAGAGAGAGGTAATATGTTATGAGATCTATCGGAATAAAGTAAATTCGTTGGGTAAAGACGGGAAAGATTATAAATTGTTTTAACACGATCGTTGCCGCGGCACCCATATTCGAGTGACGGGTGTATTTCCTGGGGGGCCCCGTCACATCAAAAAGCGTGTGACGCTCTCTTACTTGAGTTTACCGCTCAGCTTCGCCACACGTTTCAAATATGGGAGTTATCCCTTTTTGCTTTCTCTCTCTGAAAGTTTCTTTGAGCCCGGCTAGTAAAACTACCAAAATGAGCGTGGCGACGAACGTTTTAATGCAACGATTCTGGAGGGTTTGTACACGGGATGTATGTATGTAGTTAAACCCACCAGTGGCTGGTAGGTCTTTCGACCCGAGTCGGTACGGGAAGTTTCGATCGCACATTCAAATATTGGTAATGCTTAACTCATCAACAATATTTGCAACACAACCCAGGGGTCCGTTACCACTGGCTTGGGACAGGTTTGACTCATCTTAATCCCTTCCAACTGTTCGAAACAAATTAGGAATCCTGAAAAAGTACCAGTAACCTACTCATGATTCCAAATTTGCCGAGATACTCCGGCTGGCTTGAACCCACAATCCATTGTATATCAATTTTCCGTTCGTTTGATGCCCTGTCCTACCCCCCTAAAATAGAGTTAAGCTATTTTGAATATATATGTAATGAATAAAAAGTTACACATTTTTCCCATTTTTCACCATCTTACCTTTAAACCAACTGCTGTTTTTTTAATTTGTTGTACAATGGAATAAAAATTAAAATCATGTAAACATGAAATTATTCAAATAATAATAACCTTAGCAAACAAAACAACAGAAACCTCCAAAATATTTTCATGATTAAGTTTTTTTTTCAATAACAAATAAAGTCGAAAGAGCTCACTAAGTTTTGTTGTACCAGCTGAGTTCCGGCTCAGTTATGGTTCTTCGAAATTAGTTCATGTTCGGATTCCCATCTTGATTACTATTTCTCATCTTTGGCAATATTTCAATCACCTTTTATTTCAATTTTTTTATTCAGCGATAGGCTACCGATTACAGTTTGACGCAATTTAAATCTTTCGACAATATATTCTGACACAACTCCACAGTGTTCACCCTAGATAACTGCATATTGCCTGTGTTTCGGTTCTTCCTAATGAGACTGTATCTTTGCTGCGCTACACTCTTTATCAACAACTTGAACCATTAATAATCTCCGTGTTCACATGCACATATTACAAAAAAAAATTACACCATATGAATAAATCGACCCAATAATCAATCAATAAACATCATGTTGTCCGTAATGATTCCGTTGCAGAAAAGCTTCTACGCATTGCTTTCATGAAACCTAAGCAAGCCGCCAGAAAAAAAACACCTTGACGCTGGGCACTGCAATTTTTCATTACCTCATCATGTTTTTCCCTGTCGCAGAACACAAAAAAATGGAGCTTATGAGAACAAATGAATGTTTTCCCATCTGAATCACTGATTTCCCTTTCGAATCACTAATTGGTATTCCTTAATTTTTCACCAAATCGGAATGTGCATTTTCCCTACAGATCAACGCTACTGCACACATTGTGAGGGATTTTTGTCCGACATATTCGTAAACCGCAGAATAAAATCGAATATCTACATGAATTAATATGTCGATTACAACTTTATTGAAATAAAATAACGCACTGAACTGCTCAATTTTTTAAAACGTGGTAATTATGCACCCATAGAAGAGGTTGCAATAATCCGATGCCTGTTTAGCACATCTCTGTGCCGATAATGCGCTGAAATGTGCACTGTGCCGAAGATGATATGTTTGAAAAACCGTAACTGGCATAAGGACTCGATCGGCTCCCAACTAAAATGATGCATGACCACTACATTCAAGCGAAACAAGAAACACATTTTATGGGATTTCCTTCCTATTGGATAATTCATCCCAGAAACAAGAAAATAAAAATATAAACTACAACGCCCGTAGGGAGAGTCGAACTCAAATCACCATCTATATCGTCTTGCCAGTCTGACATCCTAACCAGTGTGCTATTTGAGCTTCATGAAGGACGAGGGATATTTGTCATAGGCTTTCTGCCACCGATCAATCACAAAAGAAACGCACGACAGTGGCTTCCCGGCGTTTGGCCTCCTTTCAAGGTATTCATTTGTCTTGCGATGGAAACGGGAAAGGGAACGGGAGTGGAGGAAACGGGAAACCCATTGAATGAGAACTGTGCTTTGCTTACTGCCTGCGATTACATACACACGCTACATATACACAGCTGCTAAAGCCGGGCAGCTTGGCCGGTGCTTGTTTGCCGGTGAATTGAAGGAATATATTCTTGTTGCTTTTGCTACATACACACGCACAGCTTAGCCGTGGTTGTTTGCCGGCGAATTGAATTGAAGGAATGTTTTTTTTTGTTGCTTTTACTGCATACACACGCACAGCTCGGCCGTGGTTGTTTGCCGGTAGATTGAAGGGATTGAATTAGAAGGATGTTTTTGTTGTTGCTTTTGCTACATTCACACGCACAGTGCTCGGTTCGCTGGCTGCCTGGTGTTGGCCGGTATTTATTTCCATCCTTCTTCGTCTTGTGATGCGATAGGGAGGGACGTGAAAGCGTTTTTATTTTGTTTCTTTCAGGCATACGCAATTCGGTTAACTTGGGAGATTAATGCCGGTGGGAGCAAATCGAATCAGCACCGATCGCGTTATCTTCTTGTACCAATGATGCTATGTAATTGACTACACGCCATTGGCATAGAGGCTGAATTTTGGGTGTATAGTCCTATTTGTCGCAAGTAGTATTCGTGTCACAATTCAGGGCATTTCACTAACACTTTTTCATTTTGGGAACATTAACCTCAAAAACGACCGTGTTCGTCGGCGGCTGCTCGATTTTTGCACTGGAATTTTTGGAGGTTAATTGTCCCGTTCTCGTCCGTACACGCTAGTAGGACGCCAGTTAATGTGCGTGAGAAATGTCAAAAACAACTCTATTGCGGTAGCGTTGCCAGGAACTCCGAGAACGTGTAATATATAAATGATTGTAAATAATTAAGACCGTAATTTCGTATCTAATGAGGCATAAAAGTTAATAGCTGTTTAACAGGGGTATGTCTTTTGGCATTGAAAATATATATTTTTGTTTTTGCAATTGATCAATGTGGAAGCGCCAAGAAAGAGTTTCGCCTAGAGTTATTCCCAAGTACTTGAAGTGTGTTACCTTTTCAATTATTGTAGTCGATAGTTTAGGATCGTCTTGTAATTCGATTTTTTTTTCGAGGAGAGTGAAAAATCATGTACTTTGTTTTAGCAAGATTCAGGGTCAGGAGGTTGGCGGAAAAATAACTTTCAAGAACTCTTGAATCTTCTTCCATATGGTTGATAATAGAGTGTCCATTTCCCGTCCATTTTCTCGTTCCCGAGAATCGGGAAATCTGGTCTCCTATTTCCCGGGAATTCCCGGGATCCCGGGAAATATTCAAAAACATGCAAAATATATGCACTTTGATTGAAACAAAATGTAAACTTCATAATGTTTTCTTAACTTATTTTTTATCAAATAAATCGAACTTTGGATAAGTCCAATGAAGAATTCATCCATGCAATTAGGGGTTGATACAAAAAAATTATGTTTTTGTTTGTTTGGTTATTCCAACAATTTTTCGTTTTTCTGAACACTCTACATATTTGCTCTTCATATGACAAAAATACGATGTATTCTTCATTTTGAGGTTTTGAAGTCCATCTAGCTTTCAAAGCCAAAGAGAAACAAGTACATGAATGTTACTTTCGAGAAAACCCAGTCTGTCTACTTGCTGCGCGATTTTTCATATATTTTACTAACTGTTGTTAGTTTTCGTTCATGAATACGGCGTGGAAATACATATAATCTTTTTTAACTAATCTATTTGAATAAAAAAAATTGCATCAAATGGCTGCAAAATGTCTACTCATATTCAAAAAGAACAATAAGTATGATTCCGGAGGCTTTCAGGCTTTTCCAGAGAAATAATTTCATACATGTCGGGAATTCCCGGGAATGAAACTACGATTCCCGGGAATCAGGAATTCCCGAATTTTTCAATTTCCCAGGAATTCCCGCCCGGGAAATCCCGGGATGGACATTCTAGTTGATAATGATATTGGAACAGTTTGAGGGATATAAGAGAGCTGTGTCATCTGCAAACAGGCGAGGTGTACCGTGTAACGGCAACTTACTGAGATCAATACTGATGTTATGAAATCGCTTGGTACATCTTTGTACCTGAAAATAATCATATTTTCGTAGGTGATGGAAAGAGTTAGAGAAACATGAGGCTATCAAAGAACGAAAGAACATAAGCCGTCAATATCATGAATTTTTCGAAAAAGATACAACGGCTCACCGGCAGGACTTGAACCTGCAATCTCCGCTTCAGCACAACAGCGCGTTAGCCAATTTCACCACGGTGAACATGATGAAACCGGCCAACACTTAAAGTTTCGGGTTACTTTTCTTCACCCATCAATAGATAGATGTCCTCCAGAGTAACCCTAAACGTTTCATAAATTTAAAATTGAGAAAAGCTAATAAGTGAAAAACGTATACGAAATACGAAGTACTGGTGATAAACTTTTATTCATTCCTTTATTTTTGCACTGCTGAGGCAGTAGGTATAACTAACAGTTTTACAGTAAATTTTTGCAGTTCTTGAACAGTTATCGGAAGAGGACGAATCGGCTATATCAATTAGGAACATTATTGATGATTTGTTTTACCCATCAGAAATTATTCTATACATCTCAAAGCGGGTTACTTTTATGTATCACTTTTGCATCCCATTGTCCAAAATTTTGCACTTCTAGCTTGAAGGAATATTTTCCATTATGCTTGTTTTTTTTTCTTATTTTTTATTTTATATTTTTTTTGTTTCGATTATAGTCGTTTTACCATCTTTACGGCATTCGCGACTTTATCAACGTTGCAGTTGGCGGATCGTTATTGAAAAACTCCGGTACAACTGTGTTCGATATATACTCTTGGGCTCGAACTCGCGGACATCGGCTAAGGAGACAACAGACTTGCCAAGTGAGCTATATCACAAGTCCTATTTTCCATTATGCAATTGGACGAAAGTGTTACGAAACTTTAACAGCAATTTTCTTGAAACAGGCCAAACATTTCATACGACCTGTTCAAAACTTACAAAAATTTTGTTTTATTCACAGTTTGGTTTTGACAGTTTTCTTTGGTGTTTTTAGAGGCATCTGGTGGCGCAACCAAAAATTAAATTGGTTAAAAACGGTTGTTGGAAATTTTACACATTTTTTGTGGGCTAGCTTGTACCACTGACCACACCGACATGACACTTAGAACAAAAATTCAACCATTTTCTGTCTAATTTTTTGTTGTCAGATTTTGCAGGTTCGCAATACCGACGGCAGGTGGCGAACCTGGAAAAATTGACAATAAATGCCCTGTAGGAAATACGGTTCTGTTTTGCCCGATTTTATCGTAGAAATTGAGTGTTTTATTTTTAAAGTTGGGTGGCATTTCCTAACTGAGAAAGCATTTCTTCAAATCGATCGATGCGCACTCTGGAATCGACATTGCGTACTGTTGGAAAAATTATCCAGAAAACGAAATCGAGTGTCCAGTCAGTATGGTCAGTGCTTGTACGTCTGTTCTCTGGATTCTTCAGGATTTATCTTATAAAAAACTACACTTAGGTATTAAAGAATATATAAAAAAAGAGTTACACAAAAATGTTGATCTATGAATAGTTTTCAATGTAAGTCTCACATTTTAAGCGGGAGATCAATCTTAGAGGAAAAAGGAGGATCCGGTCCTTACAGTATGTTGAGAGATGCTCAACGAATTAATGCGAACCCATAAATGCTGTTATCTAATCGTAACAATCATTTGAACTTAAAAAAGGACACATTAATTACCAGTTCGTGTTAAACTGATCGATCAGAATCTATAATTAGAATCCGGTGCCATGCGGGGTGGGGGAATCAAAGCTGAACCAATTATGAATAAAAACGATGTTTCCCTCGTCGTCGTGTGTAGCTCATTCATCATTTCCCAAGTCAATAAACAAATCGCCACTGCTCGATTGTGTTGACATTTGATAATGTTCTCATTTGTGTACCAACTTCCTACATAACTAGACACATATGGGAACACAATCGGTGATCTAGGCAGTAGGAAGTTGTTGTGTGTAAAGTGTCGATAAAATTAAATCGAAATTCAAACTGTCACTGGATCAGTGCGTGTGTGTAAGACTTGCGGTCACCCAAGGGAGGATTCGGTCGGACTGACAGCGGACGGGGACAAAACCACAACGACAAACACCCCCAATTAAATCCTGAGCAGTTTGTAGTTGACATAAATGATTTGAGGAAACAAACTGTGTGGGTGGGTTGTGTTGCGTTGTGAGCAAGCTTCCAGAACTCATTAAATTATGCATAAATTGGTCATCCTGCCCATCCTTAGCACTCCCATTTTACCGCAAGCAACCTTCTCACCATTGCATTCATTCATTCATATGTACATTGTGAATGGCATTATGATGGGCTCATTAGAAAACCATAAAGGAAGAGCATTGTTCAATTGCACGATAGTTATCGTGACTCGATAAGTTATAATCATGGTGGTTCATCAGGATTGGAAGTATCTGTTTGATTTGTAAGGATGGGTTCGCCTATCCTTTGGTATATGTTTTCATAATATGTCGGAAGCAAACGAAAGGTAAGATTTCATAATTTATGTTCTTTCTCAATCGTTTAGCTAAGTTTTATTCCACGAATAGTATTATTAGTAGTATTATTTTTTCATCAAATAAGTGCGTAAATATATGATAAATCATTCAAAAATATTCATATTATAATATTCTGATCTCAATTATTTAATTTAAGGAATTATTTTCTTCGGTTGGAAAAAAGTTGTTTCGATGGAAGAATATTAACAGGAATATAGAGAGGTAGGTAGAGGTAGAGTATAATCAGAGGCCGGCAATTCTATTTCAACCGTATGGAGCACATCTCTCAGATTTCCCCTTTTTTGACAGATTTAAGCTTTCATCTCCTATGCTCTCAAGGCAAAAAAAGCTTAAATCTGAGGAAAAAAAGCTTAAAAACGAGATTCACCAATCATTATTTAAAAGATGTTGGTCACACGATACATAGACAAATCGTGTAACGTTGCCGGGTCCTGAGTATAATATAGAGAGATAGAAGCATGTGTCAGTAGTTCGCTTGTCCAACGCATTTAGTTTTCTACCTTTAAGAAATACTTGGTTGACCACTTCCAAGTGAACAAACGGGAAGGTGAACAGTTTTTCATCAGATATACAGGGTGACGAAAAAGTCCGGTCACACTTTTTTGGGGTCGCCTGTAGCCTACACGTTGCATCTCTCTGGTGCCTTCTATATGTCAAATGAAAAGGCTAACTCTGCGGCCCAAAGTGGCAGAGTTTCGTTCCTGTGCAGTTTGTTTACATTGAGTTGTGAGCCATGGCAGAGTTAAGGGCAGCTGTTATCGCTGCTCGGTTTGGCGCGCAGATGACGAGCTTATTTTTTCGGACGAGAAGCTGTTCGTTTAGGAGCAAACAGTCAATCGCCAAAGTGATCGAGTTTGGAGTGTGAAACTCCAGCAAGCTCCTGCGGACAAGCTGAACGTTTCCCGATTCCAAAATAAGACGTCAGTCTCGCTTTCTGACAGATGGCGCAGCATCCCACACCGCAAAGTTTGTTCAGGCGTGGTGTGAGGAAAACTTGACCGATTTCATTTCGAAGAATGAATGGCCTCCGTCGTCTCCGGATCTGAATCCAATGGATTATTTCGTGTGGGGATACATGATGTCTAAGCTGAACGACTATAAAATAGCAAATTCAAGCAATTCAAGCGAGTTATCACGAAAATCTCGGACGAGATGCCGATGGAGCAGGTGCGCGCCGCTTGCGACGACTTTCCGAGACGTCTGAAGCTGGTTCGATCAGATAAAGGTGGTGTAATTCCGAAATATCGTCTGTGAAGTATTTTTATGAGTTACTGAATAAAGCTATGAAAGCCAGATTAAGATTTTCTTCTTATTCTTTGAGATATTGAGGTTTTCCTGTGTGACCGGACTTTTTTGTCACCCTGTAGATTGCTTGTATTGTCAACATGAGTGATGAGGAAACTTTGCGCTCACTAAGGGGTACAGCTACAAATCCCTCTAAACGTCAAAAAAGTGAAATGAGTGTTAGTGAGCTGGCAAACTTGATGAAATTGGAAATGTTCCAACGCAGTACCCGGGACAACATCAAAAAGCTTGGCGAATAGCTCACTTCACAAATGGATCGCCTTCGCTCTGAAATCACATCAGATATGCAAAAAATGCGCGAGGAGAATGAGATATTTGTGAACACAATTACTAAATCAGTTGGAGAGGTTAGAAGAGATAACAAAATAGCTATCGAGCGTATGGAACGTCGTAATGACCTGATATGGGCGATGGGCGCGCTCGCATTCCCGATATACGATTTCTCGTGTGTTAAACAGAGAGAGAAATAGCCTTCACTTCAATTTCACTCCGATTAGCTGTCATTCTTATGGAAATCTGTGTAGAAGTAAAGAGCAGGCTTTATTCTTTTTAGCAGGCCCAATCCCAATTAAGTGGTGTTTCGTATGTTCAAAAGGAAGATCTTCTTTCGCATTGCAACCCCATTTGTTGTAACATGGGTTATGCCAAAAATTCGATCCCCCTTGTTGACATTGGCCGCTTGTTTAACGGAAAAATAGAGCTTCCCCAGTGATCCTCATCCAATTTGCGATCAACATACAACGAAACGAGTTCTACTCCAAGTACCTTCGCTCGCTGAAGACACACTCATTCTCCCTGAGTGATCTAAGATTCGTTACTAAGAAAAGAACGAAAACCTCTCTCTCGAAACCAGAGCAGTGCAGTCAAAAGCTCTACAATAAAAAAAATCCGGGGTGCTACCCGGAGTCTTCTCTCGTTATGGTATTATCGTCGTGAAACAAAAAGCTGCTGATGACGATAGAGAGGTCTCTACTGCTGTACCAACTGTAAGCTGCCTTGAACGTGTGATCTTTGCTGAACCCTCTCTTGAATAGCTGCCCTGTTCCTTCCAATCCGCTCCTTACTATCCCGTGATTCCCTCCTGAAAGTAAACCCAAATCAAACCCTTCCCCATATAAGCTACTCTCTTCCTTCCAAACCGTTCCCTGTATTCCTTTTGAATCCCCTCTTGAAAGTCAAAACAAACTTGAACTCTCTCCAACCTAAGCTTTTCGTATTCCTTCCAATCCATCCTTTATATCCCTCTGATTCCCCTCTTAAAAGTCAATCATCAACGCTGAATGACATGGCCTGAATGGATCAGGACGCTGTATTCTGCGCACCTTGAAACTGATGTCGTTGTCGTGCCGTTGCCGTTAAGCCGTATTTTCCATCAAGTGGAATTATTATTGCTATAAAATGTGTTGTTCAATAAGTAACAGTGTTGATTAATATGAATATTAGTAAGGTAAATGTGCTCAAATCAATTAAATTTTTAAAAACTGCATATTTTGATTTTGACTTTGCCTAATGTGCCCAATGCGAACACCTCTACAAATTTTAACATTCCAGGAATAGTTATAAATTCTGCTCTTGAAACAGAAAGACTTTCTAGAAGCTGTGTAAATAGCCAGATAAATCATAAATCAGAAATCTTTTTCACTTTACAAAAATGGATGTGCTTTGCATAAGCGAAACTTGGTTGACAGATAAAGTGAATGATGATTTGCTAGCAATTGCGGGATATAATTTTTTCAAAAATGATCGAATTGGTAGAATGGAAGGAGATGTAGCTATTTTATTAGAAACCATATTCATTCTCCGTTGTTGTTCGGATCATGATTGTCGCACTGAGTTCATTTTATTAGAAAATTTGATGGAAAATACGAAAATATTGATTGGTGAGTTTTACAATCCCCCTGATAATGATTGTAGTGAAATTTTGGATGGTTTGTTAAGAAATTACACTCTTCGATATGGTTTCGTTTGTTTCCTTGGTGATTTCAATACAAATCTTTACGATATCAATTCTGTTAAAACAAAACAATTTTTATCAATGATGTCAATAAACAGTATACAGAGTATTCGTTCAGAGCAAACATTTTTTCATCGCTCTGGGCAGTCACAACTAGATCTAATTTTAACTAACAATATTACTTAAACGCTAAAATTTAACCTAATAGAGTTTCCAGTGGTTTCAAATCATGATGTGATTTTTGCTTCCTTATATTTAAACACGATTTGTACAATTCAAAGCAAACATACTCTTATTGTGACTACAATGTTGGCAATATTGTTGAGAAATGCGTACCAATACGTTATGGTAAAACTAACCCGAAAAATAGCCCTTGGTTGAATTTAAGTATAGAACGAGCAATCGTATAGATAGAAACTTAGCGTACAAACAATGGAAAATTACACGTGAAATAGATAATCTTGCCTTTTATAAAAGACTTCGTCCTATTAGTATGCTTTGGGCTTTATCAATAGTTTTCGAAAAAATCTTGAAAGCCCAAATTTGTGATTATGTTTCACAAAACGAACTAATTACTACCTATCAATCTGGTTATCGACAAAAGCATAGCACAAAAACAGCTATGATAAAAGTAAATTAGACGACATAGGTCTAGTCATCGACAAGTCTCAATCTGTTGTTATGATTCTTCTAGATTTTTCAAAAGCATTCGACACGATTAATCACGCTGTCCTTTGCAGGAAACTGTCAGAAAATTTTGGTTTCGGATTTCCAGCAATTTCGTTGATAAACTCGTATTGACCTAATCGTTTTCAAACCGTTCTTAATAACGCTCAATATTCAACGCCGCTTCCAATCATATCTGGAGTTCCTCAGGAATCCATTCTAGGACGCATTCTTTTTACACTGTACATAAACGATCTTCCAAACATTCTCAAATACTTTCAAATACATATTTTTGCAGATGATGTTTAGTCTGTACAAACTTGTCAGAACGGTGCATTAACGTTTTTATTTTAAGAAAAAGCATAAAAGTGCTGCATAAATTTAGGGTAAAAATACTATAAAAAATCTACTAGCTGAAGTCATAAAAATTAATGTTTGGATGGATTAAATTTTGAAATTAACAGACGTGTGATGAAAACCAATCATATTCCAGCGTATGAAAACGAGATTTAAAAGGTGAATCTTTAATTTCAAATTTGAAGTAGGGGAGGAGCGGGCTATATGCGCCTATTAAGCTAAGGTTGCCAGAATTTTTTCCACTCCCACCCGGGCCTAGCAATTCCAGGCATTTTTTCAAAAAAAAAACCTGGCAAAATCCGGGCATGGATTTCAATTTTTCCCCGGGCAATAACCTGGCAAAATTTAGGTGTTATTATATAAAAGCAAAGAAAAAATGCGAAAAAAAATTAAATTAATATTTTATTAATGTAATTGCAGACTTCCAAAAACTTTTTGGAACACTTAAATATTTAAAGGTTTATAAAAGTAAATCAGGAAATTATTTGAAACAACCGTTGAAAATGTCCATACCGTTAATCGATTTTGCCGAAACTTACTCAAAAACTTTGATTTTTTTTTTGTTTTCTTTGTGAAAATTGTGAAAAAATCCGGGCAATATCCGGACTTTTTTCACGATATCCGGGCAACCGGGCCAGACCGGACTTTCTCGAAATTTTGCATCAAATATCCGGGCAAACTCGGATAAAACCGGGCAATCTGGCAAGCTTATATTAAGCAGAACACTGATTTAATCAAATATCACATCGAATATGTGTACAAAAACTATATACCCGTGTGCAGGCATCTGTTAGCATTGGAATAATTTTAATGTTAAAATTTTCTTCTGTTTCCAAGAAAACGATTTTATTATAAGTGTTGTCTAAAATGTCGAACATCAAACCGTGCGGGCTAAATGCGCCTATTTATGTTTTGAACGTTTTGAATATTCCCGTATAATTTCATTGAAACTGCTAGAAAGTAATAATTTCCGTACGACAAAGCTGAAGTTTTATAAAAATCTATGAATATTATAATTTTATGGAATAAAACAAAAGTTAGGGTTGCCATACTATGGAAGCAGTTCATCCATGAGAAAAACTTTATCAAATCTGTTTTTAGATCTTCAATTCTCTCTTAAGAGTCATTCAGAGCCTAAATTTGAAGGTTCAATGATCAAATCAATTATTCATTCTATTTAACCTATTATTATAGGATGGAGGCATTTTACAAACATGATGGGGGCATACAAAAACACTCTATTATTCCACTATATAATCATTATTAAACCTCCACAAAAGCTGAAATATGTTTAATTTCTTAAGTTCATTTGAGTAAGAAATAAAAACCATCCTAGTTTTTGTATTAAGCTTCTTTACGTATAATTTTTAAAAGTCGAAATATTACATCAAAATGTATCAAAATCTTGTATGATTTTTTAAATCTTTTTGAGTTTGCAAATTCATAAAATTCTTTCTTGCCTTATGTTCTAAGCGTATCAACCTCAAAATGCATTGGTCAGATAAGCTGTCTAGTCAGCCATTTCATCAAACAGCCGTAGGGTCATTTAACCCGATAGGTCCATGTAGGGGAGATAAGGGCATAATGAGCACCCGAGGCATAATGAGAACCTCTCTTTTCTCAGAAAATACGCATTTTGTAAAATAAAATTTAATATGATATAGTTCTGTTTTTAACAAGGAATTAATTTTTCAAAGAAAAAGTAATCTTTTTTTAAAAATACACAAAGTTATGTTTTAAAAAGTAACTTGATTGTCAGGTGACGAAAATATTATAATTTTAGAGCACCAGAAATTAAGCTTTTATGATCGATTAAACATCTCAACCGATAATATGTTTACTGAAACGTAATGTATGGATTGTTTCTCACATTTAGCAATCGTTAAAGTTTTAATTTTACACTTAAATTGTCTTGAAAATATTTTTTTACTTCAATTTGTTGACTAGAGGCGAAAAGAGCACTTCTCGTGAAGGCATATTGGGCGCACTGTCTAGCACAATATCATCTCGTCGACGTCAACAGTTTGTTTGTTTACCTCGTCAGTGCTTGATGTGAGTGATGGTACGAACGTACAAAAAAAAACCGGGAGGCAGAGTAGGTCAAAAGAGGCCTTAGAAGCTGCTCTTACCACAATAAGGTGAGACGGAACATCCATCAAACAAGCCGCCAAGAGCCTTCATGTGACCCACACATCGACAGATTTCCAGTTTAAGAATTTGTTCACTATAATCTTTGCTGTTCACTTCCCACTCGATTTTGAAATATTTGTACTCCTTTTGTGTTTGAATACGTAACAATCAAATTCTTTGCTTCATTCTACGGCAGAAAATGCTCACCTTGTTGCCTCGATTAATGGTGCTCATACTGCCTCAGGGGGGGTTCTCATTATGCCTCTATAGGGACCGATTTTCAGCTTTCGACAATTTTTTTTTAAATGCATTTTTAAACGTTTTTATCTACTTTTTTAAGTTTCAACCAGTCATCAAATAGACTCCTTCAGTGATTGAACACGAAACAGTGATGAAACTCACATAATGTAGTTCTTTTCTATGGTCAAATAAGCGTTCTCCTTAAGGTGGCCATTATGCCCCCATCTCCCCTAGGAAACCTTTCCCCAAGATAAGCTCAGACTGATGACTGAATTATCAAAATATTTATTTTTATAACATTTTGTGATTGTCCGTAAAATATTTTTAAACCAACAGTTATGGTATAGGATAATTAAGGCAATATAAAGTTTGTAGGTGATATAATTAAGCCAATCCGTCATACTGGGTGTAAAGTTTTATACGGCATCGAAAAATGCTAAAAATTTCAAATTTTATACGGCATCGAAAAATGTTAAAAAATTCTAATTTTATGTGAAAATAAAAAACTTAAAAAAAACTAGCTTAAGATGCGAGAAATTATATCATCATCATTTTGTAATCATTAAAACATAACTTTATTTCACTAAAATCTTTTGAAAATTGATTCAGTGTGGTGTTGTATAAATGTTGCATCTAACCCCGCTGTTACATGATACCCCGTTTGACGATATACTAATAATTACGAAATACAATTGCAACACATTGAAATTTTGAAACATGTCGTACGCCAAAGAAGTCAGCCAAAATGTAAGTGCCAATTGATTACCCACCAAAAGGAGGTAATATGAAATTTCTTTCCAGATGTTTTGCAGCGCTATTAAAGCGCAGACATGCGTAACATTCCGAGTGCCATTCAAGCAAACATAAAACAGCTTTATGCGAATGACTTTATCGCTCCAGCAACTGCCTTTTGATGATCTTCGGATGGAACTGTTTCCTCTTTTTTCTCAAGTCAGTAGATACATGTACCTAAATATAATTTTTATTTTTCATCGCACTAATGTGAGTCGATGGCAAACGCTTTTCCACCCTGAGAACACTCTTCTGGTACACACTCTACGCCTTGACTTTATCTCTAATAATCATCGTCAGCGAAGTCATCAGCAAGTCGTATAATATATATTTCAGTCAGTTTTATTGTTGATATTTTAACATATCTTTGATGGCTTGCCGATGGCGGCGACGATTTTCACACCACGCTTCGATGCGTTGCTTTTTGCCGCAAGTCGTACGCGGCGAGGAGGCTTCAAATGTGAAGAAAAGACTGGTCCAGACTTAAATTTAGTTCAACCAAAACGGCGCTGCGCGAAAGCCAAAATTGGTGTTGGTGCTGCCGTTGTTGTTGCAATCGAAGCGAATAGTCAAAACATTCATCCCGCGCGAACCCCCAAAGATAACATCGGAGAAGAATTAATAACAAAAACAAATCAAAACATAATTATGTTGAAGAACGAGGGTCTACCGACTGAACGCGCAAGACTTACATATCTCGCGACTATATCTGGCCTTAACAAAGCACGTGCGGGATTGCGGGAATTCAAACTGATCTTGTGACTTTTGAGAAAGAGAAAAAATAGCACGGGACGATGAAAATCAAGACACACGATGGATGTCCAGATGCCGGTGCAGATAACAACCAGACATTGAAGTCAACTTTCTGTCACTGGGAATTGACTCTATAGGATCCCACCTTGGCTTTCGAACCCGTTGTAGAAAAAAAAAGTCAGACGGCAGACAAAGGTGTGATTCCGAATCATTAAAAATTTTCATTAGTTATCGCCAGTTCTAGGTTTTACCACAATTTTTTTTTTAAATTTGTTATTTGTTATAAGTTGAAGTTTCCAATAACTTACAATCGCAAATCAATGATAAAAGTTTTATATTTTTATGTAATAAGAAAGTGCGAAAAAACTTGATGTGATGGGTGACTGGATAACTCGAATACCGTCAAACAGCGTCATGGAACAGCTGGGTTAGATGTAACAGTCGAATACCATAGAACTCATTCAATTGTTGTTGATGACTTCATTTCTCACATCTCAGACTAGCACTTTAAGTTTTTAATTCTCATAAAAAACTAATAATTTGAGCAAAAAAATGTACAAATGATAATACTTTATGATGCCGTAAAAAATATTTCGTTTCCGAATGGGCTGAATGATACTGGTTTAAAAATGTTAAACCTTTTAAGAATTTGGTTATAAAGAAATTTATTATATCAGTAAAAAGATACTGCTATTGTTTCGAACGAACTCAAAATTGTTGATGCCATGTCTGGAGATCGTATTTTGTTAGAAGATATTGAAGTTGAATAATGTTGCATGTTGCTTAGACTGCCCCAAATTCGTATGGTAAATTTATAACCTGTGAAATGTTATGCGCTGCAGGCTAAAATTGATCCTAGGCTTAGTACAAGATCTCATGTCAAATATGAAATGAAAAACAAAATGTCTCAAAATCCCATACAAACTTCAGGCTTGTTGAGCAACCCTTTCCCGTGATCCGATCTGGCCCAAATTTGGCATGAAATTTTGTACTAGGCCTAGGATCTATTTTAGCTTGTAGCGCATAACATTTTCGAAAGTCGGGTCATTTGGGGCACTCTTTATTGTTGCTCAAGTTTATCTCGTTTTGATAAAATTTTGTAAGCTCGCAAATTATAAACTAATAAATTTTTAGAGTTGCTTGATTTGGTTTAAAAATTTTACAGAATCTGGTTTAAAGATCCGTTTTCATCATTTTCAGATGCATCTAACATGGAAAAATTAGCTGTATAATTATTTAACGATAACTATATATTCTGAGTCACCAAGTGCTATAGTATTGCAAAAATCTACTCAACTCTTCGTTTTATATGATGAAAAAAAGAGAAAGTTCTTTTTTTTCATATACACATGACTTTTGAGAAAAAAGTGAGCGCCGATGTGGTCTAGTGGATAGGCTGGCGCGAGTCTGGGGTTGGTATGCCAGGCGTACTGGGTTCGATTCCCGGTATCGGCAAGAAAACTTTTGGCTTCGAATCCCATAAGTGGCCGACAGGTAAGATGTGTTTCCTCTTATAACTGACTATATAATAAGAATGTTCAATCAGTTTCCAGCTGGCCGGATGCCGGAATACCTGTAAGTAAACTAGCCCACCTGATTGACTCGTTCTTCCAAAATAAACCTACATCAACACAATACATTCATCCATAACAGTTCATACGAAGCCATGAGTTCCGGGTATGATGTACGCGTTGCATTGTAGAGTAGTCGAACTTAATAATCTAAAAGTATGCAAGTGAACACATACTTAGGCAGAAACTGCGGTGAATCCGTGCACCCATGGTGGATTACCAACATACAACATACAATACATACACATGACTTTTGAGAAAATTTAAAAAAAAAAACATACCAGCAACATATAGTAATGTTTATCTTAGAAATCGAATCGTATCTCACAGATACGAGCGAAATAAGAATAGTACCACTATGTGTTTTGCTTGTTAAATTATTAATGATTGTAAATAATCAAAATTTTCTACTACAATGTGTTTTGAATTGTTTAACGGATAACGTTTACTTTTTTTTGGACGTAGCAATTGGAGCTGAGGACCAAAAATGTGAAAAAAGGGATGCGAAATAAGAATAGTACCACTTGAATTTTTCAACAAAAACAAGATTATTTTTAAAAAATTTACTGTGTAAAAATAAATGATAATGCTTCTACGAGTTATTTGAATTGATAATTGCATTTTAAGGAGTTTTCTTGAATTCCAAAGGTTTTCAAAGGTTTTGAAAGGGGGTTTTAAGAGATGATCTTCTTGAACTAAGAAATTTGATATTTAAGCTGTAATTCTTTACCAAACTACCTACTTTCTTCATTAAAATGGCGTGAAATGGTGATACACATATTCGGGATTTATTTTGAATCAGAGAAAAATGGGTCTTAGAATTTCCAAGGCGTTCACACGGTACCTTGTACTTATTTCTTGACCAAAACTATCCAGGACACCCTAGTTAATCCCGGATATTCGAAAATGGGCTTGAATTTGGTTAAATTGCAAGATAGTGCTGCCATCTATGACTTAAAACTAGAGAAATAGTGTTTGACTATTAAAAAACATTAGTATTTTTGCCTGTTTCCAACATGTTTTTTATTAAGTCTTAAGGATTCAAATTCAGCCTCTTGTCTATGTTTCATCATTTTGCATCATAGGTACTTATGAATGTTAATGAAGAAATCAAGCAGTTTGAAAAATTCCTTAACGCTAGAGGAGCATCTCTTCAAACTCCCTTTTATATAACTTTTTTAATGGAATTTTTTCAACGTCAAGGCGTTCGAGGGTCGTCTCAAAGTTGTCCAATTAAAGTGCAATTTGGCACGGATTGTTATCTTGATAAAAAGATCAATATAAGTAGATGGGAGCAGTGTAATTTTGGGTTTAAAAAACTTCCATATACAGTTTCGTTCAAAACAGAATGAAATCCCGCAGCGCAGCGCACAAACTTCCAACTTCGACATAATGCCATTCCTCTCACAGTTGATATTTTTTCATAAAACTTTCACAAATGCTAGATAAACTTATGAACTCTTCATTTGATGAGTTTGGATTATTTTTCGAGCACTAGGATAACACATACACCTATTTTAGTAAAAGTAGGGAAATTGAGATTACCTAACAAAATTAGTTGTAACTTTGTCAAATTGTGATATTATGTAATAAAGTACATTCTTATTACGGCTATTGTTGTGAGGCAATCTAAATTTCCCTACCTTTACTAAAATAGTTGTATGTCTTTTCCTAGTGCCCGAAAATTAATCAAAACTCATCAAATGGAAAGTTCATAAGTTTATCTAGCTTGTGTAAAAAGTTTTATAAAAAAAATATCAACTGTGAAAGAAATGGCATTCTGTCAAATTTGAAAGTTTCTACGCTGTTCTGTGCCATTTCATTCTTTTTCGAACGCAACTGTAGCTAAAGGCCAGCCTAACGCACACCCACTGAATGCTTGGAGCTCTTGCAAGCAATTGCATGTAATTTTTCTTGCAAATACCAAGATGCTAGGTATACTTCTTTTCATATTTTTTCCCGCGATGATTTAGTAATGAAAAATCACGTGTGAAGTAAGATTAATTTTTTTTTCTGTGACATTTTCTTTTGGAATGTATTCATTACATGTTGTGTTACAACATATTTCGTGGTAACCAAATAAAGAGTGTAGTTTTGCAATGTATTGTCGATTATTAAATAAAGAATTCCTTAATATACGAACTTTGAAAATATAACATTGGATAGTTTGAACAAATCCCCAATGATATTGAAGTCAAAGCCTTCACAGAGCTTTATGAACACTTTCCTTTATTTAAAATGGAAATAAAAGTTTCAAATTTGTATTCAAATTTAATTTCTAATTAAATTCACAAATATTCTCTAGATTTTTTTTTAAATATTTAAAATCAAGCAAATGGAATCAAATTTGGCCTGGAAGAGAAGGGAGGGGGAGGGGGGGGGGTACGAGAAATGTTCTTATGAGTATTTGAGAACCCTCTCTCCTTCCAAAGGGGAAATAAGAGAGGGGTAGGCGTTCTTTCTTACAATTTTTCATATAACTGAAAAACAAATTAAGCAAATGAAACCAATTTTGGCATGAGATGGCATTGGGGTACGATGAATGTTTCCCTGAATCTTTGGTACCGTAATCCGGGGTAATATTGATCAATTTTTTCAATATTTTTCGATTATTTTTTCTGTGAAAGGGAATATAGCATGTTTCATATTTTTAAAACCAGTACTGGACTTCAATGAACGTAGAACATGGTTGCAGAAATTTATTAGACTACTTTAAATTTGATTTAAAAATCGATTTCGTCTCTGTTTTGAATCTGATGCGTTGGGGTTACATTGGTCAGTCTTTATTTTCGACGGTTTTTACGAGTTTTCTTGAACATAAAGGATACAAAACACCTTTATAATATTTATAAATGCTAGTTTATAAACTTTACCTTGCTTTTTAACGTTTTCTTTTAAAAACATTTATAATCGGAAAAACAACTATTATGGTGCAAACATTCAGGGGCAAAAATAAAATTATTTTCTAAATAGTTTGAGCTACAAAATACAAATGAAATTTTACCATCACACATTCCTGTAGGCAGGGGTGTCATTTACTCACACAATGAGCTCAATGTGCATTTTTTCCATAGCACTTGGAGAGAGCAAAACCGAGCACTGCCTGAGCTAGCTGTCCATCAATGTGCCACATCGAAACAAATCACTGAGCTACACAGCGGTAGCCCTCAGCACATTGAGCTGCACAATGTGTACCCCTATACCACCACAACGCTGAATTCAACAAACGAAAGCGAATTCTTTCCCAAAAAACAAGCAACAGCAACAACACAGCTGGAATTTGGGCGGGCTCGGCCTGCCGGCTGCCGAACATCGTTGCCACAAAAAAATCTGTATCATAAATAAGTCTGATCTTCGTCCATACGTGTCCCAATTTAACAGAATTAAATACACTGATGGTACAGATTTTCGTGGCATCGCTGCTCGGCAGCCGGTAGGCCGAGCCCGACCGAATTTCGTTTTTGTTGTTGCTGTTGCTTGTTTATGAGTTATTTTCTTCCTTGCAAGCAGCCGGTGTGCCTTCGTGCCGGACTGGACGAACGATGATCGTTTTTATTTTCTTTTGATGAGAAGGAAAAATAAAACGAAGAAGAGTGCTTGGCCAATTTCTAAAGCCAGAGTTCACATTGAGCAGCACATTGAGCAGAGTGGATCGGCTCATTGTGTTTTTCATCATTGGGAGAAACCTCTCAGAAAATTCGACTATCGGCGCGCAGTAAGAGAGCGAGCAGTAGATGTTCTATCGCCGTGCGCGCAGTTTTATAAAGCTTGAGCTCACATTGTGCTTTTAGAACACATTGCGCTGTTTTGAGGAGTATAACACCCCTGCCTGTAGGCCCTCCCACTATTTCCATTTTCATTTTTTCTTCATAGTTCACCATTTTATAGGGTTTCTATCCATTTGCCCAATACGGGCTTACTCTTGGAAAATGTCCTTATTTTGTAGTTTAAAAAATTTATTACTAAAAGACTATAAAAATAGCACTTTCAGTACACATTTACAAAGAAAAAAAAGTTGTTCTGACACTTTCAAAAACCCGTTTGCATCTAAATGCTTTTTGGAATCATCAGGAAAGCTGTTTGTTTTCGAGCCCTAGAAAACAAAAATATTTTAGGATTTTGAAATTAAATTTTTACTAACAGAAAAAAAATTCAAACGCAAATCAAATTTTGCCTATTTGATACTCAATAAACAGGCTTTCAAATGTAGAGAACAGTTTTCAAAAATTTAAACTATAGACTAAGTTATTGATGATAATGTGCAAAAATTTAATGTTGGTCAAAATTACCCCGGTGATCAAAGTTTCCCCGTTTTACGGTATCTCTCTCTCTTCTCTTCCAGTGCACAGTGGTTTAAAACTCGAAAAACGTGATCATGGGCTTTTTGAAGGCCATAATGTCAAAATAGCTTTATAGTTTGTTCTACAATGTTTCATCATTTTAAAATGCCTATATTTTGTTGTAATTTTTATCCTGATCATTTCACCTATAAATGAGATAATTTTTCTATTTTTTGTATTTATCATTTTATCACTGTAATGTCTTCGAGAAAGTTGTAGATCATCTAATTTTAAGAAACTTTGTAGAAGACGTCAAAGCTCTATCTTTTGAAACAACATGTTTAAAAGGCATTTTTTTAAAAACTAACCTCAAAAAACGAAAAATTCATTTAACTTTTTTCAAAGCGAGTTCTGAGACTAATTTTGTATGAGAGAGTTGTGACAATTGAAAAACTACACAACTTCGTTGAAGGTGTCAAGTCATTATTTTGAAGTTTAATGGTACTTTTAGGGTGATTTCTTTAAAAAATAGCATGTTTTTAATGTTCAATATCTCTGAAAATTGCAAAAATTGAAAGTTTCATTTGTATGCATAAAGTTTTACTACTAAAATAGCTTAACTGAAAGATGCAAGTTTTAAAGTTTTAGTCAGTGATGGTAAATATCGCCCGTCACGCTTGACCCGACTAGTTTTGTTTCATCAAACGACTGGCACTGTTCTCAATTGACGGAGCCTCACTACTCGCATGACGGATAAAGCACGACGACAATCAACATTTCTCCATCATCGACTGGCGAAGCTCCTACACATGGTCAAAATTTCTCCTGAGAGTGACTGGCAAATCTCTTCACACTTCGATCGGCTGCTGACGGCAGGTACGACTAATTGAACGACTTGCTGGCAGAGAGCAACAATAGCAATAAAAAACTGAAAACGAGCTTGCTGGCAGGAGCAACAATAACAATAAATGCGTATCTTTTTCGTCATCGGTCGTTTGAATGCGATTGCTTGACTAGGTTATTATTTTAGCTTCAAATGAATGGGGAATGAATGACTGGCAAACGAAGTGACTGGTCGTTGAGGAACAGTCAATTCAGTTTGACGGACCAAGAGGCTTCACAGTCACAGCTTCACGCCTCATGACGATGACTTTTGCCAAGCCTGGTTTTAGTATAGCCGATTCAACAATTCTTCGATCAGCCAACTATGCCACATTCGTGTTGAAGCGGGAACTTATGTAAGTGTATGAAAAAATACTTAAATTTGCCAATGTGCCATTTTTCATTCAAGTTATTTTAGTAGTAAAACCTCATGCTTACAAATGAAACTATATGTCAATGAAAGTCAGTGATTGAAATCCTCAACCATTTTCTCATCAGAGGCATTCAAAATACACACTTTGAGGCCTCGTATAGTAGTACAGGAGACGATACATATACATTCATTCAAACCTCCCCCCATGAGGAGGATCTGCTCCGAGAGACACTATCCGTTCGCTGCTCAGAACGAACTCTCTCAACGTTCGGTCGCTACATGATGCATGAAGTAGACGAGGCACACATACTCATTCACGTTATTGAATTTGATGGACTTTTTTTTTTTTTTAGTTGGTAACCACAGGTGGTAAATCCCGGTTTACGGATTGTATTCCAAGGCACGGCGAGCCACCGCGTCCCCCCAGTTTGCTACTCTGGGTCCATGGGTACAATGGGCAGACTCATGATATACTCCGTGTATACCCCCTACTCCCTAAACTCCACCTGGGGCCGCAGACCTGGTTCCCACCTCGAACTGTTTAGTACACTATGCTTCAATAGTGGGAGGTCTATTCGCGCTAATGCGCTCAAAGGCAATACTCATTAACGAGACCACTTTCAGCAAAACCTCTCATCCTTACGACTCGACGCCTGAACTCTCCTCTAACGACTTGAGAACCGACATCTCCTCGCAATGACTCGAGATTCCCACACAAACCTCTCCTCTTCGCGACTTGAGGCCTGATCTCTCCTCTGACGACTTGAGATCCGACCCCTCCTCGCATCGACTCGAGGTTTACCTCTCCTCTGCACGATTCAAGGCCCGATCTCTCCTCTAACGACTTGAAATCTGACCTCTCCTCGTAATGACTCGAGGTGACCACTTGTACCCCTCCTCTTGTTGGTAAGGGGCCAGATCCCTCCTCTTACGACTCGGGACCCGACCTCCTATCATAAAGACTCGGGGTTGACCACACAAACCTCTCCGCCTGAAGGTTTGAGGCCTGACCTCTCCTCTAACGACTCGAAGCCCGACCTCTTATCTTCAGGGTTCGAAGTTTGCCACCTTGCCCGTCGTGTGCCAGATCGAGAGCAGCTTATCCTGGACTCGCGCCTGTCACGGCACACGCGCGGGACTTAACGCAACTACTCGGATGATTCCCGACGAAGACGTCATCCTACACCGACTCGAATGGCTCGCCCGGCGTCGAGAGCCACTCTACCCGTGGGTATTCCCCGAACGTGGAATAACCCTTTCCCAACGATTTCCACTGCGAAGAAGGTCAAGTCTTATCCCCGCAGCTTCTGTCGTTGAGAACCGCTCTACTCGGATACTCCCCGAAGGTGGAGCATCCTACACACGAACGCGGCGCACCCACGGCATCCGCTACGCAGAAGGTATTGTCTTATCTTTGTAACTTCAAACCGTGGGGTCGGACGCACTCTACTCGACAGCCCCCCGTCGATGGGGTCAGTCTACTCCGACCGTTGTCCGGTCTTCTTTATCCCCCTTGGTTGGCAACCCTAGGATTTTTGGCCCGCGGATTTTCCTGCCCGTTGTGTGCCAAATCGAGAGCAGCTTATCCTAGACTCGCGCCTGTCACGGCACACATTCGGGACTTGGAACGCTACGACTCGGATGTTTCCCGACGGTGGCGTCATCCTACACCGACTCGAGAGGCTCGCCCGGCGTCGAGAGCCTCTCTACCCGTGGGTATCCCCCGACAGTGGTTAACCCTCTTCCTTCGAGATCCGCTACGAGGAAGGTAAAGTCTTATCCCCGCAGTTTCCCTCTTAGGAAGCGGAACTACTCGGATACCCCCCGACATTGGGGTATCCTACACACGTTCGCGGCGCACCCCTGACCTCCGCTACGCAGAAGATGATGCCTTATCTTTGTAGCTTCGATCAAGGGATCGGACGCACACTACTCAGATGCTCCCCGCCGATGGAGTCATCCTACACCGTTCGCGGACTGCCGTTGGTTCCAGCTCCTCTGCAGGGCAGTCATGATCCAGGTGAACCCATCGCTGACCGCGTGCCAAGTGTTGGAATCCGCACACATCCTCTGTACAACGTTGTCTGCTGTCGTGTCAGGCCCGCAGGCGGCAAATATGGAAGTACGTACCGCCGCAAACCTCGGACAGACAAACACTACATGTTCGGGTGTTTCCTCTACGTCACCACAATCTGGGCAATATGGCGAAGCCACATGTCCAAACCGGTAGTGGTACTTCATGAAGCATCCATGACCAGTCAGGAATTGCGTCATATAGAAGTCCACTTCACCGTGCCTTCTTCCGATCCAGCTCCCGATGTGCGGGATCAGACGATGGGTCCACCTTCCTCTCGTTGAGCTGTCCCACAGCTGCTGCCAGTTGGACATCGAGTCCTCATTGGCGAGATCTCGAACGTTGGGCGTGTCTCTGTTGTCGTAGCAATAGACATCCTCCTCTAGCAAAACCGAGATGGGCATAACACCCGCTACTACACAGGCGGCTTCGGACGACATGGTCCGGTATCCGCTGATAACCCGCAGGTTCATCAGCCGCTGAACGCTGCTAAGTCGCTGCAGGTTACAGCTTCCTCCCAGGGCCTGCCTCCAGGCCGCTGCTCCGTACCGCAAGATCGAAGTGGTCACACTTGCAATGATCCGCCTTTTGCTGCTTTGGATAGCCGAGGAGTTCGGCATCATTCGTGTGAGTGCGGCCGTGGCCATTGCCGCTCTCTTGCACACGTGTTCGACATGGCTCGTGAAGCTGAGCCTGTCGTCAATCATCACCCCTAGGTACTTAATTGCGCGTTTAGACACGATGTTGCACGGTCCAACGGCAATGGTACCTGTTTGGGGTGATTTCAGGTTGGTGATAAGCACCATCTCGGTTTTGTGGTGGGCTAGACGCAGGCACTTGGAGTGCATCCAGCGTTCCACTTCCTGGATAGCTACCGTGGCCAGTAGCTCAACCTCCGCTGTTGAGGAGCCCCTCGCCAAGAGGACTACATCATCTGCAAATCCTACGAGTTCGGCTCCCGATGGGAGGCTCGTTCGTAGGAGTTCGTCGTAGGTGATGTTCCACAGAACCGGGCCGAGAATTGACCCCTGTGGAACACCCGCCGAAACCTCTTGTGTTCGCAAACCCTCGCCGGTCATATACTGCAGTTGGCGATTGTGGAAGTAACTTTCCACAAGCCTATACAGATATGCCGGGATCCTCATTTGGATGAGCGACGACGCAATCGCTGTCCAACTGACGCTGTTGAAGGCGTTCTTCACATCCAGAGTGACAACCGCACAAAAGCGGAGCCCTCTCCTCTTGGTCAGCCTGGCTCTGTCCGCTACCTCGATGACCGAGCGGATGGCATCTACGGTGCTGCGACCTCGACGGAAACCAAACTGTTTCCCCGAGAGTCCGCCCTCACTTTCCGTGTATCTCTGAAGTCGGTTCTGAATCACCTTCTCCAGGACCTTACCCGCTGTATCCAGTAGACAGATCGGCCGATATGCCGATGGGTCTCCTGGACGCTTACCCGGCTTTGGCAGAAGAACAAGTTTCTGCCGTTTCCACGTGTCAGGAAACACCCGTTCCGTCACGTATCGTTGCAACGATGTTCGGAACATATCGGGGAATTCCCTAATCGCGGCCTTCACCGCGACGTTCGGAATGCCGTCCGGTCCGGGGGCCTTCCTCGGTTGGAGAGACTTGGAGATCTCGCGAAGTTCTTCCACCGTTATCCTCTCTTCGGCGCTGGTGTCCCAGTCATACGGGACTGTTGGCCAGCGGGTAACATCGTGCTGTGGGAACAGCTCATTGATGATGACTCTCAGTTTATCGGGGCACGTTTCAGGTGGTGCGCCCCCACTTTTAGTTCTGCCCATGACTATCCGATAGGCATCACCCCATGGACAGTCGTTGGCGTCACGGCATAACTGTTTGAAACGTGCCCTCTTGCTTGCGTTGATGGCCCTGCGGAGGGCCGATCTCGCGCTTGTGAAGAGTGGCCTACGCTCCGTTCGCTCTTCTTGGGTCCTTGCGTTCTGCATCCTGCGCCTTGCCCTATGGCAGTCGGCGCGCAGACCCGCAATTTCCTCCGTCCACCAGTAGACGGGTGGCCTAGTGCTTTTATGCTTGGCCCTTCTCGGCATCGCAGCATCGCAAGCGCGAGCTAGAACCCTCGTCAGTTCTTCCGCGGACAGGTTGTCCAGGTTCCTCTCCCAGTGCAACGCTTCGACAAAGACGTTCTGGTCGAACTGCGTTGTCTTCCAGAGGCGTTCTCCTGTACGAGACTCGCGTCTACCTGTCCGCGTACTTGAGCCTAGCCGATAGCGAATCGCGAAGTGATCGCTATTCGTGTAGGCCTCGCTCACCATCCAATCGCTTACCAACCCCGGGCTACCGAAGGTGACATCTATGGTTGACTCGCTCCCGTTCCAACTTTGGTAGGTACTGGTATTCCCTACGTTGGCCAGATCCACATTAAGCCTCGCCAGGGCTTCTAAAAGAGTTTGACCTCTGGGGTTTGTGAGGCGGCTACCCCATTCAACGGCCCACGCGTTAAAGTCGCCAGCAATAACGATGGGGCTTTTCCCCATTAGCACATCCACCATCTTGTCAACCATAGTGCCAAACCTCTCCAAGGACCACCTTGGGGGAGCATAGCAGCTACAGAAGTAGATCCCGTTAACTTTGGCCACCACCATGCCTTCGTATTCCGTCGCCACAACTTCTTGTATGGGGAAACTACCTGTAACCCATATCGCGGCCAGTTTGGCATCATCAGTCGCCCAATTAATGCCATTCGCAGCTCTGCGATATGGGTCTGCCACTAGCGCGATGTCCAACTTTTCCTCAACTGTCATCTGCCGCAACAGCTGGTGTGCTGTGTAGCAGTGGTTGAGGTTAAGTTGGACGACCTCTATGCTCTTGGCGCCCGGGGTGGTACCGCCTGCGCCTTTGTGTAGGCGGGGCACCTAGGGTTGCCAACAGCGTGGTCTCCAGCGCAGACAGGGCATTTAGCAGGCTTTTTGCAGTTAGCCGACTTGTGGCCGGTTTCGCTGCAGCGCCAGCATATGCCACTTCTGTCTGGCCCAGTGCAGTCGAACGACTTGTGACCGTTCAACAGGCACTTGAAGCACCGGTCCGGTTGCTGGGGGATGGATATCTGACAGATAGACCATCCCACCTTTAGCCGCCCACACTTAAGTGCGGCGTTTGCTGCTGCAACCGGAAGTTTGACCAGCCCAATCTGCATACCAGATTTGGGAGGGCCATTCCGCAGACGAACCGTCATCTGGTCAGAGCAGATTTTGCACTGCTCGACCAGTGCCACCCGCAGTTCGTCTTCCGTCGTGACTTCATCCAGGTTTTTAACCCGGATGGTCACTTCCTTACAGAGGGCACGCACCTCAGCCTTGTCACCAAGGGCTTCGGCGACCTTAGCCGTAAGGGTCCCGCTGGAGTTTCCAGCACCACGCTTCAGTTCGAGGATCATCTCGCCGGTGCGTGTCCGACGGATCCTCCGAACTTTCTCGCCTAAATCGGCGAGATCTTCGTTCGTACGCATCTGTCGCAAGACATCTGCGTACGTGCCCTCAGGTGCTTTGACGACAATCGCCTCGCCCCTCTCCCTGACGCGACGTTTGCGTCGTTGGGGTTGGGGTTTGGCTTTTCCCGTCTCCGTACCTTTGGGCCTTCCCCTTTTGCGCGATACCGTCCGCCATCCGGTATTTGCGCTCGTCGGCTCATCTGCCTTTTCGGCAGGGCCTTCCGCCCGCTTGGAAGCGCTGGCCGCAGGATCCTGCCGGACAGACGGATCCTCCGCTCTTTTCTTAGGGTCCCCGGGTCTGAGTTCCCCGGGAGACCCTCTCTTACGCTTGCTGTTGCCAGCAAACGCAAGGCTGCCCTCTGTTTGGGCAAAGGCATTGACCTTCTTTGGGCGGATGGTGTCCGCCCTCAGAGGGGTCTCTGCCGGCCCTCGCTCTTTTGGTCTGGCGGCCTCGGGCTCCGCAAGCCGTTCCACCACAGCTTTGTTGGCTGCGATGAAGAGCTGCATCACCCTGGCTAGCTTCTCGCGTATTTCCTTGTGGATGTTGGACTTCCCCTTCACACATTCCACAAGGTCAGCGATGCCAGCCATGGCCGTGACCAACTCTACTGGAGCTCCCGGATCTTGGAGTTCCGGGGAGCTCAGTAGGTCTTCCAGCGCTTCCTGTACTTGATCGTACGGGTCCGCTCGCACATCGCTCGGTGTTTCCACCGACGTTGCCGTCGGGTCCACCGGGTTGGCAGATTGCCTAACCGGCGAACGCCTAAGGCCACTCCCGCCGAACGGATTCGAGCTCTCGCCCTTATCCGTTCCGTCCTTTTTCATTTCTTTTAGATTTTTTGGCATATTTGATCCCACGAGTAATCAGGTAACAAACGGTCCACTGCGCCAGTGACCTGCTTAGCGCAGCAAGGACTGGGATACTGTGGGGTGTGTCCCGGTGCCCCACAGGCAACCGTTAGAGACTGGCGTGACTTAACGACCCGCCAGCCTTCCAGGTACATCGGCACGGTTAGCTTCACACCTTCACCAATGGAGTCGGTTTCCGATAGAAATTCCATTGTCGTAATCCAAATTCTTTAGCGAGGGTCTTCATAAGGGGGGGGGGGGGTGTAGTTCTCTCGGCCGTACATCTGCATAAAGCAGACACGTTTCCACTCTGCACCACGGGGAGGTGGAACTACGTCGCAGAGCAGTAAAGCTTGAGCTTGCTTCCGAGTAAAGCGTTGAGCGAGAGATGGTTGATCAATTCATGCTCAGCAAAATTCAATCACTGATGAAAGTTGAAAGATTGCCCTTTCTAATGCATACATTCTTGTTTTGGTATGTTCGCAACTTTCAGAGATATTGAACAATAAAAACATACATTTTTTTTTTAAAGAAATCACCCTAAAAGTACTATTAAACTTCAAAATAATGTCTTGACACCTTCAACGAAGTTGTGTAGCTTTTCAATTGTCACAACTCTCTCATACAAAATTAGTCTCTAAACTCGCTTCGAAAAAAGTTAAACGAGTTTTTCATTTTTTTGAGGTTAGTTTTTGAAAAAAATTCTTCTAAATATATTGTTTCAAAAGATAGAGCTTTGACGTCTTTTACAAAGTTTCTTAAAATTAGATGATCTACAACTTTCTTGAAGGCATCACAGTGATAAAATGATAAATACAAAAAATAGAAAAAAATATCTCACTTATAGGTGAAATGATCAGAATAAAAATTACAACAAATATGGGCATTTTAAAATGATGAAACATTGTAGAACAAACTATAAAGCTATTTTGACATTTAAGCCTTTAAAAAGCCCATGATCACGTTTTTCGAGTTTTAAACCACTTTGCAGTGGGGAGATAGTGAGAGGGGAGTTTTCTAAACATTGTTTTTAACATAATTGGAAAACTATTCATGCAAGTGGAATACGAGAAATATTTCTATGATTGTTTGAGTCCTCTTTCTTCTTCAGTGGGGAAGATTGGAAGGGATGAGTTAGGCTCCCATACAATTTTTATTGCATACCTCGAAAACAATTCAAGCACGTGGAACCGAATTAGCATGGAAAGGTATTTGAGAACATAAAAGGTCTCTATCGATTTTTGGTACCACTCCCTTCTTTCACTGGAGAGAAAGGAAAGGGGCATCTTTACAATTTTTGCATGACTTGAGTATTAATCAAGCAAGTGGAACCAAATTTGGCATGGGAGAGCATATGATACGAGAAATGGTTATTTGATTATTTGAAACTCCTCCATTATTGCATTGGGGATATAGGAAGGGAGTAGAGAGCCACACTTCACATGGAAAAGGATTAGAGCACGAGAAATGCTTCTATTAGAATTTTAAACATCACTTTTCTTCCAATACGTTTATTAGGAAGGTGGAGCAGCCCTTAACCAATTATGTTGGCATAACTCAAGAATTAATCAACAAATGGAATTGAATTTGGCATGGGAAGATATTTGGGTATGAGATATGTTTCTAAGATTATTATAAAAAACCTTCCGCCTTGCAGTTAGGAGAGGGTAGGGAAGGGGGGTTTGGATACAAATTAATGGGAATGATTTTCAGAAACGCCTACCTACTTCAAATAGTGGTACATGGGAAAGGAAAAGGGGGGGGGGGGGGGGAGGTCTCCTATGCATCTTTTTTAGCATAAATCAAGCCCTTATCAACCAAAAGGGACCATGTTATATAAGAGAGATTGTTTGCGGACGAATAATTTGAGACCCTTCCTTTGTTCAGGGTGGTGTAGAAAAAGATAAAAAAATTTCATATTATATTTAACATAACTTAAAAATATATCAAACAAATGGAGCCAAATGTGGCATGAGACGTTATTTAGATTCACACAATGTTTTTACGAATGTTCGTGAGCCCTCACCACTTTAGAAGAGGGAAAGGGTGGAGAATCCATACGAATAAAACATCAATTTAGCATAATTAAAGAACCTTTGAAACTTACAAACAACAGTTAAAATTTCAGATTTTGTAAAACAAATTTAAAGATTAACTTTCACTATATCAGATGAAATCATCTTTGATTTAAAATTATACCTTCTAAAAAAATTAAATATTTTTTTACTAATTTCATTCATTTTGAGAACGTGTTGCAAAATACTAATAACTTGACGGCTTTTCCCTGCTCACACACAAAAAAATGCTTCTTCCTTCGAGTTAATTTTTTTTATTAGTTTAAATTCCGTGGCTAAGAAAATAGCCGGCTATTTTTTTTTTTAAATCTTGTAAAAGGACCAAATTGGAATCATTTAATTACAAAATGTATAAGCAGTATCAATGAACTTGAACTCCAAACTGTTACGCTATCCCATTAGTACAACTAAGGTATTGCTGTCCCTGTTTATCCATTGATTAAAGTGCTCTACAATAATAGTAATAGCAATCATCATTGTTGGGAGGGAGATCTTTAATATAAATTGACTCGTGATTCGGCATGGTCACGTCCCGAATCATTGGCACAGTGGGAAAGTAATGAGATATGAGTTCATCAATGAAAAAAAACTCATTTTGTTTTGGGAGTGATAAGGAACATTTTTCCCTAGAAGACACTGAATTACAATGATATTTTTTGTTATTTTCGAAAACAAACTATTTTGTACCGAATGAGTGCTTTTCATCATTATCAATTTTTATATGACCGAATCACTTACATTCCGAATCAACTCGAATAAAAAAACGGCGTGGGTGGGTGCGGAATTATTGGTTTCGACCTCCAAGGAAGCAGTAGAACATTTCGTGCAATCTCATTTTCGGTCGATATCTGGGTCAGCCGTAATTAATGGGGAACCTTCTATACTTTTTGTTGCCTCTTGAATGAACCTAGTAGGAGTAACCAGAGAAAAAAAAACTGCTTGTCGGTACCTACCAGAAACTCGAGAAATCTCGTCCGGAATAGCTCGTGTTCAAAATTAGTCATTTCTGTGCTCCACCCCCAACAAATGTCGGAGGAGAAGAAAAAAATGGAAATGGAAAACGGGTAGCGGTACCTTCATTTTTTTTCTCCGGTGTATTTTCTGTGCTCCACAATTGATGACTATCGCAGAAATAACTCAGCAAAAATGGTTCCCAAATATAGCAATAGGTAGCAGCTCTTATCGCTTTTGTCATTTTGTATATCGTTAAACTTTTAATGGGCAAACTTTTGGGGCGCCTCTTATCGTCGGTCGGTCGGTAGAAAAGTGGGAACCGAAAAAAAAGATTTCAACCTTATACCAACGGCAAACTAACTATTTCGCACCAACAACAGCCGGGAAACTTATTGACCAACAATAAGCCGCGCTGGCTGCCGTTCTCCGGATGGAAGAGAAAAATCGGAATCGTTACCGGGTGGCAAACAAATTGCAATCAATGGCAAATACTTCCCGCCCAGTATGAAACTTGCGCTGCGAAAGGCTAAAGCAGATTGCATCCGATTGCAAAAGAACCAACTTTTCCTAACGAGGCAACATTTCGTTGACATTTTTGGCACATTGATGCCAGCAGCCATTCGGGATAACCATCGCGTCGTTCGGTAGTTTTCCGACTTAATCTGTTTAAAAAGAGTTTGGTTTGCTTTGACAGCAGTTAGTGGGAGCATTTTGCAGCTGAGATGATAATGTGGGTTGATAGGAAATAAATGTTTGACGTTTACAAATATCAATTACGATTATCAATTGATTTAACACTTTAATCACCGTTATAATTGTTGATTATTATATTTCAATAGCATGACAGTACGATTAATTCTAAGGTAGAAATTTATTTTTTTCAATTTATAGCTGTATATGTAGATGAAGCAATTATGGCTCCGTAGAAAAAACGAAAATGTGGTGAATATGTAAGCGTAATGCAATTTATGTAAACATGAAAATGTCTCAATTTGAACTTAAACATGTATAGTATGTATGTTTATATGTATATATTTTCTGATTTTTATACCAATAACACATGGGAACAGCATTTTTGGTGCCTATGTTTAAATACCTAATTTTGGAACATTTTAGCGTACTGAATTCCAATCATTCGTCAAATTTTGTCTATCACCTTTTTAATGATATGACGTGTGAAAATTTTAAAATAGATAAGTTCTCAGTTAAATTATCCTTGATAACTGATAAACAAATAGACCCACATGAAAACTGAAAAAAGATTTTTAATATTTTTACAATCCTCCATTGAAACAGGAAAAAGAACCTGGCTAGGTACTCAAGTTTCAGAAATACAACGCATAATAAGGAAAAAATGTATAAACCGCTAAGAAATTCAATATATTCCCTTCTAAACGAACCAAATCTCTGAAAATAAATTTTTCCTTTAACGAAAATATCCGGAAAACCGATTGGGCATAGATTCAGAAGCCGCATTAACTTACGAACGGATATCTCGTCCTTGTTGTACCTCTAATTCCCCAATATTTTGATAGCAATCCAGAAAAAAACACTGATTTGGACTAGAAATACTTAAACCAAAACTGACATAAATGGAGTTATGGCAGTCTTTATCCTCCATACCCCTATATTTTTCAATCAATATTAAAAAAATAAGTTTCGACATGCAAATTTTGTACCAAATGAGACTTATCTTGTGTGATTTTTTCCCGACAAATCGAATAAAGGCTGTTTGAGCCACCACCCATATCGTAAACTGAAGGAATGGCCGTTTTAACCCCAATTTCTCAACAGGTATTGATTGGTAGGAGATTTTGATGAGATATGATGTGTTTTTTTTTTTCAAGGAATAGAATGAAGGCAATTTCAGCTACCGCTACCGCTATTTTTAACACATTCGTCACCATGGGACCCATATTCGTGTGACAGATGTATTTCCTAGGAGGCCCCGTCACATCAAAAACGTGTGACGCTCTCTTACCCAAGCATGCTGCTCAGTTAAGCCACGCGTTTCAAATAGTGCCCAGCAAACATTTTTGTAGGTATATTTCTCAACAACTTTGTTATACGTTTCATATACATTATAGAATGATCGTATAAAACTCGAAAAAACAGCATTTATCACCGAAGTGGAGGCAATATACATACAAATTTTCAACTTCTGGCTAAAGCGATAAGAGTATACGATTTCGACACCATATTCATACATACTGAAAGAATGCAAGAGAGCACAAATTTTTTCGTCTCAACGCATGCGAACCGTTGCCAGCGACAATATTTGCTGCCTCTGTCAATGGGCAAATCTTGCAAATACACCATCTGATTCTTAGCAATCTGATTACACTGCTGGTCGCAAAGAGAACTACAAAGCTGTTCTCTCTTTTGACCCATGCGGGAGAAAAAAAAGGAACGGAATCATCATCAAAATCTGAAACATGGCGGACTTTTAACCATATCCGATTGAAACCATTTAATCCGACTTCGAGTAACAATTTTTACGACCTTTCACTTGCGTAAGTTGGAATAAAGATTCGCAGTAACTTTTTAATGACTTGAGTTATCATTTTTAATGCGATTTTATGTTTGCTGGGTGGATTTCTTCCTGTTTTCTATCTCGCTCTACGAATTTATTTGAGCCCGGCTGGTAAAACGTGGCGAGCGTGGCGACGAACGTGTTTATAGTTAAGAAAATGCACGTGTTTATAGTTCAGAAAAATACTTCTTTTCTCGAAATAAGCAGCCTTTTTCAAAATTAATATAAGAAAACACAAAATAACTCCAAAGTTCTTAGCATCACAATAATATTTCGATTCAATGATGCTTTCTTGGGGCAAGTTTAACCAATGTATAAAAAAAATATTGTTTTAGTGGCTTCCAAATAATTTTTTTGCCGGAATCCTAATCAAATTGTCTTATACTATACACCTTAATAAATAATATACTTAATATATACTATACAGGCGATGGTGAGGCGCGGCTGGACCGATTTTATCGCAGCTGGAAGGCTGCGATTTTGTTGGTTGTTGTTCGGAAGAGGTAGAGGGCTCAGCACAGGAACAACAGCACGAGGTTTGAGCTGCGGGAAGTGGTCCGAAGTGATGATAGGTGAAGATTTCCGAACTCGGCCGAGTTGTTTGGAAGTCGATGCCTGTTTGCGGATACCAACAAATTCCACACGTTTTGGGCAAATGCGATTAGTGGCTCGATGGTTTCCGCTGCAGTTTGCGCATTTCGGTGCAATGTCATCATCCTGTTCACAAGTCGCTACCAGATGATTTTCAGCACAATTGTCACAGCGCGGTAGCATCTTTCAGTTTCTGGAACCGTGGCCAAACCAAAGACAGTTGGTGCAGTGACGTCTCTGTGTTGGGGACGATATGGTTCCCACTGAATAATGACACGGAATAATTCTAGAGTTTGTTTTGATTAGGTCGTATAAACCAACATAAACAAAATTGAGTTATTCAGTGCAAACGATTTAAGAACATGTATTCTACATTAGGTAAAAAATTGATGTCATTTGATCAAAAAATAAATTAAAGAACATGATTTGAAATTAAGGCGTATATAGACTTTCTGATTTTCAAGTGCAATATGGTTTTAACGACTATTTACATCGTACTTAATTGGCGTGCATGTAAAAAGTCGCAAAAAACAGTTCGGCTCAGTGATTTAAGCGACCTTTTGTATTTTGGAAGAAAATGTGGTGCTAAGCATAAAAATATGTTGTTATTTCGACGGAAATTGTTTGTGCGAGTTCCAGTCTAACAGAAACTTGATGCACATACCCACAAAACGCAGATTCCAGTCTGCTGCAGCGGCGGAGAAGAAATTTTTCCACTGGAGTACGGGTTCATACTTGGACGGGGCCCGTTCCGAACTTGCCGTGCCATTCTGTAGAGCGTATATTACCCAACGGAAGCCCTGACAATGCTCCTGGGATACACACGTAAGTCCTCCTTCTGGAATACTTGTTTTAAGGTTTGTCAAACACTGCCACACAAAGAGTTCCCGGAAATGACATGCCAATTGTTGTGGGACATATGTAGAAGCATAGAAGTCAAGTTATTGAATTATGTTAGCAGCAATCAGCGAAGTATAAGTCAGAAGACATCATGTTTTAGGCTTAAATTCATCAATTAACAAAACGAAGTTTAAACCAAGCACTTAATACAAAAGGTTTTAAGTGCTTGTTTTCAAGAATTCATGCCTGTATTGAATACACTAGCACATTCTTCATCTATTTTTGAAATGTCTATACAACTTTCAAACAATTCTGAGCTATATTTCAAATACTAGAATTGAAAATGTGTTAGTAAACTTCAACATCGATTTTCTTGAAACTAGTTAGGTGGCTTATACGACTTAATAAAAAAAAAACTCTAGAATTCCTTAATATTGCGGAGCGCACCGATTGTTGTTGTACCCTTGGTAAAATGTATGGGGTATGTCATCGCGAAATGGGTCATCTTTGCACACCTGAGACCGACGAGACATGGGAAAAACCGCCTGAGGCTTAAACCCCAAATTTTTAAGCTCAGTTAGAACCTTCTCTTCATCAAATGCAGGTAAGCCCCGCAGTACTATTTTTAATGGCTTCGTTGATGGATTATCGTGTGTGTAGTACGGCAATTTGTTATTTGTGAGCAGTTCACTTACTTTTTGATACTCGTCTAGGCTGGCACACACGATTTTCGTGCCGATGCTGCATTTTTAAAGAGCGGCTTGAGGGACAGCTGGGAAAGCTCCGATTGCAGCAGCAGTAGGTCTTCCATGGGCGTAAAAAGCGGGGGGACACGCTCTTTTTTTGTAGTGGGTTCTAAGATACCTTCATCTATCGGGAGCACAGCAAACTTATTGCTTTTCAGCAGTCTGCTCGGTGTTGGCTCTGGAAGCTCTTCGAACTTGGCCTGCTTTCGGGTTCGTTTTGGAATCGCGCCAGTGGGTTTTACAGAAGTTGGATCTTTGATGTTAATCTTTTTCTTCCTTTTTGGATACGCAGCGGTTCCCTATTCCGAGGAATCAGTATCGGACATATCCTCCATCGGGGAAGACGCAGGTGGCTTAATACCAGCCATGGTTGGTTTTTGCGCCAATTCTAGGAGGCACGCCAAGGGTCGCGACGTTCGCGGTAATTCCAACGCGTAGAAAAGAAAACTTCACTTAATCGAATCAAAGTAGGCTATGGGACAAACACGTCTGACTACGAGCACTACCAGACACAGAATGGAACCGATACAGCGCAAACATTTCTCTTTTATAATTTCGGATCTAGTGCAGTTTTGGTCAACGCTAAGGGATTTTTGCTCGGGTGATTTGTGCACCAAGTTGAATTTGCGCATTATTAGTTTTGGTGTTTTTTTTTTTAGTTGGTAACCACAGGTGGTATATCCCGGTTTACAGATTGTATTACAAGGCACGGCGAGTTACCGCGTCCCCCCAGTTTGCTACTCTGGGTCCATGGGTACAATGGGAAGACTCATGATATACTCCGTGTATACCCCCTACCCCCTACTAGTTTAGGGAGTAGGGTTTTTTTTTTCTTTTTTTTTTTTTTTTGACTATAATCGAAACAAAAAAAAAACCCTACTCCCTAAACTCCACCTGGGGCCGCAGACCTGGTTCTAACATCGAACTGTTAAGTACACCATACTTCAATAGTGGGAGGTCTATTGGCGCTAATGCGCTCCAAGGCAATACTCATTAACGAGACCACTTTCAGCAAAACCTCTCATCCTTACGACTTGACGCCTGAACTCTCCTCTAACGACTTGAGAACCGACATCTCCTCGCAATGACTCGAGATTCCCACACAAACCTCTCCTCTTCGCGACTTGAGGCCTGATCTCTCCTCTAACGACTTGAGATCCGACCCCTCCTCGCATCGACTCGTGGTTTACCTCTCCTCTGCACGATTCAAGGCCCGATCTCTCCTCTAACGACTCGAAATCTGACCTCTCCTCGTAATGACTCGAGGTGACCACTTGTACCCCTCCTCTTGTTGGTAAGGGGCCTGATCCCTCCTCTTACGACTCGAGACCCGACCCCTTATCATAAAGACTCGGGGTTGACCACACAAACCTCTCCGCCTGAAGGTTTGAGACCTGACCTCTCCTCTAACGACTCGAAGCCAAACCTCTTATCTTCAGGGTTCGAAGTTTGCCACCTTGCCCGTCGTGTGCCAGATCGAGAGCACGGCACACGCGCGGGACTTAACGCAACGACTCGGATGATTCCCGACGAAGACGTCATCCTACTCCGACTAGAATGGCTCACCCGGCGTCGAGAGCCACTCTACCCGTGGGTATTCCCCGAACGTGGAATAACCCTTTCCCAACGATTTCCACTGCGAAGAAGGTCAAGTCTTATCCCCGCAGCTTCTGTCGTTGAGAACCGCTCTACTCGGATACTCCCCGAAGGTGGAGCATCCTACGCACGAACGCGGCGCACCCACGGCATCCGCTACGCAGAAGGTATTGTCTTATCTTTGTAACTTCAAACCGCGGGGTCGGACGCACTCTACTCGACAGCCCCCCGTCGATGGGGTCAGTCTACTCCGACCGTTGTCCGGTCTTCTTTATCCCCCTTGGCTGGCAACCCTAGGATTTTTGGCCCGCGGATTTTTCCTGCCCGTTGTGTGCCAGATCGAGAGCAGCTTATCCTAGACTCGCGCTTGTCACGGCACACATTCGAGACTTGGAACGCTACGACTCGGATGTTTCCCGACGGTGACGACATCCTACACAGACTCGAGAGGCTCGCCCGGCGTCGAGAGCCTCTCTACCCGTGGGTATCCCCCGACAGTGGTTAACCCTCTTCCCTCGAGATCCGCTACGAGGAAGGTAAAGTCTTATTCCCGCGGTTTCCCTCTTAGGAAGCGGCACAACTCGGATACCCCCCGACATTGGGGTATCCCACACACGTTCGCGGCGCACCCCTGACCTCCGCTACGCAGAAGATGTTGCCTTATCTTTGTAGCTTCGATCAGGGGATCGGACGCACACTACTCAGATGCTCCTCGCCGATGGAGACAAACACACAACCGCACACAGGAGTACGTAGAAGAAAAAGTTGGCCAAAAGTTTTTTTTAGTTTTGAAATCAATAAAAAAAGTTTATTTTGACTTATCAAACGTTTTTAAGATCATTTTATATATTTTTTACCGTTTTCGTAATTTTTCATAATTTTCTATTAAAAAATTTCCAACATTTATATGACATGATAGATAATCCAGGTTAGAAAGGTTGTAAAATTCAAAAAAATCCAGATGTTTTTTTATTTGTTTTTGAAAGTTAAATAATATTTGAAAATATTCGAAAAAGAACATAAATTTTCCTGAGCTTTTATTTAAAATAAACGAAGCCCTAGGTGTCTTTTTTGTGGAAAAAATCTATCAATATTTTTAAACTTCAAACTTAAAAATATCAAAAATGCGCGAGTTTGCGCGAGTTTTTTCTTTTCCACATGGTTATTGAAGTTATCAATTTTCAAATGATATCAAACATTTTGCCGGGACTTGCTGGGAACATAAACAAAAACACTAATTTGTAAAAAAAATCAACGTTTAAAACATAAACTTAATACAAGAATTTTCAAAGCACTGTGTACTGTCCCTATAGTCATCGAATTTTGTCTATTATACTTAAAATTATTAAATATCCCTCCATTGTAGTTTTCCATTTCAAATTTTTATTTTTAGTCACTTAAGAAAGTTTTATTCATTGACATGACGTAGTCGCGCTGATTCAACGATTTGTAGAAAAATTCTATCTCATAAAAATATTCAAGTTTCGACAGCTGCAACAGCTTATAAACAAATCAGATGTCAAAAAACTGACCGGTACATGATGCTAAATTTATTCAAGAATCAAATAAACATTGACATAAAAGTAACCAATGAAATTTAAATTTTGAGTTTTGGCCAGGTTTTTGGATGAAATACTCCTGTGTGAACCGATCCGAATTATTATTCAAAAAAGATGTCCTTTAATTGGAAAGTTTTCGTGACGCGAGATCCGTTCGCGAATTTCAATTTGTCCCCCTGTAGTGTTCCTGTAAAACCTATGTTCCTGTAAAAATATTTCGATCAAATGAATAGTTTTTGAGATACACGTATTCGTAACTGTCCCATTTCTAAATAAACTAAGCTATATTTCTTTTTGCATTGGAAGTAACCATATGCGATTTATAATTCCCTTCAAATGCACTCAAACAAACGCTTTCGAAATGTCACAACTCCAAAATCAAAACAATTTCAAGGAGTATGTATTCAAATAAGCATTCATTCGCTCATAAACCCATCAACGCAGTACGCAGCAACATTTCAAGTGGTGGTGGTCTCCCCGGTGAATGCGATTCGAATGGATTGCCCGCCGCTGCTGCTGGGAAGCCTAGAAGTCGTGCCCGGGTGATTTATGTTATCCAGTCCATAAAATCTCACCATCATGGCAAAATCCCATATGTCATCAAATGACTGCGGAATCATGTGAATGGGGTGCGGGTGTGAGGGAGGATTGGCCGAGATCGGGACCTTGGTTTTCAACTTATTGCCTTTCGAATTGGCAAGAGTTGAAGAGTTGGAAGAAGTTCATTTTAACCCGCAGGAAAACAAGAATCAGTCGAGGGTGTGTTCAGAGCTCAGACTAAGGGCAGAAACACAGTGCACGCGAGCGAGCGAGCGAGCGATTTTTGAATGAACCTGAAATGAATTTCGCGCGAACATTTTTCAGGATCGTTCACAGTGCTAGCGACGAACGGGATGCGATTTACACTGAGAAAAAACTTTATGGATAGGAAGGAAAATAATATTTATGTGAATCAATTTATACGGAATTGAAAGAATAATTTTTAATAGGTTAGTTTTGTTTAAATCATTATGAAATAATTCGTATGTGACATTCAATTAAAATTTTTAACAGCGTCATAAAACCATTCAATTATTTTTATTGCCGAATCCACAAACCGGAGTTTTCATCGCTATCAGCGCCGGCGACTTTCACTGACGTCAAATCATGTTGACCCGACAAATCCACGTCACGTGACTCGCAGAATAAGCACCAAAGATTTTATTTCAAAAGCACTTTAATGTAAGATAAATTTGTTCTAGAGTCATATTTATTATTTAATCCTTGCTCTTGTTACAGATTGAACAAGTAAAATTTACCTTTTTCTAAATATAAATGTTCTGTGCTCAGCAGTTGAGTGTTTTCTTTGGTTACAGATGTAAGGATGCTATAATTTTTTCTAGGAGTTTTCATTGTGAGCCCAAGCAACTGATTTTGATCTGGCAGCTGCGTTTCTTTTCCAGTCGACATATTTTGAACTGTATAATCATGATTATAGTAATTTAAGATGAAGGGAAATGATAAATAACCATTTTTGCAGCTAGTACTCAAAATATTTTTCAGCTAATCTACTCTTGTTTTCAATATTTGAAACAATATCCATACATCAATTTCTCTAGGAGAAGTTATTTTATTTGTTCTTAAAGAAAAGGAGTATTTGTTTTTCGAAGAAAATTATTTTTTATAAACCATCTTATTTATTTTCAGACCCGAATGACCCGGGTGGTTAAAAGGTCTTTAATAAATTGTTATAATAATAATAATCTTATTTATTTTGGCATCAAAACTTCACGTTCTTAAATTATTCAAGCAATTAAAAATGGAATGAAAAAATTTTGGATCGTGCGAGACCTGATGACCACGCAATTTGTCACCGGAATCTCCAAAGGTTTCAAATAATTAGAGAAAAAAAAAACGCGCGCCGGTATAAGGAATATGCATCTTATGCAGCTTGGTGAAAACAATAAATTCACAATGTTTAAATTTTCCGCGAAGTAATGTGTTTTTTACAGCATAAAGAGCACAAATTCACCGTGCCGCAAAATAATACGAATTTCTCTTCAGAATTTGCTGGTCACCATTTCGTCCATATAGTGGACAAACGACAGGTATATGCTGGAAATACTTTGTCATAATTGAAATTGACCTCTGCTTCGAATTTATTTAAAAAGTTAGTCGAGGAAAATTATTTTTTTTTTATTATTTAAAAATAACGCGATATATTTACAAATAAAACTGCCGAGAAATAATCTCAGTGCAGGTTCATATGAAGTTTGGGTGAACCAAAACAAAGTATTCACGCGACTGCTGCGACGGATAATTTTCCGAATGGTATTTCGCGCGATAGTACGAATCGCGTCGCTTGCACTGTGAACGGTCTCACAGTTTTCAACGTGTTCAAATGAGGTGCGATTCTTCGCGCGAATCGCTCGCTCGCTCGCTCGCGTGCACTGTGTTTCTGCCCTAAGTCAAAAATCGCGCAGCAAATTTGGTTTGCATATGGTGATTTTTTTTTACTTCTTCACCCTTTGCAGCCAGTGATCCTTTGGCGTGTGTCATGATTTGGGCTTTCATGTGCAATTGACCATGCATCGATGCATCGGCAAGCCCGGCTGATGTTGCATTTAAACGGTTCTCTCGGTCCCGGGAATGACATATGCGAGATCTGATGGTTGATTAGGTAGCTTGCCAGTTTTTTTCCTATTCTGACTCGTCGACTGATGATGACGGTACTGCTCATAACTTTATTATTTTTCCCCGACATCAATTTCCACACCGTTTGAACTGACTTCGATTGGTGAATATGCGTGGGTGGCACTCGGTCGGATTGAAGCAATTGCACTCATATGAACAAACCGTACACCAATAGGAAACATGTGACGCTTGATGTGATTTGAATTTATTTTTTCCTTGCATTGGAAACCATTTTTGAATTCATCAATCGAAGTCCTGAAATGGAAACAAATTGAAAATAAATGCGAATCTAGATTGGATTGTGAATTGAGTGGAAAAATGACGCCTAGGATATGTTTTTCCTCGTTTACCATCGCCGGCGGTTTGATAGAAATTTTCGATTACAACTATCAATCAGGCTTTTTCCATCACAATGTATAAGATTTAATTCTAATCGAAAAGTCATGGAACTCTGGCGGCAACATACATACATTGATTTTATTAAGAAAATTGGTTAATCGCCGCGATGTATTATTGTTGTTATAAATTATAAAACGTTTTTAGCAGTAATTCAAACGTTTCGAGCTTCTCTGGCATTCGCTCTTCTTCAGTGGACACTAAAATATATTTTAAATTACGAATTAATACTTGAATAAAAATGTTTGTTCTATACTTTATTGATGTTAGTGGATAATTTAATAGTGTATGCGAATAAGAATGTCATTCTGAAATCTATCGATTTCGAAATTGTAAGCTAGATAGCGTTTATGTAAGTGAAAGTAAGGCATCTCAACTCGAGGTGATGTACGCCTACGTTGAAACTGATGTAAATTGAAAATCATTATTTTCTTTTTTTTTTAATTTTAACTATTTCAAAAAAAAAAATTACCTAAAAAATTTAAATTTTTTTAATTTTTTTAATTAATGGTTAAGAGCATGACATTGATCAAACATAAAAACACGAAAATTTTAAAATTCGGGTTTTTCTTCTACTATTGACAGTCCGATTTTATAAAATGCGTTCCACTTAATAAAATTCAGGGAAAAATAATCTTCTAAATTACGATTTGATAAAATATGTAGATAAATGAAAGCAAGTTTTTTCAAACGAAAAAAAAACATTTGACCGCAATGCGCACCGGTCTGAATGTTTTGTTTACCGTCTTCCTTAGCAACATGAAGCTTATAAACAACCCCCTGGCAACTTGACAGTTCTGGCGAGTTTCGTGTGCCTGATTCAAAATCGCAGATGTCGCATGTGTACCGCTTGTTTACATACTTTTCGAGCCATGCGTATGAAAAGGGCACATCATCAAATGTGGTGCGAATCAGGCAAATTCATCACTTTCGAATGAATGAAAAAAAGATTCAACAGAAGTTATTATACACATTTAATAATCTACCTATTTATTTATTGTATAGGAACAGTTTTTCCATAAAACAGGAAATGTTCTGTTATAATGTGAACGTTTTGCCATTCTAAAATTTTTATATGTATCGCAGTTTATGAAAATCACTTGATGATTGTTCTGGTAATGTTTTGTTTTACATTTATTGTGTACGATTGTCCACAATAGTTTCGGTGGAAGGGATACTTGTTCCTAAAAACTGCCGTATATCAGTGGATTATTTTGATCAGTCCAGAAGTTTTAGACCGAATAAATCACACACAGATTTACGTCTGTGAGTCGTTTGCATCGACTAAACTTTTGAAAACAGGTCGGAGCTAAAAATTTTAAATTCGAATCATTTTTTCATTTGTTGAATCAATTGAAAGAGAATATAATTCAATATGCGTCCTTCCGACATGTTAAGTCGCTTGATTTTCGATTTGACAGAACCAGAGAACCAGAAAAAACCGGCACACGCGATTTGTATGGGAAACGTCAAGTTGGCAGGGGGTTGCTTATAAATAAGTTTTCTATTGACAATCGATTGCGAGCTTTCGATAGGCGGATTTCGCGCCAACTTGACATAGTATTGAATGAAACTTTGTGTGTGTATAGTCCTCACGTAATTAAAGGACTTGGCATACTTAGTTTTCCCAAAAAAGATCTAGACTAACATTTGAAAAGGGCCAAACTATTCAGGCCAAGTTTTGAAAATTGTTAGCTCTTAAAATACAATTCCTACACAAATGTGGTTTACGGGATGTTTTCAGAAAAATGATTGAATTTTTAGGAAAAAAAATATTGAAATTTGTTTTTCAAATTCCTACATTGAGAAAAATGCATTTTAAAAACTAAAACTCAATTTCCCAAAAAACATCATCTCAGAATTTGAAGACATTTTTTTCCTAATACGGGTAGTAATAATGCCCACATGCCGTCCATACATTGCAACTTGTGCATATTTAAGGTAAAAAAAATTCAAACAAAAACTTTTTCAAGTTTGTAATGAAATTAAATATTTTTTAAGTGTACAATTTTAATTCAAAACTTTCAGTTTGTTGCATTGGTGTAATTTTTTCTGAAAGGAAAGAATATTTGAGATTACCTGAAGCTTGTTTCTGAAGTATATGGTATTCAATTAATTGCACAGTTTCATCATCCTAGGATTGAAAATATTATTATTGTCTACCACAGGGATGAGCAACCGCGGCCCGTGGGCCGCATTTGGCCCGCGAGACCCTTTTGTGCGGCCCGCGAAGCTTTTATAAAATTTTTAGGCCTTAACTTTTTTTCTACAATGCATTAATAGGAAAATTTATATAACTTGGCCAAATATGCACTTATCTGCATTTGCCCCACAATCATTCTGATTGTTAACTTTTCTTGAAATTTTAAGCATTTATAATGTTCTGTTTAAGACATAAATGCAATATTGTTTATTGGCATAACGTAATATTGGAGTTTTTTTTTATTCGGGACTAGCTGACCCGGTGTGCATTGCAACACCTTGCAAAAATAATTGTTGTTTGTAAAAATTTATTCAAATTTAGATTTTTGTAAGCATTTTTTTTTAATCAAAACTCATCATGCATGGTTTAGAACCAACAACTTTGAAATGAGAGCTGCAGCTGGAGTTCCGAATTGCAATTCAAAAATGGTATATATTATTTACTGAAGCTTGGTCTCTTAATTTGTTTTTAAAGATCTGAAATTTGTTCTCTGTTTTTAAAGCTTCATAATGACTCAAATAATGTCAATATCTATGGATTCTTCACCTTTTTTCCAAAGTGGGAAGTTACGAACTTCCATAAAAACATTTGTCACATCTATTTTTGAGTTATGCCAATTAGCTTTAGATGATGTATTTTTTGGTGTTAAAAAAAGCTATCGAAATTTGAAGAAAAAAAAACGATGAAAAGGATTTTTAATAAACATTTTCAAACAACTTTTTTCACCACCCTCGCCCTTCGAAACAGTTTGAATATCTATCCTTTTTGCGCCAAAATTATGTTAAAAAAATGTTTCGCCATATGCCAAACTCGTGGACATGAGACATTATAGCTTGAAGTTTTCCCAAACAACACTTATCATGGTATGAAAATTATCGATTTTATACAGTGTAAATTTCTTTTTTTTTTAAATAAATTTATTGAAGCAAAAAATATCAGTTGCATCACTCAATAATTTCTCTGCGTTTTTTTTATTTTCTCTTTAAAAATCAATTATTCAAAAATGTTGGCAAAAACAAATTTCTAAGTTAACATTTGTCCCGTAAATTGGGGCAAGTGTAAATGCAAAGCTTATTTTCATTTGTTTGTTTTATCAAGTTTCATTGATATATCTGCAGTATTTTAGCAGTATAAATTTGATTGTTATTCCACTTTTAACGAATGCTGTTCAAAGCAAATGACCTTCATTTACAAAGACATTTAAGAATTTTAAATAACCGCTTCATTTTCAACATTCGGAATAACCCTTCTGGTCTTTCCAACATATTGAATCATTTTGAAGATGAATTTCTTAAAAGTTCGACGTGTGCCCTTGCCCCACCGTGTAAGTTGACAGGAGGGAATATTATTTAGAACACTTTAAAAGTATACCCAAAATTTCTCATAAAAATTTTGCTTCCAGTTGAATATCAGTCCTAAGTCTCAGCGAATCAAAAGTCTCTTTTATGCAGCCATGTAACACAAAAACACTTTTCATGTTAAGTACGTACTTGAGTTGGTTTGTAAACAAAAAGTACGATGTTTATTTCAGAATTGTTAGAAATAAGAAGCTCCCATTTTCATTTCTAAATTCGTTTCAGTTGTGTATTTGGGCCAAAGTAACAATTTTTAGAAGAAAACATAATTTTTTTTATTTTTTTTTTTGTAACAGAGAAAAGTTGAACGTTTGAACATGCTATAGTGTTCCTTGAATGAAAATTCTTTCGGAAAATGAATTCCCTCACTTTTTGTCAATGAAAATCAGTTTATATCACTGATACTTTTCACATATGTACACGTCAGTCTTATCTTTAAAAAAGATCACAAACACGTACACATTTAAAGAAAAGGTTCTTGATCAGTTCATGTGTCGGATCGGATTTTTTTAACTTCTTTTTCAGTTAAGTACATTATTACATATTCAACAAAATGTTTCCGATCTACCTCTGTAGAAAACATCTTATTCATGTTTCTGTTATCAATATGATTCAAAAATAACCCTGTAGGCAAAATGGGTATAAAATTGTAAGTAAATTCTTCACTTTCAGTAATTTTTTTTTCAATTGTCCGCAAAGTGTCATACCATTTCATTTCATTACCATGTCATTTCATTACCATCACACCTAAATTTATATGTTTTAGACAACAAATGCTAAATGGACAACAAATATGGAAGTATTTTTGCAAATCTTTCAATTGCTTTTGATTCGATAGATAAAATACCAATCCGTGTCACATCTAGACGTCATTTATTTCCACGTGCTGTGCAATTAAGCAAGAAAAAACATATCTAGGTTGCATATCGCCCCCACGTGCATTGGATGAGAAACAGGCGCCTAATTGTTAATTTTTTCCAGCGATCAATGAACAGTATGCTTTGGTTACTATCCACTTGCGACGACATTTGCTTGACCATAAAAACGAAAAATAAACCCCTCAGTAAAAGAAAATCTCTTAAAATGGATGCCATGACTTTTCAATTTCAGATTATGGCAAAAATAATGTATATGATTCATTCGATCGGCAAAATGTCAATCTGGATCACATCTAGGCGTCATTCATAATCATGTGCTGTACAAATGAGCTAGGAATCAAGTAGAAAAAAAATCACATCAAGGCTTCATATCGCCACCCCTTGCATTGAAAATATGCTTGGTTGAGAAATACGCGCCAAAATATTCCCACTGATCAGTATGCTATGCCATGGTTACTATCCTCTCGCGACGTATGTGCAGCGTTCCATAGACAAAAATAAAAAATTCGAAATTTTTATTTCACCAAATCAAGTAGGCAGTGCTTTTCATATATGTTTGAAGTGTGCTGCATGTGTATAAGTAATCACCTGGGAGCACTTATATGCCTGTATTAGGCTTATATTGTCAGATAATTTCAACGCAACACGTGCACAGTATTTTTTCAGAAAAAAATACTCAATTTTTCTGATTTTTCTCTAATCTTTTGGTGACTTTTAATGTGTTAACCGCAATTGAAACTGAAGAAGCAACTAAGTAGAAGATATTTGAGGGGTTATCTCTGTGATTTATTTACATACATACAAATATGAAGGTGTTATTGATAAGCGTACTTTATATCTCAAGAAAATGGACATTCAAACTTCAATTGGACATTACAAAAATATATATCAAAATACCTATCTGATTTTTCTCCAGTTATCGTTTATAGTATCCTTTAAAAGTTCAAAGTGGTTTCAGCTGCCCGAAATAGCCCGTTTCACAGATATTTACGTTTTTCTAGATGATGTTTTGACTGTTGAAAATCACGATTTTTCACTAGTCTTGTTTTAAAGGGTGGTACAGACTGGCCGTTCCAAGCAAAAAGGTTGATTATTCAGTTTTCTTTCACCTCAGATATTGGAAAAGGAGGCAAAAATACTGCATTGGAAGAAATATCTTAATTTACGCAAAAATCGTCATTAAAGACGTGTTTTTCATGATATTTTAGATAAAAATGGCGTATAAGCTACTTTTGCGATCACGAAAAACAATGTTTTTGGAATAATTTTCTATTTTGATCTGATTGAGTTATTGTTCAGAAGGTAACCCGGGAGACCTAGACCAATGTCTTAGGACCGCCGCTTCCAACGGCGGGTCGGCGGCCACCTCGGATTTGAGAGCTTCGGCGGCTTTGTGCCGCCTCGGCCCCTTCATCCTCGTTGGTTGCGGCTTTGCCGCAAAAGAATAAAATTATGAAAACAGATTTTTTTGCAACAATTCCTTCTTTTTTTAAATTTCTTGTTTGTTTATTTTTTTTATTTTCATTTTTTCTGGGAAATGGTTCTTCTGGCAAAAAAGTTTCTGGTAAACGGTTCATTCTGGTGAAAAATTTTCTGGGGAATGGTTCGTCTGGGAAAAAAAATTCTGGGGAATAGTTCTTTCTGGCGATTGAAATACTGGGGATTTTTCATTCTGGGCAAAGGCTTTCGGGTAAATGGAGTACAACCTTAATAATCCGCTCAAATAAGCAATAATCCTTTGCAAATGCACAAATGTCATAGAAAAATGAACCATGAATTGTAAACGTAATTTTTAGGCAGACCTTTAAGGTTTACTTGAATCCATCAAGCACCCGAAAGTCCTTCCGGGACATTATCGATGTGGCGAAATGGCGTGAGGTTAATCATCCTCGAAAATTACCGAGTGAAATGATTTCCGAATGATTGATCGCCTCCATTCCGTGAGGGAAACTTTTTCACTCGGCGAAAGAGGTAACAGCACCCTCACTCAACCCTCGAAAGTCATCATCGAAAAGCTTAACGCCAAGGAATTTGCTAACAAATTAATTGAAATCGTCGACCGACTGTTGGCGTTGGCGTCTTCTTTACCGATTTGTGTGTCCTACACAGCGAAATCAATAGCAACACCGGAACGAGCTTAAAATGGCAGCCCAATCTACTGCCTCGCCTAGCCTAGTAGTAGTTGACTGTTGCTAACTGGCAACTTAGGCAAATCTGTCACTCAAACCTAGCTAGATTGCCTACTTTCTACGGATAAAGTTGTTACTCGCTGAAATAACTCATTAAATAATGTGAAAAACTTTCCTATTACTTTCGGTGGGGATCAGGTTGTGGCCGGAGGAGTTGGACATTAAATGTTCCGGAAAGTTTCAACGGAAATCCATCAGTGACGTGTCATTGTTTTATGCGGTGATTACGCAGCGAAGTTTCTATTTCCGGGTTCATAAATGAAAATTGATTTCCCTTCTGGGTGATTTTTTACGAGCCCTTCCTTCCAAAACACAAATCAGGGACCGTAAGATTTATAGTCGATATTACTGGATTTATTTTTTTCTACTTGCTTCTAGCGACCAATATGCTCTTACCGGAAGGTAACGCAATTTACTAGGAATCTCGGGACAAGAAATACTGCACCGTTTTTACGAGTTTCGGTTTCCCCTTATAAGGGGGAAATATTTTGACGCTCGTTTGATGCACTTTTTTTTAGAACGCCTCCGCCATTCGTCTTCCAATTTCTTTACGCTCAACATTCCGGTGCCGACGAAGTGAATTAGTTTAACTTTCAATCAATAGCTATTAAATTGAGAAGATGTCGAGGGCGCGTGGAAGGCAAGCAAAAGGTTCCTCCTTGGGGAAAAACCCGCGTGCCAGACGAAAAATGGGACACCACCGAGAAGTGTCTGGTTTATGCGTTTTTAATTGCCGTGTCGTTTTCGCTTTGAGTTATGAGTGACTTCTGACAAGATAAGTGTCGCTTCTCCTTTGAAGCCCTTCCTTCGTTGGCGTTTGAAGTGGAAGTTCGCTTTTTTTTTCCTTCGATCAAAACCGTTTTCCAATTGGCGTGGAGTTGAAAATTGGATGCTCTCGAAGCAGAACAATTGGATTAAAAGTAGGCAATATCAATGAGTCGAACCAGCATAACCGGTTCCTATTGAATTGGGCACTTGAATTGCAGTATAATTGGTCTTGAGAAGGTTTTTAACTGAGAATAACCAGTTCTTACTCGTTAGATTTACCGTTTAAAATAGCGGTATGTAAGTCAAGGCAAATAAAAGGATTTTTTGATGAAAAATGTGGCTGCATACAATTTCCGATTTCTCCTTGCTCTGTTTATGGCAACCATGGTCTTCTGCGTCCTAACAAGAATCATGCCGATTGATACGACCGTAATCCTAACGGTATTTTCCCCAGTTTATGAACAAATCATCAATTTCAAAAAGCTTTTATTAGTTCCTCGGTAAGACAACTAGAGGCGCTGCATTATTTTTTTTGCCATGAATTTACCTCATTGTGACATTCTTTCCTAAGGTGCTGCATTAATGAAAATCAAACGGCCATATATCACTTCTCAATAGGGGAGAATGAGGATACTTGATTCCTGGGGATACTTGATTCCTTAGCTATATCTCGAAACTGGAATGTTTTACAAAGATCAAATATTCTAGAAAAATGTGCCAAAATGAACAAAATAACATTGATTGCAGTTTAAATTTTTTTTAACAAAATAATTGTTTGAGTAATTCAACTTTGTTTAAAAAATTTCACAAAATGTAACTTGAAGATCTTTTTTCATCACTTTAAAATGTTCCTTACATGGAAAAATTATGAAAAAAAAAATTTGTTCCAATATATCAAACGTTCGAGCGTAATATGAACTTCATAATGCCATATTTTCAAAGCAATGGAAAACTCTAAACATTTCTCAGAAAAAGTTTTCTTAAATGTTGATTTCGGGTACGATTGATCCCTAGAGTTAAATTGAGTTGATTACGAGCATACTAAAATTTTTCCAAAAACTAATATTTATCAAACAATTGTCTGAAGAAAAGGGTTAAAAAAATTAATTTTCTCTTAATTATAAAAAATTGCGCCTTTAAGTATGCAATGTTATTAGCGTTGAGACAAAGTTATAGAATTTTCTCTTTGTCAGCTATAAAGTGTGAAATGATAACAAACATGACCAAAATAGTCAATTAACATTCTATCTTGGGGTTTTGTTTAATTTTTATACAAGGATTAGGGTTTCCTGAATGAAAGATCAAGTTTCCTTCAATAGGGGATCAAGTCTCCCCTAACTTCAGAAAAATCGTAATTTTTTTAATCCCACTAAAATGCTTCTAGTTCATCAACGGGCTCAAGTATCGTTCTAATTTTTGGAGCATAGAAACTTGAAGTTACAAGCAGAGAGTGGCGAGTTGAGTTCAAACGGGCGGTCGCGGTTATTGTTCGCTCCGTGGTTTGTCGGCAGTATCGAGTGAAAGTTGTGTTTTTTAATCATCCGAATGGTTTAGAAGCGGAAAGAAAAGGTCGCCATTTGTTTAACAAGAGTTTAGTACGTGGCAAAGACTTAGACTTCTAGCAAAGGTCAAAGAAATGAAAAGTGGAAAGTGATGATTCAAAAATGGCGTCTTGCCTTCCAGTAGTGACAGCTTTTTTGTGTTGTCGGACCGCTGCAAGGAGTTGTTTAATTCTCAGTGTGGGGGAGGTCAATACGGTCATTGGCGGAAAGTTTTAAGTTTCGTGGCCCGTGAGTTATGCCCTTTAGGTTCAATCCAAATTAGTTTAAATTGTGAATACGGTGTGGTTTTATAAATTGTGTTGAATTTTTTTTCTAAACTGAGTACCAGTAAAATCAGTTAAGTCGTGTGTGTGAATTTCTCGAAAGTAAGTGGCGAGAAAGGATTGCTTTTGTGTGGGTTAATTGATTCCTTCGGGGCTGCAATTCATGCGGTTCATTCATTCTTCATTATGTGTGGGTGTAGGGAGTCGAGCCTGGCTTTCTGTAAGTCGGGAGAAGTGTGGGCACAAAATTATTCTAGAAAAAGTGCTCCGAGGCTGCTGGGAACAGGAACCTGCGACGAAATACAGAAATGAGCTTGATCAGGGGGATATTTAAGATGCTGTTTACTTTTTTCTTTATACATTTCAGGTGGAAGGTCAGGTAAGTTTAACTTAAAGAATTTTTTTTACACATTTCAACATATGTCTCATCTATTCTGCCCATTTATGTTTTACGATTACGTAAATCCCTCCCGTTAATTCAAAAAGTGTAACAAAATAACAGATTTAATGCAACTGATTACCCTCCTATGTGGCTCTAATGAATTCTCCATTCGCTCCCGTTGTGTATTTTATCATCAGGGACGTGTGCTAGCTAATGCAAAGAGAGATAATTGAGGTGGTGTGAATGTGAGCATTCTTTCACCGAGATCAAGGCCGTGCACACGGGGGGGGTGGTGTTTAGGGGTTTAACCCCCCCCCCCCCCCATGAAGATTTTTTCCAAGTAAAATTTTTGAAAAAGCAAAGAGAAATTACTTGATTTTAATATAGGTGTTAAATAAGTGTAAACAAGAAAGTCAGAATTTTTTCTAGCCTTCGGCGGAAATAAGTCTTCAATCACCCTAGCCTTGAGACATTTGATTTCACGACATTACACACATATTGATACACGAATTGATAATAGTAAATTTAGATTAGAAATTTAATCAACTTTTAGCATTGAAACTCTACATTTGACATACAAAACCGCTACTTCGTCTATAGAATGGGTTTTTATACAGAATTATTTCCAAACAAATTCAGAATTTGAAAAATTTTTACTTCAAAATTAATTCGAATACAAATTTAATGCATCTGCAAGTTGGAAGCTATGCATCATGACTCACGATGTTCATCAGAATTAGCAAATCAAAATCAAAACCTAGTATTCTCTACTTTTTACAAAAAATTGGACTCGGTAGGCTGTGACCGTCGATGACGGAACTCTTTTTTGTGTTGGAGCAAAATTTTCAAGAGTTCTAAAATGGAGTTTCTGGTTTTTCTGAAGTTCAAAGCTAATGAAAATTTATCCGAAAACGGAATGCTAGCGCTTCGCCTTCCGGAACAACCTTGGGGTGTTGAAAAGCTGATGGAGAATGGAATTCAACTGCCGGACGGATGAACATTATTTCTCAGATAAGTAGTTTGTTTCAAATTTTTGCATATAGTTAAAAAAAAGTTTTAGGGGATTATTTGGAATAGTTTAATAAACAACATTAAGTCAAGCAGGAAATATTACATTGCATGATTGATGATATTATAAAAAATAAACTTCTAAGTTATCGACGATTTTCGGTGAGTTTTGGAAGTAATCGGGACAAATTGCCGGGTGTCCATGCGTTTCGAGCTTCTGTGGCGTTCGCTCTTCTTCAGTGGACAGATTGACTGGCCATCGTCTGGACTATTTTGGTTTTGGAAACAAACTGTTTAAAACCAGAATAGCTTGAACGAGATGGCCGATCGGTTTGTCCACTGAAGAGGAGCGAATGACATATTGGCCCGAAACGTATGGACAACTGGTGGTTTGTTTTGATTATTTTTGAAACTCACCGTGGGGCGTCGATAACTTCGCAGTATAAACAATCGTGGTGATAAAACCAAAAATCCAGTAATAAAAAATAGTGGAATCTTGTAGTGTTTTGCTGCTAGTTAATGTAATTGATTTGGGATAGGAGGCAATGAATTTTTTTAACACGCTTTGTGTAGTTCGGATTATTTTAGGAGTTTTAGTGATTCGAAATCATGTTGAGTTTTCTCAAATAAGTTCTAGTTTTAACCTAGTTCTTGATTCACCTAAGAACATTTATTAACAAAAGCATGTTCGTTCGCTTAGATAATTTCAATTGTAAAAAACTTAACTTGTTCAAATGTCTCAACAACTTATGGTTAATTTTTTTAAAATTATAATATGCTGCCAAACATTTGCCCAACATGATCCGAAATGTATTACCTGAATTGCTTCAATTTGCTTCTCAAGATACAAAAAGCTAAAGCTACATTACACTAGCATTACCTTAGAAACAAAAGATTACTTGTGGGTATATAATAAAATTCTAACTATCATGATATTAATCTGATTCCCAAATTCATAAATGTCACAGTCGACAGCTCACAAAAAACTAGAAAAGATTGCGCTTTACAGATGGTTGAGTTTGCGTCAAAAGCTGGCGTTGTGGATAGAGTTCATTTATTAGGTGATGAAGAACATCTGCATTATTAAAAGTTTTATATAACCATTCCATCTGTTACTAGGTAAATCGTCAATCAAAAAATGATCGGATTTTCATGTTCATTTATCATCGATATGCTTGTTGCAATTCAAGTTAGGTTTTTCATACAGAGCTTTAAAATAAAGAATGGGTTAACCGTCAACTTGATATGCCATTGGATTATTCGACTATATATATAAAAGAATTATTTTTTTACAAATTCATGTTTACACTTTGTAATAGTCGTTATTTTTATCGCCATTTAACTTAACATACAGATGCTTGCTTATGAACTCGAAGCTTTCTATAGGAGCTTTATTAGTTAGGATAATAATATTAATGGTTTACCGTAACACTAGTCAAAAGTGTCTCCCAATCAATTCCTTTAACCCCTCTCCCATCCAAAATTATTTTGCTCGGATGCAGAGGTGACCTCGGTCCTAAAGCACAAAATAGATCTTTCATCCTTTTCTCTTTCTTCCAATCTATCCATTGACTACTAGGACGTGGCCGGCGTCGTTATTGATGTTAAAAGAGAGAGCATCAGTTTTGTGCAGTGTGAATGAGCTGCCAATCCCAATCACCATTCATTTGACCTCTGAATAAAATTGATGGCCTCGGTCAATCACGGAGTAGCAACCATTGGCTATGTGGAACTTGTTCTACTGAGCCACGCCAGCGATCGTGGAACTCGAAGTGATTGTTATCATAATTTGATTTTGGAACAAGTCAAGCATAAATTTTCTTCAACCATGCATTTCGGGTTTTACGGTTTAAGGTGGATGTGAGTAGTTAATCAAGCTAAGCTAAATAAAGAACTTATGAAGCTTATAAAAACAGATTCAAAATTTCAAATCTTGGAAACTTATTAAGATATCGAGTTTCAGAAAATTAGTTTAGGTCATTATTGAAAGCCTTACAGGTTGAGAAATTAGATTTGTTGAATGATCAATGATTTTTGGAAATTGATCTTAAAAATATCCTGAGTTGTCTCGAATCCCGATTGAAAAAAAAATCTCGAATTTTTAGTTAAGTTATGAGAACATCTAACAAATCTGCAATCAAATATTTAAATTCATTTAAACGATGGTAATTTTTGGTCCATATGATATTAAAATTGTGTTTTTCGATATCAATTGTTAAGAAGATACATTCGTTACATATGTTAAGGAGTCTACATCACCTGCTTATGCTTTATTTATGCAATCTAGCGTTATCCTTAAAAAATCTGATTTTTTTTCTTCGCGGTGAGAATTAGCTTTTTTAAATTTATAGTACCCAGTTGCAATAAGAAAATATCTTTTATTTTAGCTATGCACGCAGAAAAATCTATAGATATATCAGTAAAATAACGCGTCCACTATCCTTTATTATGGTTTTTCAATTCTGGTTAAAAAACTATGAACATTAAGAAGAAATTTTAAACATCGTCCCTCCATTTTGAAATCTAAGAATTTTATTTCTTACCACTTAGAAAAAGGCGGAATTAGGTATTAAATCACCCTTGGCTTGAGGCATTTCGATCTACGATTCTTTTCGACGTTTGCGAATTGAAACTTGTAACTTTGATTCTAAATTGCAATTTAATTAATCTTTTGTACCGGAACTCAAAACTTGACATACAAAAACCCTACCCCTTCAGAATGGGTTTTTATGAGGGATTGTAACTTAATAAGAACAGAGTTTGAGACGAACAATTTTTTTTATAAAAAAAATCGTTCATTTAATTACAAATGTTATGCTGATATGAAATATTCTTCAAGAAACCAATTTCAGACGAAATTTTCTTTCGTTTTTGTTCCTCTAAATGCTCAAAACAACACATAATTTACACAAGGCCACACTTTCTGAGGTGCAATGGATTCAAAAGGTAATTTCGACTAATTTGAGACCCTGAATCTAAATATGCAATATTTCTATCAGCTTTCGCTATTGAAATGACTTTTGAAAATAAGTTATAAGTACCTATTCGAGAAATTTCTGCACTCTTTTTTTTTTAAAAAAAAACTTAAATCAAAAACATATCATATAAAAATAATGTTTTAAATGTATTTTCAACTTTCCTCAAAATTTCAATGAAATTATTTTATCGGCTATATCGGTGAAATTTATATTCTTTGAGAAAGAATATTTAAGAATTGAAAGATTATAGACGGATAGAAGATTAGAATAAGATGAAAGATGTTGAAATTGAGCGGAAGGGTAATTTTAATTTGAAAACTTTTCATCACATTTCATCGATTTGTTCCTCACGGGCCTACTACCTTGCAGTGGTTGATACTGATAGAGCTGTAGCAACCACCACACAATAGTAGGCCTAGCGTGGTTCGTCTAGGATTGTTCGATCTTCGCAAAAAGATCGATCTACAAGATCGATTCAGATGAACGGTTCTGGGATCGATCCATCTAAAAAATCGGAGCTTGAAGATCGATCTCCGATTAATCGATCTTTTCCATTTGTAACAAAAGGAAACTGCTTTTTATTAAAAAATATGCAAAAAAGACACAAAATTTCAAACTTGTATAATTTTAGGCGCTTTTATGTAAGGTGAACCGGAGTAAGTGTTCTCCGAACCGCTTTGATATTTTTAAGAAATGTACTGACAAGAAATATTCAAGAGATTAAAAGAAATTATTTCAAGGTATTTTTATTAAGATTGTCTATTAGAGTTATCAAACAAAATATGCAGAAAAAAAATTAAAAAACAAATTAATTTATTTTTTGAAAAAAGTAGTTTATAGAAATTCGTTGTTATTTTTTAAGATTAGCAAATTCTTGCAAATTTTTTATTCTAATTTAATCACAAACACCTTGCTGCACCCAATTCACAAGGTTTGGAAATAATTTGCAAAATTGTATTGAAATAAATTGAAAATTTCTAAAATCAGTTTTCAACTGATCATGAACGCTAAATGGGAAAAAAAATTCGCCTCGACCAGGAATCGAACTCGAGTTTTCTGATTATCTCTCTGACACCTTACCAATAGGTAAATCGTCAGATGAAAATAAGTCAAGTGTATAATAATTTGCTGCTAGATTCAAGGGCAGAAATTGCTTATCTTGCTCCGATTGATGGTGCCAATGGTGCCCCTACAGTGACTGATTTTCAGATTTCGGCACAAAAATTTAAAATGCACTTTTAAACGTTTATGTCTACTTTTTTCAAGTTTCATTCAGTTAGGAAATTGACTTTTTTAGGGTCTGAACACGCAACAATGATGTAACGCATATATTACAGCTGTTTTCTATGGTTAAATAGGCGTCCTCCTTAATGTGGCCATTATGTTCTTATTTCCCCTAAATGAGAAAAAAAGATCGAAAGATCGAATCGAAAATAAACTGATCTAATCGATCTTTTTCTGGCTGAAGAATCGATCCAAAAAATCGAAAATCGGAGTTAAAAAGATCGATCCTCCAAGGATCGATCCAAGATCGACCAATCCTAGGTTCGTCCCACAAGCGGAAACTTGCAGTACGAACGAACTAATCTTATATCCGTCTATAATCTTTCAATTCTTAAATATTCTTTCTCAAAGAATATAAATTTCACCGATATAGCCGATAAAATAATTTCATAAAAACAAATTTACGGTGATTAACTCTTCATTTGAAAAAATCAAGATTTCAAGTAATTTCGAGTTCTGCGTAAAAAGTTATGAAAGTTTTATGTTTTTTTTTATTTTTCTAATTTATCATATTTTTAAGAAGTTTTAAACAAAACTGAATTTTAGATATTTTTTAAGCATACATGTCATCATTTTGCAGGTTAAAAAAAAAAATGATAAATTAAATAAAGTTTTTTTTCACTTTCTGCAGTAATGTCAAAAATACTTGTGATGATATCTTTCCATTTTTTTTTAAATTGTTGAATTTTCCTTTTTTAGATCATGCATCATTTTCATCATAATATTATTCCTTAGTTTGATGAAGTATGGTAAACAGAATCAGAATCAGATTTTTTTATATGTATGTTTGTTAGATAAACAGTTATCCATGTTTGATTTAACTTTAAACCAGACATTTTAAAACTCTTTATCATCAAAACTAAAAGTGTTCGACTAAATTTGATAATAGATTCGAGTTCACGACGCTAAAATCTACCAAATCAATCATCAAAAAAAGCACCAACATGCTGTTGCCTTGAGCCAATGAAATTTTTTTAAAGCTTATGGTGAAAAGTGTTGATTAAAGAAAAACCCTTCTGAAATGTTTTAAGACACTTATATTTTTCATTTTCATATTTTGTTCAAATTTAACAAATAAATTTACCGAATTTAAAAGTAAGTTTTTCATAAATTCTTTAATCACTTGCCGAATTTTTAAGCCAAACTATTTAAATTTTAGAAATAATTTTAACAAATTTGTCTTGGTTTTTTAAATTCAGAATTTTTGTGTACTTGACACATATGCCCTTAATTCTAAATTTTTAATTAGAAAGACATATTTTCAACTTCAACCTTCTGTTCTTTCCAAAACCCAATCAAAAAGGACAAAATACAAATTTCTAGTTCAGAATAAAGAACATCATTTTGAAAAAAATGATCGATGACTTACCGAAAATTTTACTCTTCCAATGTGATATGATTTGAAAATTTTGTTTTTTTTTTATCAGTTCAGTTTGTATGGTTATCATGAGTAAGAAACGTTGTTAGAAATTCCTTTCCTTTTTATTGTTTCTTTTTGGTATTGTTATTATTTTTAGCTAAATTTGAATTTCGAAAACCCCCTCCCCTCCATGGACGGGCCCTTCGCGCGGGCCTGCAACTCACCTTTTAAATGTTAACATAAAGCTTAGTTCTTTTAGAAATGGGACACTTTCTTCTGCTAATATCTTGTTTTATAGTAATCGGATTTTCAAAATTTTGACAGCATTTTGCTGCCTGTAAAAAGTGCTATCCGGTCTATTTTTTTTCAAAATTTAAAATTTTCTCGTTTTTAAGATATTCACGATACAAGAGAAAATCCAAAAAATAATTTTGCACAGTATCATTCAAAATCCAGCATTATCAAATTGATAGCTGACAAAACCGTTGATTATTCAAAGATTTACTAAGTGTGAGTGGTGGAAAAGTATGCAAACACTGTCAAAAATGTCCACAAAGTCCAAATCAACCATTGGAGTGAAGCACATGATCGGAAACTACGGTTAAGGGTCATTTGGGAAGTCAAGTCTCATACCAGCCTTTTAAATTTGGAATAAGCGAAAAACTTAGAGTAGATGGCTCCATGTCCAAAAAAAATTTCCCCGATAAGCTGAAATTATTACCTAGTAATGAATCATTCAAACACAACCTCAAACAACAATTTTTAGCTTGTTCTAGAGCTCGTAAGCTGTATAGCCGGTACCGAGGCAATGAAACAGATGATTTCAGATGAACGACAAAACTTATGAAATACCCTTTTCAAACAAATTTCATCGTTTGAATCCTATACCATGTCTGCATGCGTCATGCGTGGCAAGGTCCCGAGTATAGTAAAGTATGTTTTTGCTGGTTATTTGTATAAAATATAATGATTTGTCAAAATTCTGCTCCTGTGGGAAAAACAACAATTTTCAAAATGAAAACTTTGGTTTTTGCTGTTTTTAAAAGCCTTAAAACAGTGATCTTATACGTTCCCTTCACAATCTACGATCCATACGTATCGATTATTTTTTAAGTTCAATGTCATGATGGTTTTACTTCGTTATTGTCGGATTTTGCTAGCCGAAATTTCACTGAAAACGCTTTTAAGTGGCTCAAAAAATCAAGTTTTATTATTTTGAAACAGCTATATCCTTTAAATTGCCTCAGTTTCTTTTAAATGAAAAGTATTGGACCAAAAAGTAGCAGAAATTGAAGGAGGGGGTTGTAGCCACCTAAAATACAGATTAGACGAAGTATAAGTATAAAAAACTGATCAATATCATGAATGAAAAAAGTCGATGGGAGGTACCAAGAATAAATAATTTTTTTTCTTACAAAAAACGCTAAATTTTTTTTTTTATTTTTTCATGAATTATCATAAAATTGCCTTCATTTTCTCCATAGAAAGTATTTAGATCAAACGAATGGTTTTCGAGATATGCGCATTCGTAACTGTCCCATTTCTAAAAGAACTAAGCTTTACTATGGTCCACAATAGGCTTTTTTGATTAAGTTTCACTTACCTTAATTTCCCGTTACTATGATAAATTGATTTCAAGAACCGAAAATTTAACTTAGAAAAAATCATCATGAGGGTAGGGGTGTTAAATCCCTTACTTCACTATATCCTTATCAGAAATCAATCACGAAGGCTATTTAATTTGACTAAAGACTTTTTTTTTTAATTTTATGCATCAAACCAAAATATGTATAAGGAAAACGATTTACGCGCGATTTTCAAAATTGATTTTTTTCAAATGTGTTTTGGACTTTTCATGTTAGTTCAAATTCGATGTCAAGCACTCGAGGTAAAAGATTTTCATTTCTCCCGTGTACCTTTTCTCCAGCAATGTGAATTTAAAAAACAGCAAGATTAATTAATTTTATGACTTTTGGTTACTTGAGTGTTTATTGAAATATTTTTGTTTTATTTTTCAACCTGATTGAGCTGCAATTCTGACTTTCTTCGCTAGACGATAAAATCATTTGAACATACGAGAGAAATTCTCCCTTGGGTCCAATTTCTAGTACCTTTGTATATATTTAGCAGTATATGTTCCCAACTTTCCTCAATTGGTCCTGTCTAGAGCTGATTACCCCCAACAAACAGTCTCTCGGTGATGATGATCCGACTGCCATAAATCCCAATAGCTCACACGTTCTCGTGGTGACCTCAACTTTTCCGGAGGAGCCAAATGAGGTCACCGATAAATAAACTAGACTTCCCAGTAGTAAATGCTACGAAAAGGGGACCACCACCAATTTTCCAAAGTCAGGAGGGGGAAGGGCACTTATCTATCGGTAGCTGCCGGTCCAGAGTTTCGTCTCTCGGTTTGACAGAAGAGGACGGGGTAGCCGCGAGACAAAAAACCCGCAGTTTACACCAAGTGTCTGCCGGTATGATATCCGGTAATTTAGAGTAATTGCCCGAACGGTGGCGATTTATCGGTGCGAAAGTGCAAATAAATTCTTTCTGACTGATTTATGGTGCAATTGATCTGCATTTTATAACCACTTCTTCCTCTGTTTGGGGCGCTGCGATGCGATGCATTTCGATTGGTGTGATGTAGCCGGCAGTTCCGGTGCCGTCCATTTTGTTCTAGCAACGCTACTCCATCGTAACAGCCTACTGCAATTTGGCGATTGTCTCTAATCACGACATTTTCCGTCTCTGCGGATCTGGAACGCTTAATTTCGATCGTAGCAACCCCACTTCATCAACTGACCACATCTGTATGGTGATTACGGCCTACTATTATCCGGTTTGGGAAGGGGTGAGTTTGGAAAGATTCTTTCCCACTTTGAACCCCCACTCGTGACTGGAAAAGCTAACAGCGAAAATTCGCCGCAGTTTATTAATTTAATTTAGTGCCCTATAGATGGCGCAAAAGTTGTACCAGAGGGGAGCGACCGAAAATTCGCTAAATTAACGACCCAAAGGGACTGAGATTATCTAAATTTATGGAAAATATTCGACAGGCGTTTGCGCGTCCAATTTCCTGAAGAGATCCAACGCGTTCAAATTTAATGCTTTCTCGCTATCATGGCGATGCGGAATCCAAAATCTAGGTCAGCTGGAAATCGACCAACATTCTTGGCTTTTTTCTGGAGATTAGCTGCTCATATCCGAATCCTAGTGCTCGATTTTCCCCCAATTGTCCCAACCAACAAACAAGGAATGTAATATCAACTCCGGAAGATAATTGAGAGATATCTACTTTGATCATTCATCAGCTGAAATAGATTACCAAAATGTCAACACCCAGCTCGAAAAACTTTCTTCACGCAAAACCAACTGAAGGAAGAAGAAAAAAACCCTTAGAGACGTCCCAAGATTGAAAATAAAAAGAAGACTCAGAAAGAAAAACTTTCAATTTAAACTGAAAGGCGAAATATTGTTCTATCCGGTCTGAAGTCGGGAGAAGAAAAAACTTTGTCCAACCTACAGTTTCGTTCCGGATAGTTGTGACACTTTGTTACGCAAAGGACACATTGTGACCTGTTTTGCATAGCCATCGAGAGAAAAACTTTAATTTGAAAAAGATAAACTTTAGAACAATGTAGAACGCACTGAGAATGTAAATGTTCAACTTTAAGAATCTGAAAATTTCGTGGCAAATTTTGGTTCAAAAAAACGCAAAACGGAATGAAGAACAATAAAGTTAATTTGATTAGGTACATTTTTTTCTAAACTTTTACCGGTAGAAAATATTATTAAAGTTAAAGTGGTTTGACTACAATTTTCTTTTTTTTTCATCTACGAATTAACTTAGGTTTGGATTTAAGTGCTCTGTTATACAATTGCAAACATCGCAATCTTTTTGGATGATTAATTTAAAACTACTCTTATAAGAAAAAAATAGCGATATTCGAATACTACCCATTATGTATGTTTATTTAATTTTTTTCTGGACTCTGGTTTAATTATGGTACATTTTTATCCACAAACTATTATAACTTAAGAACGTCCTACAAATACTCTGACTTGAATTCAGGAGGTTGAATTTGATTCATGACTTCTAGTTTCGAAGTTTTATAGTGAAATGCTTAAAAATAAATACACATGAAAACAATCACTATTTTTTTACACTAATGTTCTGGGTAAGGATTTTGAAAAATTTCTAGCTCGAACAATATTCTTCATCTTTCAAATGTTACAGTCATAAATATTACTGGTTCACTGGTTAACTCATTTTTTTGAAATTCAGTGCTTTTGTTAATGTCAATCGTCACATTTACAAATAAAACTAGCTGACCCGGCAAACTTTACTTTACCCCAAATTTAATAAATCAATATGAATTTTCATATTCAACTTGATTTACACGTTCTTTACTTTTTTGTTAAGCAATTTAGAGGTTAAACTTTCATGATTATTTATTACCGTAGAATTGAATGATATTATTTATTCTTAGCTGTTTATAAAGCAAGTTTTATGAAATTCACTTACAAAATGACTGAGTCGTATTTTTGTATGAAAGACCTCTCATCATGTTAAAGTTATATAAGTAAGCCTCACTTCTTTTGATAGTGGAAGTGGTTTTCAATACAATACATTTTCTCATTATGTTCAAACTTGTACGAATTTCATTTTTGATTAAGGTCTTTTAGAAATTTGGATTTCTAATTCTATTCGCCGATGCTATTTTTAGCACAACTCGGAACTGCCTTATCGACTAGCTCCTATAATTATCCAGTTACTGTGACTCTATGAACAACGTTTCTATTTATACTCTGTAGAGTTTACAATCTTTTATACTCCGTAGAGATATATTGCATTCTCTCATTGGAATTGGATTGGATTGGATTTGAACAATCCCGTTTATAAGTTTTAACGAATTCACTAAGGGATGTTTTGTATTCAACATTGATTTTCTATGAGATTCTCCATATTTAGGTAATCATCTGGTTTTATCTAAATCTTTGTTCATATCAAATTTTATTTGAATTATATCACACTTGGGAAAATTCTCTCCTGAAATCTCTTTCAAATCGGAAAGTTCTTCAGTGCAAAGAATAATCTCTTAAAATGAAAACAGGTCAGTGTTTCAAATATGACGAAAATGGAGCCCGCCAAACAAATAAAGATAGAAATTTTTTTGTCAATGATAGGGTTATTTTAAAACTCGGTTGTTAAGAAAAGGTAATGAAAATTACTGAAGAACAATTTCGAGTTTGGTCGTCATTTTCATTGATTTTGTATGATACCCACTTTTGCAAAATGGAAGGGTTTTTCAAATAAAATAATGAATCATCTGGCTATACCAAAACTTGTTTTTGTTTCAAACCTAATAAATAAAAACTCTTGGACCGTTGTTTTGAAGATTATAGGTATTTATTTTTAATGGTTGCCTCTCGTTTCAAAATATACAGGGGCAATGAGTCAGAAATTCGTCTTTTTTTCAAAACTTTCTTTTCCTCAATTTTTGTGAAGTTTTGTGAATATTTCTGAATGTTGTGTCTATTTTTGTATTTTTTTTTATGGGAACGCCAGATAAAAAAGCTAACCATTATGAAAATGGTAAAATATTTTTATGGGATCTCCCGTAACTAAAGTGTGAGAAGTCACTCAGAAATTATATCATCATTTCATATAAAATCATACTTGCATCGAAAATCTACACGAATATTTTTTGTGTTTTTTTCGAATAATATGTTAGTTTTATATGGGAGCCCCCAGATTTACAAATAAGACAAATTATCCATTGCAATAAATAATTTTGAATGGCTAAAACTTGTATATGTCCATAATTTAACGGTTCACACATAAATGTTTAATGAATTGTGTTGATTTTTTCTTTGAACTTGTATAGGAGCTCTCCGTTCTAAAAGCGAAAGGAGACAATCTGAAGAATAAACCAACTTCTTGTATCAAATCATGCATGTGAACCAACTTTATTTAAAATTAACTTAAAATTATTCAAATTTTGTCATATTTTAAGTTTGTTTTGTATGGGAGCCTTCTTCCCTGAGGGTTTTTCAAACTGTTATACTAAACATCCAAGGCCCAAAACCAACATTTAAATAACACATCATTCTGATCACTCGTTTTTAGTGTCACCAAGTAGATTACATTTTCAAATAAAAGAATTTCTATGAGACACCCTTCCCCCTCCGCTACAAAAGTGAGAGAGATTATTCGCAACATAAAGTCAACTTTTTGTGCCACAATTAGTTGTGAACCAATTTAATCGAAATCGCTAATCGATTGTTCCAATCATGTCGCATAATGCGTGGATTTCATATGGGATCTCTCCGTTATGAAAGAGGAAAAGGTCACACGTTACAATAAATTGTCTTGTTATTCCAAAACATGGCATGTGTTCCAAATTTCATGAACACTCAGAAATTTAAAAAATATTAAAAATATTATGTTTTAATTACTCTGACATTTGACTGACATTAATATCCAGAAATATTAAAAAATAACAATTCCAGTTATTTAAATTTATGCACCCGAATAATTTCTTGGCGTGTAATGATTCAATGCATAAAATTTAATAACCGAAATATTATTTTGTTCAAACAAACGCTTTGTGATTTAAGCGTTTGAGTCCCAACTAAACGGGTATGAGCACGTGCTAGATTCTTCAGTTGCAAAATGCCACTCAACTTGACTGCATGCAGATTCCATTCTTTTCGAATTTGTGTATCATCTTTGAAAAGGATGGAATCTATAGCAGAAAAGAATTATTAAAGAGAAAGTGCATTTGTTTTGAATGCTATGCTCAATAATGCACATTGACCATAGAACTTATACGAAAATAAAACGATTTTCGTTTGCTTTTTCTGATTATTTCTGCTTTAAGCGTTTGCCTTTACGTCCCGGCCCAAACTTTTTTTTCTGACCACCAGCTTCCATAACAATCATCCCATTTCTCAATGCATAAATTTTAATCGCAGAAATATTTCTCAGTGAGAAATATCCCAGTAATTACACTATGAGAAATATCCGTGTGCGTAAAGAGGGAGAAACGTGAAAATACCTAAAAATTAATTGTTTGATATTTTATTTATTTCTGAGAGAACATCCCTTTTTAATTGTATGAATTACGTTGTTTTTTAAAATATTTTTTTATGTGAGCCCCTCGTTTGAAACCGAGAAGATTTATTTTGCATAATTAATCTTCTTGTATCAATTCGTGCTCGTTAACCAATTTTTTTTAAATCGCCTCAAAATTGTTAAAATTGTGTCCCATTTTGAGTTGAATTTGTATGGGAGCTTGGAGACCATTCAAATATGACGCAAAGCGTTTGGAGGTGGAGGAGGTATAGCAGCTTGTAACGCTTAGTGGATTTTGAATAGAAAATCTGATGAGAATATGTTACGTAAAAGGAAGGGATTCGGGTCAAAAATGGTCAAAAATTGCTTGGCGTATTATTTGAACGGCCCCTTGTGCAATCTTCTGGATTTGACCATTTAAACAAGGGTCAAAATTATCTTTGATAAGAGCACTCAATGGTCAATGGTAATCAAGAACAACATATTTTTCCTGAAAAATCCCGAAAAAAGAGAATTTTGTGTATGTAATATATACGAGATAAAAAAGTCTTTTGATGCTAAGTTTCATATTCAACTACTCTGCATCACAAGGTACAGTATAAATAGCAAAATGGTTCTGCAATTGCTTAGACATACATATGTTAAATTTATGATATATTAAATAACTGCACTAAGCTATTTCTAACATTATGTAAAAGTAAGAGTATTTCTTGAAATCATTGATACATTTTTTTTAATGTTTACATTAAATGTCATATCAACACCTTCATTTCCTCCATAGAAAGTTTTTCGATCAAATGAATAGTTTTTAAAATACACACGTTTGTAACTGCCCGGATTCTAAATGATCATAGCCTTTGCTAGTATAAATATGTGACTTTTCCGTTCACATTTCTTTGCGGTCTTTAATATTTCCCGTTTATCTTTCATCTTATTTTTTTGTTTAAGTAACGGAATGTTTCTGCTGAAATTCTGAACATAAATTAATTAAGCAAATAATTGAAACAACAACTTACACATATCCCAAGTAACCAAGAGTTCCATAAAACAGTTTCTTAGAAGCTTATTCAGCTTCGTTCAACAATTAAATAACATTCATCTCAGCGTAAAATTTAAGTTCTCATCTATACTTCCGGAGTCCATCCAGCTGAGTAGAAGGCTATTCAACCTCCGCACGAGATCTCGAATAAAAAAGATTTGTAAAAAAGAACACTTTTCTTCCTTACTTTGGATTTCTTTGCCTATTATTTTTAAAATAAATGATATTTCAAACTGTGACTGAATTTTATACAAACTTGAAAAATTGAAATGCTTGAAGATCTGAACCTGATCCATCGGGGTATGAACTGAACACGCTACCTCTGAACCATGACTCCTTATGCTTAGATTTCTGTTCATTTAATTATCTATATAGAATGAGCATTGAATTATCGCCTTTTCAAAGCGGGCAAAATTAAAAAAAATGTAAACATTCGTACCTATTCACCAAAGGATGAATCTTTTTTTTCCAAATCATACTAGGAGGAATCGAAATTGAATGTGTGTAATCTAAAGTTTTATGTACTAAGTTTTTTTATGATTTATTTTCCTTAATTTCTGTTCCCAGTTTAAGTTTAAAAAAATTTAATGCGCTTCCATATGTTCATGATTTTCATTTAGTTTTTTTTTCCTAACATTCCGACCATGAAATTTGCGGAACGGTTTCTATTTACTATAGAAAATGGGAAGAGTGAATTTCTGGGCAAGTTTAAACAGTGGCAATAAATAAGGTTGTTATACTTATAACTTTCTTTGGTGCCACTTAAAAGAAGAACTTTAAAATGGATCAGGAAACAATCAGAAGGGCTGCATAATTTTTGGATATTTCCTGTGGGAAACATAAACTTTCGAGCCCAGCTCATATTCAAGTATAAATTGCTGCTAGTTACGAGAAACTACCTTCCATACTAGCCGGTGGTTTCGTTGCTCCAGGTGCTGGAGGTTTCCCTGCTTTGGCTGTAATAAAAACTACACAATGAAAAAAATATAGGAAAAATCTGATTTTCCACGAGAACATGTGATTCGGTATGTAAGATTTGAGTATTATTAAATTTTAAAAACAATGAAAATTAAACTTTTTTTTTTTTTTTTTTTATTTGAGATAGGGAAAATCCCGCGGGAGTAGAATTTATTTGAATTCGAATCCTTGCTCCCGTAGGCATAAAACCTTCTCATCATTTTATTTTTTTTTTCATGATTTTTTTTCGAATATTGTTCTACAATTCATTGGTTACAATTTGTTTTTGGATTTTGTATAAATAACAGCTTCTGATGGTGTTGGCAGCGGTGGTGGTGGCAGCGGTGATGGAGGGCGGTGGTGGAGGGCGGTGGTGGTCGGCTTGGTAGCGATGGAGGCGGAAACGATAAAAAAAATATATAGATATATGGGGGCGGGTATTAGTTGGAGTCGATTGCAGAGGTTGTAGCATGATGAGAATTTTCAGGACGGTTGCGCACCCTCAGTGAGATTTCAATCTCTATTGAGAGGGTGCGGTGGGCATCTAGTATCTTCTAGATAGTCGGCATCAGGGATTTACAGATACAGATTCAGATTATTTCTCAGATGAAATTTCAGTTTCAACTTGAATTTTGTACAGTTGTTTTCCGATTGTAAAACTGTTGGCAGAGCGTTGAATCTTTGGCTACCATAGTAAGAAAAAGTAGCTTTACCCCTTTCCGTGTTCATACGACGTGTCATCAAGTAATTGTGTCTTCGTGTATCATATCCATGGGTTGAGAGAGGAAGTTGCAGGTTCCGGTGGGTGTGTGGATTATGGATAAAGTTTTTGATTTGAATCAGAGTTTGTAATTCTCGCAAGGCTTTTACAGGAAAAACTGAAGGCGGAGATTCTCGATACAAGTCAATCGTTGGGTATAATCTCGGTTTTCCAAATACTATCTTTAAACACCTGTTTTGTAGAGCTTGTAGAGACTTCAACCTGCTTTTACTGGCACTTCCCCATATTGCAACCATGTACTGCAGTTTCGATTGGACAAATGCATGGTATATTGATAAGCGTTGCTTTATTGGAACAACCTTTCTAATCCTCCAGAGAAGGCCGCACGTAGAACTTATCTCCCTTTTGAGATTTCCGATGTGACTTGTCCATTTAAGATCAGCATCAATGATGAGTCCAAGGTATTTGTAACTTTGAACTTTATCGATGGTTGTGGATTGAAAAACTAGATCATTACTTGGTGGCATTTGAAACGACCTCCGAGAGTTGAAAACGGTGTATTGCGTTTTGGTGAGATTAAGAGACAGCAGATTTTCAGAGAAAAATTCTTGAAGCAGTTGCAAATCTTGTTTCATTTGAATAACGACTTCTCCAGGATCATTGGTGATGTATAACTTTGAAAATAATCTTTTAGCTTTATGTCATCTTTCCACATTGATTAAAACAATTGGTTTATTTCTGGTTTTTATTCGTCGTTGGTATATTCAGAGCTTAGATATTCTGTTATTCATTCTTACACAAAATCTTAACTTGAAACTAGTGATCTGATTACTTTTAAATATTGTACCTTACTGACACAATAAGTTTGTATTGAAGTTTTGTAGAAATTCCGCGGAACCAAAAAATCGTAAGTAGCTCGTAACAAAGCACGATAGGCCAAATTGGAACGCACAAAATCCTTCTATCTTACTTGTTTAGACTTTTTATGTTCGTTAAGAAGTCCAAATCAATCACTTATGGAAAAGGTTTTCATTTCTCTCGAGTGCCTTTTATTCAGCCAAATGTGAACTTTTAATACACAAGATTGAGTAACTTTTCTAATTATGGTTACTTGGGATCTAAATGAAATTTAAACTCCAACTACGGGTCGATATCTGCATTCGAAGTGTTTTAAATACCTCCATTCATAAGTTTTAGATGGTTTATAACTTGTTATGATATTTTCGCTAATATCATAATTGCTTCCAAAAAATGTCATAAATTACCTAAATTGGTACAATTTCTGTTAAATTTCCAACTTTGAGCATTTTCTAATGCTGGCTAATAAGGCTTTTTTTAAGTTTTTATTTTCTTCAAAAATCGGTTTCTTGATAGCGACATGTAAAAGTGTTCTAAGATAGGCCCACAGTAAAAATTGAAAACTTAAATATGCTATGATTTTAGTGTTTTTTTTTTTAATCGGGAATTTCGCGAGACCATGCGGGAATATTTAAGTCGGAAAAAATTCGGAAAATGAAAAATTGAAATCGAGTGGCTTCCTGAGAATTATAGAAAAATCTCGAGCCATTAATTGCTGTATATCGAGACTGCTGTGAATATGCACTTACAAATGTGAGGGGTAAGATGGTCCCTAAGTTGGAGCTCCTCTTTTGTTTAAGGTTCCTTTTCTCTTTAGAGTGGTAATTTCCACTTAAAAAAGCTCCTAGTATTAGATGTACCAGTGAGTGATAATAAAATTGTTATTTTATCATCACAGGATTTTTTTTTTGCGTGAAAAATCATGCTACAACCAAACAAAAGACCAAGTATATTATAGGAAGGTGAATTATAAATCAATTCTTACAACAGGTGTGCTTCAAAAACAAATTAAAAGCACAGAGTTCAACCGAAATTGGCCAAACTAATCTCGCCTAATCTCGTATAGCCAACATGCTCTTAACTCCTCTACATGAAGTTCTAAGGTTTTAATTATTTGTATCTTCAAGTAAAAGTGATTTTAAAAATCCTATTTTGATCTGTATTTGCACCTAAATCTAGCTACATATTAAACCCAACGCAACCGCAAACAATCTTCCAAAATGACACGTTCTTACAGATTGCATTTTTCATCCATTTCTATTCGACGAATGCTCCATGGCATTGGCGACTATCCTCAGCCCTGGGGGAAGGGAGTTCTGGATCAGTTATACAGTAGCACTTTAAAAGTTTCAACATTTCAGCTCGATTTCATTCCCGGTTCGATTTTTATCCCGTCTGAAGTCAAACAAAGTGTCTGATGGCATATTTTCGTTTTTTCTTCTCTTTTCTTCCCTCCAAACAGACTGAACTATCCCACAACCTGCAGCAGCTATCGGAGAAAGCCCGATCGACGACAGAATTCATCCAAAGACTGAAAGGCATGAGCGACAAAGTGACGGTAAGTGAGCAGAGAAACTCTGATTGGGGGCTGGGAAGTGAGGTTTCTTAGTGAAAAACAAAATCAAGCAAGGAAAAAAATTGAAAGGGGGGTAGGATCCAAAGCCCGAGGAAAGTTGTTGACATTTTCACTTATTTTCACATTGATTGTGGTATATTTTTTGTCTTGGTCTACCACTCCCCTTCCTTTCTTAATATCCTCTCGGATTATCGAAAGATTGCTGAAAGTGTCAAACTTATTAAAGATATATCAAGTGTAACGTGACAGTGGTATCAACGAGATTGTTTTTCCGGCGTCCATCAGCAGGGATTTTCCAAATCCAAGTGATTTCGGTTTGTGTGCAGGTATTTTCATCAAAGAAGCTAATGGAAATTTGACGAACGTGGACATCGTTTTTTGAGAATTTGAGCCACGTTTTTTGTTAATGAAATATTGAAGTATAATAATGAGGTATATTCACGTTATTGGATCAAACTTTAAGAAGTTAGATAGAGGCTCAATGACTTATAAAAAGAAGCATCCTCAGTCTCTAAGGATTAATACAAAACACACCAGCTTCCAGATTCTTGTAATCCTTGAAAAAATTAAACAGCAGCAGGGTAAATATGTGGTAGATTTATGAATCCAATTACGAATTTATAACTGCTCAAAAAATTGAAATAGGAAAAAGTTTCAAAGGTCTGTGTCATCATCTTAGACTTCGTCATTTCACTAAACAAACATTATTCAGCATTTCTGAAAATGATAGTCGGTTCTGTGGTTTATGAACCTTCTAAGTTTCCTATTTTACATAAATTTGACCAAAAAAACCAGAAAAAAAATGTTTAGGAAATAATCATTTTTTTAACTTTTTTCGTAAGGAAATTGCGAGATTACGGCATCCAAAAGCAAAAAAATCACTTGTCATCTGACGAACAATGGTCTTGAAGTTCATCAGACAACGAAAAATAATTTAATTAAATTATTATTTCTGTTTTTTGAACGATTGAACGATTTGTAATAGGGTTAGAACATTATATATTGAACACCATCTTTGGGATTCATCAAATTCGTGGCCCACAAAGATTTTTTTTATAGAATTTGGATAGTGTAGCTTAAGCTTGCTCCACAGATTCGAATCGATATGTTTTTTCGTGGAAATATGTTGAAAAATCATCATTTAACCCTTTTTATTCAAAATTGTTTTTGTCCCAGTTATTGAACACAAGGTTCTAATATTGAACAGGCAATGTTCTTCTTATTGACACGTAGACTTTGGAAATCATTGTATATATTTAGGGGTATTTTGTTTGAAGGTATGCTTTGCAGGGCCCATTTTGGTTGAGCTAGCAACCAAAAAACAGTTTATCTAGATTTCCAAGCACCAACCGATGTTTGCTCAGTAACTGGTACATACATTTCTTAACGAAACGAGTATTGCAAGATTGAACGTTCAATGATTGAAATATTGGCGTTTTCTGAAATCCAACGATTTAACACTTTAATTTGTAAAATTTCAGAAATCATTGAAGAAGACTTATTGGAAAACAGTTATGATATTACTATAGAGTTTAATTTGTTTTTTTTATTAAATTTTTCTCCCAACCATAAAAGGGCTGTTTTCATCATCCAGTCAAAAATCATCTAAAAATTAGAACAAATATTAAAGTTTTGCAGATTGTGACTCCTAGAGTCCGAAATTCTTGAAAAAAAATTGAACAAAGGTAGAAAATACTTCATCAGTGGCACAACGATTTTTGTTGAATTTTTCTTCTGTATATAACTGTTTTAATTGGTTTACGTTTTACTAGTATCCAATATCTGATACCTGTTCAATAACTAGTGCTTCAACCCTAAACATGTTCAGGCCATGATGACTCTAGTATGGTGATCCCTTATGCCAAATTGCACGTTCAGCCATATTGAAAAAAAGTTTTGAAAGCTGGCTGAAGTGTTTACGAAAAAGGGATTCCATGGATGCCAGGTGTTTGAGGTGAAAAATCTATCGATCCAACCTCTTCCAAATTAGCTTAACTAGCCGGAACTCAGCCGGAAGATTTTTTATTCGTTTCAATGAATTATATTTACAAAAATCAAGGCAAAATCTTTGTCTGAGCCCGTCTGAGTAATATCTGTTGGCATTCGTTCTATCTCGGCGTATGAATACGACACACGCAGTGTGTACGCCAAAAGGTTTTTGTGTATAAAGAAAAAGCATTTAGAAATTAAAGTCATTCCAGTTTTAACCTTCAAACAGTTAGTTTGTTCTCTCCTTTCCACTCCGAAAGTGCTCCCTGCTGATGGCTCTCAACAGGTTATGGGCCCAGCACTACTGGAAAGGAGGAGGAGAGTGGAATCGGTAGTGGTATCCAGCCAGCAAGAAGCCAATGGGAGGCAAGTCAGCGCCGGGAATTCAGAGGAACGTCGTCGAGCCAGAACCGTGTGAGGTTGTCGGACCAGGAGCCTGGTAGGTCGTCGGGCTGGGAAGCCAGCTGGAGGTCGGCAAGCCAGGAGAAACGGGAGGGAGGTCGTCGGACAGGTGCCTCGGAAGGTCGTTGGCCCGGAGCCATTGAGAGAGGTTCGGAATTACTGGTGGTTCGTCGTGCCGGAAGCCATGGGAGGTTGGCGGACAGGAACCGTGAAAGGTCGTGAAGTTGGAGGCCAGGGGGTGGTCGTCGGACCAGAAACCTCTGGTGGACTCACGAGCCGGGAACTACGGAAGGTCGTCAAGCTGGTGCCATGGAAGGGCGTCGGACCGGAACGCCAAGTGGAGGTCGTTGGGCTGGAGCCACTGGGAGGCGTCAGGTCTCAGGAGGAGCGTCGAGGCGGAGAGTTTCGATTCGCTGCGAAGGGCCGTGCGAGCCGTGGGAAACGGTGGCAACGGTGGCAAGAAGGGTGTCAGGCCAGACGAAAGTTTGTCTTCGAGCAATCCAGCGGAAGGTTGTCATCGAGTGGGCCGAAGGATGGTCGTCGAGCAATACCTGAAGAGGGTCGCTGGGCTCAAGGCGATGATCGTGGTCCGGCGCGGTGCATTGCTGAGTTTTGAACAGCGTGTGTTGAGGAGAAGTGTTGGCATTCGTCCTATCTCGGCGTATGAATACAACACACGCAGTTAAGTGTGTACGCCAAAAGGTTTTTGTGTATAAAAGAAAAAGCATTTAGAAATTAAAGTCATTCCAGTTGTAACCTTCAAACAGTTAGTTTGTTCTCTCCTTTCCACTCCGAAAGTGCTCCCTGCTGATGGCTCTCAACAATATCTTGACGATTGGCAATAGTACGTGTTTTATAAACAAATCAACGCACCTGGTATCCCGCCAGCCAGCAAACAGCCAGCTGTCAAAATTTCGGCTGCGATTCACCCCCTCCTTCGTATCCAACCCTCGTCTCCTTTTTTGCCATTTTGAGACCACCATACTTGATGCATCATGATACAGGCGGGGTGATGTGCTCTAGGGTGGCCCTTATTTTCAATTATTCATGAAGCCTAGCTCCCATCCACTAACCTGGATCCAATCAATGATAAAACAAAGTTTTTGCTCATTAGCAAAGTTTTTGCTCATTTATCATATTCGCAAAGAAAAAGTGAAAATTTTGTATGAAAAAGTGAAAATTTTTAAAGAGAAATCATATTTAAATCTGACAACACTGCAGAACATCACAAACTTTGTGACGTAAAGATTTTAACATGAGGAACAACTTTGTAGAACATTTCAAAACAAAAAGTCTCAAGTGCAATACCATGGCAGAACTATTTACGGAAACAAACTGGCCTCCAGCATTTGAAAATTCGACAATCGACGATGCACTCTCTGCCTTCTGTGGGGAATATTAAATCAGCACACTCCTCACGCTCTTTTTTTTTAACTCAAAATTAAGTATGACCGAGGTTCAAAACATAGTTCGATTCTATGAACTTAAAGTTAAGTACCCTGTTTTCCTCCTTGCGATGGATCAAAACGGAGTTCGAACTGCGAACTCAAAATTGATCCATTTTTTTCCTTCGGCGAGGGATCAAAGCTGAGTTCGACCTTATGAACTAAAAATTGAACTCTCTTTGTTGAACTGAAAACACTTAGCAAGTTCAGTCCGAACCGGAACAGCAACCAACGAACACGTCGCAAAATTATGTCGTTCCGGAACAATTACCGGAAGACTATGAAGGAACTACAGAATGAAATGCATGTTCACCGTGTCAGCGTAAAATTCTGTCCGTCGTTGTCATCATATGGTGAGCGGCTTGGAATGTCCGGAAACTTCCGGATGTTGTTTACTTCCCGTGGGAAGTAACATCCGGAAGTTTTCTTTGACCGGGAATGTCAAAACTTTCCACCGCTCTGTAATTGCAATGCAATGTACCGGAACAGCAACATCCGGGTACAACAAATTTTAATCATCCTTTAATTCCCTGAAAATCAGCTACCCTCGAAAAAAAGGATAAATCCGAGTTCGGCTGCCGAACTTAGTATTGAGTATGCCTATCAGAACTTAGTTTTGCTATTGCCCAGTCAAACTCAAAGTTGAGGGAAGCCACCGAAGTGCTGTTTTGAACCAAAACTACTTAATTTTGAGTTTAAAAAAAAGAGCGTGCTTCTAGACGTTTACACCATCACAAGTCGTTCAAACTCTTTTGGTGGAATCCTGAGCTACGTAGAAGTTGTAATGCAGTACGAAAGGTCGGAAACGTTACTTCAAAGATATACGGGATGAATCATCCAAGCGGATGAAAATCCTCGAAAAAAAAGTTACTTCAAAGAGAAATCCGATGAGAAAATTGAAGATCGACTGCGCTGCTTTACGAGACTCTGCATTTAAACGAAATATTTCGAACATTCAGCGAGAAGTTAAACAAAATCCAGCGACGTTTTGGAAATTTATCTACAACCGCCGTCATTCGAATACTATTCCATCGTCTGTATCATTCCAAGGACGCACGTCAATTTGTATCAAAGAATCAACCGATTTATTTGCCATTTTCAGTAGCGTATACAGCTCGATAACTCCAGATTGCTCCGATTCCTACTTTGGAACTCTGCCCAACTATGACATTAAGTTTCCGCAACCGCTTTTCCCTGAGCAGGAAGTTACAAATGTTCTGAGTACTCTCAATCCATCAAAAGGTCCAGGGCCGGATGGGATTCCTCCGTCGTTGATCTCGAGAATTGCACTTTCCCTTGCAAAACCGCTTTGTCTGTTATTTAACCGATCAAAGACAATTAACGCGAGCCTTTGGAAAACCGCGTCAATTGCAACGATTCATAAGTCTGAACATGTACATCGTGTTGAGAACAACCGACGATTTCAATTCTCTGCTGTTTTTCCAAACTGCTTGAAGTCCTGATGTACGAAAGGTTTTATGTGGCAGCTACTCCGTTGCTCACCGAGATGCAGCACGGTTTTATTAAGAAAAGATCAACGTTGACCAATTTGATATGCTATGCCAATGATTTACATGCCGCAATTAGTAAAAAAATGCAAGTGGATTCCAAATACATCGACTTTGCCAAAGTCTTCGACCAATTTCCTCACATTCTTGAGCAAGAAAAATTGAGGCGCTTCCCGAATAGGAAAATATTGTAACCAAACAATAAATATAATAGTTAGGGAATGATTTGAAACAGCGTAAAAAAACGTTTAGGAAACGATAATTGACATCGTAAAAAACATTCCACTAATTGTTAAATCCAAAATGACGGTCTATTGAATGTGGCGTTAAGTTATGTTACTGTTAAGAACTGTTCAAACTAATGTATGGGAAGACTGTTCTATAGACAGTTTGCTTTAAGTTCATGAAACGCTAATCAACAACGTTTTCAGCTTTTCGAACTGTTCAGGTTTGCGTTAAAATTGATGATTTTATGAAGCGTTATTCTTATGTTTAGCATACGCTAAACAGAACGACAAAGAACACAGACAGTTATCGTTTGTATCTTAAATACTGTTTTTCTAACGGTTCAATTAGTAGCCCTAATTATTAAAAACTGTAAGCAGATCTTTACAGAAATGATTTCTATTACTTTAATACGAACAGTCATCTTAAGGCCAAAATAATTACGCTTTCAGTTCCAGTATCCAGATGTATTCAATTTTGCAATTTGTTGAAATTTTATTTTTATTCATTACGTTATTTGTGTACACATATTCAATGATCGGAGTCAACGGTAATCGCACCAGTCCAGATGTTATTGTCCAACAGCGAAGCGAACGGTTCCCCCGGGTACAGATCTTCGGCGACCGGACGGCTTCCAGGACAGCCTGTTTCTTCTCGGCGACCGGGCGGCTTCCAGGACAGTCTGTTTTTTCTCGGCGTCCTCCGGATTACGATAAAACACGTCCGGCTTGACGTTCCACCGATCCAGAATGAACTTACCGTGGTAATTCGGTGTTGCAGAAGGTATGTTGACGCACTGGTGCTGGTGATTCGTCTCGATCAGCAGTCGTGGTTCGTTAAAGGTCTGGGAACGGATTTGCTTCTGTTTTGTGGGCGATTTTCAGCACCGCATGCACCCGAAAGGACACGACGAGTTGGCGAAAACATTACCGGAATACTCGATGCTGGCAATGCAAGGGTAGCCGGAAGCAGCTTTCCCCAGGTGCGGCCCAAATTCAGGATGTTGAACAGGTACAATTCCATTTGGATGTGCTGCTGATGTGGGTGGTGGCCGCCAAAATCCGTATTCCTCGTTCAGTGCCGGTTTGTCGAGGTATTTCGAGGTATACTTGAAACACGAACGCGTCAAAAACAAACAACACGCCATTTTCTTTTACTACTTTTTTCCTTTGCTTCTTTGAACAGGGTTGCCAAGCGTACTAGTTATTTAATTTGTGCAACTTAATTTTTTTTTCGGAAATTTATTTTTGCCTAATCAAAGTTTTAGTATTTTTGGCTAGTAGCAAAGATATATTATAGTATACTAGTACCTATAGGTAGCCAATTAACAAATCGCCGCTGGACCAATTTTTTTTCTGTGTAATTTCGCACAATAAATATTATAGTTTTAAAGAGACTTACATATGCAAAAAAAAGGAAATATATACCAAATAAAAATACGTGCCCCACATGTAATTACTTAATGAGTTCATATAGATAAGGGCTTTTACAATCAAAAACGATATCAGGTTATAAATTAACTGTAGTCCAAATAAATTATTTTAAGTTGACATAATGACAGATATGTACGTTTAATATCTGCAATAAGTTGCAGCAATTCATATTATTATGTTACATCTGATGAATTTAGAAAGAAAACAAATTCCATGGACTAACTTGAAGTTTTTTTTGGAAGCTTGATCAAACATGAAGTGAATATGGATTAATTAACAGTTCTATCATTTTGCTGAGAAAAAAACTGTGCCGATTTTTTTCTGCAGATCAAAATAACACTGGCAGCCCTTACTGCCGTTTCTGAAGTTAATCGTTCGTATTTTTCATCCACCTTTACTGATATCATTACTTTTCTCATTAACGTGAAAATTTGGTTTTAATCGTTATCGAAATGGAGTTTGATACAACAGCTACGTTTACAAAGACAGTCACTTTTTCTAGAACTGTGAATGTATCGTATTGACTGTTCAAGATATAGTTTTTCAGCATGCGGGTTGGGATTTCCAGCGTGGCAACTAAATGGTTATATTCGTATCTTTTATTTAAATCGTCAAGGCTCTATAAATATTCATGGAGCATACTCCACCGTGTTCAAAATACCGTGCGGTGTTCCACAAGGCAGTCACTTAGGACCTCTAATCTTCGTGCTCTTCACAAACGACCTGGCTACTTTCCTTCAATCGCCTAAACTTATGTTTGTAGATGGCTTAAAAATCTATCGGATCATCGACTCCTCAGTAGATTGCGCAGCGCTACAAGAAGACAATAGAGTAATTGCAAACTTTAAGCTCGTTCAGCGACCTCTTCCCGTGATCCTATCTGGCCAAAATTTGGCATGAGATTTTGCACTAGGCCTAGGATCAATTTTAGCCTGCAGCGCATAACATTTTACAGGTTTTGAATATCCCATACAAATTTGGGGCAGTCTATTGCAGATACTAAACAATAGTAACAATAGTTTTTTTTTGATTTCTCATAAAGCCCCATAGAAAAGGTATTGAAAGAAAAACATAAACAATAAAGTCGTAAACCTTTTTTGGCTTAGTCCAAAACTACTTGTTGTGCTAAGTCTTTTCGACCACAGTTTCTTGTGAAGTCTATAGTAGGCACGACTTCCACTGATCATTCGCCGCCGGATCTCACGGCTGGTGTCATTGTCTGCCAGTGAGCCGAGATAGACAAAGTCTTAGACTTTATTCAGCTCGGCGCCCTCGATCGTGACCTTATGATTTCAGTTTACGGTAGATCTCCTTCACCGTCGCAGATGATCTGCCGACTATAAGTTAACTGGATCTGTTAAAAATCGTACCCACGTCTCGCCCACCGCTCGTCGAACAACACCTTCTAGCGCCACGTTGAACATCATGCAAAATAGACCACCGCCTTGTCGAAGCCACCCGCGCGGTTCGAATGAACTCGGCAATTCACCCGAAATCCGCACACAGCACTGTGTTCCATCCATCGTCGCCTTGATCGGTCTGGTCAGCTTCCCAGAAAAGCCGTTCTCGTCCATGATTTTCCATAGCTCGTCACGGTCGATCGGGTCGCATGCGGTTTGAAGTCGTTAGATGGTGCGTCGATGCTGTTGGTGGAGAATTTGCCGTAACTTGAAGATCTGGTCCGTTGTAGACCGTCCCTCCGGCCTGATGACTTCCCACGAATCTGGTTGCTTGTGGCGTTAGGCGGCGGAGTAGGATTCGGGACAACACTTTGTATGTGACATTTAGGACAGTGATTGCTCGAAAGTTCTCTCAGTCTACAAATTGGGCTTCTTGTAAGTGGATATATTACCCCCTTCTTCCATATCTCCGGTAGCTGTTTTGTGTCCCAGATCCGGACCATTAACCGATGTAGGCAATCGATCAACTTGTCAGGGCCCATTTTGATGAGTTCAGCTGCGATTCCATCTTTACCAGCCGACTAGTTTCTATTCAGCTAGCGAATGGCTTCCCTAACTTCACTCATCGTTGGGAGTTTCTCCTCTACGTCATTTGCTTAGTCGGCAATGTATCTTTCCACGTCTTAGTCTCCTGCATGTGCGCCGTTCAGGTATTCATCGAAGTGCTGCTTCCACTTATTGATCACCAAAAAATTGCCTGTCAGGATGCCTCCGTACTTATCCCGGGACATTTCGCATTGCGGCATGAACATTTTTCCGGATGCGTTGAGTTTCTGATAGAACATTTGTGTTTCTTAGGAACGATGCAACTGAAACATATTCTTTATGAGCTTTCAATCTCGAAATAAAAAATCCACAAAGAAGCCAACGTAAAGTTGACACATTTATAAGTTTCATTCTTCATCCAGATTCTGTCTGATTCCCAAAAGGTTAACGTAGGACGGTGGCGAAGAACCTTGCGAAAGCGTCGACGCCTCTGTTCAAACATCGGAAAGCCACTTTTGAAAACTCAAAAGGGCAAAAAGCGAAAAGCGAAAGCGTAGTTCATCAAGGGAACTAACACTCGACACCCTTAAAAAGTGCGCCCAGGATCCGTTGAACACGTTCTGGTGAGATGCTTCTCGAACTCAAGCATAATACGGCAAAGACAAGTGTAGGTATACTTCAAGGTCAAAACTGCGAAAGTGGCAGAGGTACGCACTCTCTACTGATAGGAAGACCCAAACTGCTATTTATAACATTACATGTTATTACTGAATAATGAAGTGCACCACATAAATCCAAAAATATATGTACATATCTTTAATTTGGAATTCCTTTTTCTTTCTTATCTTGGCGAGTTTAAACAGTGGTAAATGGTGTAAATAGTTCAAGAAAGCGTAAGAGATTTCGTTCTCTCTGCGCTCTCTCGACATAATTTTTTTTTATTACGCAAAAGTTACAGGTATAGGTAATTAATTAACTTGATATAATTCCACTGTTCATGAAATTAGTTGTTTGCTCGAGTTTATTGGAAACTGGGGTTTTGGCAATAAATCTTTAGCTGTTGAAATAATCCGATAACACAAAATCTTACGATATCTCCCCAGTAGAATAGCGTATCATATCATACATAGTTGATTCAATGCTAAATCACTTCTAACGACCAGTTCTATTAATTCTATTTTCCCGATTTTCTTTTTTATTCCACACAGGACTCCTGCATCGAGTTCGAACGGTTAGTGACGGCCCAATGTGAAGCGCTGATAGAGGCCATCCAGGCGCGGAGAGAATGTCTGCTGGAAGCCATCCGGCAAGATAAAGACACCAAAATCAGAACACTAAAGGTAGGGTCTGAATGAAACCTGGCCAACAAATGGCCGTTATACACCGCTTGAACTGTCCTTCTTTATCTAACGCCGAGGACCGTTTCACCACCCGATAAAAATCGATCTAATGGTCATTCCCGTTGTTTTCTTTCTTTTTCGATTGTTTTTGCTCTCCACGGCCGAAATTCGGACGCGCAGGAACAACAAGCGAGCTGTACGGGGAAACTCCAGCAGACCACCGGATTGATACAGTTCTGCATCGAGGCGCTGAAAGAGACTGATAGTGCGGCATTTTTACAGGTACTCAAATTTAATTTCGGTTGATTGCTTCACATTTGTTTCCGGTGCGCAGTCAGTCCTGGGCTCCGGATTGTTTTCATCGCTTTGCTGCGGGAATAGACAGAACGATCCTTTATCACAGCAAGAGAATTCCGTCCAACAACAGAATCCGGTTGCGCGTTACGGGCTCGTTAGGCACACACATATTCCGGAACCGATGACTATTTTTCTTCCTCCACTTTGTGTTGATTCTGGCCGTAGTTTTTCCGTTTCGTCCGAATCAGCAGGACGAAAAGTGAACGACAAAACAACAACGCGACGGGAAACTCCTACCTTGGCTAGGCGTTTAGGAGGTCTAGGAGGTTTGGTGGCGAATGGCGAATAGAAAACCCGCGGTGGCCAAAATTTATCGTATGTTGCACCGGCTGTTGTGTGAAGTTTACACCTGTATCCACGGCCACACGGTGCGATAGTGATGAATTGAGGTTAGGTTAGGGACACAATGGCCTAGCTTGGAACACCATCGAGACCATTCAATTAGCCTTAGTAACGTCCTTTTGGGAACTTTTTGGGTATTGTTTTGAATTTTCTATTATGGTTTCATTGTTTCTTTATACAATGCATATTTGTTCATGAAGGCTTTCGTTGCCTAATATTCCTTGAAAGATTATCTAGCAATTAAATGCAATATTTATTTTCAAGGCTAATTGTTTCTGAAGACAGCATCTTTACTGAATTATAAAAAAATGGTTTTTCCAATTTCTTAAAGAAGATTTTATTAGGGAAAAAGTGTGAAAAATTCTCCTTAACAGTAATGGCGATGTAAAACCTTTTTAGTTTTCCACACACAAATTTTGATTTTTCTTTAGTTTGAAACTGTAAGAATGCAGTATAAAGTTGGTAACATTGTTGATTTGAATTTCATAATAATAACATTTTTAGTCATGAATGTGTTATTATATCTCGAAAAAAAAACTGTAGGCGATAATGGGGAAACTTTATCTCATTTTCGCTTTTGGAAAAAAGTGGTATTCTGCATTTTATAACAGCATATAAATTAATTTTGGTACTTTTTTAAAGTTAAAGGAAACTTGATTGTTCATTCAATCATACTTTCTCGTTTATTCAGCAGACATTAATAATAATATGTTTTGGGAACACTGGCTTGTTCACCACGCCACGCGAGTTCTTTCGAAGAAAATGAAAATCGATTTTTTACAATAATAAGTGTCTTTAAATTCTAAATGTCATATGCAATCAATAAAATGTTTGTACGCGAGTGTAATAAGTGCAAAGTTAAGGGAAAAGATATTATGCATTTCGAGCCATTTGCTATTTAAATATTCTATATTCGCTTTTTGCATGATGCGGACGCCATACTCAAAGTGCTCTTGCAAAACTTCGAGAAAAATAGGCTAAAAATTCGGGATAAATAAGCCAGTGATGCTTAAAATCCCTTGAGAAAAAAAAAAAATAGGCTAAAAATAAATTCAGATGGCGTTGAATTAACGTAATGAGAAGGTTTGAATCCTAGCTAACATAACTACGCCGTGCATGAGTGTTCCCAATCTGAAACATCAAAATGAAATATCGGTAGAGAAAACGGATTAAATAATACTCATCCATCAACGACTAAAGCTAAGTTCCCTTCTTTTATTTAAAACATAATTTAATATTTTGGTTCTTTTTCTAAATATTTTATTTCATGCACACTTAATTCTTTACAGCATAATTACTCCAAATTTCCAAATTTTTGTTCGGTTTTTAGTATATATGAACTATGTTTTTTTTAGCAAAAGAACAGTTTTATATTTCAACCTCATATTTTTTTGTGTTATTAGGATTTATCGAAATCTGTGACATTTTTTTTTTAAATTACAAGTACTATCGGCAATCAATTAACTAAATTCAGATCGCATGAAAATTTCGTTGTGCATCATACAGAAGCTTAAATCAAAAATTTTGTTTATCGATTTCTTACTTGTAATTAATTAATTTTGGAAGAAGCTGGCAGCTTTGGTTCGTGTTTCCTCTCTGGGAGATTTGATGAGTCCAATTTTGAATGGTGAAGTTATGTGTAGTATCAGCTTCCTTTTTTAATTAATAAGTTAAGTAATTTTATGTACGTGGCATGGCATGCATAAACTTAAAAGAACAACGTTAGTCGTTTGGAGGTAAGCTAAGATTTTTCACTCGCCTTTTTTGTTTTGGTTATGAGATGACGCAGCATTTATCAATTGCCACTGAGAAAAAGCTTATAAAATAAGAATGCAGATAGCGCTTTTAAGGCGTTCAGAAAAGCTTTACACTGCCACCTGGTGAGTAAAAAATATCTAAACAGTTACCTCAAATTGCATACAAGTTTTGATGCTAATACCACTGATACTTTAAAAGGGAGTGTCATAAGGAGTCAAATGTAAGTTTAGAACAAACTCATAAAAATCTTATTATCTTAATCATTTCAGTAATTAATGTTCTATCAAAGTAATATGTTTAAGCATAATAAGTTTATTTAACGATCTTGTATCTATATTTTGACCTGTGTTTGATGTCACATTCGAAAATTTGATTGATATTTAAAAGAAACTCTAAATATTTCAAAGAAAATGATTTTGTAGAAATTGATAATATAGCATTTCGGGTTCAATGAACTAGGTGGATGTGAGTAGTCAATCAAGCTAAGCTAAGCTATTCAGCAGACATTAATAATAATATTTATTGACCCTAATCCGCTTTTGACTGTAAATATGACACTATTGGAAGTTTGACGGCTTGTAACTTTATTCGGGTGCATCCAAATAAAAAGAAAATATTCGGAACCCTCAATATAAATATTCTTGAAATCTTTAATTTTGCATCATTACTTTTTTAAAGACGCACCCTGAAAGCTCAGGAAAAAAACTCCCTAATCAGACCTTGAGTGTCAATTCGACACTTCTCGATTAAAACCGCTATATTTCTCTTGTTTCCCAAACGATTTTTACAAAATTGATAGTTTTGAAAACCTCGTAACGTAACTCAACATATTTATTAGACATTATTCACCGACAACACTTCAGTATTCTGTTATTCCAAGTCCAATAAAAAAGTGATGTGAAACCCGTTTATTTTTTCAAAAAATGATCCGTCAAAACTGTTTAAGTCACACCAGATTAATTTTAAAAAGAGAAATTGAAAATTGACAAAAGGCCAGGGCTTTGAAAAGTCGTCAAAAATTCTTTGACAACCTAAATGTGCAAAAATATGCCAAATTGCGTCAATTTTCCAATCATCTTTTTAAAATGGTGAAACATAAAAAATTTTGACGGTTCATTGATTGAAAAGTACAATTATTACACCCCTTTTTTACATTTTTTGTGGTCATGAACTTATAAAAATTTTAAAAATACATTCTTGTGCGCATCTTTTAACTTTAGCTTAATGGAAAACTAAGTGATTTTTTTTCGCATTCCGTAGCAGATCTACAGTTTTTTTCCGAAGCATGTTTTCTCGGATGTTTTTTCTTAGACATAGTTAAACAGAAATCTGAAGTGTTGCAGATGAGCATTATCTAGACAACACATTTGAGTTACACTATGATTTCTAAAACTATAAATTTTGCTAAAAAAAAATTGGTTGAGAAATAAGAGAAACGTATTAGTTTTGGCCAGGAGTGTCAAATTGACCTCTTTCAAAAAGATGAAAAGTTAGGAAATGAAATATTTTATTTCAGACTAGAGGTACCATACGTACTCTTCTTTATGTGAAATTCTACGATAATTACACTTTTTAGTTAAAAGACATTTTATCAGAAAAACTAACTTATTGTTTACAATTTAAGAACTTTGTGTTCTAAAATGTATAAGAATTTGGACAAAAATCCAACTGTTTATGAATTCAATTATCCATACTTTAGTTTTGCTTTCTTTGTTGATTTTTCTAAAAAAAAACTATGGTTGAATATAGAGGGGATCACGAATCAATTGAAATCTGGATTTTTCGTTAAAAACAAGTAGGTAATACTTGATTGGCAAGACTTTTCTATGAATAAAATTCTACAACTTTTGAACTTATGCATGCAATATTAAGATATGCTTCTTCCAGACGTCGAATCAAACTGATGAGGAAATCAGCGCCTTTGAATATGCAATTAGTGCCCAATATTAGGCAATATGCGCAACAGCAATTTGTTTCACGAGTAGAATGCGCAAGAATCGGAACCCATGATCTAACGAAATAGAACAAAAAAAAAACAAAAACTACCCTACCTTCGAATAATCCAACGAAATTGTGCCTTTTGCTTTTAATTTAAAAATAACAAGAACGTAGTTAAAAATTGTAACTGAACATTATGAATAGAACAGAAGTATCTTAAGAAAAATCACAATTGTCATGTCAGTCACGTTACTTCCTATTTATTGGCAGTAGTTTCTCCTCAACTTAAGAAAATTTATTCAATGTACTTTTTTGATGTTCCAGGATTAGGCTAAGTCCCTTTGGTGTGGGTGTTTTAAGTTTTAGTTTTGTTCGAAGATCATCTATGATTTTTCGCAAAATTTTAAAGTACCGTAAACTGGAGAAACTTTGTTCAGCGGGGTGAATGAAATTTTTGCCGATAATCATCATTAACTAATGCCGTTTTCGTTTTTCTCCACTAGCGCTGGGCAAAACTTTTTCTGAATAAACAAACAGAATCGTTACCCGGGACGATGCCAATATATGGTTGCTATACTCACCCTAATGCTCACCCCCAAAACTGACAATTTTTACGGGGTGCAACCGCCTGCTTGAGGTGCAAATCTCGGGCAAAACTAGTGGACTTCTGAATTAATAAACGAACACAATAACAGCAGTTAGGGCAAAACTCGTGGGTAACTAGGCTGCCACTGCCAATAAACGAAAACACTATAAGTATAAAGTTAAAATATCTGAAAACTGTTTACTACGATTGAAAGCATATATTATTGAGTTACAAATAAGTTAAATTTGGTTTTTATTTGGAGATTTTTTTCAATACTTAAAATAAAATTTTAAAATCTTAAAATATCTGATTTTTTGAAGGATCACAAACAAACATCTCTCCTGATCAAATTTAGACATTTAGGAGCAAATGAGTTGTTTAATGTGAAAGTTCAACTTTTTTTTCTTGGTTTAGGTTTAGTTGAGGTGTTATTTTTATGGTCTGTTGATGATAATTTTCGGATATTGAAAAAAACGGTCATTTTCCACGAAAAAGCTTGTAAAGAAAAAATGGCTAAAAATCCTTTCAAATGGTTAAGTTAAAAAAAAAGAGCATGGGAGCAGTGCGAGAACTTAGGTAATTTCATGAAGGTAAAAAATCATTTGTGTTTGAGGCCAAAAAATATTGAGAAATGTTTTTAATTTTTGCCCCTAAATGTATGCAGCCACATTTTCCATATTTTGAGTATATATGTTCCTGAAAGAAAACGTTAAAACATTCAATTGAGCTCAAACCAAAAAATGACTGTTATTGATGTTTTGAGCCTTCTGTGCTAAATGACATCAAAACCATAAATATGAAGGTGTTGAGATACGTAAAAACCCTAGTGATCAAAGTTACCCCGAAAGTCGAAATCTGGTTTTGTAACAAACATTTAATTATAACCACCAATGTCGTTTGGATTTACTGCAATCAATGATCATGTTTAATACTCCTCACCTCAGTAAGTGTTTTAAAGCTTTTAGGTATTACGAAAAAGTATCCCTTTCCAAAATATTCAAAAATCAATGAAAAAAGTGAACAAAGTTCCCCCAGTTTACGGTACCGTTCACATGAGTAAATTTTCACTCCTTTATTTGTTTGGGTAAATTGAATGTTTTGTTATTTCTGTGGAACCGATCCTGTTGATGGTTCTAGTGAAAATTTATAAATTTTCTAAAGGAAGTTTTTGCTGAAAACCTTTGTTCAAGACCGTAACTTCGTATCTGATTAGGCATAATACATGAACAGAGGTACGTCTTTTAGAATTGAAAAACGATCATCACTTCTGGTGCCTATCTGAGTATTGCATGACTACTTTGCAAGCAATACCTCGCTAGGCACTAGCAGTGATGTCAGTTAAAATTATTGTTTTTCAATGCCAAAGGCATACCTCTATTCAACAGCATATAACTTTTTTAGCAGGATCGGTTCCACAGACAAATTAAAAAGAATCGGTTCCACAGACGAATTATGTTCCAGCACAAAATATTCAATTTACCCATACATATTTAAAAGTTTAAATTTATATTAGCCTTCGTTTTTTTGTGTTTAATTTTTTATTTTTGGCTATTTTTGGTCTTGGATTTCAAGCATACAACTTTCCTTTTTCGACGTTTCGATCATTTTTTGTGTCTTTCTCAAGGGTACTGTAATTTTATTAGTTTCAAAAATTACAACGAGCACTGTTAAGATTCTTGTTTGAAGTGTGTGAACTCACTTGTCTAACGGTTGTTATTGTCAGATTTAGTTTTTTTTTTTTCAACGTTCAGATGTTCAGTCTACGCTGCTCTTGTGTGAATATATGTTTGTTATTTTAATTTTATCTTATTTTTCACAATCAAATTACTTCTTTTTGGGATTTTGGGATTAAGGAACACTTTCTCATCCGATTTTTAATGGCGCACTGTTTATGTCGTTTTAACTAATGGAATCTATTGTGTGGAATGTGTGGATGGGGTTGGAAGCTGGACTATCTGGGGAAATGAGTGGAAGGCCTCCAAAAATGATCGAAACGTCGGACATTCCAGAAAGAAAGTTGTTTGCTTGAAATCTAAGACCGAAAAATAGTCGAAAAAAAAACATTAAAACTTACTCATGTAAATGTAAGTTCGCGCATTTTGAGTGTTGAATTTTCAGTGATTGCAAAAATAGGCATCATTAAGGTTGTTAGCTAAATCTGGTATAATTTGGTCCGAATCGGTGGTACAATAGCAAAATGTTGCTCTCAGTGCTTTTAGTACCGCGTTTAGCTATCTTTTTTCAATAATTTTAAGAGCACAAAAATGCCAGATTGTAACCGCACATAATACCTTAAAAAGGCATCATTATGCCCTCAAAACACGTTTTTAAAACGTAAGCTAAATGAGGTATCAAAAGGTTTCCGTCAAACCTACACTTGACATAATCGAGTTATCCTTATATGAAATGTGTGACCAAAGTTTTGGGATTGTTTCACCTTTATTCGTGCAAAATGATACCAAATTTTACTTTCAAGGCATGATAGAAAAATAAGGCAAAATGATTCGAGAATTATTGCTTCCCCTTAAGGTATGCAGCACGTTTTTGCTTTTTCTCTTACCAGCCTTAGTGGCAGAAAATGTGTAAAATTCAATTTGAAAAACATTACAACGATTGGTGTTTCATGCTTTATGACCTTAATGGTACCAACAAATAGCCAAACACGCATGTTTTAGTGCCAATAGATATTACCGACGATACTAATAAATTTTCTGATTATGTCTATGTTATGTCCCATAATTCTAAAAACTTTTGATTCTTTGATTGAACAATTTTCAACTTCAATGGCTTCTAAAAAACTGATGTTCACAGTTAATCCTACCTCTTACGCATAAAAAGTTTTAAGGGTGATGGGACATCAAATTGGAGCAGTTAGAAAAATTATTGGTTCCTATATTTATTTTTAATTTTCTAAAAACATGCGATTTTACCCTTCCTAGAAAATGGGGTTACTTGCAACAAACTTTGTTTTTAATCAAAATCTTATAAACACGTATATATATTATAGTTTTTAATATATTTGCGATGCCTTAAAGACCATTACGCATGAAAACACCAATTGCAATAATTCATTGTTCTGTAAAAACTAATTTTCATTTTTTTCTGATAAAAAGGATACTGCATACATTCAGGGGCTAAATAATACTAAGAAAAATTCTTCAAGCTGAAATCATAAAAATACATGTTTAGATGAAAGAAATTTCAATGTTTACATACGCGTGATGCAAAACATTCATATTCCAGCACATGGAAACGAGATTTACAAGGTGTTTCTTTGATTTGCATTTTGTTGCATTTTACCCCAGACACCTAACTGAATTACAAAAATATTTCTTTAAAAAATTGGGTGATTGTTTGAAAAATATTTTTCCTCCAACAGTGTTGGTATAGCATGAACCAGTAAAAAGTTTGTAGGTAATATTATCAAGCCAATCCGTCATACTGGGTAAAGATTTTTACGGCATCGAAAAATGGTAAAATTTGTACATTTATTGCTCGATTTTTCAAATTTCATGTTTAAAAAAAACCTTAAAAAACCAGCTTAAGATGCGAGAAATTATGTCATCATAATTTTGTAATCATTAAAGGTAACTTTATTACAATACAATCAATTAAAAGTTGATTCAGTGTGGTGTTATATAAATATTGCATCAGACGCCGCTGTTGCATGATGCCCCGTTTGACGGTACGTCGCACACAGGAGTAAATGCACCTAATAAGCGATCAAAATTATTTGTGGACAAACGGTAAACGGCAAACAATTGATGTCTTCGACAATTTTTTTTTATATATTTTTTGATGAACTATCAAATTCATGAAAGAAAACAGAGATTTTTCCACCTGGAAGGTGGAATTAAGATGTACACAGAAAAAAATAATGACTATTACGTGTCATTGAAAATAATTACCTTTAAAATAAAACTGCCTATAATCGAAAAAGCATGTACATTTAAGTTAAAAATCATTCAAATCTACAGCAAATGTCCTGTAACAGAATGGAGCATGACATTTGCCGTAGTTTTACAGGTCAAAGGCAATAATTTTTAGTGAGCAGGTTTTTTACAGGCTGGTTTCAAATTCCAGGACAATGAAAATTAAGGTTGTCAATCAAAATCACAAAAGCTATTATGCTAGTAACTGTTCGACTGCCAACATTTTCACTATTCAGGAGATTACACAAGTCAGCTAAGCAAAAGTGACAATTACTCCGAAAACAGCGGTGCGATGAATTTGCAGGACCACGCAGGAGAAAGAAGAGGTAACTTTTTTTTCATTAGAAGCTCATGCAGAACAGATTTTTAACTTTAATTTTTTTTTCTAGCTCAAAATAAACCGGATAAATGGAAAAATTGTTTACGGTGGGATTTTTCAAGAGCCTTTCCTGTGTGATTGCTATTGATTTCGACGCATAGAAATAATTGCATCGATGGAGACAGCCTTACCGCCAACAAACTCGCTGATTTGGCTAAATTAAAGCGGCATTTGACGTGGCAACCTGTACGGAGATGGGTTCTTGTAAGATGGAATTCCATCCGAGTGTTTTCGTTCCCAGGCGTAGTGTATAGGAGAAAGTATTCACATGATGAGATTGAATAATAATAAATAATGCTTATTGCAAAAAGATTGTTTTTATTCAGAAATCGAAAATCCCCATTAATTCAGGTTACTAAAACATAAACAAGACAAATTCCAATAGGAACGTTCTTTCCAAATTTACAGCCTGTAATTTTAGAGCAGCCTGTAAAAAAATACGATCACGTAAAAATAAATGTCACGTGATTTATTTTCGACCTGTAAAATTGCGGTAAAAGTCCTGCTCCTTTTTGTTACAGGATATTTACCGTAATTTTACAGCAATTAATTTTTTCTGTGCATCATATATGACGGAATTTTCAGTCCTAGTTGGAAATTGCATGTCAGTAAAATTTTGCTACATGTAAAATGAAAAATGACGTAAAATTTAAAAACGTGTAAAATAAAAATGACGTATATTATAAAATCACTGAATATTGGAAGAAAAAAATCCAATAGGAATTTGATTTGTTTAATTTTTTGTTATTATGATTTAAAAATGGAATTTTCTCATTTCATAATCAAAAATAAAATCTTTCTATAATTAATCATTTTATTAAGTGGCAAATTTTTCTATCGGACAAATGTTTTTTGTTAGGAGTTACATTCATACTTTTCTTTTCTTCCCCGAAGTACCGGATCCAAAATTGAGTAACGTCGCGAACTCCATTCCTGCTTCTCGAAGATCTCCAGGAACCAGCAAGATCGATTTACTAAATCGCGGGAAAACTGCTTCAATAAAATACTATTGGGCACGACTTAACGCAACACTTTGTTGACATTTGTGTGTGCCTGTTTTCAACAATCTGTATTATTACATGACATCATCGCGTTCTGTGTATTGTAATATTAATTGAATTCAAATTCAATGATCTATAAAATTCCATGTCGTGTAATTTTAAGAAATCTCTATTTCAGTGCTGTTAAAAATTTTATGTAACACGAAAAATGTTGTAAAATTACATCACATATGATGTAACGGATAAAAAACATCACATTTGGTGGAATTTTCAGTGCAAGTTGAATATTGCACGTCTATAAACTTCAACAGACGTGTAAAATATGAAAGACATGTAAAATATTTAAGACGTGTACTATTTAATTTGCACTGAAAATTCCGTCGTATGTGATGCTTCTTTTTATTTACATCATATGTGATGTAAATTTACATCAAATAATCGCGTTCCGTGTCAAATAATGCTTGTGTCATTAGAATTCAGTGCTGTTAAGGATTCAACTTTTTTTATTTTGTTAATTTACATTAATAAATCGCGTTCCACGTCATGTAATGATAAAGGTTTTCAATTTCAGTGTTGTTAAGGATTCAGATTTTTTTTCTGTGTAACTTTAATAGTTCGGACGCGTTCGTATAATTTTTTGATTGGGTTTTGTTGGTCAAATTATTGGCTTTCCATTGATATATAAATGAAACATCAATTTTGGATAGATTTTCTGCAAACTAGCAACCAATAATACACTTTTTCCTCTAGAAACACTTAAAATTCGAAGAAAAAACCCTCAATTTTTCCTGTTTTTAGAGGAAAAAGCTCATTTTTGATTACAAGTTTGTAAAAAAATTATCCAAAACTAATGTTAAATTTATATATCTATGGAAAGCCAATAACTTGACCAACAAAGCCCACTCAAAACATTATACGAACTCGTCCGAACTCTTAAGGTTATAACATACTGAAAAAGGCAATATAGTATATCTCCTTTTTAAATTGAAATATGTATTTGAAATGTTCCACAAAATTGTGTGTTCCAACAATTCAAACAACTTTCTCAAATACATCAAGTTTGTAAATCGTATTTTAAAAAAGATATTAGATAAAATCTCAAAATAACTTGTTTCAATGCTCTTTCTTTTTAAAATGCTTATAACTTTGATTTATCGGCCTAGCGGTGAAAAGTGATGTCCTTTTTAGTAGGGACATCTAAAGATTATGAAATTTTTATATAGATGGATAGAAGGTTAGAAGAAATGAAAGATGGTGAAAATGAGCGGGTAGAATTTGTCTAGAAGCATTACCATCACATACCAAATTTTTGTTCCTCACGACATCATAGCATCGGTGGTTGGTCACTATCAGACTATCGACCGTACCGTTTCGCATGCAAACCCCGCATGTAACGAATGCGAAGATAAAAAACTGAGAAGACTTAAACATCGATAGATGCGTTTCTGAGTTAAAGGGAGCTTATCTGAGCGATCACATATCATCTTTTTGTTCGTCCGCACTACAAGTTCTCGCTTGTGGGGCGGACCACGCTAAGCCTACTAATGTGTGGTGATAGATGCAACTCTATCTGTATCTACCACTTCATAGTAGTAGGCTCGTGAGGAACAAAAATTTGGTATGTGATGGTAATGCTTCTAGACAAATTCTACCCGCTCATTTTCACCATCTTTCATTTCTGCTAACCTTCTATCCATCTATATAAAAATTTCATAATCTTTAGATGTCCCTACTAAAAAGGACATCACTTTTCACCGCTAGGCCGATAAATCAAAGTAACAAACAAAAATTACGGTGGTTAATCTCTTCATAAAATGCTTATAACTGTTATGATTTTCATGCGATCATAATGGTGTCTTCAATAAAGTTGCTTAAAATAGTAAGATCTACAACTTTTGTGGAGACATCAAGTCTCTAAATTATTTCAAGAAATAATTTTTTTATCTCCCTTCCAGGTGGAATAATCTCTTTTTTCTTTCAAAAATTTGATAGATCATCAAAAAATATAAAAATGTTGCGAAGACATCAATTGTCTACCGTTTAGGGGAACATGCTCTATTATGCGCCGCCTAAGTGAATCGCTGATTTCCTATATATTCCACGTACAAATTGTGTAAAAAATGGGTGTAATCGTTGAAGAAAAGTGTTTTCTACAAATGCCTATGATTTTTTATTACTCAAATTGCTATAGTTGCTTCAAAAACTTGATTTTTTAAAACCATTTTCAAAGCCACAGAACAAAACTGTGTTGCAAATACGCGCCGCTGTGTATTCAAAACGCGCCTAGAAGCCGAACACACCCGAAAGCAGCCGAAAACCGAAAACACACCAATACTTAGAGACTTTTTGACTGAAAAGAAAATCAAAAAGGACTTATTAAAATTTAAAAAAATTAAAAGTAGATTTTTTTCGGCTTAATTAACGCTCGAAATAAGGTTTTTGGACTTTTTGTTCATTTTCAATGAAAATTGGTCTTTTTGAAAAATTAATGCTATTTTCAGCCTACTACGATTGGCGCGTTATAACGAGCGCGTGGGCCGTGATAGAACATACCCATAAAAAGCATACCTTAGCGAGTTTAGTTTAATTTTTAAGCGTAAAATCATAGTTTAGATTCTCTTCTATCGATGTGTCAGAAAATATTGTCTTATTCGTTTTTCTCTGCTTGGTGAAACCTTATTGAAAGTGTTTGAAAATTTAGATCGAAATGAAGAAAAACCTAAATTATGAAATTATCACGACACAGGGGCATTTTAAGGAAAAATTCATACTTGCCATGACCAATCACAGCATTTAGAACAAATTGGTAATATTTTGCAGGCTTAAAATGTTTCAGATTCTTGAAAACAAGAATGGCGCGTATTAGCCACATTTTTTTTCCTGTTGGGGAGAGAGTCCACTGCGACCATTAAGTTGATCTATTGTGGTATTACCCCGCGTTACTATTTTTACTTTGCTATGCTACTTGACACCCCTGCACTATTGGTTGAAGCTGCAGTTGTTTACCGGTAGCACTACGAGCACACACATATCAAGGTAGGATCTCCAAGTGCAATCTAAGTTCCCTTGAAAAGATCCATCCACATGCATGTGCTGCATTATTGAGGCGTACAATTCCAAGGTATACACGGCTAGCATTTCACTAATGCTATAACCGCCAACCTTCATCATACTATGTGTGCCAGGTTATGTCACGACCGGGATTCGATCTCATGAACGTTGGCTTAGAAGACAAGTATGCTATCCACTAGGCCACGATCTGCTGGCTATTAGCCACATGGGGCGTTATATGAACTTTTCCCCTACTGCTTGTCCGCAAATAATTTTGATCGCTTATTATTTACCCCTGTGTGCGTCGTATGATTATATGTGGACTGTTCTTCTTTCCGGTTCTTTTTGAAAACAATTGCTGGTTTCCAGCACTTTAAGATTGCTGATTTTCTAGCATCTGAGTTTGCTGATCGTTTCCATGCGCAGCAATTTTATTGCTGGAAAACCAGCAAAATTTTGCTTATTTTCAGCAATTAACAATTCGCTCTGTAGGGTTTATTCTTCTTAATTAATGAGAGTCTGCAATAAAAGTGTATCCGTTTTAAATTTGCTATTACACCGGTGGGGAGTGCGTGTTTTAGCCGATTCCAAAATTTTAGATTTTGCTTAAACTGGAATACCTAAAACCAATATTTACGCTTGTACCGTTGCAGTCGCTCTTGAAAGTTATGGGAGGTGTAAAAATTTAAGAATTTGAAATTTTCATACAAAGCTTGCAGCGGTCTAATGGCCATTGTTTATTTCGAAACATTAAACCCTCAGTCATTTGATGCATATTAAATATTTAATATCAATCGTTGATTGATACCTGAAAGGTTTCCATCAGCTGTCAAGGTAAATTAGTTGAACACTCGAAACAATCAGAAACGACCTTCCTGCTAGCTAAACAGTGAAAGTGTTACCGATCAATCTCGCTTTAGTTCGCCTAAGTTTGAGTTTAATTGATGAACTAATGGAGTTTCATTAGTCGCATCTGGCCGTTTGTTTCCCCTTTTTTGGTAGACTCAGGTGTTGAAACGGGGTTTGGTATCACAAATGAAAGGTGAACTAATGAAAAAAAAATCAGCCAATCAACACCTTGATTTGGCAGATAAAACTGATCAAAGGTCAACCGAAATAAAAGAGTTTTAGTTCCGCGAAATTACACTCTATGCGGTTTAGCGAACATGAACCAATTTTTAAACCATATTCTTTTAAATTATTTGAATTGAATTGAATACAAAAAAAGAGCTTTTTCAAAATCTCTTTTGAAGTTTCTGTCAATGATTCACCATTTCAAGATGGGAACTATATAAACGAAAAAAAAAATGGAACCGTTCTTAAAACAATCATAGAACTTGTGAGTTTAATGGAGGGTATGAATTTTCACACGCTTGGTTGAAACCAGGGATTGTGCTCAGATTTCTCTCACTCCTCCACCCAACCATCTTAACTTAGTATCAAAGATAAATCACATGTACTTTATCAACTTTACCATTTTCGCTACCACAACCTATCAGTTCCATCCAAAGGCAAATTTTTCGAAACATGTTAGGAAAAAAAGAACGTGTTTATGGTGGCCAAACCAACATGTTAATACTGAGTTGCTGTGGTTTATTTGCTGTCCCAGGTTCCTCGTTCCACTTGAATTCCTTGTCGTTAACCATCACGGATCGTTTATGCTATGTCGTTGGTGCTCATGTTGATGATTCTTTTGCTTCTTTTTCCTCATCGCAGGTTGGCTCGATGCTGATCAACAGGGTAGCAAATACGGACATGACGTGGCACCAGGAGGTAACGAATGCAGCCCCTCGGGTTTCCCCTATCATCGATCTGACGCTGGACGACGCCTCCCTGCATCGGGCCATCGACAACCTCAACTTTATCCAGATGAAACGTGAGTATTGCTGAAGTGAGGGAGAGGGTTTCAATGTCTTGATTAGGCGAGAGGATAACTATGTACCTTCTCGTTGATGCTGCTGTCGATGTTGTTGGGTGAACGTGATGCTGACGGATTAAAAGTTAATCAAAGATGTGATGCTGGGGCCAACGTGTGAATAATAATTTAGTGTATATCTCTTTTGATTTTCCTACTGTTTGCTGAGGAAATAAGGCTTATACTTGACACTTAGCTCTTTATTCATTTATTTATAAACGGGATCCGACAATTCAAGAATTTTTATCATCTACCATGGAAGTAGTGGGTAAAGCATAGTTCATCTAAAATCTGGAAGCCTCAAAACGGGTCTATCTCGGAGCTATGTAAACAAAATAACAATGTTCTGTACTCAAAATTGAGGTTTTTTGTTGCACTTCTAAAGAAAAATAAGAAAAAAAATTACTCCAATATGGTTTTGATGAAATCTCGAACTTTTCGGCGAATACCACTCATCATACTTTGTTTGCTGACTTCAGTGGCCATTTTGTTCCACCATCTCTTCATCTCTGTTGCATCCCGAGTCTCCCTACCATTCTTCTTCATCTTCTTGATGTATTTTTCGACAAAATCACAGAAGTACCCCTTTGCTGTAGTGGCAGTTTGCCAAATCTGGCCAAAATTTTACTGTTCCTTTGTGAGATCTAGTGTACGAAAGAATACGTTTTCTCAGGCACTCTTCCTTGTACATCTTGGAGTCCATGATTTTATTCACCACAAAAACCGGGGTTTCAAATGCAGTTTCCGATCCATAGTTCCACTACGACGCTTGGTATGAGCCTGCCGATCGATAGTATGCATGTCATGGAAACGTTTGAGAATGCTGCACACGGTCGATTTGACCATTTTCAACGATTTCGCGATTTTTGAACCTGGCCCGACCTGACGTCGGGTTTTTGACGTGGGTGTCCAAAATAATTTTTTTTAGCTTCCTTCACGTGTACTCTTTTGAAACAAAAAGAAGAGTAATGAAATGGTCACTGATAGAGAAAACATTCCAAAACAAAGTTGAACAGAGAAGCAATAGCCTTCTCTCCAAATTCACTTCAATTGGCTATCATTCTTCTGAAAATCTGTGTAAGAGTAAAGTATCTTTTTAACAGGCTCAAGCCCAATGCTTTAGCGACAGTGGTCGGCAACCAGCGGCTCTTTGACGGCTCTTTAGCTAACAACGCAAATATTTTTTTAATGAAGTATTCAAAATGGTGCTGAACCGATATTTGAATCTGAAACAAATATAGTCTGTTTCACATAGAATCTGGTCGGATAAAATAGATAATTTCTCCGCAAAGAAATAACGTACAACAAAAGTAAAAATGTCATTTTGTAGGGTTTTTATTGCACTTTAAGGAGAAAAAAAAACATAAAAATCATTTGTCAGCTTTTCGGATGAAAATCATTTTCTGCACAGTACTGTTGGTAACCTCATTCGCCATCTTGTTCCACCACTTTTCCATTTGAGCGGGTTTTTTCATGGTTCTGCCACATTTCTTCAGTTTGCCCTTAACTATTGTCCAATATTTCTCGATGGGATGAAAATCCGGATAGTTTGGTGGATTGATACTTTTTTCAACAAAATCGATCTTGTTCTCCTTATACCACTTAACGACATCCCGGCTGTAGTGGCAGCTTGCCAGGTCCGGCCAGACCTTCACCGGACCTTTGTGGGACCGAATGAGTGGCAAAACCCTCTTCTGGAGACATTCTTCTTTGTGAACATTTCCATTCATTGTGTCCCCAGTGATGAAAATCTTAGTCTTCTTCCTACAACTACAGATCCCTACAACTACAACTACAGATCCCTTGCCAAATCATCAACTTACGAGCAAATTTATCTGCGAAAACAAACTTGAATCTACCCGCAACATTCCCTTTACGCTTCACAAGGTAAAATTTGTAACCGGATATTTGTTCAAAATCCATTTTGAAGTAAGTTTCATCGTCCATCAAAATGCATCCGTTGTACTTGGCCAACACTTTCTCGTACAACTTCCTTGCCCTGGTTTTGCAACCAGGTTTTGTTTCAGCGTCCTGTTGGGGTGTTTGCTTGCATGATACGACCGCAAGCCTTCCCGCAAACAAATTCGTTGAGCTGTACTGTGGTTCATCTTGAACTTTTTCGCCAAATCACACAAGGAGATTCCAGGATTATTGTGAACTGATCGAATAACCTTTGCTCGCTGCTTCCGGTCATATGTTCCACTTTTACGCCTGGTTTGTTTTGCTTTGCAGCACCGAATTTACAGTCGATTTTGGATATTTCAGGAATTTCGCGATCTTTACCCCTGACCACGTCGGTTTCTTTACGTGGATGTGCAGAATTTTCTCTCGCCTTTCGCGTTCCATCGTCGATAACTTTCGACTGACTGCTTCAATCTTGATGAAATTTTCGCCACTAAGTAAACAAACCATCCGGTTTAAAACACTGTCAATAGATTCGCGATGTGACAACTAGGGGCGCTGCAGTAAATTAGAAGATGCGACCAGATTCTATGTGAAACAGACTTTAGCTAGATGGGGATTTATAGAAACCTTGTTTTAACATTTTTTGTTAGACGCTGTTTTTGAAGCATTGGAATGAATTTCGTGATTAACTACTTAATTTTCCATCACCCTTTGATGAAAACGTTTTTTTGAAATAACAAAAGCTGAAATCAAAGTATTTTAGCGCTAGTAATTTATCAATCGCTTAAATATGAAAGTTGAGCTGTAATTAAGCGTAAAAAAATCAAGTCTATCAAAAACAGTAGTTCTTACACAGCATTTTTTTTTTTTGCTGGAAACCAGCAAAATTTTGCTGGTTTTTGTCCTGCTTACTTTCCAACGAAATTTTCAGCAATTTGAATTGCTGAAAACGATCAGCAAACTTAATTGCTGGAAACCAGTTATTTCAATTGCTGGAAATCAGCTTTTTTTTCAAAAAACAATCGGAAATTTTGGGATTCTAAATTAGATTTAAAATTTAAATACCAATATTAGACCTTCATGGCAGTCATATTTATAATTAGAAATTGATTTGTTCATTTTTCTTGAGCTTCATTTATTTAAATTTTTAAAACCAAATAAAATAATATCTGCCAGTAGGTTGGCCACTTGTGGCCATGATTTGGACATCATACTCCATCTGAAATAAAAATAAAGTTATTAGTTTCTTTATGAAATACTTGATCTCTTCAAAAAATTAACCTTTGGCTTAAAAACTTCATCGCTGGAATATAGAAGGGAATGAAATTCGATATCTCCACCATTGCATACACGAGAAACAAACAAACATGTTTCGCGCGCAACGAAAAAAAAACTAGTAAAAACAAAAACAATTTCCATTTTGACAGATCGATTGCTGGGTTTTCAGCAATGAAGAGATGGAAAAATCAGCAAAAAGGGGAATGTTTGCTGGTTCCAGAAAAAATTTGGATTTCTGAACTTTTCCAGCAATTTTTTTTCTGGAAATCGAGGCAAAAATTTACTGTGTAGATGGTTTTCAACATGAATTCATTTAAATATTTTCTCGCTGATCTTGATTTTAACGCATTGGATCTTCATTATTTGTAACGAATTTTCAATTGATTTGAAATCACAAAACAACATATTTATATTGGTTAAACCACAGATGTTTATCAGAAATATAAGTTAGGTAATCAAAGCTTTATCAAGCATAACTCCATACTTCTGGACTTTTGAAATGATTTATTAAAACTAAGAAGATGTCTTGTAAAATTTGTCACTTCCTATATGCAACTAAATCTATTTCAAAAGAAGTGCCTTCTTTTGTTATCCGAAAGAATTTTAAATATTTTTTATTATTTTTTTTTCAATATTTTTTTTCAATCAATAATCAATAATCAATAATCAATTTTACAATTATGTAATGTTAAAACAACATAAACCAATAAACAATACTGAGGAAAAGAACCCTTTTTTTAAAATGTTTTTAAAGATTTATTACGTAGCTAATATTCAAGACGCATATACTTATTTTGATGAAAAATTGATTTGGCTTTTTAGAGCACTGAAATTTTGAAAATCTGTAGTTTTTGACTCTTCTGACTGAAAAGGTTGCCGACGACTGCTTTAGCATATAAGTTTCCTAATCCAATATCTAATTATGATCTTTAATAAACGTGGTTATTAAGGTGGAAAAATTGGGAGAATGGTTTTTTTTTAAACTATTGTCGTGCAACAATGTATGAAAACGTATTAAATCCATCCCAGTAAATATGAATCGACAAAGAGGTAACTCAAATCGACAGAGGGATCGTATCGATCTCTCTAACGATTTTGCATCATCTAATCGGCAAAGAGGAACATACCACGTGTGGGAGCCGTGGACTGTATCTTGCTCTCGAAATGGGGGAATGAACCGAAAGTCCGAAAACGCAATTAACCGGGGAAGATTGGAGATATAATAATTTACTTCACGTATAAACTTAACTTAAACTATATTTCTCTATATTACAACTATTTACAGGTGATTTAATGTTCTTAAATTTCATTCAGAATTGGTGGAACATTTTTCTCTTCACTTTAGGGCGCAACAACCTTTCGCAAGGACGACTTGATTCAAACTGAATTCAAAACTGGCGACTCACACACAGCTTGTGTGTGCAACGCAAAATGCTTCCCTTTCTCGCAACATCCAATGCAATTGTTGTTGTAAAAATGCCGGCCGGCATTTGTCGGCTGTCGTTATGTACATACATGTGTGGCCTTGAATGAACGAAGTTCATACATAAAGGAACCGGCAAAAGAAACATCCTTTCGTGGTGACGCAAATTGCGTTGCGCTGTTGCCAAATTTTCGAGCTGGCGCGAACATACTCCCCGGGGAATGATTGCACTTAACTTGTTGGCTTATGGATGTGTTCAGATTTTACAGGACTTCATACACTTTCTTGATGGACGTTAGGATCGTATTCACCGCCTACCACCCAACCTAGTTTAGTTTCACGTAAGAGCGGAACATGCGCCGCCAATGACATAGCACCAGGCATTAACAATTTAAGGAACCATTGATTTCCCAGTAGCATGTCAATTTTTCCAGATCTATGGAAATTTGGGTCGGCAAGTGCGATATCCGGAGGCAGGGAAAAACAATTTTCAACATCACTTGGTGGAAGGTCTGCTGTGACTTGCTTGGTCAGTAAGCAATCGATGTTTGTGTTCAACGGAGTATATCTTGAACGAACTCGAACAGCAACAGTGCCAGAGGAAATTGTTTTTGTATTATTGGCACATGTCACAGTTTCATGTGATACGAATTTCTTCAATCCTAATTGTGCTGCCATTTCCTCTGTTATTAAATTTACTTGAGATCCACTGTCTAGCAACACTCTACAAGGGCGGGGAGCGTCGTTTTCATCCAATGCATCTACCACAGCAGTTAACAAAAACACTTTCGAGAAATCCGATGATGTTCTACTAAATGACTCCATTTGCGTTTTTCTTAAATCGGTATTTTTGGTTGAAACGTTGCTTAAAGAACTTACAGGAATCGGCTTCAAGTATTGTTCAGCGTGGAGGAGGTTATGATGTCGTCTGTTACACTTATCACATCTTCTATTCGAACGGCAATGCACACTTCGGTGATTTTTCCGAAGACAGTTGAAACACAATTGTTTCTCTTTAGCCTTGGTCAACCGTTTCTGGATTGAGAGTGAATGAAAATTCGGGCAGGTATTGTTGGCATGATCTTGGTTACAGATGTCACACTTGAAAACTGGGCTCTCACTAGTGACGACCGCTGTATTTATATGAATTTCAGCCTTTCCAGGGAACGGCTTTGGCTGTTGCCGTAAGTGAGACGGGGTTTGGGCTTCACATCTTTCAAGGACAAAACACTGTTCTTTGAGGAACTTAATTGCGGATGGATATGAGGGAAGGCTACCATGCTTAACTGTTCCTTCCCAATTACGACGTGTATTTTTATCCAGTGCGTTCGTCAACAAGTGGACCAACATCAATTCTGAAATTCCAGTAAACTCTTGCTCGAGGTACTTTAAGGATTCGACATGCCGAGTACATTCGTCCACCAGTGATCTTAATTCGGCAGAACACTCTTTTGTCATGCGTTTCAAATTGAAAAGACCAGTTATGTAAGTGTCGATAGCGTGGCGTTTGTTCTCAAATCGCTCTTCGAGAATACGCCAAGCATGAGCGTAGTCCCCTTCATTAATGGTTTTCGCGTCAATCAACCCGGCAGCATTTCCTATGAGGGATTTCTCAAGGTGGTACAACTTAACCGCTGGAGAATCAGGGGACCTATCAACCAGATCCTTAAAAATTGCCTTAAATCTTGGCCAACTATCATACTTGCCATCAAAAGTTGGAATGGGCATTTGGAGAGGCTGTTGGATAATGTATGCTGGTGGATTATTCAAGGCAGGTGGCTCGGCCAAAGAAAATGAGGAAATCTGAGAAGAGTGCTCTTCGAGAGCAATCGATACTTTCAGATAAAGCTCTTCAAACTCTCTGAACTGTTCATAGTGTGATATCACTTCATTGGCAGGAACAAGACCAATGATTTTATCTTGAATGGATTTGTATTCAAGATATGCTTCTTTTACTGAGAGTTGATAAGTTTTTATCCTACCTTGAGACATCTTTAGCTCGGATTTATGCTGAGGAACCAACGCTTGGAATATACTGGCAACCTTTCCATGTTCATGCTCCCTGCGGTATATGAGCGCTGTCACTGTATCCATCACTTCCATTTTCTCCACTAAATTTGTTTGCTTCTTGGTGTTCTTCCTCTTTGGCGTGGATGATACTCCGATCTGAGACATTTTTTCGAATGGAAAACACTGGAAACACTGAACAGGATTTACACTTCAATTGTTTTTCACTTTTTTCTTTCAAACAGTAGTTTTTTTTTTTAGTCTTTTTCGCACTTAAGTTTATTGCATAAAAGTCTTCAATTCACTTAGTTCACTTAAATTCCGATGCGCTCCGGGTTTTCGGCATAATTCGAGTCTTTCCAATCCGGTTCGAAGGACCAATGTGGGAGCCGTGGACTGTATCTTGCTCTCGAAATGGGGGAATGAACCGAAAGTCCGAAAACGCAATTAACCGGGGAAGATTGGAGATATAATAATTTACTTCACGTATAAACTTAACTTAAACTATATTTCTCTATATTACAACTATTTACAGGTGATTTAATGTTCTTAAATTTCATTCAGAATTGGTGGAACATTTTTCTCTTCACTTTAGGGCGCAACAACCTTTCGCAAGGACGACTTGATTCAAACTGAATTCAAAACTGGCGACTCACACACAGCTTGTGTGTGCAACGCAAAATGCTTCCCTTTCTCGCAACATCCAATGCAATTGTTGTTGTAAAAATGCCGGCCGGCATTTGTCGGCTGTCGTTATGTACATACATGTGTGGCCTTGAATGAACGAAGTTCATACATAAAGGAACCGGCAAAAGAAACATCCTTTCGTGGTGACGCAAATTGCGTTGCGCTGTTTCCAAATTTTCGAGCTGGCGCGAACACCACGCGTGCCTCGAGTGAGTGCCACGAAATAGTCTAAGACTGTAACAATAATTTCTGCTTGGGCAGAACATACCTAGAAAATCATGCATAAAAACCATCGTGCAGGATCATAAAATCCACCAGCCACTGTATCGCTAAAATTGCACCACAATTATAAACCGCTAAATTAGGCAAGCCACTCTCACAGGCTACGGAACCATCTGTCAAAAGCAGTTCCGCTTCGAGGCGAGATCGACCTAGCCTGTGGAAATTTAACAAACCAGTGTGTTCCCAGCATCGCTAATGCCTTAAGTGAATAAGAATAGCACCTAAGCAACATCTACTGCAACACCACGGTAAGTGGCCACCGAAATATTAACAAGACCCTCCTCTTAATAAAGGGTTCTACGTTACAGGTGTATTGCAATACGAGGCAGTAAGCGTGCCTTGCACGAAGAGTCATTTTGACCACGTATCAGCTCAGCAAGCTTTAGAAGTCAGTAGGCATCACAGCAACCGTTTGTCCGAATACGGGTCCGTACTGGTCAACACATTGACAGGCAACAGAGCTTCCTGCATGGTCGATAGTCATTGCACAGGTAAAGCGATTTTCACAGTAGACAGTCGAATCAAGCAGTTAATCTGGTCATATTTCACCATAGTGAATCGTTTCCGAAGAGAGCCAGGCATTTCTAATCATCCGGGAAAAGTATAAGTTCTCCAAGCGAGGTAAAACTGAAATCATACTGATGTTCGTAGAAAACACTTCATTGGATTCTTTTAAAACAGAAAACACTGTTCGTTGGTGACTCCTGTGGTTATCGCATCTCACCACTCAAACTGGCATTGGAGAGGCCAGACGGAAAGTTCCGGGAGAAGCATCAATTTCTGAAAGAGGTAAAATTGAAACCATATCTGCTGATGTTTGTAGAAATCACCACATTAGATTCTTCGAAAACAGAAAACACCGCTGGTGGCTCCTGTGGTCATCTCATGACACCACACAAGCTGACATTGGTTAAGCCAAAAGGGAAGGTCCGAGCAATCCAAGAAAGGTCCTCATAGGAGGTAAGAAAACTTTAACGAACATGATAGAATTTCGCTTACCAATCTTCGTCATTCAGGGCCTTTCAAAATAGCTGCTGACTGTATAAAAAACGCCTGAAGGGCGGCATAAGAAATCATACTTATCCAAGCTAAAGCAACGAGTGACCAGCTGGAGAAAAATCTCATTGGTGAGAGGAATGCACCTTGAGGACTAGAAAGGACAATACTACCAGGAAAATAACACGGAACGCTGGCAAAAGTGGTAGCTGCAGTGGAGCAATACAGTTGTTCAATTGTGAAAGGATGCATGACTGAGAGGGGTGACATACGCAACTGCGGTGGCGCAATCTAAACGCGTTTCAAGACGCATTGCATGCTTCGAACATTGTCCAGCGAGTGTGAGTGTAGGCGCTGACACATTAGGACGGCACGGGCGTCTATTTTGTATGCGAGAAGTCAACGATTTTGGAGAGACCGATGGAGTGTGAGTGCTGATACGGGACGAATAAGTGCATGCGTCCTTACATACAGCATTACACTTGATTGCATGAAATGTGCACTGTGATATAGAATTATAGAATCATGTTCGATAAAATTTTTGTTTATGTGTGAATCATTATTGTAGAAGAATAACAATTTAAGTCAAAGCTAAAGAGAGTTGGTAACGTTTAATATAAACAAATACTATGAATGAAATCTTTACGGCAATAAGACTATGATAAAGTTTTCAAGTCACCTTAATCATTTGGCAATTAATTTAAAGGCAAACAAATACTGTGAGTCAAAAGAGTCGGTAATAAGACACGCCCTCCAGAGAAACACACGAACACAATCCGAATCGTATGTTTCCTTTCGAGACGCGTGTTTGCCTGCCTGAGAAGTCGACTGCTACGATTGAAAGCACGCATAGAAAAAGACGGGGATAAAGTGCGAGCACAACGTACGAGTGTTTCAAACTGATTTCGCATGTACGCATTCGTATTCGTTGCCTCTAGGTATCTCGACAGGACAAACCGAATGAGCATATTTGCGTGTGTGTCGCGGAAATTAACCGGTGGTATTAATAATTAATAAATAATTAATTATTCTAAGTTCGGTGACTCAACTCTCAATTTTTTGCATGCTCTGTCGATTTCTGAGAGGACGCGCTTACTGGGATCACGTCTGGGAAGACCCTCTCATCCGCGTACTGTTGCAGACTCTCTCGGCTAATTTTTTTCTCGTCCGTGCACGGTACGCAGCTCGTCGTAGCTGGGAGAGAAAAGAGAACAAAGGCGCAATGCTCACTGTCTCTTGTGTGTGCTAGCGAGATTTCAGACCGGTTGGTTGCAGTGATGACCGGAACATTTCAGGATGTTCCATGAGCGCTGCCTTCACTGCTACATTAGAGATGCCATTCGGACCTGGAGCTTTGTTCAACTGGAGAGACTTAGCGATGTCGCGCAGTTCCTCCAGCGAAATCTACTCCTCCTCACTCGTATCCCACTCGTACCTTCCCCGTGCTGTGGGAACAGCTCGTTGACGATTTCTCGCAGTTTGTTCGGACACGATTCATATGGCACACCTCCGCTCCGCGTCTTGGCCGTGAAAATCCTGTAAGCATAGCCCCAGGGGTTGATTACCCTGCAGAGGGCAGACCTCGCAATTGCGTACGACACTCTTCGCTCCGCTCTCGCTGACGGGGACCTCGTTCTCTGCCAAACGTACTTCCTTTTGGCCCTCCTTGTCATCGCAGTTCCGCTCCCAATTTAACACTTCGACAAAGACGTTCCGGTCGAATTGTGTTGTTTTCCAGAGGCGTGCTCCTGTTGTGGTACTTTTTCGACCTGCCCGCGTACTCGTGCCCACACGATAACGAATCGCAAAGTGATCGCTATCGGTGAACACATCCCTTTCCCTCCAGTCGCTCGTCCAGCTCGGACTACTGAAGGTGACGTCAACGATGGACTTGCTCCGATTCCTGTGGTCGGTCCTTGTGTCGCCTACATTTCCCAGGTCTACAGCCTTGTCTGGGCTTCCAGTAGTATCTGGCCCCTGGGCGACCACCGCACTGGAGACATTTTGCATCTTTGCAACTAACCACACCACCAACACAGTCCACACCTGTCATTGCCCTTCCAGGCAAATGATTTGTACCCGTACTCGACACAGCGGAAACAACTTTCTGGTTGCTGGGGGATGGCTATCTGGCAGATAGACCACCCCACCTTTAGCCGCCCACACTCGAGTGCTGCGTTTGCTGCCGCAACCGGAAGTTTCACGAATGCCACCTAAAGTCTGATTCATTTAATATTGGAACACAAACAATTGCGTGTAGTTCAGTCATTTATTAACGAATTCATAATTTGTTTTTCATACAAATGTAGCATTTTCTTCACTCTTTCATAAAAAAAATTAAAAAAAATTATTTATTGCTGTTTCGAAGAAATTCTCTTACTTTTCCCGTAATACGGCACATTAGGCGGCGCACACCCTTTTCGTCCACCGTTTTGGCGATTTGATTCCACCAGTTCTTCATTTGAGTCATGTTCCTAACAAGTTTTCCCTTTGCCTTAAGCCTCCGCTTCGTGGTTGCCCAGTATTTCTCTTTCGGCCGGAACTGGGGGCAGTTTGGGGCGGGGGGTTGAGGTCCTTCGGTATTACGCTGACTCCGTTCGTTGCGTACCATTCCATAACCGTTTTGCTGTAATGGCAGCTGGCGAGGTCCGGCCAAAACATTACTGGACGGTCGTGGGCACGAATAAACGGCAGAATCCGTTTCTGTAGGCACTCTTTTTTGTAGACTTCTGATGTCATTGTCTTGTCAGTGAGAAAGACTTTGGTTTTCTGTCCACAACTGCATATCCCCTGCCAAATCATGTACTTGCGGGCGAATTTATCCGCAAACACGAACTTAAATTTTGCAGGTACATTCCCCCGAGTCGTCGCCAAATAAAATTTTTGACCTGGGATTTGCTTAAAGTCCGCCTTCACGTAGGTCTCATCGTCCATCAGAATACATCCGTCGAACTTGGTCAGCACTTGGTCGTACAGCTTTCGAGCACGGATTCTGGCCACTTTGTTCTGCTTCAGCGTCCGATTTGGCTGTTTGCTGCATTGCTGGCTCGGGATGACCTTATTCCTTCCCGGAGACGAATTCGTCGCACCGTACTGTGAGCGGCCTGGAACTTATTGGCCAAATCGCGGTCTGAAAGATTGGGATTCCTCTTGACGGCCTTGATGACTTTCCCACGCAGTTTCCGGTCGACAGTTCCACTCCGACGCTTCGAATGCGGCTTCCGAGCCGTCGTCAATGTTTCCTTGTACTGCTTGATAACACGCCATACGGTATTTCTGGGCATTTTAAGCTGTTTAGCTAGCTTCGATGCCGACAACAATGGATTTTCAAGAAAACTGTGCACAATTTGATCTCTCCGTTCGGCTTCCATGGCGGTTGTTTACAAAATACTATCGTTTGGTGTTATGACATAAATACATGGTGAAAGGTAATGAATTTCCCGACACGTGGGTGAAAAAAGTTTCCAAATCCGTCCACTAGGAGCGCCACAATGAGCAAAAGAATTTGTTCCAATATTAAATGAAGCAGACTTTATGCATCAGATTTGAGAGGCCCTTGCCGCATCCTGATCGAAATCTGGTCCGTTCGAACTTACACAGATCATTCAGCGCATCATTAAGTTCAACATCCGTGGTTATCTCGTCGAGGTTTTTAACCCTGACGGTAACCGTGGTGCTCAGGGCTCGGATTTGCGAAGCTTCGCCAACTATCTCCTGGGTATGCGCACTGTACTCCGCGATTTTCACCGTCGAGCCACGTCGGAGTTCGAGGATTATTTCGCCAGAACGTGTTCGGCAGATTCTCCTGACATGCCCTCCTAAGCTCACCAGCCTATCGCTCGTCCACATCTGACGAAGGACATCGGCGTAGCTCCTTCCAGTGCCTTCACCACCAATGCCTCTCCCTTGTCCCTGACCCGGTTGAGTTTGGCTTTGGCTTCCGTGGCCTTTTTCTTTTTGCGCTCAACCCTTTGCCACTCGGTTGGCGCTTCGGGAACTTGGCCTTTCCTATCGACCTCTTTTCGACCGGATCCTGCAGGACCTTAGGATCGCGGACACGTTTTTTCAGAGCACTTCGTCTCGTCTCTACTGGAAAACCCCTCTTTCTCTTGCCGTTTCCAGCAAATCCTCTTCGTCATCCGTCTGCACGCAGACGCTGACCTTCTTTGGTCGAATGGTTCCCGCCGCAAAGGGGTCACCACGTCTTCACGTGCATTTTTCCGGCACTCCAGTGCGGTGAGCAGGCTCACCATCTCTCGGTTAGCCTTAACGAACATCGCCATTACGTTGGCGAATTTCTTCCGCACTTCCTTGTGGATGTTAGACTTCCATCTAACACATTCCACAAGGTCCTGCATGCCCGCCATTGTCACCGGTAGCTCAGCTGGACTCTCAGGGTCCTGAAGCTCCGGGGAGCTTAGGAGTTCCTCGATTTCCTGCTGGACTCCGACGCAGGGGTTTTCACCCTCTTAAACGTCTGCTGGCGTTCTCACCGGCTCGGCGAGTTGCCTAACCGGCGAGCACCTTAATCCACCCCTGCAGAACGGATTGGGGCAACCGTCTTTCTCCGCCGATTCACTTCTTTCCGCGTTGCATTTTTATTAATTGTATTCATAGATAGTCCGAATTCGTTTGCAAAGGTCTTCATGAGGGAGTTCTGTAGTTCTCTCGGCCGTACATCTACAGTGATGCACCACAGGGAGGAGGAACTACTTCGCAGAGCAATATTTCCCCTCTGGAAAAATTGAGGGGTACTAAACATCCATAGAAATATTTCTCGAACCCAAACACCCCCCACCCCCATGTGAAATTTGGTACCTTTTGTAATATTTCTCTTATGCTTCGGAGACCTCCTTCCCTTTTCCAGTAAGAGGAAGGGTTTTCAAACTGTAAAAGAAACCTTCTCCGGCCTTAAAAGCACCCACCTTCCAAATTTCAAGAAAATCGGTTTAGTAGTTTCCGAGACTATAGGGAACAGACAGCCCCCTATAGATAAGGATAATAAATTGCTCCTGAAGTTCCTGGTTTGATACGATATGCTCGATAGAGTATGAAATTAAAACCTCTTTTTGGAGAGCCCTTACACCACAAAAAATGGAAACACGTAAGATGAAGGACCAGTTAAAAATCTTAATCCTTTTTCTAACTCCCCTAACGAAGAAACCAATTATTCCCACAGCTATCAGCTAGCTAAGACAAGGGCTATGTTTGCCAGGAGGGACTAATTTGTGGAGAGGTCTTAGCCGGGTGCCTACTTGAAATGTTTGACACCCTAGAATTGGCCATCATCATCCTCGTCATCATCATCGTCGTCCACGTCCAGTAAAAACCAATTCCAGTTAACACGAGAAGAGTAAAGAACCAAAAAAAGCAATAAGGGCATCTCAGTTGATCTTTGAAGCCCTCATTTTTTTTTGCGCTCCACCACCTTCCCGGCCTCTTGGTCCGGAAAATCCTCGGTCTCAGCCTCGGTATCGGTATTATTTTCCACGGGCCGGGTTTTCATTTTGTCGGCTCGTTGAACCATTTTTCGTCCTACTCCTCCCACCACCAGCATCAGCTTATTGCAGCAAAGGTCGGAACCAGACGATGATGGAGTTCAAACAGAGACCGCTTTTTTTGTCCTCAGTTAACTTTTTTTCTGTAACCCGGAATGACGAACCTTCGACAAGGCCCCGGAGCCAATTGACAAAGTAGAGCCCTGCGTGACTTGATTAAGCAAGAGATCCGGAAGATGTTATTGCATTCAGTGGACCGGAAGTCAAAAACCACACTCTGTTGGATAACGAGGTTGGAAAGGAAATTAAAGGGTGTTTTTTTATTGCGAATTAAAGGAAGTAATTTTTATTCTAATAAGATAAATGACGGATTAATGTTAAATAATTTAGGTATGTAGGTATCGTTTATTCAAGGTGGGAGGCGGGGCTTTTAAGGGTGAATCCGTTTCAGTATCACATTGATCCAACAACAGCATCAGCAGCACAACCATCCATAAAAAAAACATTCAAACCAAAATAGAACATGAAAAACATGACACAAAAGAAATGAATGTTTTTTCCCCATTCCAATCGGTAGCAGCTTCATTGACTGGTTAATTTCCCGCTGGGTGAACAATCCAAATGCAATGACCACTCACTGAATCTAGCTCCGTTTATTTTTTTCTAGCAGCAAAAGAAAAACATGTTCTACTGAATCAACCCACAGCAAAAAGTTTTCCAGCTCTCGACGAATTACTAGCTTAGACTGATTCATCTTTTTTCAATCTTTTTTTTTGTGGGAAGTAATATTCAAAGAAAAAAAATCATTATAATGAATCTTAATTTTATACTTCTTAAAAAAATTTAAAATTTGATAACTAAGCAACGGTTAAAATGAATCAGTCTAATTCCAACTGCATTTATGTTAGCACATACGCATATGTATTCACTATTCACAGTACCTGCTGACTTAATGAAATTGCAACTATTTTATCCATTCCTCCCTCTCGTTTTCCACCCTTTCGCATGCAGCCGCTAAAGAAGAAGAAGGAGAAGAAAGAGTCCCGGCAGGTGAGAAAATATCAACAAGAAAAGCGATGACAAGATAATGCCAACAGCACAAAACGAGAACGGGAATATTTTATTTTATTTCACAAATGAGCATGAGAGAAGGAAGAAGAAGCAGTTGAAACAACCTCGGTTCCGAATTGGAAAGAACCGATTCTCATTGGGTGGGAATTTTTAAGGGTGGTTCAAGAACTTTGATTCAGTAAACGAAGAAAAAACGAAATCCAATTCGGTGCATAAAAATCACACATTGATATTTCAGGTTGAAATTAAACCCAATGCATTTCAAATACCTATGTAGTCTACGATAATCTGCAAGTTATTTACTTAATTTAATAAAAATCTATTTTTTTATCAATCCCATTTGTCACTCATATAAGAAATACTTTTAAAAAAACTATAAAAAAAACTATCGTTTATATTTTCTCAACATAATTTCACATCCAATCGTCAGGAAAGGTTTTCATTTAACCTTCCTGTTTCATTTGTTCCCAGGTTTGTGTAATCAATAGATTTTATTTAAATTTGAATGGAACACGCTCTGTAACTTTTTTGATGAATTATTTTGATTTTTTTTTCAAAATTGCTTAATGCGAAATAAAGTAGCAAATATCACAAGGAGATAAAGTTTGCATTCGAATAGATAATAATATTTTCTGTATACGATTGTTGTTCAAATTTTGATATCGTTTCTGAACTTAAATTTTACATAACACAATTTTGAAAAAGATCACAAAAAATAATGTTACATCTTCATTATTGAATACTTATGTACCCTTCTGTTTTAATGTATAATTTTATTTGATGAGGTTGCGTTTTACACATGATAAGAAATTAGAATTTGTTTCTAAATTTAAATTTAAACCTCTTATTTTAAACTCCAAGCTTTGTTTTTGATTATGTGTTTCTGATTCGACGAAAGTGCTAAAAGAATTTAAAAGTGCTTTTCAATTGATGTTTTAGATTATGGGTGGCCAATATTTTTAACAGGCAGGATTTACTCGCGGGCCAAATAACAGTTTTTTGTTTGATATCCAAGAAAAACAAAAAGAAAATCAGATTTTTGAATAAAGCTTAGCTCAATTAGAAATGAGACACTTTATTTTTGTGTTCCTTGTCATCGTACATGAAAAATGATGACCACGCTGTGTAATTATAACGATTACTATCTTGACATTATTATTGTAGAATTTGATATTTACGCTTTTTCAAAATATTGCCAATACAATAAAAGATAAATAAAAAAAATTTCCTTTAAAATCGAATCCAAAACTATTCCAAATGTCACTGAAACGCTATTTTTAAATAAATTTACTTTGGTTAAATTACCGCAAAAGTATGAACATATTGGCAAGATTGCCAGATTGAAAATTGTATTTGTAACAAGTTTTGTGAAAAATATCATGACTGACAGCCCAACAAACATATTTGTTGGTATTATTCTCAACAGCTTTCACAGTGTCTCTGATGGTTTTATTATCAAAAAGTAGTATCGCTAATTTTTTGCACCATTCTAAACCTGGGTCCATTCATTTGAGTCCAAATTCGAAATAATCCATCGGGGTGCTTAGAACAATTTATTTTTTGAAGCCTTTTTGACTTTTCAATGGATTTTCGAAGACAAAATCATACTAATCACTGTTAAAACGCTTGTCTTTCCTTAAGCGTAAATCTAACTCCATATCCCGATCAGGAGAGCATATCAAAATAATAACTCAAACGTATCTCACCAAGATATTTATATCTGATTCAGTTATAATTAAGTACTCAAACATTTTGATTTAAAGGTTCTCCAATATGAATTATATCTTATTCTGATTGACAGACTTGAATGGGGCTTAGCTCATTTTCAATGATAAAGATTTTTTTCGGATTGTCCTAAAATATAATTATTATATCTTATTTTGATATACGTACAACTTTTTATGAAACAAGGACATCGAAATCAACGGCCCAAACCGAACAATGATGAGTTTCGCCCAACAGATTCATAAAATTGAATCGAACTTTTGGGAAACCAAAAATGGAACATGGTTAATGCAAATAGTGTGGGTTACTGACATTCCACTAGAAAATTTCCTCGAAGCATTCATATCTTGATAAGTTATAATTTTGATAGGATTTGCTCTGCCCAATATCAAACTATCCTATCTGAACGAGATATAATCTTGAAAGGAGCATATCAAAAACTGATATAATGTAGCTATGATCGTATAGATTTTTTGATATTATTTGAGATATTTTAACATCCTACGAGTACTGAATTGTAACTCATTCAGATAGAAAAAAAATCAGTATCAAAATATCTCATTTTGATATAATTTTGATTTTCCCTTCTGATCGGGATGCCATAACATGATCTAATAGGCAATTATACAGGCTACAACTTTATAGAAGACATCAAAGTGATAAAAATTGAGAGAAAAGAGCTGAAATGTAACACTCATTTGAAAAATCTAATGACATTTCTCATCATTTATTGTACCTACCAAGACCAGAAATAGTATTCTAACAACATAATTATTGATTGAAGAGTGTTTAAATGTTCAAGATGGTTTATTTACATTAGTAAATCAATCTTTCACATAAATTTTAGGACAATTAGGATATTCTGAAGTGAAGAACATTAATGGGAAGTTGAAAGTGCGAAAGTCAAACTGTAGAAGATGGGAATTATATGACCTGTTATTTACGAATTTTTTCAAATATTCGATCTAAATTTTCTCGATTTTTCGATTTCACGCAATGTAGATCGTAGACCAGTTTGATGCATGTAAGCTTTTGTTCAATTTTTCTCAAATTACTGAGAATTTGAATTAATTTTTTATTTCCAAACCCCCCACCCTCCGTGATGTTTCAACTCCAAGTGACAAAAGAAGGATTTCAATTTTGTTCCGGCCTTATAAAAAAAAATATGACACCTGCATTACTTGAACATCTTGTTACTCATTTGATACATTGAGTAATATAACATCTTGAATATGTGCACATAAAAGTAAGAATATGGCATTCCAGGGGAAAGTCACCAACGCAGAAATCCACAGACATATGTTTGCATATTTCATACAGCGAGATAAAATTCCGCGTTTTTTTATTTCATAAAGGAAATAAGAATCAAAATTTCGTTGATTTTAACAAATGCAAAACTTTTAGAAAACGGAATCTAAAAACGCAAAAAATCTGATGACTTAAGATCTGATAACTTAAAGTGAATTAATTGAGAGAATAATTTCAAATGAAAGACCTACATCAAATCAACCACTTAAACTGTTGAGAGCAAAGTTGATGTTGAGATTTTGTAATATTTTTTCCTTTCGATCGAAAAAAAATAATGAAAGACGTGCGGTTCAGTTCGTGTACTTTTGACAAAAATGGATAATCTGAAATTTTCGCTTGAAAACTCCAATTTCACCACTTTATTGAGTTGTGAGCCTACTTGGTTGAATGAATCAACTGAATCATTCGATTGCTTTGATTCAATTTGACCACATTTTTACATACACGAATGCATTCAAAAACGCTAACTTATTCAATCAAACATGAAAAAAAGGTTGAAACTTGTTTTTGCTTTAATATATGACACTTTACCATCCTTGTGGTGCCGGTGTCTAAAGTTTTACCATTGATTAACAGTGACATGAATGAAAACCTTCAGAAATCATCAAAAAGGATGAAAGATTTTCAACAAAGATATATCATTTTGATGTTTGGGTGGATTACCGTCAACTGGGGCATCATGCAACACTTTTCAATTTCAATGGCTTCTAAAATCTTAATGCTTACAGATAATCATACCTCTTGTACATCAAAAGTTTTAAGGTTGATGGGACACCAAACTGACGTAGTCAGAAAAATTATTGGTTTTACCAGTTCTTTTTAAATTTACAAAAACATGCAATTTTCACCATACTAAGAAAAAGGGGTAAGTTGCAATAAACTCTGCAATTAATGAAAAATCAAATGAAAACGTTTGAAAATTTAAAGTTTTTGATACATTTGTGATGTCATAACGCATTAAGCATCAATTGCAGTGATTTTTGGTTTTTTTCGAATTAAATTTTACATTTTTTCTGTCAAAAATGTTTTTAAGAAAAAAAGTGTTAATCAGTTGCATACATTTAGGGGTAAAATACTACAAAATATTCTATTATCTTAAATCATCTAAATTAATCTTAGGATGGATGAAATTTTAATGTTCACAAACGCATAATGCAAAACAATCCCAGCATATGAAAACGCGATTTATGAGATTTAGTTCTGATTTGCATTTTGTTGCATTTTGCCCCAATCAGCTAACTGAATTATAAAAATATTTATTAAAAAAAATTGGTGATTGTCCGAAAAATATTTATACACCAACAGTGTTGGTATAGGAGAATGAAAGCAATATAAAGTTTGTAGGTGATATCATTAAGCCAATCCGTCATACGAGGTAAAGTTTTTTACGACATCGAAAAGTGTAAAAACTTGTACATCTATTGTTCGATTTTTTATAATTTGTTATGAGAATCAAAAACTTTAAAAAAATCTTTCACGATGTTAAATACTATGTCATCATCATTTTGTTATCATTCAATGATAACTTTATTACAGTATATTGAAATGCAAATTGAACGAGTGTTGTGGTATACAAATGTTGCATCTAACCCTGCTTTTGCATGATGCCCCGTTTGACGGTATTTAAAATTTAGGATCAGATTTAACAAGAAAGTCCAATTTGTTCCTAGTCCCAAATATTGGTTCAAGAAGTCCTCACACTAACTTAGCTCAAAATATAAATAACTAAATTTTCAAGAAAGGTGGGAGACATTTTTTTATAATATAACTCCACAAAAGCGCTTTACTTCAGATTATCCTGATCAAATTTATGTAAAAGATTGATTTTTTAATGTAAATAAATCTATGCTAATTATCGAATAAAAAATTTCTTCCCAGAAACGTCGTGATTTGTTAAACGTTTCATCCCAAAAAAAAAAAATGAAAATAAGAAAAGGGGATCAAGTATCCCCATTTTCCGGTATAATGATCGTTTAACACTCGTTAAAACAGCATTCACCAACCAAAGTGGGGGGCAATATAAAAAGGGAATTAGTAGGGATTTTTTCCTACAAAACTTTAGTTTTTATTTCCTCATATAGGGCTTGTGATATAGCTCAGTTGGCAAGTCTGCTGCTTCCTGAGCCGATGTCCGCGAGTTCGAGCCCAAGAGTAAATATCGAACACAGTTGTACCGGATAAGTTTTTCAATATTTGTCCGAAAACTGGAACGTTGATAAAGTCGCGAATGCCATAAAGATGGTAAAACGACTATAATCGAAACAAAAAAAAATGTCTTCATATGAAATTGCTTTAAAATAGCTAAATGAATTATGAAATTTCAGTTTTGAGTCAACTCATAAACTTTGCACGTTATCTAGTCAATTTGGATTTGGTGGCCCATACCATTTTTCGTAAATTTATTTTTCGGCATATCGGTTGGATTTATATTCTTGGAGAAAGAAGATCAGAATTGAAAATTGATAAAGATGGATAGAAAAGTGAGGAGAAAATTTACAGATGCTGAAAAAAGAGAAAGAGCACTTTTGTGAGGAAAAATTATTAACGTACACCATACTTCTACCCGCAACATTTCATTATTTAGGAGAAGTAGGACCGGGATAGAGGTGTTCAACACATGTAAACTTCGGACCAACCAGATTTCATTGTAAAGGTTAAGGTAATGCCACCTCTATCCCGGTCCTACGATTTCAGAAACTTTTAGCACTTATCTAAATGTGGTTTTCAAGATGCTTTTTGCTTTTCGAAGTTCGCAGCATCAACGTTGCGCAGATGTGCTACGTATTTAGCGATTATTAACCCTTGGTTTACGGAAGAACTTACCTATTTTTGTTTAAATTCAATTTTTCCAACCAGAAAATGTTAAAATTTTAGCCATATATCAAGGAAAAACAATCAACTTCCTTACTGGATCAGATTCTTTTATCCAATTCCAATCGTGTGAATTTTTCACAATCGAAAGGAAAAAAAAAAGAAACACGTCAAATTGACGTAAATCTAGTGTTAAACCTGACAAATACTTACTGCGTGTCTTGAAACGAGTGACACAAAACGGAATTTTAAATAATTACAAAAAATGTATAAAAATGAGCCCAGTTGTTGTGTAATTATTGAAAAATGTGACTTTAGTGACATAATTTCAAAATAAGTAACATCTGAGTGACTAGTCTGAAAAAAGTGACAAAGTTACTAAAAAGAGACCAACTTCTAGCCCTGTATTCTTTCTCCAAGAATATAAATTTCACCGATATGTCGAAAAAATTAATTTACAAAAATCAATTAACAGTGGTTAACTTATCTTAAAAATACCATTTTTCAAAATCCTAAAACCATTGGTTTTTTTTTTTAACAGAACGGTATTCAACACCTTATTCGTACATACGCTAGATGGCATCATATGATTTAAACCGATTTAAAGTATGTACTATTTATACGACCTTTTACTTATTTGGAAAAAAATTACGATTCGCAGTAATGTTGTTAACGACAGGAGCTATCATTTCTAATGCGATTTTATGTAACCTCGTATCTTTTTAGACAAAAACATTATTGGGTGTTAAAATGGGGCATGTCTTTTGGAATTAGAAAACAATGAACTCAATTAACTTAACCGCCTGGTGCCTAGCGAGGTACACGGAAAATGAAAATAAGATAAAATTTACCGAGAAGCGAGGTGATTTTTTCCACCCATCTTTCTCGGTAAATTTTACCTTTTTTTCATTCACCTAGCAAAATAGTAAATAAAGCCGATTTCCCATTCACTGATTAAAACGGTAAATTCTTGTTGATTTGGTTTTTTCAATAAAAACAAAATTCATTCAAAAATTAATATTTATTCGGGATAAATAGGGGCTTTTACCTTATAATTTTTTCTTGGAATATCATTGTGTTTTTTCCGGAATTATATCTGGATGATGATATGGAAAACACTTGGAAGCTCTGTAGGCTGATCTAACATTTTCAAAAAATCGATTTTTTTATTTTTTTATTTTCTTATTGTAAAACATTTCAAGAATGTTGTGTCAAATTTTCAAGTCAACCGAAGCAGACTGTAGAAATTATAGGCCTTTACCTCCTCTTATCTAACACTGCAAGAGAGAGAGAGCAGAAACTTCAAACACGTTTTTCTCGAAAGCACATTTTTAAAGTCCGTGGACATCATCATTTGAAAACTACTTCACTGATTCTTTTCAAATTTGGAAGATATTTTCTACATATAAAATACCAAACCCCTACGATTTTCTTTTTTTTTATTACTTTGGAGAGATTTTACAGATAAAAAAATGGCGAATTTTTTCGTGAAAAATCGTAGTTCCTTCAAACAGCCACAAAAATTTCATAAAAAATTTTTTAAGTTAAATAAAATCGTTGGGGTTCAGAAAAACATCTATTAAAAATATTTTGCTCTGATTTTTTGACTTCAGATGATTCTGTGCTGAGATACAGTGTCCACCGCAAATCCTGTTTTCCAAAAGACATTCTCGAAAGTGCTGCGTCACCGGCTCATTTTTCAATATTTTTCTACGAAAAAATTACTTAATGTTCTTTTAACAATGCTATAACGCAAAAAATTTGAATACATTTGTTTGAACGATAGCTCTAAAATAATTCGTGAAAATGGTGTTTTTTTAACCCGTTAGACCCTACTCCCCCCTTAAATGATACCTAATAAAACACTTACCATTCTGTTCCGGTTTTCATCTTGCTACGAGGTAAGCTTTTCCTTGTTTGGATTTTCTTTTTTTTCTAGGTGAATTGTACTCTTTTATTGAGCTTAATTCAGGTGAACTTAACCTCAATATAAGGTAAAGTTTACCTTTTTTTGGATTTATCTTTTTCTCGTTGAACTGTACTTTTTTCCAACTCGATTCAGGTAAATTTACCTCACTGTGAAGTGAGTTTCATTTCGAAAGGTAAAAGTTACCTTCTGGCTTCCACGAGCGTTCAACTTGCTGTCTCGGCAAATTTTACCCGGTAGGTACATAAACTGGAAATAGTTTTCACTTAAAATGTAAGTGACTTCTGGTGTAAATTTTCGCCATTTGAGAATTCATGTGAATTTAAAGGGACTGACAAATGAAGTTCACTTATTTAGGTGACTAGCGGCAAATGAATTTCAAGTAAGCGTGAAGTTAACTTAAGTGAGGGACAAATGAAATGTTCATGAGCCACTTAAAATGAAGAAATTCACTGAACTTCCATTTTTAATGGAAAGTTCAAATGTATTTTAAGTGTGATTTTGGGTTCAGTGTACATCTGGATGGGATATGGATATGAGAAACTTTGACTACAGTCATCACTAGTTTATTGTGGGTTATTTATAAGAAAATACTACCATTTTTTATTTAAGAAGACAACTGTTAATTTTATTGCTGACAATCATCGCAGGCTTCCCATTTTATTTGTTGATTTCAATAACTATCGCCTAGCTTATGATAAAGGTTTTGAATATCCTTTTGGAGGAAATTTTGCAAAGAAACCTGAGTGGAATTGCGCGAATTCATTAACAGCTTTCAAATTTCTTCTAAAATCTTAGTCAGTAAACTGAAATCTTAGTCTTGAATCTGGATGTAAAATCTAAACCAGAAACCTCAATCTGAAATTTGAATCTGAATTTGAAATCTGAATCTGAAATCTGAATGCTGTGTAAAATCTTGCATATTAGGTTTTTTTTGTGGTATTTCTTTTAAACAGCTAGTTTATCTAAGGAGGGTTGTAACGGAGTAGAACGAAACATGAAAGAATTTGTTCAATTTTAAATTCAATTTCACCTTGAACATCGACTCAACAAGTTAACAGACAATAAATTGAATAACAAAACGCTGATTTAGAATGCCCAATCTAAAATAATTGTTCCTCGATGGATTTTTTTTTATCGAATTATAACAAAACCTTTTATAGTTCTTGAACCACCCCACCAACACACTGCTTCTTGTTCGGTCCATTCGATTCATCTCTCATGTTGCATTAAAGCTCGAAACGTGTTCATTTATTTGCTACATGTTGTTTTGTTTACACTTCGCTTACGTTGTTCTTCTGCTTTGGTTTGTAGGTATGTTTGTTTGATCATTTCATTCGTTCGTTCGTTTCGGGTTTTCGTGTCGTGATTCTTCTTCGATGTTCAATGAGATTCCAGCTACCTATAGCTACTTTGCCACTTTGAAGCTAAAGGAGGGAGAAAAAAGGTTTTCCGATTTCCCTTCACCTAAAACCCGAAGGTGTTGAGTTGTTTGCATTCGCCTTTTTAGCACGTTTATTTAATTTCCCATTTCCATCGTGTAGGTTGTACAAATTAATCTGAACCGGGAAAATCGGGCTGGTGGAAAATTGGTTTTGGTTGGTCCAATTCTCCGGGCAACGAACGACCGTCACTCAGCCATTATTGTGAGTAGGAGGAGAAACGATCCCTTCTTCCAATGAATCTGTGCGCACACACATGTCAGAATTTAAGCATTTCAGCCGCTTATCAGGGCAACGGGAATCGGTCCGGAAAATAAGGTTCAATTCCGGGGAAGAGATTAAATCTCAAGTGGACTTTTCTGTTGGCCTCGTTGTTGGATGCTGGGAGAATTTTCATCCCTGGAAAGGTGACCCCGAAATACAGGTGCGAGGCGAATGTTTGGGAAAACACAACGGAGCTATTTACGGTTGATTGGACACTTTTATCCGGTGCCAGTAGTTCAATCAATTTTTCAACGATAGAAAAGTTTAATTAAAGTGAGTTATATTGCGATAAGATAAAGTTTGTAATAAATTTAATCAAGTGGAGAAGTTGATTTCTGTTTTTCAACAAAAAACATTGAAATAACATTTCGACCATCAAAACATTAATTGTTATTCGTGTTCAATTACATTCGTAAATGGATTTTGTTGGCGCTCAACCTTCGATGCACGATAATTCAGCAATTTTTAGCGAATTTGTTCGGCGAGAGCAGCAAATATCACGGAATTGTGAACAAAACCGTTCCATTGAATTTGAAATGTCAATTCAATTGGGTGAAACTGTTACTCAATTTATCCTGCGTATGTTGGGTAAATATCATGGACCAGATTTCTCGGAACCAACTAAGAACATTTGGTTGAGGAGAAGCTACGTTAGGCTCATATGAGACACACTTTTTGATGCATGGAGATGACATTTTAAGTTCGTGAATGTTACTTTGCTCATGGGAAATTTTGATAAAATTGAACTAAATGCAGCAGTAACGGATGCTTTTCACAGAACAGTTTCAACGTTTGTGATTTTATTATGATTCATAAACCTAACAGTTAAGACCCTTGAAATTGTTCTCTAGAAATCTGATTATTTGAAGTTTTTATTTAATCACACAAACGACTATCCAACTATCCCCATCATTTTTTTATCCCCATAATTTTTTTTTGCAAAATTGCTTTAAATTACGCTAGTGAACAGCCTTTTTGGTGTTCATGTTTCAATAACTGATACTGGAAGGTATTTGAGGAAACTGACAGATTTTTTATCATCTCCCTTTTGGTGATATGATGCTTAAGGGATGATATGATACGTAGCACCTACTTAAAAAAACAAAAAAATGATTTTAAATCTAATTGTTATCCTTCGTTGCATTAAGTGTTCAGATTTTGCTGAGATACTGTAGTTTCGGCGCTTTGAAAAAATCAACTCCCCAATTTTTATAAATTTAATAAATAGCTTTACAACTTAAAAAAATATCTAAGATTCATTTTAGTTCATCACTTCTTTAAAGCTTCATAAAAACTCCTGTATTTTACAGAAAATAAAGTACAGTAATACCTCGATATAAAGCAACGAATTTTTTTTTTTCGTTGCTTAATATCGAAGTTACGTTATATCGAAACACTACTTAAAATGGTCCTTTGGAGCATCGATGGTGATCTTAAATGTGAAAAAATATCGACAACAGTTTGTGATTTGTGTATAGGTCATACAAGTGAGGTTAGGGAATCGCTCCTGCTATGCCCAAAAGCGCCATCTGCAGACAGTTTTGTTTTTTAGCTATTAATTCAATGCATTCTTGACGTTTAATAATTGTGATAAATGTCGCCAAATAATGACATTCTGATATGATAGGCGATTAAAACCAAAAAAAAATCCCAAAGAGGGTGTATTTTCAAAACGGCTCAGAAATGTTTCTTTGTTATTTTCATAGCAAGTGATAAAATCCGTGCATTCGCGATGGTACAGAAGTCTGCCCAGTAATCCTAGTGTTAGCAAAACGCCCCACTGCGATATCTAGCTAGATATACACTTATTTTAAGAATTCTGTACCTTATTCCATTCATATTAACAGTAACCTTTTGTACAAAAAATTAGCATCAAATATGCGATAAATCCCTGCAAAAATCCAAAAATATTTTTCAAGCCATATTTCTTGCAATTTCTGCCTTGACTTTCGTAAGGAATTACGGCATCTATCGGCAAAAAAAATAACCTGACATCTGTTACAATGACGAACATTGGTCTTGAAAATCACCACAAAACGAAAAATTTCCTTATTCAATTTTTTTTTTCTGTTATTTTGAACGATTTTTAATAAACATGTCTAGGTAGGGCAAAACGCGCCATGTCCGTTTAGTTCTAAGCATGTTTCATTTTTATTTAAATTTATATGCAGTTTCATCACACCAATTTTAAAGATATTTATATGTTGTATTGGAAAACATAACTTGTATATAAACGAATATATTTAAAATTCCTAAATTTAATATAGATTTAATTCACTATTCACAAGAATTTCAGTATATCTGGCAGCACTGCGCGTAGCAATACGTTTTTCCATTTGTGAAGTAGAATAGAAGTGTTTTTACCTGGCAAACACTTTCGGAGGCACTTGAATCAATAAACACATATTAAACGTTTAACGGCGCGATTGGATACACACATATGCGCATTATGCCCCTACTGAATCTGTAATCCAATTTTCAACCTACTCTTCAAACGGTCTACAATTGATTGACGACAATAAATAAATAAACTTCATTGAATTTGTGGCCTTTTTTGACCTTCCAGTTATTCTAACTATCAGATTTAGACAAAAAATAAACCAAACTTCCAAACACAATCGAAAATTAAAGTTAATCTTTTCAAATGTACTCTAAAACAAGGCCTTTTTCTTAACGTGGGCATTATGCCCCTTCTTCCCCTAGAGTGGTTGATCAACTGTCAGCAATTATAAAAACTTATTTGAATAAAAGACTACATGCCCTAACCTCACTTCAGCTTGAGCAACTTATCTGTAGGTGTAAATATAGTCATTAAGTTTTGAAATGGAGATACTTGCTCTAGGCTGGATTTTCAAAAGCCCAAAAACGACTCTCACAAATCACAATACTGAAAATACTGGAATCACATTTTCAACGCCTGCGCTCATTCGCTCTTTATGCCTCTGAGAATTTATTGCATGGCTCATAAACAACATTATTATATTTTCATGACAAAAAAGTATTGAAATTAAACATATTTACTCAAATAAGAAACATTTTTAAAAGTTACGTGATATAGAGGCAAAAGTTGCTTTATATTGGGTTACGTTATATCGAGGTTGCTTTAAAAAGAAGTTGCTTTATATCGAGGTATTACTGTACAAGAATACTTCATTTTTTTTTCTCAGAACTCACAAACACTCGAAGTTTTTTGGAAAGTTGATCATTAAATTCAAACTTCTATTTATAAAATCTTTGTAATATAAGCCTTGATGACAGAACGGTTAGTCTTGAGAGGCTATTTAAAGATAAAATTATATCTGTACGATATTTTTATCAAATCAGTATTATTCTTGTTTATTCTCACTAAAAAGTAATGATTCAATGACGAAACGTATATTTTTTATGGTTCATCTGTTTTTTCATTGATGGAGGTATTAAAACTGTCTGATCAGGGCATACTAAAATTCTCTTATTCCAATTTCAAATCATTTCTATCTTTGCTAAAAGCAGGCGTGGTCCTCGACTTTGCTCTTGGGGGAGGATGGTGGCGGTTGTGCTGACTTTACAAATTTACAAAAATCGACCAACCAAAAATTTAATATCTAACTTTCTATTTAATATCTTTCTATCTATTTAATATCTAACTTTCTAAACTTTCCAACTATCTATTTCTACTTCTAACAGGACAAAATTTTTATGATTCTCATAAACAACAATACGTTCGAAAAACAAATATTTGAGATAACTATTTGATATTAATTGCTGCATGTGAACTAAAATCTGATTTTAAATCTTTGATTTTTATTTATGATTGTGTAAATATTTTTCTGAATAGTGATTCGAAAATATTCTGTTCTGAAATTCATTTCTCATAGTGATTGGTGGTCTAAGAATTATATTTGTGAATCATAGTTTATTTAATAATAAAATAATGAAATTTGATGTTTTATTGTCTTTTATTAAGAAATAGAATGGGTTTTTGAATTGCTCTCTGTCAATATCGAGACTTGCAATTAAAAGTGAATAAAGAAATTTTAATCAAATTTATCACAAAAAAAATTAATCCCTTATAGGTTTTAATTCTTCTATTTAAACATGTTTGACAAGCAATTATATGCTTTAATAGAAAAATAATTAAAAAAAAAAATGCTGTTACCTTTCAATACAATACATATATGTCTGTTTGATCACATCCCCTCGATTTGGAAAATATCCAAAAAACTCTCTTCTTTTTTGTTTAACCAGCATACCAAAAATTACTATGTTCTGAAATGTTTGAAGTTCACAGATAAATGCTGATTATCCATTACTATATGCTGCTGCAAATGGCAACCTGCATTGTAAATTTTAGAAATCAAAATCTGGAGATTTTAGCCAGTTTAAAAAAAAACATTCATTTTCGAATATTTAGTTTAGAATTTACAATTCGGTAGTGAATTTTGAATAGGGCGAAGGCGCCAAATGTCAACAAATGGAGTTATCAGCAGGTTGATAAAGTACGTTTGGAGACCTACATTTTAAGCTTAAAACGTTAAATGAAGGTGTAGAGTTGAGCATATGATAAGAGCGAGAGAAGGCTTGGTGAATTCAAATATAAGTCTTCAGACTGAATGAGAGAGACAAACTATGCTGAACCGATATTGCTACGATGACAAGGGTCAGTCGGTTTGCTACTGTTGTAACGAGTGGATTAAATAAAGTGTTGTAGTACTGTGAACTGTGGTGTTTTAGTTAGTGGAGAAAGTCATCGAACCTTTTCTGAGATCCTACAATTGGCGCATCCGATAGGATTCCAAACATCGAGTTCTAAGGTAAGAAATTTATATTATTGGTGAAACTATTGTGAAAATAAAATGCAATGAAAAATTAGACCCATACTGTTTTTTTCCTCACCCTTTTGCTCATATTCTGCTGTAAAATTTGGTGCCTTTTGTTATATTGTTTCTTTAAATAAAAGATGTGAATGTTACTTGGAACGGTCAGTGAATTGCAGTAGATACGGAATTTTTGGTACTAGCAAAAATCAAAACGAAAAGATGGCGGTCACTGAAGCATTTTTCCCATTTATGTACGTAGTTCAAATTTGAGAGCGGCCGAGACATATGAGAATAAATTGGAGAGTCCGACAAACGTCGCAGCAAATAGAAAGAGTGGCCGAGACTTGGAAATAGATGAGAGTCCGACAATGGTGTCGCAGCAAATTGAGAAAGGGCCCGGTATGATTGCCGAAGCCGGATGTATGGATTTTGATTGTGTGCGGGAGTCCGGTAAAACACCGTAGCTAAGGAATGAGAGTTTAAATTGTATGATTTTTTTATGCATTGTGAGTCCCTGAGAGAGAAAGGGAAGGCAAAAAGAAAAGTTTAATCGATTGGGGCCGGTAAATTACCGTAGCTGAGGAATGAGAGATATATTTGTATGATTTTGTTTTGCGCGTTGTAAGTCCCTGAGAGAAAAAAGGGAAGACAGATAAGAAAGTTGAATTGATAGAGGCCGGTGAATCGCCGTAGCAGTGTAATGAAAGAAACAAATTTGTTTGATTTTGTTTTGCCCGTTGTGAGTCCCAGAGAGAGAAAAGGGAAGGCAAATAGAAAAGTTGAACCGGTTGAGGCCAGATTATCTGAAGCAAGCTAAATGAAAAAGGGAGTTCTAATTAAATCCCAATTAGTTTTCCTTTCATACCAACGGGACCGGTACATTACCGCAGCAGAAAGGAAAAAGACAATGATTTGTTGATAATGCCGTTATTTGTGCATGAGTCAAAAGATGCTAGTCCACTTATCCGAATCACGAAGTAAGATCCCGAATAGTAGTTGGGGGAGACACAAATATGATAGATTTGATGAGGCCAGTTGTTCTGAAGCAATTTCACCCAAGAAGAGAAAAAAAAACATTTTGTGTTCCTTTGGTATAGAAGGGACCGGTCAGATGCCGCAGCACCAAAGTAAAATCAGTTTGTTTGTTAGTGTGGGAATCGAATGATGTGCAAAAGGTTGTATAACTTAAGTATGCGTTTTTTGTAATGAAAGCAAGAGAGAATATGCATACATTTTTGGGAGCTACTCTGAAGCAAACCAAAATCGAGGCCGGTGCGAGACCATAGCGAGAGTGAAAACCCCGACTCCGATTCAGTATCGAAGCATTGATAATTTTGGTGGCCATTGTAAATCATGTCAACACACACATTGATGAAATCAGGAAAAATTTAATCATTGAATTCTGTGTTTCTCAAATGATAGAATAAATAAATATATTTTATATTCTACTTAGAACAAAATTACGAATATGAATGCTGAATCAATCAATTTCATTGTCTTTTAATTCTTTCGACAAAACAAACGTAAAAAAAAACTAAAACAATTTAATTTGAATTTTTATCTGCTTAGACCTAGAGTACTAAATTTTGAACTCACTTTGTACGGTATGAATTAAGCTTTCATTAGGAAACTATTTTCTCTTTCACGTAGAACCATGGAGGACAAAGACTGGCCGTTGAACCCGTTCAATGAAAACGTCGAACAATCACAGCTGCGTAGGGAATGGGAAGAATGGCATCGTTCTTTTGAGCTAATTTTGGAAATGAAAGGAATTGAATCACAACATCAAAAACTTATACTATTACTTACTCGTGGGGGGCGCGGATTGCAACGCATATTTTACAACTTAGGACCAGTTCCGGAGGAAACATATCCAGAACCAGTCTCTATCCCGATGATGCCCAAGGAAATACCAGAATATGATAATGCTGTTATAAGATTGAGCAAATTTTTCGTAGGCAAACGAAATATCCGTGTAGAACTGGAATTTTTTCGCAATCTTAGGCAAAATGAAAACGAGACTTTCAATCAGTACCTGATGAAACTTCGCGCCCAGGCAGCTCGGTGTGAGTTTCAGGAACGTGAGGAACTCGAAATTCTTCAGCAGATAACTATGGGGTCATATGACGAACGTGTTAGAGACAAAGGCCTTGAAGGAACCATGAATCTAGATGAAATTACTAACTATGCCATTAACAGAGAGATGCTGATACATCAGAAAAGCAAGTCAAAGAATTTTGATCAAGGCACATCTGATGTCATGGCTGTAACTAATCAAGAATTTCCCAGAACGTCGAATGGTGGCTCCGAAAGGCGTTATGTGGAACGCAATGATCGAAATGTCTTTGATCGTAGGCCTGGACAATTTGCAGATCGTAATGGAAGACAGTTTTCAGATCGCAGAGGCGGTCGTTATATGCATCGTGGAGGAGGTTTTAACCGATACAATGGACGTTTTCCGAATTATCAGAATATTCAAAATCGTAATTGGAATAACAACCCAGTTGCTCGGCAGATAGCGGGTGAATGCTACAATTGTGGACATTTTGGCCATAAGAGTACCGACACAAGATGCCCGGCAATGACTGCTGTTTGCAATAGGTGTGGCCAGATTGGGCATTTTGGCAAGAAATGTCCGAATAACACACATTCTAACGTTCGATCAATTCGTCATAATCAAAACACTCCGGCAAGAATTAGAAACGAAACTAACATGGTTCAACAGAAAGAGCAATGGAACGAGAATTTGCCACGACGCCCACAACCAGAAGACATTCAACAGGTAAATTAAGACTCAAATTAGTGAGTGGTACTTGTAGTTTGTAGGATCGTTTTGAGAATTCATATTGATTTTGTGAATTTGTCATGTAACCTTCTTTTGTTTGAAAATATGAATAAAATAAATTAAATAAAATGAAACATTTTATTTACTAGGTCTCATTGAGTTTTCCTAACAAAGGAATTGTCACATGTTTGGTTGGTGACTATCCCGTTGAGTTTCTTATTGACTCCGGCGCAGCAATTAATACAGTTACTGAAGAGGTCTGGATGGAGTTAAAGAATCACAAAAAGTTCATTCACAAGCGAAACGTTTTATGCGATCGTAAATTTAATTCATATGCTAGCCAGGACCCCTTACATGTTTTGGCTATGTTCGAAGCTCGTATTTTCATAAACGAATTAAAACCCACTTCATATGCAGAATTCTTTGTAATTCAGGGAGCAAATAAGTCGTTATTGGGACGAAGTACAGCGGAGGAGCTCAATGTGTTGAAAATAGGTTTAGACGTTCAACAAATTGATGAATGCAAAAATTCAAAGTTTGAACCATTTCCGAAGTTTCCAAACGTTCTTATTAAGCTTTCAGTTGACTTATCTATACCGCCTAAGAAGATAGCGTATCTCCGAGTGCCTGAAGCTATGAAAGTAAAAGTTGACGACAGAATTTCTGAAATGCTCCTGCAGGATATTATTGAACCCGTCACAGGTCCTCCGGAATGGATTTCTCCCATGGTTATCGTTCCAAAAGGCAAGGACGATATTCGCCTTTGTGTGAATATGAAGTTCCCTAACGAAGCAATACAAAGAGAACATTACCCGATTCCAGTTATCGAGACATTTCTCAATACACTCCGAGGAGCGACGTACTTTTCGAAACTCGACATAACTTCCGCATACTACCACATCGAACTCCATCCGGAATCACGCAATATAACGACATTCATGTCATGTAGAGGACTTATGCGCTTCAAGCGCCTAATGTTCGGAATAAACGCTGCTCCGGAGATATTCCAACGCGTCATGACAGAAATGTTATCCGGCTTAGAAGGTGTTGTCGTATACATAGATGATATTGTTGTAGCAGGGAAAACTCGAGAGGAACATAACTCCCGATTAAAAGAGCTTCTGTCCGTGTTGAAAGCAAATAATGCCAAACTAAATCATGAGAAATGTGTGTTTGGGGTGAAGGAGTTAGAAATATTGGGGTTCAAGGTGAGCTCGTTGGGGATAAGTCCGACTGCAGAAAAGATTTCCGCCATTCAAAATTTTCGGTTGCCAAACACCAAAGAAGAAGTACAAAGCTTCCTTGGACTGGTGAACTTTGTTGGTCACTTTATTCCCGATCTATCAACTCGTACGGAACCACTTCGAAAGTTTATACGAGGAGAAGCTTGTACTTTCGGTAAAGATCAAGAAAACGCCTTCAACAACCTCCGATGCGAATTGACGAACAACGTGAGAAAGCTTGGTTTCTTTGACCCAAAAGACGTAACAGAACTGTACGTGGATGCGTCACCTGTTGGATTAGGAGCTGTGCTCATCCAACGAGATGAAAATATGTGTCCACGAATAATAAGTTTTGCCTCTAAATGCCTAACGAACGCAGAAAAACTGTACCCACAGACACAACGTGAAGCTTTGGCCGTGGTCTGGGCTGTAGAAAAATTTTATTTATATTTATTCGGCCTCCTATTCATGATATTCACGGACCACAAAACACTTGAGTACATATTTGAGGGAAAGTACCGAGATGGACGAAGAGCTTGTTCGCGTGCTCAAGGTTGGGCTCTTCGCCTACAACCTTACAATTTCAGGATCAAGCACATCAGTGGAGTTAATAACATTTCCGATGTTCTTTCTCGATTGTGCACGGGAGAGAGTCCAGCTTTTGATGAAAACACCCAGCATTTCCTTTGCGCAATTGGCGAACAACCACTGGCTATTACGCTGAAGAGCATTCAAGAAGAAACGAGAGATGATGAAACACTTACCGCAGTAATTCAGGCTCTCAAATCAGGCAGTTGGGATAAAGATCTATTCAGGTATCAAGCTTTCAACCATGAACTAGGTGTTATTGATGGTATTGTGGTACGTCAAGACCGCATCGTATTGCCACGGAAACTCAGACGTAAAGCGCTGGAAATAGCTCATCGTGGACACCCAGGTATTGTAGCTATGCGTAGAAATCTTCGACAATATGTTTGGTGGCCTTGCATGGATCGAGACGTCACCAGTGCAGTTGAAGAATGTATTGGATGTGCAGCGGTTAGTAACGAGCACCCACCCGAAACGATGACAAGAAAGGAGATGCCAGAAAGAGCATGGCAAGAAATAGCCATTGACTTCTTTACAGCTAAAGAGTGCGCAACGTTTCTGGTTGTTGTGGACTATTATAGCCGATTTTTACAAGTTGTTGAAATGAAAAGTATCACAGCATCCAAAACGATCGAGGCTTTAACAAAGATTTTCAACGATCATACTTTTCCTGAGAAAATTCGGTCCGATAATGGCCCTCCTTTTTCGAGCGACGAATTCGGACGATTTTGCACCAACAGAAATATCAAGCTAGTCAGAACCATTCCCTATTGGCCCCAGATGAATGGTCTCGTTGAACGCCAAAATCGTGGAATACTGAAAGCTCTACGCATCGCAAAAGTTTTAAAGACGGATTGGAGGAAAGCTTTGGAAGAGTATGTTTTTATGTATAATACAACACCCCATGCTGTAACCGAGAAACCTCCAATGGAACTTCTTACCGGACGTCCAGTGAAAGTCTTACTGCCATCGCTGCGAACTGATTCTATGTGGTACAGAGATGAAAATACCAGAGAAACCGATACTATAAAAAAGTTTCAAGGCAAGCAATACGCTGATAAACGCAGGCACGCTCAAACCTCAACAATTTCAGAAGGAGATCTTGTGATGGTGAAAAACTTCGAATCCGGAAAGTTGGAACCGACGTATAAGCTTCAAAAATTCAAAGTTTTATCAAGAGATGGCAACGATGCAGTAATTGAGAACGACAATGGAACAAAATACCGCCGAGCGGTATCACACTTGAAAAAGTGGCCTTCACCTTCGACCTCGCATTCTTCTGGAGGTCATTCAGAAATGGACATCGAAAGCCCGAGTATTTCTACCTCCCTATACCTATATTCACATTCTCTAATTCAAACTTTAAAGATTCTTCTACAGGTCATTCAACAGCAGAAATGGATATCGAGGCTCCGGGTATTTCATCAACAGACATCGAAGGTCCAAGGAGATCGCCAGCGCAACCCAGAGATGTTGCACCAGGAAGCTCGAATTCAAAATTGGACGCCAAGCGGTACAATTTACGGAGAAGGAGAAGGATGTAGAGTTGAGCATATGATAAGAGCGAGAGAAGGCTTGGTGAATTCAAATATAAGTCTTCAGACTGAATGAGAGAGACAAACTATGCTGAACCGATATTGCTACGATGACAAGGGTCAGTCGGTTTGCTACTGTTGTAACGAGTGGATTAAATAAAGTGTTGTAGTACTGTGAACTGTGGTGTTTTAGTTAGTGGAGAAAGTCATCGAACCTTTTCTGAGATCCTACAGAAGGATATTTAATTCTCGAGAAATAAAAAAAAAAAAACAAAATAATATTTTTCCTGGGAGCTTATGGAGCTGTCATACTTTGAACGCGTTCTCGAAACAGTGGGCGTGTTCGAGTAGGCGTTGATTCGCGCGGACGTCAAAAATGTTCATTCCTTGAAAAAGTCTGAGGACGAAAAAAGGTGAAACAAGGAAGAACCCGTCTCGAATCCAGATGAAAATCATTGCAAAGGTGTACAAAACTGTGAAGTGTTATGATGCAAAAAAACCTACAGAATGAGTGAAGATTTGTTTCAAAACGGTTGCAGAAGGTTCTGATTTCCAAACAGCATCAGCACGGTGGCAGAAGCCGATGTACGAAGATGTAAGTTTTCGAATTACCAAAGAATGTGTCCTGTTGAACGATAACTTATTTGGTGAGATCCATCCTTTTATACGATTTTTGAATATTGCATTGTATGATGCATTGTATGAAGAGTAGGCGTATGCTGAACCGTCAGCACGTGTTTTTTTTCGTCCTGTTAAAAATTTTACTAAAATATTTTAAAAAAAACTATATTTTCGAGGAATTTCAAAACAAATACAGTCAGAGAACGTGGAAAATGTACAAATACAGTGTTTTGAGCTACATGCGCGGGTGAATCAGGAGGAGCCGTTCGTGAACTACCAAAAGAATCGGTCGATCCTATGTTTTGCTTCATGTGCGTAGTTGGTTTGGCAAATTGTTATTACAAACATGCAAGTTATACAAGTTAATACATTTATTGTGAACAAAAAAGAGTTTTAAGTTTAATGGCGAAACAAGAAAAATAATACATCTATCAGCCATACGTTTCGTAACGAGCTATAAATTAAAGTGAAAAAAGGTTTTGTGCGGGGGGGGGGGGGGGGGAGAGTATTAATTGAAGGACAATGCAGAAGAATTTTGTTACGCATGTGAGCTCTGAAATGTTCTAGAATGAATAATATATTTGCAATAACATTTTGAATGTGAATTTTTCGGTATCTGAGGTAGAAACTGATTCAGTAGATTTGCGAAAAAAAGATAATATTTTTTGCCACTGACAACTTGTGGTCAAACTGTTAAATTTTGTGACTGCTGCGATCTTTTCAATTTTTTTGGGGGAAGTGCAACAAACTTGGGTTGCTGAAATCTACCTGAGGAAATGTGATAATCATCATAAGCAGGAGAAATGAAAGCTAAGTATAATTCCTGCATCTTTTTTGCTTATTTTACATAATATTTTATACCCATTAATCTTTACAATATTCAATATATGTTTAAGGGAATGTAATAAGTCAATTGTTTATGAATCTAGGCCAAAGTCGTTTAAAAACCTTTCGAGTTATGAACATGACTCGCAAAGTTCTTCGAAATAACAGGTTACCTAATCCGCCATATTGGTTGGCAGATTTCCAGAATGATGACGTAGTTGTTACGAAAAGTAGCAAGCATTGTACCGAATTCTTCAGTTTTTCCATAAAAATTATTATTTATGCCAGTAACTTGTATGCCACTGTCCTCAAATTCATAAATTCAACTTCTCTGATTTATGAGCTTCTTTAAAAAACACGGTTTGGTTTGCGGTTCTGCATAAAATGCTAATTTACCGCGGAAACATCTAATTATTCGGGGAAATTGTTATTACTCGGAATAATTTCTGAGCAAATTCTTAGCTTAAAAATTGAAAATATCGCATGAGGACACATTTTATAGTTCTAATGAATCATTTAAAACGCAAATTTTGAGTTCGTTAACAGTAAAATATGAAATCGATAAATCATCTTTTATCGTAACTATTTTCGTATTCGAGTTTTGGAATGATTCCAAGCTCTTTATTCAATACATTTCATACTGCAATCAATTGTTTTAACACTAACTTTAGTTCTTTAACACTAATTACTGAACTTTTGTATACAAATGACGAAAAACGTAGATTTATTTTTTATTCCTATGGAATGTATGAAGAATCTCATAACAACTACGTCATCATGCCCGGCGTGGGGGTACGTTCACACATGATTACGGTACCCTATAATTCAAATACTCTGCATGACTCGTAAGGTTTTGTGTTCTTTTGATGTTTTTTTTTTGTTCTTTTTTCTTTCCAAGAGCGAGTAAAGGCGCTTTATCCTTGGTCGATGACCAGAAATGATTGTACACTGAAATCCAAAACAGTTCAATAAATACAAAATAAGCTTAGATTTCTTAAGTTATTTTATTTATTACAGCAAATTCTTCAAAATACTTAGATTTTGTGATTTCTGTGTACAAAATAAATCATTCCCAGCCCCTCAGAATGACCCAAGTGATTGGCCAAATAACTCTAGGTAACGCAGGGTTTCTTCATCAAGGAGCATTTTTCTTAGCATGCTTCCAACAATACATACTCTGCTCACTTGAAACGTATGGTACTGGTGGTCCACGTTTCTTCCTGTTCCTGTGTTCCGGATGTCTCTGCGTTCTCTGCTCCATGGTAGGCCCAACCATTTTGTGTTTTTGATCATTTTAATGTTTTAATGTTAAACTAATTAAAAACATGAACAAAGACAAGAAGAATAATAACACATTTGTTATTCTTTGGGACTCAGACATAAGTTCTGGCTATGGAAGTACGATTAGTGATTAGTGATTAGTGATTGCATTGTATGATGCGTTGTATGATTTCTACATAAAGTTATTGAACGTGAAACATATGAAGCGATTGGTAAGGAACTCCACGCTTTATCACTCCCCTTGTTTCAGTATCATTTGCGGTATTTATCACAGGAAATGAAAAATAAAGGACTTAAGTCTTCCATTTTCCATGATGCCTGCATATTGTGACTATGTTTCTAAGAGAAGAAGAAAAGCTTATATTCCATCCTAATAAAATTTTCAATAAACGTGTCACACAAAAATTACATGAAATCTTCAAAAAATGAAAATAATTTGTTTTGATTTATTTTTTTCAAAAAATCGTCGTATAAAATAAATTAATAGATACAGTTGCAGTTAGAAAAGAATTAAATCGAGTGAAGCTGCGCACCCACTTCCAGCTTTGACAAGCTGCTATTTCTCTCTCGATTGGTATTTTTTCATGAAATTTTCACACAATTTAGTTCAACTATCCAACTAACGCTCTACAAATTTTGAAGTCTTTACATTGACTGGAAACAAAGATACAGTTATTCTCGTAAAAAAGGGAAATTTGGAATTGCTTCACTAAATTTGCCGTATTTTTGACCACTTTCATTGAAAAGTCTTGAAATTTGGTCCAATGATGTAAAAATGTTGGGTCTAGTACCTGTCCAAGTTTCGTCAAAATCGATGAACGTGATCAAAAATGGTGCCGGGTAGAAAATGAGGTTCATTATTGCCCAACAGACGATTTCATTCTTTTTTGAACGGATGTTTGTATGGAAAACATCGTTATCCATGTATTCTTGGTTTTTTCTTTCACAAAATCAAAATTTATCACAAAGTATGTTGTAAATTGATAAACAATTCATTCGTGCTTTGTTTAGGAATAGAAAATGATTCCACAGAGAAATAAGGAGAACAGAGTTTCATAAATAACCAGCTTAACATTCTGTAAACATATCTTATACATTAAAGCGAGTATTATATTCGCGCTTGTGTTTTAATAACAGCTCATTTGGAACAATTGCTATCTCTAAACAAACCAGGAATGAAGTTTCTATCGATTTAAAAAATTTGAGATAAATTTTGATTTTGTGAAAGAAAAAACCAAGAATACATGGATTACGATGTTTTCCATACAAACATCTGTCCAAAAAAGAATGAAATCGTCTGATGGGCAATAATGAACCTCATATTCTACCCGGCACCATTTTTGATCACGTTCATCGATTTTGACGAAACTTGGACAGGTACTAGACCTAACATTTTTACATCATTGGACCAAATTTCAAGATTTTTCAATGAAAGTGGTAAAAAGTACGGCAAATTTAGTGAAGCAATTCCAAATTTCCCTTTTTTACGGGAATAGCTGTATCTTTGTTTCCAGTCAATGAAAAGACTTCAAATTTTGTAGAGCGTTAGTTGGATAGTTGAACTAGATTGTGTGGAAATTTCATGAAAAAATACCAACCGAGAGAGAAATGGCAGCTTGTCAAAGTTAGAAGTGGGTGCGCAGCTTCTTTCGATTTCATTCTTTTTTGAACGCAATTGTATGTGTACAAGAATAAGCTGAACACTTCTATCATTTGGCGAACATTGAAAATATTCAAGTTGTAACTTTTCTTTGAACTATTTCGGACTTTTTAAAACGGGTGATGTTCATTTTGATGATTGTGGCCCAAGAAACTGATCTATGCATAATTTTAGTTGAATTGACAAGATGATTTAGAGAGAATAACATAAATACACAGTATTAAATAATTACATGTTATAACCTGCAAATAAATGGAACAAGTTATTACTACTAAATTTACATGACTTATGACGTAATGTAAATTCCCGAAAAGAAAAAAATGCCATTGTGAATTTACATGAACATAACAATGAAACCGTTCCGGCTCATTATTCCTTTTTAGTTTTGAATTATTATTTTATCAACTTCTAGCCATCAGCCTTGTAACAAAGTATGACAATGATTAAAAAGATGTTCATTATGTTTTACCTATCCGAAATCTACGAACTCTAGATTTAAAACGGCATTTTCTTGGCGCATCAAATCGAACTTGCTTCTTACCAGTCGGCCATTCGGTGTTTGTTTGGGAAACAGTTCTGCTACAGGGTGTGTCTGTATTTTTTTGTAGTTCCATTAATAATTTTTGGATGGATGATTTCGAAATCATTTTTTTCATTCCTTTCCCAAAAGATAGCATGAAGTGTATCCAGTATGTTTTTTGAATAACATTACTTGTTATTTGTTCGTTGAACATTCCAATATTCCTTGCAAAATTATGTAATGTGTGGAAGGGGTAATGAAACTTGTCATTTGTTTGTTTGAATATTAAACAATTCCCAACGATTTACTTCTATAAAAATCTTTGAACCTGATTTTATTCAAATTTAAATGTTAATACTTAAATTCAAGAATAAAAAAAAAAAAAAAAAAAGCTTTCATGTACTGAAATTTTGGTAACGACAAATTAAGAATATTGGTGACCTTATTCTGCAATATTTTATCTAAAGCATAAGTATGACTTCTTTTTGTGCCATTCATTTTTAATTGTTAGATTTCATATCAACTTTATCGGTTAGAGTAATTCTTATATTATAAAAAAAAGGGACAAGAGGTGATCTGTAGCTTTGAACAAAATATCACTTCTTTCCAATAAAGTTTATGAAATTTTATCGAGTGATAAACTATTTCGATTTTTTTTCCAAAAAGGCAATAAAACAAAATTTATATATGTATGTTGTGAACAGTTTTATAAGAATTTCCCTTTTTATTTTGATAAAAATCGACAAACAATTAAACACACCCTGTGTGCGACTGCAATGTTTTTGATTTCAAACACATTTCAAGCAAAAGTCATGTAAAAATACAATAAATTGATCCGAATGAGAAACGCATGGTTTTTTCTCAGGGCTGCTTTATAATATACAACACATATGACTGAATTTTACATGAAATCAAACTTTACATGAAATGTAAAGCTCAGATTTTTTTTTCTGTGTATATAAATATTAGTGTGTGGTTCATTGAATGGCCGTAGGAACGGATGTGGAGGGGGGGGGGGGGTGGTTAACACACAACCCCCCTCTCCCATGAGGGGCCAAAAATGTCATGAAAAATACTTTTCTCTAAACTTATAATTTTAAATTCTTTATCAAATTCGGATGGACGATTGAAGCGAATCAAGAGTAACAATCTCAACTCAAAAGTAAGGCTAAAACCTCGAATTTTTATCAAAGATCCACAATTCTACTTAAGTTTTCCGAAAAAAAAACTCACTTGTTTATAGATATTCAAAGACTGTACTCGAAAAATGCTACCAAAAGGTATTCACAAAAGAAGTTGGTGCATGAATTTTGAGTAGAGTACCTAGTAACGAATATCGAATTATTTATAAGATTAGACTCACTAAAGTTGCCAGATTGCCCGGATTTTGCCCGAATGTGTTTACTTTTTTGCAGAATTAAAAAAAATCAAATTGAGTGACCACAGTTATGTATTTGGCATCCGAAACAATTTTTTGAGCAAAGTTTATCCAAATAAACTTTATGATATGATTCGAAGAAAAATGCATCTTGGTATTAAATGAAGAATTCCCGAATTTGCCTGGATATTGCCCAGATTTTGGGATGTTAACTTTGAACTCGAATGCCCTGTTTGTGTAAGGTTTTTAGATAAAATAGCTCGGATTTACCAGGCCCAGAATTATATCTGGTAAGCTTAAGGTATGAATCATTTCCGATGTTCCGGTTCCATTTTTCATATAATATCCATACTTGTTGCCTGTGATCGGATTGTGGAATCTGTATCTAGTTTATTATTCTTGATTTTCAGTTCGGTTCATCATTGGAACAAAATCCTGATTTGAATCTTGGTTTTGCATTTGAAACGAAATTAAGATTAATTTTCCATGTTCGAAACTCATAATTCCGGAACATAAGAAGAAAATATTGAATATAACAAACCATTTTCATTCTGATATTTTTACTCTTAATTCTTATGCAAAATTCAAACTTAAAAAAAAAGTTCCATAATAGTGATCCAGAATGTTCAATCACATTCACTGGTTTAATTGCGATTTTATTTATAAAAAATATAAATAGAAAATTAAAGATTCAAAATTCAAATAATAGATTTCTGGTTAAGGATTCTGTTAAAAAATGCCCTTTATGGTTTGTTTAGGCCAGACCATTTCGGATGGGTAAAGAGAAGACTTATCTTGTCGACGTTTAAAAGGCATGTCATTTTGCTTATCATTACACTTTTTGGGCGCATTGATTTTCCATATTAGGCTAGAACAAATATCAAATTATTCTTTTTTAACCTCCACCGCATCCCCTCCCCCCCCTCCCGTTCGATTTTTCCAAAAGTCCAGAAGGGAGAAATAAATAGAGTTCAGGAAAATTCATTTTTCAATAAAATACTATTAACAATTTTATGAATTTTTCTTAAATTCAAACAGTTGAAAGAGCGAAAGTCAAAAAGTAGAAAATGGAAATTGTATCACTTTTTGTATTTGGGATTTTTCCAAATTTTTTACCGAAAATAACTCGATTTTTCGATATAGATTGTATGCAAGTTTGTTGCATGCAAGTTTTTGTCCAATTTGTTTCAGTTTATTAAAATTTTTATTATTTATTATGATCCCCCCGCTCTCTCGTTTTGTTTTTACTCTAAGTGACAAAAGAAGAATTTCAAATTAGTTCCGGCCTTATTAAACAAATTATTACAAAATGGCAGCACTTAACAACTAAATTATGGCAAAGTATTGAGGAGTTTTGAACAACTTTCTGAAACATTTGAACTTAAGATGACCAATATGCACTAGATTGATGGTGCATGGTTATTAGGAACTTTTGTTTGGAATTTAGATTCAAAAGTAAGGAATTCACAATATTTGATTGTCTGAGAAATATACTTCAGTTACATTACGAGGTTTCATAACAATAAATTTTGTAAATGTCGGTTGAGAGAAGTAGCGGTTTTAAGCGAGGACTGTCAAATTGACACTCAAGGTCTGATTAAAGAGTTCTTTTTCCTGGACTTCCAGTGTGCGTTCATTAAAAAGTAATGATGCAAAATTAAAGATTTCAAGAGTACATTGGGTGAAGATTTTTTTTTTAATTGGATGCACCCGAATAAAGTTACAAGCCGCCAAACTTCCAATATTGACATTAAAGAGCGTATTACGGTTAAACATGTTTCTAGTAATGGCATTTTAATAGAAAAATGCTTTTTATATTTTTTTGTGTTAGATGTCTTACGAATACTAAAATGTTTACATGGAGACAGATGTGACTTATTTTACAAGCCACTAACATCAGTTCTTGACATCCCAAGCATTTTTAGAACCTTTAAAAAAACCAATTTTCCCAGTTTATGGAGTGCAATCGAACATGTTCTCACATAACAGAGTTCAATAATTACCTAAAACCAATTAGCCAATTCAAACAGCTTGTAAACATTTTTCTATAATAAACATAGATCTAGTCTTTTAAAATGAGTTGCCCTTTTTAAAAAGAAGTCCCCCGGTCTGAAAAGTTAACTCGCTCACTACTAGAGCCGTTTATTTTGTTTATTTTTTAAGTAAAAAAATCCTTTAAAAAAATTCATTAAATTTCCATCACACGATTCTGCATTCAGAGAATTTCCCTTCATTCAAATAATTTTATCGATATTCCTCTTGGCTAAAGTTTTTAAAATGATAGTAAATTTTGGCTACCAGCACAGACCCGAATTCTAATGTTTTCCCGTGGGAACTTACAGTCCCATTTGCCGGTAGCAGCAGGGCAAGAATTTTCCAGGAAAAAGCAACAATATTTACACGGGGCACTTTACATTGTGGGCGTTTTTTTTCTGAAAACCTTCATTCCTCCACCATCGAGGCCTGTATGCTGCAGCTCACGGGTTGAATTGGAAAATAGCGATTCTGTTTGAACAGGACTCCCTACAGGATAGCACCGAAATATAAAATGGGCCATTAGGGTGGCTTTTGGTAGTTTTATAACATGTAACATTCTTTACACTTTCGACATGGTTTAAGTGAAAATAAATTGGGATTCCTCCTTTAGAGTTTTGATTAGGATTATGAGCCCTGTTTTGAATATTTAACCTGATTTAGATTCTGATCTCAAAATTTTAGAGGTTTTACTTTCATTCCAAATATTTCAATTCGCATTCTTATTTTTAACTAAGAAATTTTAGTTTTGCTTTCTGATTCATCATCTTTAAAACCTGTATGATTCCTGAGCTGTCTTTTTCCCTTTACTCTTAATTTTAATTTTGAATTTTATTCTGAAGTTGTTATTCTTGTTCACAGTTCTAGTTCTTTATTTTGAATTTTCATCCAAACTTGGAATACGGTTTTTAAACAGCTTAAAATTACAGTTAAAGTTACTTTTTTGCATTAATTTTTTTTTTCCATATACCTATTTGATAAGAAATTTCAATATTTTTTAAACTTAGCCACCCTCATCCGGCGGAAGCCGGGGAAAATGTGAGCTGTCGAGAGGGTTGTCATGCTTGTCGAACCTGTCACCTTAACCGACAGACAGACACAGACAGAGAGCCCTCGGTAGACATAGTCGGTTTGGTGTTGGCCGGCCACTCGAATGGACCGGATTTTGTTCATTTGGCCACTCGAAGAAGGGATTGGTGAACCAGATAGTGCTGTAATAGTGGTTTCCATCGGCACGATACGGTCGCTTCTCTCCTTTTTTTTGTGTGTTTTTGCAGGTCCTTTTGGTCGGTTTTACGATTTGGAGGGAAAACGTGGCGCTCCATTATGTTTACTCTACTGGAAAATGGAAATGCAGTGAAACTGTTCCGAAAGAAAGCAATCGAAGTGACAACCGGGCGATTGTAATTTCGGGTTTATTTTATCTTCATTTGACCTAAATACGAATTTTAAAACTACATTGAGACAGGTGTTAACTTACGTTTTTGAAGTTGTCGCTAACCGTAAGTACCTATCATTTAAACTGTCACCGCTGATAGGAAAAATTTCAATTCTATACTTCATTTATACTTCTTGAAGGCAATTTTTGGAATGTACTTTGTTCAAAAACAACCGATATTGTTGATAGCATTGTATCACTTTAAAGAACCTCAAGTGTAGGAATTTTGATCATTGAGATGGCATTGATCAAAACGAACGGTATAAACAATTCTTCAACAGCTTGTATACAATTTTTACACATTGTAGTCATCGAACCGCAAACGAACATTTCTAACGATAAAATGAATGCGAAAAATGGTAGATAATCGCTACATATTATGATGAATTTGGGATATACAGGATCGCAACGTGAATGTGGTACACATTTGTTTATTTCATAAAACTTAAATCAATTTTTATTTCTCTTCAGAATCAATTTAAATATCATCAATAATTAGTAAAATTACAAATTAAACCTACTTAATTTTGAACCTAGGTGTAACCGCGGTCCTATATGCGTCCACAAATTGAAACTAATTTTTAATTGTATATTTTGAATTGCAATCCCACAAACCGTTTGTATTGAAACTTAAATCATGACACTCAGAAATACTACCTCCTCTTTGGAATCGGGTTTCTTTATCAACTGTAACAACTCAACAAATTCAGAATTTGAAACCAACCATTTTAACATCAAATTACATTCATCAAATACTAATTTAACACATCAACAAGCTTGTAACCAAGTGACAGATGCTTACCATCCACGATAGTCAGAACAGAACAGAATAAAACAAACCTTGTAAGTCATTACAAATGTCATGCAGATAAAAACGAACACAAACACATACAGGATCTTAATGAAACTTGATGTTTCCTCGAAGAGATTCCTTCTTCTTAACTCTAAGCGTACATCTTTCGAGGATATGATGGCTAGCATCTTACAAATGCTAAAACCACCAATCCACAGAAAGTGTACTATGTATGCCGTGACCGGGATTCGATCTCATACCCGCTGGCTTAGAAGACTTGAAGGCTATCCTCTACGCCACGGGCTGCGGTTCAAATATATAAAAAAAATTTTCAATTTAGTTTCAATTTTGTTTTGTGTTTTTGTCCTCCTAAATGTTTAATACCGCATTCAAATGAGTATTGATTACACAAGACCACAAAATTAACATTTTTCCGAGGAGCACAAAATTTAAAACTTTTAAATTAAAAGCCCATTTTTTATTAATTTGAGTGTCTTGATTTCAAATTACAATAATTAGATTTTTTTTATTAGCTTTTGTGTTTTGAATAACGATTGAAATAGGTAGAAATCATTAAAAAAACGACTACACTTTTCTGACAAAACTGCATAACGTTACAAAAATTTAAAAAGAATTGGCCTCATACCACTCCAAGACGATTTTAGGATAGTGGCATGACGCCAAATCTGGACAAAATAGCGGAGCTTTGTCGTGCTGCTGCAAGAATGGAAAAAGGCGCTCCTCGAGGCACTCAGGTTTGTAGATCTCGTCACTAACTGTGCCCTTTGTCAAGAAAGGCTCACTCCTCAGTCCGCAAGACAAATCGCCTGCCAAACGAGATATTTGGAGGCGAACTTCGACATTTTCTTCTTAAATTGGTTGTCCTCGTCGAACTTGCTTGTGCCGGTGAAAAACTAGACCCCGGAATTTGCTTAAAATCGGCTTTTATATACGTTTCGTCGTCCATCACACAGCAGCCATATTTTGTCAGCATCTTCTCGTAGAGCTTCCGTGCCCGAGTTTTAGCAGTCGATTGTTGCAACTCATCGTGATTTGGGAAGTTCTCTACTTTGTATGTATGTAGTCCAGCTCTCTTCTTTGCATTCTGGACGCAGCTCTGCGACATGCCGATCTTTTTAGTCATCTTTTCAGTTGGGATTTGCTTTCATCATCCGCTTCACCTTTCCCTTCGTCTTTTTGTTCTCCGGTTCCGGTTTTCTTCCAGCTCCTTTGCAGTGGTTCAACGTCAACTGCTCCTGGAACTGCTTCAACACTCTGGAGACGGTTGAATGGTGAATGTTCAATATTATTTTCCAACTGCCAGTGCGACAGGTCAGAAAATTTGGTGGATTTTTATCCAAAGGTAAGAAAGTTGAATGTGTCACAATAATTTCGTGTTCGCCCTTAACACTGCAAAATACGAGAATATTAACGAATTTTTCAAGTAATTTTAAACCGAATTCAACTTAGGATATCATTTAAACAGAAGTCAAATAGATATTCAGCCTTCGACAAATTTGTTAAATTAAATAAAACTTAAGAGCTTCAGTAATGTCAGAAATACTTGTAATGATACCTTTTCGAAATTTTAAAAATTGTAGAATTTTACTTTTTGAATCAGTTCTTCCTCTGAAGTTTGACATAATATTATGTTTTTGATTGAATGGAGGAAAACAAACAAATTCAAAATCAATTTTTGTCTTTCATGTTGTTTTGTTGGTTTAACAGTTATCAATGAGTGATTTCATTCAGATATGATTAATTTTTAAACTAAATAATAAACACATATCACCAAAACTAGATTTGAAAAACAAAATCAGACAAAAGCTTCGAGTTCAGGAAGCTAAGATCTTTCAAATTACAATCATTTAATTGTAGGCACATAAAATACTGTTAAAATACATAATTAAGATTGTAAAATGGTAATCGAAAACAAATTTTCCCAATTCAACAGTCCCACTATTATTTCTTTTGATTATTTTAGATAAGTTTGTCTTTGTTACTCAATTCTGAATTTTTGTGTTCTGAAAACATAATTTTCTCAGAAGTCTATCTATCTAAATTTAAATAAAAACAATGTCTGTACCATTTGTCCTTGACTCATTATTGAAATTGACGGCGACAACATATGCTTCTTTGAATTTCTCAAACCCTGGGGTCTAAAAAGCTTCGCCTTGGTCCAAAACTTGTCTATGATTTTTAGCTGAATTTTAAATAACGTTTACATGAGTAAATTTGGACTTTTAGGTTTGTATGGGAAAATTGAATGTTTTGTACTGAAAAATCATCATCATTTTTGTTTCTTATAATTTTATTTTTTTTTATCAATCTCGATATAAAACTAATCTATGAAAAGTTCAAATAGTAATTCGAAGTTGTGCAACTGAAGCTAAGTATTATTGCAAAATAATAACTAAATTAGTATTTGTTTTGTGTTTTCAGTGTTCAAAACAAGTACTAAGAATTCCATATTTTAATTTCATCAGTTTCAAAAAGCATTAGTTCAAGAAATCTGTTCCTAACCTAGATTTTGTCAGAAAGTTTTGAACGATAAATTGAACATGTTTCATTAAAAGTATATAAAGTCAATATTGTGAACTGCAAAGACATTACCTTTTATTTTGATAACTGGAAGAATCAAATAAAAAAACATCAAAGTCGGTTATTTTAGCAGTGGCACTATTGAAACAAAATTTAATTTATCAAATTAAATTAAATTAAATTAACTAGGTCCTATAAGTCTTTTAAACGAACTCCCTTGAATTCAAAATGGATAATTTTTGCTGATCGGGAGTTTCAATTTCAAATCGTGAATAAATGATTTTTTTTTTTCAAATTCATGTTTTATTTCTGATATGATCTGAAATGAATTTGAATTTGGATTTAATTTCTTTTTAAATCTGGTCTCATTGTTTCATGTTATTTATTTCCTCGCTGATTTTTGTTCCAAAGATTTAAATTCTTTTTTTTTTATTGATATTTTGATTTGTTTGGTGTTTCGAAAATTTTGATTTCTAATTTTAAAACTAGGCTGCTTAAAATTAATTTTTAAGCAAAAATCCTAATTCGGAATAAGGAACATCTATTTGAACAATTTTTTAATGACTTCCGGTTAAAAAGTATTGATTTAAATATTTGGTTCTGATTCATTTTGAACAGTAAAATTTATTATTTACTCAAGTCGGTCATGGTTATAGGTAGGAAAATGGTTTAAAAATCAATTTTCTTATTAATTTCTTCTTCTTGTTGTTGATGTTTTTACTTGAACTGCACTTCGTAGTTCGGGTTGAAAGAGCCAGTGACTCAGACTATATGCCCTGCGCAATTTTCTTATGTTCTTATAGAAGCACTATTTTAAATGTAGATAAATTATCAGTCAATTATTGTATGTATGTATGTATGTTTGTATTTCTACCACCCAGGTAGCAAGGCACAGCCAGTAGCAGCGAGCAACTTTTACTCCGTAACTTGTTCAAGATTCATCAACTCGATAAAAACAAAATGTCTTTGAATGGACTATTTCAAGGGATAAGAAACATAAACAGAGGCATTTACATTTCTACATAGGGATAGGATCGAATGGTCTCCATCGAAAGAACATCTTAAATTTATTGAGCGTCTGAGTCAAGCCGTTACAATGCAAAGCGCTCAGCTGGGTGGGGAGACGGACCCGTCTTCAATCCACGATCCCTTGCTGGTGAGGTAGCCCAATGCTCTCCTCAAGAATCGCTTCAATCAGATGCCCGGATGGCCCAACCCAAAACCTCAAAATGACATTATTTTATAAATAAAGTGTGTGTTCAATAATACTTAATAGAAAGAAATATTTGTTATAGTGAAAATAATCAGTTCGAACTAATAGTATGGTAACTTAAGGTTGAAAAAGCAGATATTTTAAAAGAATAAGTAGTTAAAACGGTAGTTCAAATACTATAAGAAAATATTTTTTTATTAATGTTGAATTAAGCACTATATTATGATATAGAATAAAATATGAAAACTTAGAAATAGAATCAATGTAATTATATGGGACAATGCTTCGAAATTTTGGCATTCATTTCTTTCTAATTTTGATTGTTTTTAATTTTTTTTAAGTATACTTACTATGAAAGAGTGCAATATATTCACATATATTTGTCGATAAACAGTGAATTTTGAAGGCAAAAAATAAGCCATTGGAATAAGAAGAAACTAAAATGGTGCTTCTTACAATTAAAAATAAATTCAAAGTATTGAACTTGTACACGCTTACACTTTTCAATTCTAAGCCCTAACAACTAAAACAAAATTACAACCCTGGCTGGGCTGGAGTGCATTAGAACGAGAGAAGAATAGGATAAAGTATAGAGAATAGAGAATAAACCAGAACTCTCTCACCGGGTTTTCAGCTGAAGTCGTCGCTTGCTACGATCGAAAAAAACGCTCGGACATGTTCAGACTGGTTTCGGTTCGACTCGAAGTTTTTTTTTGTCACCAAAATCATATTAAAACATTCACAATACTTTGATCACCTTTTTACACATGTCAATGATTCGAACAAATTCCGTATAGCATTATTCCTTTCCACTCAATTACCACTCCGCGTTTTTTTTTAAAGATGTTCCAATTTGGCATACAAACAAATCACTTTTTTCCCACAAAAGAAACTTCGATCCCTCAAAAGTTTCATATTATTTCACAGAACCTATCAAAACCTTTCTATGATCTACTTAAAAAAAACAACCTAGTCCACTATTGACATACTTTTAATAGCAAACTTTTGACTTTAATACAATAGACCGACGACGGGTAGCGAAAAAAAACGTCCGTTCAGCTTAACTCTCAAAGCGCGAAACCCTGTCGACGAGAATCTTGACTTCGATAAATTATCAGTCAATTATTGGATAAATATTAGTTATGATACAATAATTCCGATCTGGTAGAAATCGATCGAAGTCAAGATGTAAAGAGACAGGTGACTGTCAATCCATTTCTACTTGTTTCGACTTATTTCGACCAGACTTCATTGAACAGACTTGATAAACTCGTTTTCATGTCCCTCTCTTTCCCATCATAAGATGAAGAAGGATGGAAACAATCAACGATATAATGATTTGAACGAATAGAAATCCTCTCATCGATTGAATGTGAAAATGTCAATATTAAGAGATTCTCAAAATCTTTTAAAATTTAATGAGTTCGTTGGAAAGCTGGTAATTTCAAGATAATTTGAAAATAGTTTTTTTTTCTCTTAAAAAATCCACTTTATGGTTTATTTGATAAAAATGATAAACACAAATAACCGTTAGTTAAAATGACCTTTAATGGCCTTTTTGAATTTTGAATGGCCTAATTTGAATTTGAACGTTGATCCCCCCCCCCCCCCCCCCTTCTTTAAACCATTTACCATGCACATCCACTACAGAAGTACTTCAAATTCTATTGAATATTACATTATCAGATGCCTGGGGAGGCTCTCCTACCTCACTATAGTAACTCTTGCACGATAAACATTTCAAAATTGAAGCGAACGAACTGGATCGAGATGTTTGAAAAGAAAAAAGTAACTCTAAGAGCAAGTTCACTGGTGTTGGGAGAAAGTGGTAAAAATTTTGACACTTGTAGCACATTTTGAAAATTTTACCACGCAAAAATGTCTTCAAGATCTTTAGGAGTTGTATTTTTTTACAGCATTGTTTCTATTCCAGCCGTATGTGATACAAATATTGCTATTTTTGCATCACAGCATGCGAGAATACAACACGTTTTGTAAAAACTCTTGAAGGCCACAGATCTTTAAATGTTTTTACATGGTAAAGTTTTCAAAATGTGCTAACAGTGTCAAAATTTCTACCACTTTCTCCCAACACCATCGTGAACTTGCTCTAAGGGAGGTGTTAGATACTGCGTCTGATACTGTCATATTCAATCGAATATGTATGAAGCACTTTTTTGAGATGGTTATAACTTTTTTCATGAAACACCTACTAAGCTTCTCCTCATGTGAGCAAAAAAGGAAGTTTAAGAAAGGGCGAAACCCATAATTAAAGACAAACTCAATTTCAAGCTTTTTTAATTTCCAGGATGATTTGATATGCAAAAATTTCATCTTCCATACAAATTTCCATACAAAATATAAAGGCGATGCGTTTATTCAGGAAACAATCAAATCATCTCTAATTTTCAGCTGATGCTTGGTGACCCGAATGAACATATGGAAGCAAAAAGCAATATTCGCAACAATCTAACGTTCATGGTTATTTTCAATTTTTTTAAATGTTTGTTTTTCAAGCCTTTTTTTTAAAAATTCATTCACATTTCGAATTTTTCGATAAACTTAATTTTATAAACTTAAAGATAAACGTTTGGTTGTGTTTATGTATATTTTCACCTAGCTCAAACTATAAAAATAGTCATTTCACTTTTCCCGTATTGGGTAGGACACTTCTTCGGCTTAAGGCTGACGTTAAATCGAATAATCCCTAATGGGCAGTGAGGTTTGTAGTTGCGGTTTGGCTCCAGCAACATCAACCATCATCGGCTGGCCTAGCAGCAGCAAATTGGCTTTGGCCCAGTCAGTCTAATCCTTTCTGCGCTCTAAAACTTCATCCAATGACTATGACTATGGTAAAGGCACAGGAACGAACGTTAAAGCCCATTGGAAACCAATGAAAATTACTTGCCAATAGTGAGCCAAGGTACGATGCGTTCGTTGGTTGGATGACTAAGAAAAGGGTTGACCATTTCGTCCGCACTGAGTGGTGCTCATCCGTCAGGAGAATGTCTAGGGTAGATTTTCCGGCTTTATACAAAATAGTCAACAGCAATTTGATAAATGGAATTTAACCGTTCATTGATCAATCATCCCGAGGCGGCACTATTTGTGTGAATGTAGTTACCCGCTAGGTAAAGGTTCCGAGAAAATGTGTGAGAGGAACGGAAAGAGTTGATATGTAAAGCTCGGCTCGGATATTCCCAATCAATCTGAGATTGTTGTTGATTGGGCACTGGACTGGATTTTGCTGGGACCACTCTTCGGTTCAGTCTCAGGCAGTCAATTGCTTACGGTTGAAAGATCAAATCCCCAATGGACCTTTTGGTTGTGCGTCCGTAGTTTAGCATTGAATTGTGGGGAATGTTTCGCTTCAGGAGGGAAGAGGGATGGCAGCAATTACCGATTAGACATGGTTAGGTCCGGAGTGCATTTAACTACTCACTATTACACGCTCAAAACAAACCGCAAAAGATAATGGCTGATCAGGATTCAAGAAGTTCTAACTTCTCAAAAAACTTTAACAAGGAGTAAGTGCTTTTACATCTATTATATACGAGCCCATATATGCCCTCGAGCTTTTTTTTCACATTTTTAGCATAATTTAGTACTGTATAAGAATTCAAACAATTTTATTGTTTCACAATTCAGTTATCAATTATAAAACAAAAAAAATTATTTAAATAGATTACTTTTCTCATTTTTTTTGCTCAACGTACACAACGTATTTTGTGCTGCTCTATGCAAACTTATGAGTTTGTTCCTCAAGTGATATCAGTACTTTTGGTTGCTTGGGCTATACATATGAAGATTCATAAGCTCCAAAAAAAATTAAAATTAATTCCTGAATTCTTCCTGAAATAGCTGAAACCAGATCTAAAGATTGAGATTTGAATTTTGGAAACTCATTCATCATCCTTTCAAAGTTTCCATCTGATAGAACTACATCTCGTCAGACAAATTTTCGCCACCGGACATCCACTCAACGGCGAAAGAAATCTGCCAAATTATATATCTGTTTTCATTCGTGCAATGTTCATTATCCACTTTTGATTGCTTTAATTTTTTATGACCCGGAACGATGAAATGGACAAACTTTGCTCTCACACTTTCCCACTTCTGTTTGATGTCTGTTGGGTCTTCCTCTACCATTCATCGATGATGGGCATCAGAATTCTAACTTAAAATGTTGCCTATCTTTAGGGGTATCAAATTTTAAACATCTGTTATTCAGTTGAAGTTATTTTCATCATTGGTTTCTAAATTATTTTACTTCCTTTAAAACTTATATTCTCGCTTAACATTACTAAGAAAATCAAATGACAATGTTTTTTTTTTCTCTTTTTCATACATTAATACCAACCCGACCCGGCCGATTTGTCATCACATGTTGTTCCTTCGACCGGGTGCCAACCCTGAAAAACAAATTATCGGAACCCACCGGTTTTTCACATCGTAACACCCTAAACACCTTCGGCAAACGGCGCCGCTTAACCTAACGGTTTATCCCGGAACTGATGATGATGACCGTTTTTCCCTGGTGGATCCCACTCAAAAGCAGTCCCGCTGGCACCGATCGTCCTGCCGGAGGATTGCTCGGCGGAGAATAACTCGGTAACGGTGGCGTGGCAGCCACCTAATCACTCCTTCGTGCAGGGCTACGTGCTGGAGCTGGACGATGGGAGCGGTGGAGAATTCCGGGTAAGTTTAGTTTTTATAGAGCGTAATGAAACTAAAAATGCTTTAAGATACATTTCAATAATTTTAAATTCTTTCATTATAATCATTCAACCTCAAAGATTTAGGCTCAAATGAGCATGTTATTTGATTTCTGATTCGGCAGCCTTAACTATGTATTACACAAAAGAATTGTTTATAAATAAAATGTTTATATATAAAATTTTGATTTTTATCATACAGTTTCTCAATACAGTTTTCAATTGATTTATACGAAAACATTCCCAGGAAACAGAAATATCGCTTATAAAGACAACAAATTCGTTTTATTTATTGTTCACGGTCTTCGATAACTCAATATTTACCATAAAAACTGGTGACTTAAAGTACCCTTAAAACTATCATTACTTATATTTAAACCAAAACACTCATACAATTGATTGAACAATCTTCCAGAGATGTCCAATGGGTTATAAAATTTGTTTCTTCTATAATTGTTTAATCTGAGAGGCTCGAAACTTTTCAGAGAACGAGATGGAACAGGGGAGAGCAAATGCCTATTTTTTATGGAAATTTGAAAGAAAGGTGGATAGATAGGCATTAGTGCGGCGAACATGGCATTAAAATAATAATCATAAAAATTACGCCGATTAAAATCATATAACAAACAATCAATGGCAAAAAATACAACAAGAAACTACGGTTCAAAATTTGACACTTGGCCAAAAAGGAAGAACGTGGAATAGATAAAATGTGAAAAGCAAAAAATCGACAAGTAGAAACTATTCGCAGCGAAAATCTGAAAAATGGCAACGTCGCTAGAACTGTTCTCGCATAAGGAAAGCTCAGTAGGCCGAAGATCCCTGCAACGTTACACGATTTGTCTATGTATCGTGTGATCAACATATTTTTATTGAGTCTTGGTGAATCTCGTTTTTAAGCTTTTTTTCCTCAGATTTAAGCTTTTTTTGCCTTGAGAGCATAGGAGATGAAAGCTCAAATCTGAAGAAAAAAGCTTAAATCTGTCAAAAAAGGGGAAATTTGAGAGGAAATCTGAGAGATGTGCTCCACACGGTTTGTATAACATTGCCGGGAAGTGGCTACACATGGGAATTCTCTTTCTCAGTTTCTCATGTATAGTTAGCTAGTGTAGAGCAAAGGCTGGACAATTCATGGGAGCTTTTCATCAACATGCCCTCTGGCCTAAAATTTCAACACATATCAAGGTTTCTCCTATTGGCGCACTAATGCCTGTCTATCCACCTTTCTTTCAAATTTCAATAAAAAAAAATAAAATTCATACTTGTCTTCATTCCGCCGAACAAGCCATTAAAATTATAATCATCAAGTATGATGAAGCAAGATACATGTAAAGTTTACTTCATTTATTTTTGGAACAAACTTTAGCTCATTTTGTGGCGCTCTTCGTGGACTGATTTTTAAGTTCTTGGCGCCCACGTGTCGGGAATTGTATTTTTGACATTCCGCAAATCTACTGTACTTTGCAAACAATCAACATGGAAGCCAAATGAAGGGGAAAAATGTGCACAGTTATTTGGAAAATCCATTGTGATCTGCATCTAGGATAGCTAAACAGCTGAAATTGCCCAGAAATACCGTATGGCGCGTTATCAAACAGTATAAGGAAACATTGACGACGATTCGAACCTCAAGCCAATCGTCGGAGTGGAACTGTCAACCGGAAACTGCGTGGTAAGATTTTGAAGACGATTAAGAGGAATTTCAATCAGTCGGGCCATGATTTGACCAGAAAACTCGGTACTGCTCATAGTACCGGGAGGATAATTCGACTCCAGGAAGGAATCAAGTGGTACAGTAATACGTCGATATAAAGCAACGACTTTTTTTTTCGTTGCTTTATATCGAAGTTACGTTATATCGAAACGCTACTTAAAATGGTCCTTTAGAGCGTCTATAGTGATCGCAAATGTGAAAAAGTTTATTCTAATTCTGTTTGTACGGATTTAAGAAACGTAAAAAAAATAATATTTTTGTCACAAACTCAATAATTTTGTTTATTTATTTTCAACAAACATTTTCAGAAACAATCAAAGTGAAGATTCCAGCAAACATACATATTTTTCACAATTTTACAATTGAGTTAAATCTGTTCTTCTACTACCCAGACAACCAGAAGCCGTATATTATTTTACAGATTATATTGTATGAATGTTATTTAAACTCATTTTCGTATATCTGCACGTACAATGTGCGGCTCATGCATATTCTTTATCGTATTTAAATACATTGCATGATTTTATTACGACAATACAATCCAAATCAAGAATATGTGTGCTAATGTACCTATATGGCCTCCAAAATGATACGTATACACTGGTTTTGCTGCATTATATACGATAATAAATACGATATACGTGTAAACGTATATTTGCACTTATATTTGTGTTGCAAATTTCATATACACATCAAATGGTTGTCTGGCTATTTTGTCCATAACTTTTGACCGCATCTGCCGCAATGAAAATTGTATATTAAGCGGCCAACCGTTCTCCTCTGCTTATTTGATAGCCACATCAAAACCGTTTAAAGCAGACTGCTCTGACTCTCGTGAAAAATCGTCATCTTCTCGTAAACTCGATTGTGTCTGGAGATGTAAATTACCATTATTATTAATAATAACATCAATGATAAAAAAAAATAAATTTTTAGAAACTGCGGTGGATCGTCTATTGTTGACTGCGAACCCTCCACATTGTTTTCCTCGTCTGGATGATTAGGATGCAGGATAGAAACTATTTTGTCATCATTTAACGTATTCAGCATCTTTTTTGTCGATCTCTTCCGTCTGAGCAAGTTTCGCTACAATTCCGTACAGAAGTCTGTACAGTGATTGATCAACTGTCAGCAATCATAAAAACTTATTTGAATAAAAGACTACATGCCCTAACCTCACTTCAGCTTAAGCAACTTATCTGTAGGTTCCAGAGGTCGGCATTAAAACGCTATTCGCTAGTTAGTCCGCTACATTTTTGTTTTAATATTTATTTTTTATCTTTATTTCTAGAGAACTTACGGCTCAAAAATCTCCATTACTTTATAGAAAATAACATTTATTAGCGTTCCTGCTTGAATAATTGCCACTTGTAGAGTTTGTTTATCCTTTTTTTTCAACTGAAATCCCATAAGAAAATAAATTTGTCGACAAAAAAGTAGCGGACTAATTAGCGATTAGCGATTTAACGCCAGACACTAGAAAAAAGCATGTATCAGCATTCTTCCTTGACTGATTACTTGTGGTGACGTTTATCTATCTGCTGGTACAAAAGTTTGGTGAAAAAATAAATAAAAACGATAATTATCTAACAAATACGGAACAGACAAATTAGCGATTAGCGCTTTAATGCCGAACACTGGTAGGTTCAAATATAGTCATTGAGTTTTGAAATGGAGATACATGCTCTAGGCTGGATTTTAAAAAGCACAAAAGCGACTATCACAATACTGAAAATACTGGAGTTACATTTTCAACGCTTGCGCTCATTCGCTCTTTATGCCTCTGAGAATTTACCGTATGGCTCATAAACAACATTATTATATTTTTATGACAAAAAAGTATTGAAGTTAAACATATTTATTCAAATTAGAAACATTTTTAAAAGTTACGTAATATAGAGGCAAAAGTTGCTTTATATTGGGTTACGTTATATCGAGGTTGCTTTAAAAAGAGGTTGCTTCATATCAAGGTATTACTATATAGAGCTAGCAAAAAGTCAAATCGAACCATAAACAGAATAGTGTGGCTAACATCCGTGCTCGAAAGCTATTTGACCAGATGCTGACCAAGTTCGGCGGGTGTCTTCTGATAGACGATGGAACCTTTGTCAAGCCTGACTTTCGGCAAATCCCGGGTCAAAAATTTTACTTGGCAACGGTTCGAGGGGGATGATCCAGTCAAATTTTTATTTGTTTTTGCGACAAATTTGCACAAAAATTTATAATTTGGCAGGGCATTTGCAGCTGTGGCAAAAAAAAAAAGAAAGTTTTCGTTACAAATAAGACAATGACGTCAAAACTATACCAAAAATAGTGTCTCCAAAAACGAATTTGACGTTTATCCGATCCCAATACAGCCAAGTCATTCAAGAATGGTATGAGAAAGAAGTCCAGTTTTTTTTTTCTTACAAGTATGAAAAAACGTTACATTTGTATTGAAAAAGATCTTGAATTCAATAATATTGATTCCACTTCTGTTCGAAGCAAGCTTTAAGGTAAGATATATCAGTAGATAAAACATGTAAAACCCATGCTTCCAGTATCGCTCGGGCAACAAGATGTACTAACACGTTTTAACATATCAAAATTATGGGCTTGTGTGTGACATAGCTCAGTTGGCAACCCAAGCTACTAAAAGTTCGGAAACATTCCTCTAACAGGGTTGTTCAGCTCAATCAATTTAAGTAAAAGTTAGCCAATTTTAAATTTCAAAAGAGTGCGCAAAACTTGCTAAACAATTCCTTACCAGCTTTAAAAATACTTTTATGAGAAAAACAGCAAAACGAAAAAAACACTTCATTTTCCTCTCTAAGTTTTCAATGCATGATTTACTCAAACATATTTTATATTAATTTATATAAACACTTGCTCACATTTCAATTATAAAAATCTTACCTAGTTTCGAACTCGAGCTCACCGCTCGAATATCAAGCTGCTCATAATGTTTGCTGCTCTTTATGCGTATTATGCGTAGGCAACAATTTTACTCAATGTGATGATTTTTCTTGAAAAAAATTTCCAACACTTGATTGGTAATTTATTACAACTTAAAAGTTATAACTATTGAGCTTTACAAAAAACTTGCAACCCTTTGACCTCCGGTGTAATTTAGTCATAGTAAGATATTTTATTCTAAGACGTTTCCAAATTTATAGTTACTAACTTTGAATTGTAAATTTCAGTTTGCAATTCAATACGCCATCTGTATTGAAACTCTTATTTCCGCACAAAAATGAGTTGTAAATAGAATGGGTTTTGATTAAGAAGTGTAACCAACAAAGTCCAGAATTATTATTTCAAAAAATAATTTTTACCCGTCACAAATTGGTAGCTACGTGAAAGGCATTTAATACTTACGATAGTTAACTAAATTAGCCAAAAAACTAAAACCACAACTTTATTATTAATCAATTTGATTATTAAAAAAATCGCCATATACAATTTTCTGCTAATTATAAATATTCTTCAAGACTCAACTTTTAGCTTGGCAAGGCCACAAAGTTTACATTTCTTCAAGTTGCAATGAATGTGAAGCAAATTTTTTTGTACCCTATCAGCTTTGGTTTTTTTTTATTTGCTTTTACAAATATGTATCATTCAGAAATTTTTTAGCTTTTTTGATAAAATATTAAAAAAAATTTTGAAAAAAATGTTTATATTTAATTTTAATCTTCTCCTAAGACAGCAAGTTATTTTCACTTATGTAAAAAAGTAAGATAAGTTTATAATTTGTTTACTTTTCATCCATAGATAGACAACAAAAAAAAAAGAAAAAAAATCGCTCAAATGTCAAATTGGTCTGATTAAATCACCTACCAGTGAGTGAGTAACTTATTTTGTTCCTTGAAAAAGATCATTATAAAAACTTTTTTTAAAGTCTTTAAGAAAGCTTTTCATTGAACACGTTAGCAAATTTCATCAAACTGAGCATGTCTTACTCATAAAACAATAATTTTGTTAATTTTGTTTGGTTCCGACATGAATTTTTATCTAAACGATTACAACTCTTTTCAAACTCTGCCCATTTCTTTTTGACGAATGATAAAAAAATGCTGCAGCGAATTTCTATTTGCCTTACTTAGCTTTTCTCCATATTGTTGGATAATGGATTTTCAATAAATTTTTGAAAAAGTTTCAACCAAAATTGTATTTTCGATTTTTTTAAAAGCAAAAATAAGATTACATTGCAGGTTAAAAACGTTTAAAAAGGTTTAATTTAATAAACCTTTTTTAAAAACTTTCTTCAGTAATGTCAGCAATACTTGATATGATAACTTTACCATTATAAAAAAATGTGAAATTTAACTTTTTCAGATCACCATTCATCATCAAGTTCAACATATTTCTCCATAATTAATTGAAATTCAGAAGAAGAAAATTCATGTAGATTCAATAGTTCATTAATGAGGCCGAAACAAATTTCAAATCCTTCTTTTGTCACTCGGAGCTGAAACATCGCAAGGAGGGGGTGGGGATAATAAAAAAAATAATGCAAAAAACAAATAAATTGGAATTAACTGCGCGAAAGCTTGTATGTAACATAATTGTATACAATATCATTGCACAAAACCTATTAATCAAGCAGTTTTTTTTATCGAAAAATTCAATAAAATCAAGAATATATAAAGTGAAATAACTCCCATCTTTAAATATTTGTTTTTGGTTTTTTAATCTTCCGGATATTTGAATTTTATTTCGAAACTTACATAAAATACTTCAAACTATATTTATTTTCCCTTTCGATTTTTTGGAAATTTCGAAGGGGGAGAGGGGTGACAGATGAAGAAATTGATATTTGATTCAGCCAGATTGATTTCACTCAACACTTTTACATTTTTGAACTTATAAACTCTATAACACCAAAGCAAGAGGCAATGGACAAAATCAATGTAAAGATACAAGTTCAGGACGAAAAAATCTACCGAATTAACATATAGGTACTAAAATGATGTTCTCTTGAGTTATCAAGCAAATTCAATAAATATTGAAATGGTGAGAAATTTTTATGGAAAAAAAATTTCTAAAAAACTTATCTTTTGGATTTTTATAAGTGATTTGTATTTTAAAATAAATTTACCGAATTTTATAGTGAATTTTTTCAAACTTTCATGTTGTCCACTATTTTAACTTACTAAAATATTTTATAATAGGTTTGTCTTTGTGTGAATTTTGAATTTTTGTTTGTTGAAAACATGATCTTGTTTATATTTTATAAAAGAAACACACAGTCACTACCCTTTGTCTTTGTCAAGAACCAATATTTCAATTGGCAGCGAAAAAATTTTCAGAGATTTAAATTTTAAACTATATAATTTGCACTTGAAAGTTTATAAACGTTTGCCTTATTTTAATTATTTTTAATAATCTTTCTAAAATTGATAATGATTTTTTATTTAACCTATTAAAAGTTTCAAAAATGATCACATTAGCAGCTTTAAAGAAAAATTTCAATGCTTTTGAAGTGCTGCAAAATTTAAAACAAACATGAAATTACATACGGGTTTTTCGCACGGGCCTGCACTAAACTCAAATTTATTTAATTTTAATACTGATTTTTTGTAAAATATTCACTCAAGCCACTTTTTTGTTCTAAAATGGGGAAAATGAACGGCGATATCGAAACAAAAATACAAATGTTTCGACACCAGTTCAGTAGGTAAGCCACTAGTAGGTAGGTAGGTTTCTTTTGGTATGATATAGGGTGAGTGCTCCTTCTTTGAACCTAGAGCCGACGTTAGTCCTAAAATGCCGAAAATAGTAAATAATGCATTGTGTTAGCATAGGATAAAGATTCTCCTATGCACACAATTAACTCTAGTTCTTCCTGAATCCTATCATACCGTTTTTTGCCTAAAAAAGTCTTTCTTCTACAATTTTCAACGTTTTTAAAAATGTACCGTCAAACGGGGCATCATGCAACAGCGGGGTTCGATGCAACATTTATATAACACTACATTGAATCAATTTTTAATTTTATGTATTGTAATAAAGTTATCTTCTAATGATAACAAAATGATGATGACATAATTTCTCGCATCTTAAGCTAGATGTCTTAAATTTTTTATTTTTATGTAAAATTTGAAAAATCGAGCAATAAATGTACAAATTTTAACATTTTTTGATGCCGAAAAAAACTTTACCCAGTATGACGGATCGGCTTGATAAAATAACCTACAAACTTTTTACAGGTTTCCTCATGTTATACCAACACTGTTGGTGTAAAAATATTTTTCGAACAATCACCCAATTTTTTTAAATGAATATTTTTAATATTCAGTTAGGTGTCTGGGGTTAAATGCAACAAAATGCAAATCAAAGAAATACCTTGTAAATCTCGTTTCCATGTGTTGGAATATGAATGTTTTGCATCACGCGTTTGTAAACATTTAATTTTCATTCATCCAAATATTTATTTTTATGATTTCAGTTTGTAGAATTTTTCGTAGTATTATTTAACCCCTAAATGTATGCAGCATCCTTATTTTCCGAAAAAATGTGAAAATTTGTTTTTACAGACCCAAAAACTACTGCAATTGGTGTTGTCATGCGTAATGGCCTTTAAAGCATCGCAAATATATTAAAAACTATGAATTTTCGTACGTGTTCATAAGATTTTTCATTAAAAACAAAGTTTGTTGCAAGTTACCCCATTTTCTAAGGAGGATAAAAATCGCATGTTTTTAGAAAATTAAAAATAACTGAAGAAACCAATATTTTTTTTAACTACGCCAATTTGATGCCCCAGCATCCTTAAAACTTTTGATGCATAAAAGATACGATTAACTGTGAACATAAGTTTTTTAGAAGCCATTGAAGTTGAAAATTGTTGCATGTTGCCCCAGTTGACGGTACCTTCTCATCGATGGTTGATAAATTAGTGGGGCGTGTTTTGAAAAATTAGGATGAATAAGGAAAAATAACGTTTTTTCTACTGTCCAAGCCAAAAATAAAAGGGAAATTATTTTCGCTTCCAAGATTTCTACCTATTTTTCCTAAAATAAATTAAATCCAATGAAAACCCCGGAAAATTTGTGATAGGTCCAAAAATAGGAGACTTTTGACTTTGATGTCCCATTTTAAGGGCCGACATCTCCAAATCTTGGTTTCAATACCATCAAATCAACAATTTCAACATTTTTTGTCAGCTTTACGCTAAAAAAACTACAAGTAAGTAAACAAAAAAAGTTTCAGCTATTGTTCTGCTAATAGAGCTTACGGGAAGTAAAAGTGTTTGAGGTATTCACAACAGACATTTAAGTGTATTTAATCGTTAAAAAGCTGTAATACTTTGGTATGATAATAAGGCTATGATCATTTAGTATCCGGGCAGTTGCAAACGTGTGTATTTTAAAAACTATTCATTTGATCGAAAAACTTTCTATGGAAGAAATGAAGGTGTTAATATGACATTTAATGTAAAAACATAAAAAAAAATTTATCAATGATTTTAAGAAATACTCTAACTTTTTCATAAAATCTCTTTTTTATCTTTTAAATTGCGACCCAGAGATGGGTCTTGACTCAAACATTCAGTCAGCGAAACTTTTTTTGTAGAGAAATGAATCCAACTTAGATGAAATTTCAGGGACTAGATAAGAGAAAATCGATGTTGAAAAACCGTGCCTAAAAATGTCCAAACTTGATTCCAACTACCGTAAGATGAAATGATGGGAATAGAAATAGACCAAGAAAAATGATTATGATCACATGGGAGAACTATTCCCTTCATTCCGATAGACATCGACACTCAACCAGTATAATATTCATACGCCAGGTTGGTCTCCTGTAGTAGAATGTTAATACATGGGCCCCGGAGAGGCGCAAGATGTGGGTTCAAGTCTCACCGGGAGACAAGGCGAATTTTTTTCGCATGTTTTTCAACATCGATTTTCTCTTATCTAGTCCCTGAAATTTCATCTAAGTTGGATTCATTTCTCTTTTTTATCTTTGCACACTTTTTTAAGTCATGTATTGATTTATTTTTTTTACCACAGAAGCAAAACCTTTGCAAAATCATGACATTCTACACAAACTCACCTGGAAAAAGCAATTGGAATCTGGTTGGAACCTTTTCATGAGTAGGCACTTCGAAGAATTTGATCTCTTAAATCCGGTTTTATCAAAAAAATTTTTGTCCATCAGAACACATCTGTCATATTGCATAAAAACCGGATTCACAGATTGCGATTTTGGAACTGATCATTATTAGTTATTTACTTGGTATATGGTGTCTACTAGTCAGGCAACACTTTTTGCCTGCCGGAAATGGATTTTTTGCATTATTTAAGGAGTCTGGATTCAGTTATCCCCAATAACCATAGATTTTTTACCATATTTAAGATCAAGGGTTGCACTCCGATGGTTAGATTGAACTTCGTGTGGATCCTAGAGTGGATCCTTATACTTCTTAACCATTTGGTCCGAAACAAGATCACAAAAAATCGACAGTTCATGAGCTTTCGAGTCAACAATGAAGAATTTTCGAGGCACAAAATGCGCAAAAAGAGCAAATTTGTGCAAAATTATTTTTACCATGTCTTTTTGCATCGTAAATATCTCAAACACACGTTAACTTAAAAATCTATCAAAAATAGGCAAGATAGTCTTTTTCATAACCAACACAACGCTATTGAAGTTTTGTATATCCGAGCTCAATTAACGTAGCTATCACCGAAATAAAGTGCCCGGATACTAAATGATCATAGTCTTATTTGACTGAAGATAAAAATTTTAATTAATTTAGTTACATATTTTCGAAAAATCATACTTTTTATAGGAATTTTTGTTCTAGGTCCAATGAAAGTAGGAACAGTAGGTTCAAAGATGAAAATTCTGATCATCCATATCTTTGCAAATCTTTCAATAACGGCGATAATGTTGAAAATTCTCATTGAAACTTGCAGATATTATCATGAACTATAAATAAATTTCCTGAAAAATATAAACCTCCCGTCCATTTATGAGAAAAACATGATTATTTAAAAACCACCGCTTTAAGGGTCCAAAGTAGGGCAACTAACCCTAGAACAATGCCAGTTTCTCACACGAAATTTTTCGAATGCAGCTGTAGATTGGAACTAAAACTAAATTTTTAGTCTCAAGAGATTGGGAAATTAGAAAATAATCATGAATACGACTCAGTCTAATGCAACATTGATGGTTTTCTTAATTTATTTAGAGCCTCTGATGAAAAAAAAATCTTTCTAGATTCCCCTTAATGAAGGCTGGTAATCAAATTTAAAATGTTATAGAGTAAAATTATCACTGATCCGGTTAAAAGTTATTCAAAAGTATTTTTTTCGTTAGTATTCCCATTTAAACTTTGAATTCTTATTTCAAGTCCAACAACCACAAAATCTTTAATGGTTGTCGGGCTCAAGACCGTTTGATTTTTTTTTTATTTGAGACCAGTGATTTTATAATTTTCTAAAAAAAAAATTAAACATATTCATAAAAAAATTATGAATATAAACCAAAAACAAATTTTGTTTATTTTTTAAATTAATTTGAAGCATTTGAACTAAAACTTTCCCCTTCAAGAAAATCTTCCCGTGCGATAACATTGAAAGTCATTTTTGTACCAGAGAAGTAATCCGGATTTTGAAAGAGTAAGATCTGAGATGGATTAACCTTTCTAACCTGCCAGACAGAGAGCAGAGCAATGCAACACTTCGGATGTTCAGTTATGCTACTATTCTACTGTTTATAGTATAGCATCTGCCTGGATGCTGTTGGAACCTGTAGAACGATGGAAGGATGCCTCCCAACAGATGGTGATTTATAATAATTTGAACCCAGAACAGAACACCAACCCATCACCGGAACAGCACAGATTCCATTAGGAATGGGATGGGCGGAAGAACCATGTTAAAATATTTATGCTGCTCCACAGTAAAAGTAGGTACTGTGCAGTGGAGCTGGATGGGGTGGAATGCTCCTTTTTCCGGGGCAAAGGGAGCTACAATATTTGGAATATGGAATGAATGGAAAACATTAGAGTTGCATATTTTCAGAACCAAATATTTTTCCACTCAGTGGTCTGTCGTTAAGTGTAAAATGAATTCCTGTTCCGGGACTGGCAATGATCGAGGGGCTCTGCTTTCGGACGACGGATATTGAGGCTGCTGATGATGGTGTGAAAAGAAGGAAGGAGTAGGAAGCAAAAAACCACAAAAGCTCTACAAACACCAAATAGACGGATGGTCTGGCAAACACAATCTGGCCCATAAATATTCGACTACATAAATCATTACGGCATATAAATATTTTGCTGAAATGTGTCGAATGGCTTTGGGGAAATGATTTTTGGGCTCTGTTTTTCGGAATTGTGACCGTGTGTTATTACGATACACGAGAAAGAGACAGGGTCATTCATAACATAAACCAATGTCCATTTGTTTTCTGAAATATTTTTCTCAAATTTCATGTTTCGATCATTTAATTTTTTCGGTTTGTATTTATTGAAAAACTATACTCTCTGACTATTGGATAATTTTTTTAATCTTATACGAATGGCGTCGCAACCAACTCGTGGAAAGCAAATAAAATTGGTCAATATAAATTGTACTGTTCAACACGCTGAATTGTGGATTAATTTGGAATCCAGTTTTGCAAGAGTTGTTAACTTTGATACAAACCTCTTGGAAGGTTTCGTAGAGTACTTCACTATCGCTTGTATCAAAAGTTTCAAGGGAGATAGGACATCAAATTGAAGTTGTCAGAAAAATTATTGGTTTCAACAGTCCCTCGAAAAATGTAAAAAATGTGAACATCTATTATTCAATTTTTATAATTTTTTACGAGAATCAAAAACTTGAAAAATCTATCTCACGATTTGAGAAACTATGTCATCATCATTTTGTTGTCATTAAATTATAACTTTATTTCATTATAGGTATTAAAATAAAATTCTAAAAAGTGTTGTGGTATACAAATGTTCCATCTAACCCAGCTGTTAAATGATGCCCCGTTTGACGGTAGTTTGTATAGAGTTTATAATTATGATAATTGCTTCCCATCTGAAGGACATCGACTCTCGACCCTGGTCTTCTGTCGTAGAATGCAAAACATGGCCCCATAGAGAGGTACAAGATGTGGATTCGAATCCCACTGGGAACGACGATGTGCTTTGGACAGGCTTTCTTTATTCCTTACATTCAAAAATACTTAATCTGTTTGCGAAGTTAGAATTAGATTGTCTCTTTTCATATACCTTTGCTATATTCATCTGAGTTGTAACCAGAAAGCTTTCCATTAAAATATGTTTCAAACCTTATGAGAAGAAATTTTACAAGAAAAACCTAAAAAGCAATGAATTATGATTTGTTACTTAAATTGAAAAAAAACCAAAGAATAACAAACATTTACTATTCTACGAAAAATTAAAAGATTTGAAATTTTTGGCCAATTTTTACAAAAATTGCATAACGACAGGGGCTAAGGGACTTGACTTTCAGTAATTTTCCGATTTTAGTTTTTACACGGAATAAATTTGTGTGGCTATTTCAAAGACGTTGTCATGATAATTTTACCATTGCGTTATAATGCGTTATAGTATTTTCAACCTCGGCAAAGTATAACATCAATTCAGTAAAAGTGCGCATGAAACATTATTTCAATAACTATGAACCTGGTAATTTTCGATAACTCTCAATGTTTTTTGTCTAAAATACTATGGTCATGATGATTCCATCATATTTAGTTTCTATTACAACTAGCGTCCGCATAGTAATTTAGACATTGTGGCACCAATTCATATCAAAATATCAAAATACTACGCGCATGGTACTTTTGAGAACTAAACATATTTTACTCAAAAGCATCAGTGCGTATGATAATTTTACTATAGTAATCATTCTTGTTGTTTATACTAATTAATGATCTTTGATTATTAAACAAATTTTTAGCTGCTTTCAAGTTTCATAACTTTGAAAATCTTTCGAGAGAATCGGGAGAACAACATTGACCGACGTTTGTCGAAAGTGTGAATTTTAATGTTTTGAATAATGCATGCCTGCAAATAAACAAACATAGTAATTTTACTATTTTAATCAAGCTCCTCGTGCATACTAATCTTTATCATAACACATGCTAGTTTCATCATGAAACATATCAATTTTACTAGGCACGAAGTAAAACAATGCATCATTTCAATGACAATTTTACTAAAACACAGTCGAATTTAATATGCGCAACCAAATTTAGCACATGGTAAAATAGCTATGCGTAAGGTATTTTAAACAACAAAATTTATTTGACTAAAAAAGTGGTAGCCTGTTGTTCATTTAAACCACGGATTTAGTAGTTTTACTATGCTTTTTTGTGTGTACACAGCTCAAGCGTTTTTTCCCGCCTTTAGACGGGGTTTATGTTCATCTCTTCTGAGGCTATCAAGTTGATCATTTTTATAAAAAATAGGTCCATTAACAGTTATTTTATGTTTTTTAACTTTTTAAATGAACCAAAAAAAGGTTTTTTTTTTCCTGGGATTTTAACGCCTGGACGTTATTCATCCCCTTTCCTGAGCTATGTCTGTGTAGTGCGTCTAGTGTTGCCAGTGTTGTAGATCTATTTCTTGTTGTTGATTTCTTTTATCTTATATCTCTCCGAACAATTTGGTTTTTCGTAAGCCCAAAAAAAAAAGGTAAACTAATGTGATAAACGATGCACGTTGAAATAATTTTAATCAAAATTGCTGAAAAATCAAGCAGTTTATTAATTTACCAGTGCGAAAAAATGTGGTAGAATTGCTTAAATTCATGAAAAAAGCAAATGAGCGAATTATAAAATAACCTCGAAATTGATGGAAAATTTATATTCGGCTTAATTCAAGTTTCGTTAAAAAAGAATAAAACTGAAATGTTTAGCAAGTCGTAAGGACAGATTGACCATGTTCACAATTTCAAGCGGTTTGAGAGTGTTGCCGATCCTGTCCGACTTAACGATGGTGCCAAACGGATGCTCTGCGAGAACACTCGGAAGTGGACAAAGAGAAAAACGTCGGAGAGCAAATGACCGAACCGTTTGATTCTTTCGGGGAGAAAATGAAACACGTTCTCACGTACTTAAATGCTATCTTGTTCAAGAACTTACGTACGAATGGTTTAGTTAAAGTGTCGGCAGCCATCTTCTCACTAGGACATTACTTCAAGTTTAGGGTTGTACTCGGCCTCCAGTGATAAAAGAGCAACTGCATCTAACCCTTGCTTGTCCAACTAACGGGGCCCTCTTCCGTAAAAAAAATATGAAACCACTGGTCGAACTCCGGGTGCGTCTATCACCGGCCCAAACCGAATCCGAGAAACCTTCCAGGTTCCATCCGATTCCGCGGTCCGTAGCGCAACTTGAAGTTCTTCGTTCTCTGCAAGTACTTTAGCACTCATCGTGCTGCGCTCCAGTCACTGTTATTCGGTTCACTCACTTTGCGACCTAGTAGATCGACACTCAGAGACAAATCAGGTCTTGCATTGACGGCAAGGTATGATAGCGTGCCAATCAAGCTCCTATACAGCGCTTGCATCTTCGAAAGGTTTGTTCAGGTCATTCTCTGCAGTATACCCGAGGTTTATTGGTGTTTTCACTGCAAGGCAGTTCGCCATTTTGAATTTTCGAAGCTCAATGTATTTAGAAAGTCGCAATGAGTTACAACCGTCTTGTTTGTCTATCTCGTAGCCGAGGAAATCATTTCCATCATGGAGTTGACCAAGCGATGTGACTTCAAATTGGTCTCGAAGCTTCTTGTAGACATCATCAATTCCCTTCTCATCAACGATACCAATAATCAGGTCATCAACATAGACGAGTAGATAGACTGTAAACATTCCATGGCGCGCGTAAAGGCAGGAGTCAGATTCGCAAGTCCTGGAATTCATCTGCTGCAGCACTGCGTGTAACGCTTTATTTCAGCACCTGATCGACTGTCGGAGGCCATAGATGCTCGTGCGGAGCCTGCAAACCAAGTCTTCTTTATCTTTTTTCAGGATATCCAGGGGGTTGGGCCATGTATAACTCCTCTTCAACCGTCCCATTCAAGTACGCTGTCTTGAAATCGTATTGCTTAAGCAACAAACCAACAAGCCAACAACACGTAGCGTTGCTATGACTCGACTCCAAACGAACGTGTGTAGCCTTTGGCAACTAAGCGGGCCTTGTGTTTGACTATCTTCCCCGCTTCGTCTCGCTTCAATGTAAAGATCCACTTCACTCCATTCACTTTCTTCCCAGACGGTAACGCTACTAGCTTCCAGGTCTTGTTCGCGGCGTGGGCCGCCATCTCCGAATCCATAGCACTTTTCCAATCCGGTACTAGCACTGCTGCCTTGTAATCTTCGGGCTCTTCGTGAACATGAACTTGTCCCACTAAGAAATCTTCATAATGGCTCGGCAATACTCCTTGAGTACGCCGCTTCGCTTTGCATGGCACTGATTCTTCTTCTTCCTTTATTTCAGGCTCTAAGGCCAAGGGATCACTCTCGTTCATTTCACTTGCATCATCATACACTGATAGTTCTAATTCATTTGTCACTTCTGATTGTTAATCACTTTTATTATCCTCCAAAAGGATTTCTTGTTCACTGTCACTGTTTCCACTTTGCTGCACAGGAAGATCTGGATTCTCCTCCGGTTGTTCTGAGCCATTGCTCAGCTCCAAAAATCGTGCATTACGACTATTGGTGATGAGGTTCGTTGCAAGGTCAGCCGGAGAGCAAACGACCGAACCGTTGGATACTTTCGAGGAGAAATGAAACACACGTCTTAACACGTAAGACGATTTATTGTAACTGACAAAGAAGAGCTAACAGGATAGCCAGAAAGTTTTCCTCTACACGACTAACATAGTATAGGTACAAAAGTGTTCAACCAATCCCAACAGAGAGGACCGCTTGAAATTAAAAGGCGAGTTGAGAGGACAGCCTGCACATATCGCTAGAAAATTCATGCGAGTTGAGAGGACAGCTTGAAATTTAAAGGCAAATAAAGAGGACAGCTTGAAATCTTATCAAGTTGAAAATTAAGCGGTTTGAGAGGACAGCTTGAGATAAGATAGAAATTCAAAGCGAGTCTAGAAGACAGCAAGATATTGAGAAATAATGTTGAGAGGACAGCTTAAGTATATGATCAAATAAATAATCACCGGGATTGAGTAGACTCCTTGAGATAAAAGATAACCATGAGGCGAGTTTAGAGGACAACCTAAACCAATCGTTTAAAACTTCAAGTTAAAAAGTGTTTGTCGAGTGGAAAGTATGAAGATTATTCGAATATAAATATTTTATAAAAATTGATAACCAAATGAGTGTTGAGGGCAGTTTGAGAGGGTAGCTCAACCTTTGACCGATTTGAACCGAGCGAGTTATGTGAAAAGATTGAAATTAAAAAGCTTGATAAAAAATTAATAAGATTAAAGATAGATATGAGTGAACGATAATTTCTTTATTGATTCCAGTAACGATCAGAATAACTGATTAAATGTTGTTTTCTGTTCATGAGTTAGAGTTTAGTGACAGAGAGAATAAGCACAGAGAAGACGGTCTGTACCCAATACATACCGTTAACATTATGTTAGAGGATAAATAAGAATCGAAATGCACAATCTATGGTAAAAAATTGACCCAAACATGCTAATTTGTCTCCTGCTTGGGGATGCTTTCTGTCACGAGATCATGAATGATGTTTCAAGTTATACAGCAATTTTAGGTTCACACATTTACACAATTTTATACAGGATATTTACCAATGTTTTAGATTGAGTCCCGGACAGTGTTATAGAATTTTAGTTTTTAGATTGTTTGGATTTTGGGCGTAATTGTCGCTTAAATTGGGAATATTTGAATCTCAAGCTTAGTTGGTGATTAAACAGGGACCTTATTCCATCGATTCGTATAATGGAAATAGGAAGAAATATGGAACTGTGATATATATGTAAGCACTGACATCGTACTGTAGCATGATTCACGAAGAAGCCAAGTTGACGACTGTTCTAGAACGAAAACGAACTAGTTTAAATTTGATTCGAATCGAATCGAATAATGTAGAGTATTGAGTGTTTTTTACAGCCAGTCAGCATATTTTTCTATGGAAAACGAATATTTTGTGTACAATGATAAATCCATGTGTCCATCACAATTTTTTTTCCTTGAAATTTGGATGAAAAGAAACGATAACAGATTTTTTTTTGTAATTATATTAATGTTATTTTGTTTGGGATAGGAGGGAGATGTGCGAGTGGATTAAACCGGCATCGAGTCATTATCCCCAAGCGTGCACGTAGTCAGTCAGTCAGTCAGTTGGCGAGAAAGCGAGCAAGTCAATAGAGTGTGACCCCCGGCAGCTCATGATTCGAGTGCTCTCCAGTGCGGCAGTACGGCACATGCTTTTCAAACAGATTTCAGTAACAATGATTGAAGGATTAAAATTTTTATAACAATTTAGCAGTTTTATGATTATTTTAGTATATCTCACATAAAGGCGTGATTGGGCACTAACTAGGGTAAGGTTTCCAAATTTCCCGGTTTGCCCGAGTATTTAATATAAAATTTGGGGAAAGTTTGATCCGGCCCCGTTGGCCGGATTTAAATGGAAACGCCTGGATTTTTCCAGGGTTTATTCTTGTTCTTATTTCAAAATCAAACTGAAAAAAAAACAATTTGTGTTGTAAAAATGTTTTATTCATGCGTTCTTAACTAAATTTATTGAACTAGTTTCATAAAAATAATCATAAAAAGGTTTTTCGAAGCATAGAATACGATTTTAAATCTGCTGATTAATGTTGATGAAATTTTTTTTTCAAGTTTTGTTTTCTTGATTTCGATGAATAATTCCTAGGATTTGATCAAAATTGCTGGGTATTGTCCGGATTTGGGTCGAAAACTTTGAAATTAATTGTCCGGAGTTTGACAGGTTTTTAGATAAAATAGCCTGGATTTGTCCGGCTCAGATAAGTGCTGAAAAAATCTGGCAACATTAAGCTAAGGGGATAACATATCCTTTTAAACAATAAAATCACACTTTCGTCCCTTGTTATTAAAAATATATGTGCGAATAATAATTTTGAATCACAAATTTTTATTAATCCAATAGCATCTTTAAACACAAGCATATGTTTTATTGATGATAATTTCAAGCAAATTCGCTGGTTCATGGACCAGTAAAGCTGCTTCAATTTAATTAAATCTAACGTATTTCCGCCGAACCAAATTAGTCCTCTTTTACATTTCCTTGCTTTAAAATTCTTCACGTCTTCGTCGACGTCATCGTCGCCAGGAACGGGCTCTTTTGAGAATTCACGCTGCGAAGCTGGTCTTGTAATAAAAAAGAAAGTCACACTTAATTGTCGAGTAGCATATTATTACCCGTCGTCGTTGGAGGAGGAAAACCGACGGCATCCCGCATAGACTTTGTGTGTTGACAAGCTCGGCCGCGCCGCCATTCGCAATAATCTAGAGCAAGTGCATGATGTGAATAAATATGAGGATAATCTCGGGTTTTTTTTCTGCCCTGTGCTAGTTGCAGAAATTGTCTCACAGCTCATGCTACATAAATTTCCATGGCAGAAAAAAATCCAACGCAAAAATATGCGCTTTAGAAATTTTACCACGATTGTGTGAGCGGTTTTTTTCGTTGTTGTTGTTCCTTTCATTATTTCATCTCACTCGGATGTTGTTGTATAAAAAAGCTGGAATAGGATCATACCAAAAGTAAAAATATACAAGCCAGTCTCTTGGGGGATGAAACAAAATGAAAACCTCCCTCAGCATCATCGCTCCCCGGCATAAGCACTCACAATAATCTGGTTCTTCTCGTTTTTTTTTTCTCCTTTCTGTTCCATGTTATTTCCTCTCGGGAAACGCTTTTCACGCTCCATCCATCGCCGAATTGCGTGTCGTGGCAACGGAAATGGCCGCCATTCCTCGATCCCCAATCCACGCCATGCCACCCCCACAGGAAGTGTACTGCGGAAAGGAGACAATCTGCACCGTCGACGGGCTGCACTTCAACTCGATGTACAACGCCCGAGTCAAGGCCTTCAACAGCACCGGCGAGGGAGAGTACTCGGAACTCATCGGCCTCCAAACGGCTGAAGGTAAGGATTTGGACTTATGTTTTTCTTACTTCTTCTTTTTCATGTTTTTTTCCTCTTCAGCTTCATTTTTCATTGGTCGCTGACAGGGCAGAAACTTTTGACAGGGTGTTAAAGATTCATAAATTCGGTCTTTCTTTTCCCCGGAAGAAGCGTTTGAGCATATTAAAGGAGTTTAGATAAAAGTTTTTACGGCCGTTTTAATTATTTAATCTAAAATTGTTATCTAAAATCACAAAACATCTTAAAGAAAGTGCGATTCTATTTGTTTACGAAACTTGTAAATTTTAAAACAGTGCTGAAAGGTGCATTTTTTCACTTGAGATGTAATTTCCGGCGAAATTACATCCAAGATCGGTTTTTGATAGGTAATAAGAGTTGCTAAGTTCTACTCAAATACACATGCAATCAGGGCCGTAGGAAGAATCGACTCATGGGGGGGGGGGGGCCTGACTGATTTTTACTTGAGATTTTTTGCCCAACAATGCACGGATACAAAAAAAAAATTAAACAATTTTTGATTGTGACTCCATATTAGCTTAGCTTAGCTTAGCTTGATTAACTACTCACATCCACCTTGAATCGTAAAACCCGAAATGCATGGTGGAAGAAAATGGCTTGTTCAAAAATCAAATTATGATAACTATCATTTCGAGTTCCACGATCGCTGGCGTGGCTCAGTAGAACAAGTTCCACATCGCCAATGGTCGCTACTCCATGATTGACCGAGGCCATCAATTTTATTCAGAGGTCAAATGAATGATGCTTGGGATTAGCAGCTCATTCACACTGCACAAAACTGATGCTCTCTCTTTTAACGTCAATAACGGCGCCGGTCACGTCCTAGTAGTCAATGGAAAGATTTGAAAAAAGAAAAAAGGATGAAAGATCTATTTTGTGCTTTAGGACCGAGGTCACCTCTGCATCCTAGCAAAATAATTTTGGTTGGGAGAGGGATTAAAGGAATTGGTTGGGAGACACTTTTGAATAGTGTTACGGTGAACAATAAATATTATTTTCTTGATTCATAAAGTTTCTATAGAAGCAGGCATGAGTATGTTAGGTTAAATGGTGAAAAAAAAATTAAGGACCATTACTAAGTGTGAACATAAATTTGTAAAAATATTTCTTTAAAAAGTCGCGTGGCTTTTGATTTTTGTATCTTGAGATACAAATTGAAGAGGTTTGGGTTATACATTTCGGATCATGTTGGGCAGCTAATAATAATTTTGAAAAAGGAACTATAATTTCATAATTTTAAGTTGTTGAGACATTTAAACAAGTTAAGTTCTTTACATTTGAAGCTATCTGAGGGAACGAACATGCTTTTGTTAATAATGTTCCTAGGTGAATAAAAAGCTAGTTAAAAATAAAAACTTATTTGAAAAAACTCTACATAATTTCAAAGCACTAAAACTTCTAAACATAATCCGAACTACAAAAAGCGTGTTAAAAATAGTTTATAATTGACTCCTATTCCAAAAAACACAAACCAATTATGTACAGATTTTTTTCCATGTACATATTTCAGATCTAACAACCTACTACTTTGGTTGAGTGCCTACAAAAACTTCTGAAGCACACGTTAAAACGCCATTAAAATAACCATTGAATTGGATTGTGTATGTTATTATGCTTCAATATAAAATGCCTTACTAAAACTATTTGGTCCACTCACTTTGGGGCAGAAAAATCAGTTCGAACGCAACTGTATGTTACCATCTAAAGCTTCTGTGAAACGTACCGTCAACTGGGGCAACATGCAACAATTTTCAACTTCAATGGCTTCTAAAAAACTTATGTTCGCAATTAATCCTACCTCTTATGCATCAAAAGTTTTAAGGATGATGGAATATCAAGTTGGCGTAGTTAGAAAAAATATTCGTTTCTTCAGTTATTTTTAATTTTCTAAAAACATGCGATTTTCACCATCCTTAGAAAATGGGGTAACTTGCAACAAACTTTGTTTTTAATGAAAAATCTTATGAACACGTACGAAAATTTATAGTTTTTCATATATTTGCGATGCCCTGAAAACCATTACGCATGAAAACACCAATTCCAGTAGTTTTTGGGTCTCTAAAAACTAATTTTCATATTTTTTTCTGAAAATAAGGATGCTGCATACATTTAGGGGTTAAATAATACCACGAAAAATTCTACAAGCTGGAATCATAAAAATAAATGTTTGAATGAATGAAATTTCAATGTTTACAAACGCGTGATGCAAAACGTTCATATTCCAACACATGAAAACGAGATTTACAAAGTATTTCTTTGATTTGCATTTTGTTGCATTCAACCCCAGACACCTAACTGAATTATAAAAATATTTATTTAAAAAAATTGGGTGATTGTTCGAAAAATATTTTCATACCAACAATGTTGGTATAACATGAGGAAACCAGTATAAAGTTTGTAGGTTATTTTATCAAGCCGATCCGTCATACTGGGTAAAGTTTTTTTCGGCATCAAAAAATGTTAAACTTTGTACATTTATTGCTCAATTTTTCAAATTTTATATAAAAATAAAAAACTTAAAAAAAACTAGCCTAAGATGTGAGTAATTATGTCACCATCATTTTGTAATCATTAAAATATAACTTTATTACAATACGTTAAATTAAAAATTGATTCGATGTGGTGTTATATAAATGTTGCATCGAACCCCGCTGTTGCATGATGCCCCGGTTGACGGTAAGGTTCATACCTTCCTGACCACGATCATTTTTATATCAATTAAATATTTTTCACTCCATTAATTTATACATAGAATGATCTTTCCACTGGTTTGGGTTCATGACTCAAACTTAGTACCTATCGTTTTTACTATCCGCTAACTCAAGAGCTCCGCTGATAAAAATGGAATTATGTTCTCCGAAGGTGTTATCTCCAACTGACTTCAGAAAATAAAAAACCGCAAAAAAGGCTTTTCTTTGACCCGTAACTTGCGTTCATGTTTACACAAAAATATAATCATGCAACTTATTCAATGAAATATTTTCTGCTCGACTTCGTGCTGTTTATCAAAATATTCGAAATAACCCCCTAAACACTTTCCTATTTTTACCTATCTGTAAAAAATTTAAATAAACTACTTATCTGAGAAATAATGTGGATCCGTTCGGCAGTCGGATTCAGTGCTCCATCAGCTTTAGAACACCACAAGGTTGTTCCGGAAGGCGTAACGCTATCATTCCATTTTCAGATAAATTTTCACAACTTTAAAACTCAGAAATATCCAAAATCTCCATTTCAGAACTCTTGAAAATTTGCTTAAAATTTTTGATTGTGACTCCATATTCATTATTAAGTACTTTGACATTAAAAGCTTTCGTATTAAATCGTAACTTAAGAAATTTGGTCCTAAACCAAAAAGGTGAGCTAAAGTCGCTTTCATCGATGGTTAAAACCTTTTAATTTGTTTAAAAGTTTGGTAGTTCAAACTTAGTTGATTTGGGCATAAAATAAGTTTTTTTAGGAGAGTCTTCCATTTCTTAAAAAAAATAACTTATTCTATACTCAAATCAAGCAAGCCAAATCTTCCAAACTATTTTGCAAATTCAAAGATTTTAACCTTTGATGAAAATATATCAAATTATCAAGAAAAAAAGTAAGAGATAAAATCATAAGATTTTCGAATCACATTTTCTTTATGCCAACTTGAACCATATTAAAGATTTTAGTATGAAATTTGGCTTTAAAAAACTGCAACATTGCGGACCAAATACGAGATATCTCGTTTTTTCCTTGTCGCCTACAAAATTTAACACAACACTTCCCGTTACTCAAATATCTATATTAAATTATGTTGAACTTTGTTCATTGGTGTCTCAAGCATAAAATGACGAATTTTGGTGCCCTTAATGTGTTGATAATATTGAACAGTGCACTGGGAAAATATAAAATTTTGAGCAGATTTTTGAGGTGAAGATGTTTCTTTAACAGCAAATATTTTTTCTAAGGAATCAATTCTATCATGAAAACCCTGTAGATGATTTCTTAAAATAAAATTTGGGGTTTTTCGGATAAAACCAAAACCTTAAATTCTACTTTTTATTTGTGATTTTCAGATGAATTGTGTTTACATACTAATTTTGTTTGAAAAATTGAAATCTGGAAATTGAATTGACAAGCAATCCTAACAGATTAAGGACCGCGAAGAAATCTATGACGAGAAACACCGACGAACGGCATACTGTACCTTAGAAACTCCTGGACTTAATGTTATAAATCAAGCATTTTTAAGTTACGAAAAATACTGTGTTCAATTTTCTCGTATAAAGTTTTACACTTAAATTCAGTCCTATTATAGTCGAATTATACTTCGAAGTGTAGCGCACTGTTGATAAGCCAAAAAATGAGATATATCGTTTTTAATCCGCAAGGTGTTAAGTTTATGATTTCTTGAATTTCACGAAAAATTATTTTAAATTGTTAAATTTATTTACAAGCTAAACCTTTTTCTGAATTTTGAATCTGCATTCTGAATCACAAATTGCACTTTGAATCTGTATCCGAATTTTCATACAATTTCCGAAATGTACAAAAAATACGATTTCCGAATCTTATTCCGGATCAGAATTTTATGAGAAAAATTTTAGAGAACTCATTCATAAATATTTTATTTTAACTCTGCAGTTCAGGTTAAATCTAAATTCACTATTGAAAATGTTTATTTAATATTCGTGTTGTGAATCAGAATTAAACTTTGAATTTACAAAAATCTGAAACTGACTTTAGTTTAGTTTAGTTTATTTGTATTCAAAAGTAGCGTAAGACAATTGTCTTTTCATTTTGCCACAGCGGCGTAATCGTATTGATGGAATGCACTTGTTACTTTCATTTAAATCTCTTAGAGAATGATTGGTTTTGTCCACAATTAACATTTCTTCTAGTTAAATAACGTTGAACATTGCTTTCTAAATGTGCTTAAATTAGGAATATTTTTCATTGGGTTTGGTAGTAAATTCCAAAGAACAACACCTTTGACAAAAAATGTGCAGTTATAAAAAGACGTTGTATGATTGGGGATCACATAATTTCGCGTCCTAGTGCCGTTGAAGGGTTGGAGTATATTGAAAAGATATGAAGGACATTTATTGGTGATGATTTTATGAAACATAAGACATGACCGAACTTTAATAAAATTGTAAAACGAATATCCTAATAACTTATGTTGCAAATGAGTAACTCGATCTAAACGGGATAGGTTAAAGACGAAACGAACGCAACAATTAAGCGCGATTTTTATTCTGTCGAGAGCTCTTGCAGAAATTGTAGGCAGTAGGAAATCACACGCAATAAAATATGGTAAAATGAATGTTTTAAAAAGTTTTAATTTGACGTTCTGGTTTAGGAAACTTGACTTAAGCTTTATGTTTCTAAGCACGCCATAAATTTTACCGCATTGGTTCAATACGTGGTTATCCCAGTCGAATCGACTGTCAACGATAAATCCTAAGCTTGTAACCTTGTTTGAAAAAACTATTTCATTATCTCCTAGTTGTAAGAAAGGCTTATTTGTGCATACAGTTCGTGTTATCAAAAGGGCATTTGATTTGGATGCATTCAACGTCATCAGATGATTTTTCGCCCACGTATTTATAGCTTGCAAATCTAGGTTCATTAACTGACCGGTTTCGACCATGCTTTGGTTTTTACAATTAATATACAGCTGAATATCGTCAGCAAACGAATGAATGGTGCAATATTTTACAATGCTTGGTAAATCGTTTATATACATAGTGAATAATATAGGGCCTAACACGGATCCTTGAGGCACTCCAGAATTAACTGGTAAAAAACTAGAAAAACTTTCATTGCTAAACACTGCTTGCTCCCGATCCTTTAGATATGAATGAATCAATTCAATAGCCGTTGGCTGAAAATCGAAATTCGTGTTTAATTTTCTACAGAGTGTTTTATGAGAAATTGTATCGAATGCCTTCGAGCAATCGAGCAGCACCATAAGAACTTTGTGGCCTTCATCTATGGATTTTGAAACATCATTGCATATTTTAAGCATGGCTGTTTTTGTACTATGTCCTGGTCTATATCCAGATTGATGCTCTGTTATTAAGTTGTTGAGATTTAAATACGTGCTTATTTGTTTTTTCATTATTCGTTCGAAAACTTTTGATAGGGCACTCAATATGCTAATTGGACGTAAATTCGATAGCGAAGATAAGTTAGTTTTTTTCTTAAAAGGGATAATTTTGGATAATTTCCAGGCTTTTGGATATATTGATGTATTTATTATACTATTGAAAATGAATGATAAGTGATTTATGATAACTGGTAAAATAAGTTTTATAAACTTTATGGGTATATCATCCATACCTACGGCATTAGATTTAACTTCATAAACGGCGTTGATGATGTCATATTCTTCGATATTATTGAATTTAAAACCTGTTGAATTTGAATGGTAGTAGTTATGGGCTTGAACTTGATCTACTGTGAAGCTTTCATGAAATTTCTGATTGATTTCGTTTGGATGAAAATTGTTTTCCGAACAAGATTTGCGTTTCGATAAACCAATGTTTTCAAGTTGATTCCAAAATTCTTTGGGTGACAAGTTCTGACTGAATTTATTGTTGTAGTAATCGCGTTTTGCTTGCATAATTTTCTTGTTTGCTAGATTTCGAAGTCTTTTGAAAAATACTAGATCTTCATCGGCTTTAGTTAGCTTCCATTTAGCGTAAGCGCGATCGCGGTCGATAAATGCCAATTGTAAATTTGAATTAAACCATGGGTTGTATTTTCTTCTACTAGAGTTATGCTTCCGCAATGGAACACAAGTAACATGCAATCGCGTAATATTGTTGTTGAACATTTCTACGATGTCGTTCGTGTCGGCGAGAGCATAAAAATGAGACCAATCTATTCGATTAAATTCTTGAAAAAAGATGCTTGGATCCAACCGTTTATAATCTCTATAGAAAAAGGTGTCGTTTTTAATTTCTGTATCGTAGTTGAATGAAGCGTATATCAAGTCGTGATTAGAAGCATTAGGAACACTTATTTGACCAAAACGAATAACAGAATTCTGCCGGCTTGTAATAAGCAAGTCGAGTTGTGAAGCTCCGTGGTGATGGAAAAAAGTTGGTTCGGTCCCAATCATTTCTGCACAATCTATGGTGGGATGGTTGTAAAACAATCCAATAAGAATTTTTTTATTAGAAAGGGTTAGCTCAACAAACATAAATTCAAACGTATGGGAATTCCTAACTATGAAATTTGATTCAATGAGTTTACTTTTGTAACATTTTTTCACGTAAAGAATAAGCCCACCTCCGGTTTTACCTATACGATCACTTCTAAAAGTAGAATATCCGTCGATGGTTATTAGACCCATATCTTTAGTATGATTAAGCCAAGTTTCACATACCCCAGCAACATCAACTGATGAAACTAGCAATATTTGTTTGTATTCGTCAAATTTAGTCATGTTTTTGGCACAAATACTTTGCATATTAAGCATACAGATCGATAATTTTTTAGATTCGAAAGATGATTTCATTACGATTCCTGGTATGCACATATCTGTCAGGGTGTTGTTTTGGTTATTGAAGTTAGCCATTATCAAAAAACGCACATTTAGTGAAGCAATGATCAATAAAACTAAAACGTGTTTCTGAACAAACAATTTTTCGTAAAAAAACGAGTGCAGCTTAACTCGAAAAAAGCATTTTTCGGTTTTGTAGCAGTTTGATAGTCACGGCAGGGCCGTAGGAAGAACCGACTCATGGGGGGGGTTTTGGAGACTGATCTTTATCTATGATTTTTTGCCCAACAATGTACGAAACCAACAAAAAAAATTGAAAAAAATAAGTTTGTAGCTATATGGTTATTCGTTTTAGGGTACTTGAAAGTTTTCTTATTAAATTGTAACTTTAGAAAATTGATTCTAAATCTAAAAGATGAGCTGAATTCACTTTCATCGGTGGTTCAAATCTTTGAATTTATTTAAGAGTCTGGTAGATCAAACTTATTTGATTTCGGCATAAAATAAGCTTTTTTTAGGAGAGTCTTTCATTTCTAAAAAAAACTTATTCTATACTCAAATCCAACAAGCCCAATCTTCCAAAATATTTTTCAAATTCAAAGATTTAAATCTTTAATGAAAATAAATCAAATTTTCAAATAAAAAGTAAGCGATAAAAATCATCAGATTTTCGGATCAAATTTTCTTGATGCAAACTTGATCCAAATCAATGATTTTTGATTGCAATGATTTAAGTATGAAATTTGGCTTGAAAAAAAAACTGCAATACATTGCGGACCAAATACGAGATATCTCGTTTTTTTTGCTTGACGCTAGTATGCTAACATAATTCAAATGTTATGAATCTATTAACGAAATCTGACTCTACAAAATGTAACACAAGCTTTATAAATTGAGCACTTTTAAGTAACGGCAAACGTTGGGTTCAATTTTGTCCAATAAAGTTTAACACTTGAATTCAGTCAATTCGAGTTATACTTCGAAGTGTAGCACACTGTTGGTAAGTGAGAAAACTATATTTTTCGTTTTTTTCCGCAATAGGATATGTTCATGATCTCAACCATTTATGTAGATTGTAAAATTCTCTTACAAGCTAATCATTTATCTGTATTTTGAATCTGCATTCTGAATTTGAATTCTGGACCTGAATTCAAAAATTGCGCTTTGAATTTGTATCCAAATTTACATACGATTTCTGAAATGTACAAAAAATACGATTTCTGAATCTTATTCCAGATAAGAATTTTATAAGCCAAGTTATAGAGCCGTTATTCATGAATCTATTATTAAAATTCTTTAGTTCAGGTTTAATCTTAATTCACGTTTTAAATTTTTTATTTTCAATCTGCATTGTGAATCAGAATTAAAATATGAATTTACAAAGATCTGAATCTTACTTTTAAATTATGGATTGCCATTTGAAGCTTTAAATTTTTTAATTTTGTGTAAAAACTATGTTCAAGAATTTCGAATTTGAATATGAAACAAAATTTCTTTTTTTTTAATATTTGTAAAACTATAATCAAAATATTGAAAATGCATATTATCTTGAAAAACATGATTCAAAGTTGATGTGAAATGCAAAACCAAATTTGAACCAGGATTTCAAAGCAGCGTTTCATTTATATTTTTTTATGATTATTCGAGCTGAAAATCAACAATCCTGGACTGGATACAGAATCCAAAATTCAAAAAACTGTACGATAAATTATGGAATCAGAAAATCCGAAATGGGTTTGATTTAATTTGAAATTCAATATTCAGACCTATGAAAAAGTGAGAAAATTTTGAAAAAGTGTACCAGAATTTTGGACTTGGGTTTGGTTTTGAGGTTTTTTTCATAAGTTTTTAGTCTAGATTGTTACTGTTGATTAACTTTACTCTTTTATCATAATTTGGTTCGTCCTAAATTTGAAATTTTGAGTGTAGAGTAGAATCTCTCGCTTGCTGTTTTGGATCCTCATGGGGGGGGTTTAACCCCCAAAACCCCCCCCGTTCCTACGGCCATGAGTCACGGTCAGCAGCAACTAGCTTATCGATGAAAGCGCCAAAGCAGCATTCTAAGACAGGAACATCCCTCGACGACAGCATTCTGATCAGCAACATACTTTTAGGAATTGGAGTCAGAGGAAAATTTCGGGATGGATTGGAAGGAGAGAGAGCGCTTGTTGGAAAAGGTTTGTTTTTCTTGACTTTTAGGAGGGGAGTCACGGGATAGCTTAGGGATGGATTGGAAGGACGGAGAGCACTTGTATGGATAGGTTTGTTTACTTTTTATAGCTTTTAGGAGGGGAGTCACGGGATAGCTTAAGGATGGATTGGAAGGACAGAGAGCACTTGTGAGGAAAGGTTTGTTTACTGTTTGTAACTTTTAGGAGAGGAGTCACGGGATAACTTCAGGGATGGATTGGTAGGACGGAGAGCGTTTGTACGGAAAGGTTTGATTTGTTTTGTAGCTTTCAGGAGGGGAGTCACCAAGGAAGATCAGGATGGGAGTCAAAGGAGAGAGATATCTTTTTAGGAGAGGTTATTATTGCAGCAGACGATTGAGCTCATCCTCTGATGAGATCGGTGTACCTTCGTTCTCGGATATTTTCTTCACGAACACCACACCGTTTTTAGTATAAACGGATGCAAGCTTTTTCTCTTGCTTGAGATTAAGAGCTTTTATGTTGAGTGACCGAGCGGCGAGTGAGAGATTCTCGTTCACATAGATCCGATCCTTATTGTTGAACCCGATGATCTCGAGCGTGAGCGTCCTAGTTTTGAGATACCTGGAGTAAAAATCGTTCCTCTGGTTGGTGATCGCAAATTGGATCATCACTATATATGCCTTCCCAGCTACCATAGTGGCTCTCGACAGGCGTCTCATGTCGACTAGGGGCACCATCCCAGCATATCCAAGATGATCACACAGTTTCTCAAAATACTTGTAAAGGTTTTCTCCCTGGACGAACGGGATTCCTCTCATCAGCAGATCGTTGGTACACGAGGACCGTGCAATACTCTCGGTGTTCAATTGTATGCTTTCTGTATTGCGTGAGACTGAGATGCTGAGATCGGTGATCGTTTGTTGTAAACCCGAGCGTATGAGATCGATCTCTGTTTTGATTTCAGTTTTCATTACCAACATCTCCTCTTTGAACTGCTTTGAGATTTCGGTCTTTGTCCGCTCCATTTTTTCCATCAACAGCTCAGCTAATTGGGAGATGGACATCTCTTCTGGCTCATCGGCTACCCCGCTATTGTCTGGCTTATTTCGCTTGGTGGTTTGGCTCCTTGAGGTCATGATGAGATGGGTCCGGTGAGTTGAAGGTAGAATGTGCCAGTGGGTACAACTCCGCTTATACAATCGCGAACAACCGGTTATAGTTCGACCGTATATTTACAAATTGGAGAAACTTTGGGACGATTGTAAGGTAAGATTCTTTACTTTTTCCGAGTTAAATGCGCACGACGATTTACTCGATGCACTCCATAATACGAGTTTTAAATATTGGAATGGAACATTTTTGAATTTTGTTTGAGAATTAAGTTTAAGAACTTCGAATTTGAATATAAAACGAAATTACTCTTTTTTCATATTGGAAAAACTTTTACCAAAATATTCAAAATGCATATGATCTCGAAAAACAGGATTCAAATTTGAAATGAAATGCAAAACCAAGTTTGAAACAGGATTTCAAAGCAGCTTTTCATTTCTAATTTCTTATGATTACTCGAACTGAAAATCAAAAATCCTGTACTGAATTTTAATAGTGTAGCAGATTTTTGGACTTCTGATTCTGAATTTAAAATTTTGAATGGAGATTGCTTGTAGTTTTGGATCCTCATGGGGGGGTTTAAATACGGAGGAAAAGCTGAAGCGGATGATTAAAGGAAATCCCAACGTTTCAAGCCGTGATTTGGCTAAAAAGATCGGCATGTCGCAAAGATACGTCCAGAATGCAAAGAAGAGAGCTGGACCTACATACATACAAGAAAAAAATATGGCTGCTGTGTGATGGACGACGAAACGCGTATATAAAAGCCGATTTTAAACAAATTCCGGGATTGAAGATTTTCAACGGCAAGAGCAATTGTGATGTAGACGACGAATTAAAGAAAAAGAAAATATCGAAGTTCGCCTTCAAATATCTCGTTGGGCAGGCCATCTGTTCTTGCGGACTGAGGAGTGATCCTTTCGTGACAAAGAGCACAGTAAATGGCGAGATCTACAAATCTGAGTGCCTCGAGAAGCGCCTTTTGCCGCTCTTGCAGCAGCACGACGAAGCTCCGCTTTTTTGTCCAGATTTAGCATCATGCCACTATTCTAAAAGTGTCCTGGAGTGGTATGTGGCCAATTCTGTCCATTTTGTTCCAAAGGACATGAACCCACCAAACTGTCCGGAGCTGCGCCCGGTGCCCAGCTAACATGAAATCGTAATAGAAATGATAATCCAAATCGAATATTAAGACATATTCAATAACTATTGTAAACACGTTGGTATTGAATGATTTTCTATCATTCATTTACGACAACCTTTGCCCAAAAATAGTTGAGTCAGATAGCAGTTTAGTCAATTCGTAAATATGTTTCCAAAACGCTGGGAATATGCTAATTCAACATTTACGATTTGAGTGAACTGATTTACGATAAATGGGCGGTCCTTCAATTGACACTCTCTCCGGTCTCTTCCTTTGACCGGTTCGTAAAAAGAAAATCTCACCTATAGAGCTAAAGCTTGGACAACATCAATTGATGAGTTGGCATCGTGGTAAGATACCGGACTTCAAACTCGGAGGACTGAAGTTCAACTCTCTCGGTCGAGGGATTTTTTTTTCGTTTATTTTGCTTTTTGTTGGAAAATCGAATCGTTTCAATCTTGTCATTGTAGATATATCACCTCCACTTTTGTAGCTATATGCTATTTTGGTAAGTTTAATACAATCTTTTTATCTGGGATACTTGTTTGAATAATTCTGTTGTTCCTGCGTTATACCTTCATAAATGTTTGCTGGGTGGAGCAGTACTGGGCAAAGATGAAGCGAGAACTTCGGAAGAGCAAGAAGACAGTCAAAGACGAGAAGGACATGTTTAGAAAATGAAAAAAAAAAACTTAGGAAATGGTACCGGATGACACTGTAAAGACTTTGATGGAGGGCATCAAGCGAAAATGCGAGCAATTTTACACTCAAGGTTCCATCGATTAAATTTTCTTTTGACTTTTGAAGTAAATTTATGTATAAAACTTCCCTAAAATTTTGGTTTGATTCTAAACATTTTGGAAAGTTGGCATGACATTTTCGGTGTCGCAATAATTTCGTGTTCGTCCTTTATGATATATTTTACTAGTTAACTCTCTGGTACATAATCTTACCTTCAAACCAGGATTGCAAAAAATGATAATCCATTAATCTGTGATAATGACAGCTGTTTGACAATTAGGAGTCAAACGCTTTTAGCTAAAACAAGCATAAGAATCTGAGAAAACTATAAAACAGTCCATTTTATAAATTTTTGATCCGGATGGACGAAGAGAATGCCGCACGGGCGGCAGTAGTGCAAAAAGGCACCCGTCGAAATGTGGAATATCACCGACAGCGGAAGAGGCAGCGAGTCCGAATTTTCCAGGAAAAAAAGCGCCGCCTGGAGGAGGAGAAGCTCGAGGAGCTGGAGCAGCTGCATCGTTCCCAAGATACACGAAAGTTCTATCAGAAACTCAACGCATCCCGCAAAGGCTTCGTGCCGCAAGCCGAAATGTGCCGGGATAAGGACAGGGGCATCCTGACCGACAATCGTGAGTTGATCAAAAGGTGGAAGCAGCACTTCGATGAACATCTGAACGGCGCACAGTCAGGAGATCAAGACGGTGGGGGAAGGTACATTGTCGGCGTAGCCAACGACGTAGAGGAGCCACTTCCAACGATGAGTGAAGTTAAGGAAGCCATTCGCCAGCTGAATAGAAACAAGTCGGCTGGGAAGGATGGTATCGCAGCTGAACTTATCAAAATGGGCCCGGACAAGTTGGCCGATTGCTTACACTGGTTGATAGTCCGGATCTGGGACATAGAACAGCTACCGGAGGAGTGGAAGGAGGGGGTAATATGCCCCATCTACAAGAAGGGCGACAAATTGGACCGTGAGAACTACCGAGCGATCACTGTCCTCAATGCCACTTACAAAGTGTTGTCCCGAATCCTACTCCGCCACCTAACGCCACAAGCAAACAGATTCGTGGGAAGTCATCAAGCTGGCTTCATGGAGGGACGGTCTACGACGGACCAGATATTCACATTACGGCAAATCCTCCAAAAATGCCGTGAACACCAAGTCCCTACGCACCATCTATTCATCGACTTCAAAGCAGCATACGACACGATCGACCGTAACGAGCTATGGAAAATCATGGACGAGAACGGCTTTTTCGGGAAGCTGATCAGACTGATCAAGGCGACGATGGATGGAACGCAGTGCTGTGTGCGGATTTCGGGTTAATTATCGAGTTCATTCGAATCGCGCAGGGGGCTTCGACAAGGTGATGGTCTATCCTGCATGGTGTTCAACGTGGCGCTAGAAGGTGTTATTCGACGAGCGATGGGCGAAATGCGGGGCACGATTTTCAACAGATCCAGTCAACTTATCTGCTTTGCCGATGACATTGATATAGTCGGCAGATCATCTGCGGCGGTGGAGGAGATCTACCGCAAACTGAAACGCGAAGCAGGAAGGATTGGGTTGATGATTAATACGTCCAAGACGAAGTACATGCTGGCCTGCGGATCCGAGACCGACCGAACCCGCTTGTCCAGTAATAACAAGGTCACGATCGACGGCGACGAGCTGGAGATAGTCGAAGACTTTGTCTATCTCGGCTCACTGGTGACCGCAGACAATGACACCAGCCGTGAGATCCGGAGGCGAATTATCAGCGGAAGTCGTGCCTACTATGGACTCCACAAGCAACTGCGGTCGAGAAGACTTAGCCCTCGCACGAAGTGTAACCTGTATATGACGCTCATTAGACCGGTTGTTCTCTACGGGCACGAGACATGGATATTGCTCGAGGAGGACCTGCGTACACTCGGAGTATTCGAGCGACGAGTGTTAAGAACCATCTTTGGCGGCATACAGGAGAACGGAGTGTGGAGGCGAAGGATGAATCACGAGTTCGCGTGACTCTACGGCGAACCCAGTATCCAGAAGGTGGTGAAAGCTGGCCGGATACGCTGGGCGGGACATGTTGCGAGAATGCCGGACGACTGTCCTGCAAAACAGGTGTTCGCTACGAATCCGGTAGGAACAAGACGAGCGGGGGCGCAACGAGCGAGGTGGTTAGACCAAGTGGAGAAATTGGAGAACGGTTGCCATGGACCGAGTGAATTTTAGGAATTATTTTCGCCAAGTTATGTCGTGAGACGGAATACTATGTTAATAAAAAATAACAAGAAAGCTTGCAATGCAAGACTTTGTACTTTTTTTGTATTTGTTGGTGATTAATATCCTATCTCATTGAGTTTTAGTCTTGTTCGAATGCTATCAACGGATGATGAAATTAATTTCTTAATGTTATTGGATTTCTTTTATAATTTGAGATATTTTAACATCCTACGAGTAATAAATTATATCTCGTTTTGAAGGCAAATTGAATATTCAAGTTGAACTTTTCCATGATTTACTCGATGCAAATTTCAAATTCACAAGCTCAATTTTGAAAAACTGATGTGATGAAAAGTATTTGTCATGACCAAAACTCTGAAAGTTGTGACATCATCGATGAAGTTTCATTGTTCGCGCTTTAAGCAAAGCACAGGAAATTTTGAATATTTGATGGGAGGGAAATCCCCATTCATGTCGCATTTAGCATATGCACTGAATATTTGAACCATTCATCCAAAGTTGTGAATATTTAATTCATTGCAACAATGTCGGCTGTAATGAGAATTTTTCTCTCTGTCTTCACAGTGCAGCACAGATAGATTGGAACTGGAACACAGGAACTGGCTCCATGTCGTCATTCATGTCCTTTAAGGGCTGTAGGTATGAGAATGCAAATCGACGACGACGACGACAACGTTACGACGACGCTGATGATGACGGAATTACATAAACATCACTCCGGCTCTTGATGTCATCATTATCGCCCATTATGCGTCGTCGTCGTGAATAAATGTTGAAAATCTACGGCAAAAGAGCCCAGTAACGATTTCTGTTGAAGCCTTTTATATGCTTTTTGTTATGTTTCCTTCATTCATCTCCAAACGCAGACGGGGCGACGTCACGACTCATTGAGTGAAATGCGAGGATGTGGGTGGGTGTGATGTTCCAACGTACATACGTATGTACATATGTTACTACTGCATCCACTCGACTTAAGTGGGTAAACTGCCACCAATTCCGCCAAGTCGAGAGCTTGAGTAGGTTAACTTCAAGGATGCGAGGCTGTAAAATATGCGAGCATTTGAACATTGTGTGTGGTACAATTTATGTTACAGCCATTTTGAACTACAATGCTTTTGTGTTTCATGTTTTTTAATAACTTTATATGAGGTCAAATAAAAATCTGCGTAGAAAAGATATTTTTCTTGAAGATAAAAATTATGTGCAAATTCAAAAAGTCCCGGGTACAGCGAACATCAATTCTCAACCCACTACATGCCACTTGCCATCTAGATTGAGAAAAAAATTTACTTTTTTCAATTTTTTAATCACAGGGGAAAGGAACTAGACTTTCAGTGCAGTTCTTCGCTTATAATTTTTACACACTTCAAAGATTTTTCCAAAATTTTGCAACACTGGCGGCTCATAGCTGGCTGTATGTTCCACAAATTGCTGAGATATTCCTAATCATTCATAAAGTGAATATTTTACGTATTCTTCGATTTGTTATCGTTCTTTCCCAACCCAGCCTTTAGACAGAATTGTTTCTTTCATCTCTTCTGCCTACCTTAAGATAATTTTTATCTTAAAAAATCAACCCACAATGGTTGTAGCTCTTAAACCTAATTACAAATCATTATTTGATTTTGAAAAACACATCGACCAAGGATTTCAGAGGCTGAATGAATTTCGAAACATTCAGTTTGAGTTTTTTGGTGTGGGAGAGTGTGGCGGGCCATTAAAAAAAATAGGTCCATTTCCTATTTTTCATGTTCTTTCAGTTGTAGCTTTTGATAACGGCTTCCAAAAAGTTTCCATTAGTAAGGATTTTAAAAGTAACATGTTTCGAACAATTTTAAACAAAAAATAAGTAAAATAATGATTTGATTTCGTTTTATGCCGGTTTTAGTAAACCTAATCTAAAATCGGGGTTGGGTTGCTAACCTTTAATTTATATATTTACTAGCTGACCCGGCAAACTTTGTTAAGCCTTTGAGTTTTCCCAAAAAATGTAAGTTATCGTAAATGATTATTTATTTCCATGCAATCGGTTCGGCACCGAAAAATGAAGAAAATCGGGGCAAATAACGGACAATTTTCATAATATTTCTGCGAATTATATTATGTGGATCTTAACACAGAACTCAATCAAAAAAGGAAGCTTTAAGTATTTTCTCTATCATTCCTCAACAGCTATTTTTATACACTCCCCAAGTAACGTGAATAGCGACGGTGTCGAATTTATCAAGGAAAACGTTCATTTGAGCTTCCATCGTATTGAACTTGGATTCATGTGTTGTTTTTCGCTTCGCGGATTATTTTGTTTATTAAAATTCCCTTTAATAACCTTTTTCCTCACCCATACTTACATTTGAAGAAATTTTAATTGTTGAATCCTCTAGGGGCAGAGAATAACAATGATATTTATTAGTTTCAATTTCTTGATTTCCAGCGAAACGAAAGCTGGAAGTGACTTTTTTCTGGGAAAAAACTTGAAAGTTTATTTTCTTCTTGTTTTCTTAGATAACAGAGGATTCTTCATATAGTTAACCATTTTCGATCAACCCCAAGCTAAGTGATGCCATAAAGATGGTAAAACGACTATAATCGAAACAAAAAAAAAAAGATCAACCCCAAGTGTGCCAAATAATGTTTTGTTGAGATTTGTCTCAAATGTACGCAGTTTAAGTTTGTCTTTCTTTTTTCGCCAAAATCATGTTAGAAGTATTTTTCACCATATACGAAATTTGCAGACGCCATCGGCACATGATCAATGGCACATGGTCATTGGCACATCTCTCATCATTAGCACATATTTATCAAAACAGGATTTATTAAGTTCTGGTCAAATAAAATTAGAACATAAACAATATTCTTCACAGCAACTTCAAATTAGAGGGTTTTAATTTTTTTTAAAGCATCGAAAATTTACGGTTTTAGAGATTTTGGCTTAAGGCTTCATTGAGGCTTAAGGAATATGTGATATCATTTTTTAAACGTTTATTCAATAATTTTATTTTTACTATGACTTCGATTTCAAAATAAATCATTTTTAGCATTGGTGTGTAACTAATGTTTATGAGTGAGTACATATTATTTTTTTTTAGTTCCAATAACTATCTGGTTTGAAAGCTTCTTTATTGGTTTTGAATCTTTGTCAATATTTTTTTTGAGACATAGTTTTTTTATGTTCAAAGCTTCTTGTGTTCGAAAATATTCTTAAATTAAATATCTGTTTCTGATCTCTGACACTGAGTGTTAGATCTAATTATGAGTTGTAGTTTTACAAAGTTAACCTTATTTAAATTCTTTAGTTTTAAAGAAGAATGAAGAGTAAGTTTTCTAACGTCTCTTAATCATCCAATTGGTTTTTTAACAATGATCACAAAATTTACAAAATTCCATTCCCAAACAAACTTAATACATTTTGAAAAAATCTTAAAAAATCATTCACATCGATTCAAATTTACCTATACTAATTAGATTCAAATAAGACCATCGTTGCCAAAACAATTAAGAGTATGTTTAAAAAATTTCCAGTCTTAGCGTTCAAAATTATTCTCCTTGACTAACATGACATTCTTCACTAAGGCCGTAAAATAAACAAAACAAAATATCGGGGTAAATAAAGGCAACCAGAATTTTTCCCGCTTTAAAAATTTTCAACCTAAATTTGCCAAAATCCAAGAACGACTCAACCAAAATCAGGAAGAAAAACACCTGAATAGTTGTTTGTTTATCGAAACATATCAGCTGATGTTCAATTGATTAAAATTAAGCTCCTTGAAACCGTTCATCATCATTTAGTTGAAGTCTTTAATTTAGCGAAGTTTGTTTAATTTGTTAGTAAATTTATTATTCAAGTGAAAATACCATATTGTAGCGAGTTAGAAGATCCAAGATCTTATGTTACATGATTAAAAATAAATAAATGAAATGAAATTTAGCAAATCAAGTGAATAACACCGCTCTAAATCCTGGATTTGAACATGCCCGGGTAAAAACGGGCAATCCAGCATGTTTTGGGTTGATCAGAATTAAAAAATGTTTGAGTTGCTTAAATGTTTGAGGTATCCGGAAATATGCTTCTTCCCGGCTAATAGCGTTTTTTCCACCCCATTAGAAGTATTAACAATCACATCCAAGTATCCATTTTACTGGTGCCACGTGAAGAGTTCATTGGCTATGAAAATGGGCGCCAAAATTTCTATCATAAAGATGGATGAGCATCAGTAAGCCTTGATTGCTTTTGGCGCCTTCCTACTCTGGGTGATTCGAATGAAACAGAAATTGGGTGCCATGACTTTTATTTGATACGAATAAAAACTAAAAATTAATTTTCAAATTCCACAAAAACATTTTTGAAATTATCTCTCCGTTGTGTTATTCTTCGCGTGAAGACGAACACAACAAAAAAAATCGCATGCAAATCGGATGATCCAGTGAAGAGTTTTGCGTGTTCGCACATTTCTGTATGGGCAGTCTCTCTCCCTGTTTTATATATATAGACATGGTATTCGGTCTCACGGCACAACCTGATAAACAATATTCCTCCAATTCACTCGGTCTATGGCAACCGTTCTCCAAGTTCTCGGGCATCCCACATACGCCAGATCACGCTCCAGTTGGCCTATCCACCTCGCTCGTTGCGCCCCCACTCGTCTTGTTTCTACCGGATTTGTAGCGAACACCTGTTTTGCAGGACAGTCTACCGGGATTCTCACAACATGTCCCGCCCAGCGTATCCGGCCAGCTTTCACCACCTTCTGGATAGTGGGTTCGCCGTAGAGTCGCGCGATCACGTGGTTCGTCCCTCGCCTCCACACTCCGTTCTCCTGCACGCCGCCAAAGATGGTTCTTAACATTCGTCGCTTGAATACTCCAAATGTGTACAGGTCCTTCTCGAGCAATATCCATGTCTAGTGCACGCAGAACAACCGGTCTAATGAGCGTCGTGTATAAATAAGTAGGTTACACTTTGTGCGAGGGCAGTTGCTTGAGTAGTCCATAGTAGGCACGACTTCTGCTAATCATTCGTCACCGGATTATGTTATGTTGTTATTGTTATTAATGGACAAGCGGGTTCGGTCGGTCTCGGATCTGCAGGCCAGCATATACTTCGTCTCGGGCATATTAATCGTTAACCCAATCCTTCCTGCTTCGCGTTTCAGATTGCGGTAGCCACCGCCGCAGATTATCTGCCGACTATATCAATGTCGTCGGCAAAGCAGATAAGTTGACTGCATCCGTTTAAAATCGTGTCATGCATCATGCAGGACAGACCTTCGCCTTGTCGAAGCCACCCGAATGAACTCGACATTTCACCCGAAATCTGTACACATAACTGGTTCCACTGGTCATCTTCCCGAAGAAGCCGTTCTTGTTTAAAATTATCCATAGCTCGTCACGGTTGATCGTGTCGTATGGGGCTTTGAAGTCGATGAACAGATGGTGCGTAGGGACTTGGTTTTCACAGCATTTTTGGAGGATGTTCTTTAGTGTGAAAATCCGGTCCGTCGTGGGCCGTCCCTTCATGAAGCCGGCCTGATGGCTTCCCACGAATCTGTTTACTTGTGGCGTTCGGCGGCGGAGTAGGACTCGGGACAACACTTTGTAGGCGGCATTGAGGACAGTGATCGCTCGGTAGTGCTCACAGTCCAATTTGTCGCCCTTCTTGTAGATGGGGCATATTACCCCCGCCTTCCACTTCTCCGGCAGCTCCCAGATCCGGACCATCAACCGGTGTAGGCAATCGGGCAACTTGTCTGGGCCCATTTTGACGAGTGCTTCTTTCCACTATTGCCGTCCGCGAGTTCGTTCCACATGCTCGATGACGTTCTCCACAACGCAGTTGATGGCTGTCTTGATGGTATCCTAACAGTCCTCGAGAGGGGCTTCGTCCAGCTCACCCTCTGCCGGCAACGCTGCTTCGAGCGATTGGGCAAGTCTGATGCGACCACAGGTTGTTTCAGTCGTGCGATATTTAACAGAGGCGGGCGTCGGTTTCGTATGTTTTTTTCCTGTTGGAGAGAGAGTCCACTGCGACCATTTATTTGATCTAAATGTTGTGGAATAACCCCGCGTTACTATTTTTATTTTGCTATGCTACTTGAAACCCCTGCACTATTGATTGAAGTTGCAGTGTTTACCGGTAGCATTACAAGCACCCACATATCTAAGTAGGACCTCCAAGTGCAGTCTAAGTTCCCTTGAAAAGATCCATCCACATGCATGTGCTGCATCATTGAGGCGTTAAATCCCAACATACACCCGAATGCTAGAACCGCCAACCTTCATCATACTATGTATGCCAGGTTTTTGCACGACCGGGATTCGATCTCAGGACCGTTGGCTTAGAAGGAGACTAGGATGCTATCCTGTAGGCCACGATCTGCTGGATATAATTTCGCATGTTGTTCACTACGGAGAGTTCTGGGTGCATCTTTACCATCATAATCTGACTCCATGTTGGCGCCTCGACAGAATTTAACGTTGATGATGTCCGAGAAGTGCCGGCAGTCGATCAAAACGTGGTCGATCTGTGATTGCGTTTGGAACGGTGATCTCCAGGTGTACTTGTGTGGGAGGTGGTGCTGGAAAAAGGTACTACATACGGCCATTCGTTTGGAGGCGGCGAAATCTTAGTCAGAGGTTGTTTTCGTTGGTCAGCTCGTTGGTGCGCTCTGAACCTTTCCAATTGTCGATTTTGAATTCCTCCTCCTGGCCGACCTAAGCGTTAAAATCCCCGATGACGATCTTGATATCATGTTTTGGGCAGCGGTCGTATTCCCGCTCCAGCTGCGCGTAGAATTCGTCTTTGTCGTCACCGGTACTTCCGAGGTGAGGGCTGTGCACGTTGATGATGCTGATGTTGAAGAATCGGCCATTGATTCTCAACCAGCACATTCGTGGGTCAATCAGCCCCCATCCGATCACGCGCTTTAGCATCTTTTTCATCTATAGCAAAGCTGTTCCATACTCTTGTGTAGATGGTATGACCATCTCGGAACGCACGTACATTGGAGCTTTTCCAGCATACCTCCTGCAGCGCTACGAAGTCCAATTTGCGGCTCTATGATTCGTTGGAGAGCACGTGGGTACTGCCCACAAAATTTAGAGATCGGCAATTCCATGTTCCAAGTTTCCAATCGCTAGTCCCTTTTCGTCACGTGGGTCCTTGCCGATTTCCATCCGAAATTTGTTGTTCGTTGCTTATGTTTTTTGTAGTCATGGGCTCGCAAGGCCCACAGCTAACCCCACTATCTCGCAGGAGGACCGTCGTGATGTTTCTGTTTCGGGTCCTAAACACCACCAGGACGTTGTTGCACTTCGCACGCCGCCCGTGACATGGAGAACAGACGCGTACGGAGCCCCCTCTCTCAGTCAGCCTGCGACCAAAGCATCTACGGGGGTTTGAACCCCAGCTAGAACTACGGGGATGTTAAGATTTGGAGTTGTAAGACAAGAGGTGATATTTTTTTCATTAGTCGATCACCTAGGTGATAAATTCCGGTTTACGGATTGTATTCCAAGGCACGGCGAGCTACCGCGTTCCCTCAGTTTGCTACTCTGGGTCCATGGGTACAATGGGAAGACTCATGATATATTCCGTTAAAACCTCCTACTTCCAAAACTCCACCAGGGGCCGCACTATTCTTCAATAATGAAAGGTCTATTCGCGTTAGTGCGTTCCAAGCAATACTCATTGACGATACTTTCAGCAAAACTTCTCATACTTACGACTCGCCGTCCGAACTCTCCTCTAGCGACTTGAGAACCGACATCTCCTCGCAATGATTCGAGATTCCCACACAAACCTCTCCTTTTCGCGACTCGAGGCCTGATCTCTCCTCAAAAGACTCGATATCCGACCCTTCCTCGCATCAACTCGAGGTTGACCTCTCCTCCGTACGATTCATGGCCCGATCTCTCCTCTAACGACTCGAGATCTTACCTCGAGGTGAGCACTTATACCCCTTCTCTTGTTGATTAAGGGCCTGATCCCTCCTCTTTCGACTCGAGACCCGACCCCTTATTATAAAGACTCGGGGTTGACCAAACAAACCTCTCCTCCCGAAGGTTCGAGGCCTGACTTTCCTCTAACGACTCGAAGCCCTACTTCTTATCTCCAGGATGCCACCATGCCCGTCGTGTGCCGATCGAGAACAGCTTATCCTAGACTTGCTCCTGTCACATCACACGCGCGGGATTTAACGCAAAGACTCGGATGATTCCTGGCGAAGACGTCATCCTACTCCGACTTGAATGGCTCACCCAGCGCTCTACCCGTGGGTATTCCCCGATCGTGGGATTTCCCAACTATTTCCATTCCGAAGAAGGTCAATTTTTATCCCCGCAGCTTCGGTCGTTGGGAACCGCCCTACTCGGATACTCCCCGAAGATGGAGCATCCTTCGCATGCTCCGACGCACTCTACTCAACAGCCCCCCGTCGGTGGAGTCAGTCTACTCCGACCGTTGTCCGGTTTTCTTTATCCCTTTGGGTGGCAACCCTAGGATTTTCTGCCCGTCGTCTGCCAGATCGAGAGCAGCTTGTTCTGGACTTGCGCCTGTCACGGCACACATTCGGTACTTTGAACGCTACGACTCGGATCTTTCCCGACAGTGACGATATTCTAAACCGACTCGAGAAGCTCGCCTGGAATCAAGAGCCTCTCTACCCGTGGGTATCCCCCGAATGTGATTAACCCTCTTCCTGCGAGGTCCGCTACGAGGAAGGTAGAGTCTTATCCCCGCAGTTTCCCCCTTAGGAAGCGGCACTAAATACTCGGATACCCCCCGGCACGGCGTTGGAATATCCTACACACGTTCGCGGCGCACCCCTGACCTCCGCTACGCAGAAGATGATGCCTTATCATTGTAGCTTCGATCGAGAGATAAGAAGTGATTTTTTTTCTTTTTTTTTTGGTTACCCAGGTGGTAAATTCGAAGAAGGAATTTTACGAATTGGTCCCAATGCACATCGAGTGCCGTGTCTACATGGGAACAATGGGTCAACTCGTTATATACTCATCCGTGTATACATATGCCCTAAACTCCACATGGGGCGTCAGACTATTTCCCAAACCGGTACCTGCCCTAAGGCAATACTTCGGTAGGGGGTGTCTAATTCACGCATATTTGCTACTTTCGCAACACTCGCCAAGAAGTTCATATTTAAATTAAATATCATCCTGACCGCCCAAGATCATCTTGTTGTGGTCACGTTGTGGTCCCATCGGCTACGCTGATTGTTTTGCGTAGTTCATTTCATAGCTTCGGACTCTTTAAGCTTAGTAACTCGCAACGTAATGACCACTACTCGAAGGTTGGGTGTATGTGGTCTCGAGTTGTACATTGTCTATCATTCGCCAGCCAGAATCGATAGAAACCTACGCCTTGAGAAACATAGCAAAGAAGACAACATCATGAAATATTTGAGTAAATTCATTAAAAAATGATACAATCACAATTTTTATGCAATTTAAAAAAAAAAGAATTAGGAAAAAAATCTCAACTGCGCGAATGAAACTCATATTGGAGTTAAAGTCTTCATACTTCATCTTTTAATATGAAGTCCTGAATTCAAAATAATAATAACGAATTTTTGATCCAAAACAGATTTTATTTCCGTGTACGAGCTTAGAAAACAATCAATAAATATCGATTCGTTATAATCTAAATTAATTGTCTCTCGAGTAGGTACCAAATTTGTAAAAGTTTTTATTAATTAAGATTTTCATGAAGCTTTCAAATTGACAAAAACCCAATGAATCAGATCTTTAAAGTTTGTGTTGGAATCCATTTCCTAGATCCCGCTTCTTGAAGCAGATTATTCAAACATTGATATGTAAACTTCGAATGAGCTTAGGTAGTTTATTTCACTTTTGCCCCGAGAGAATCGAACAAATAAACGGCAGACACATTCAAACGTGCACGACTTGTAGATTGATATCTTTAACAAATGAACGACTCTTTCGAGGAAGCCGGCAATCATAAAACTTGCATCTGAACAACATAAGTTGGAGCACCTTCTTTGAAACTGATACCTACCTACATTCCATCTCTCTCCTTTTCTCTTTGCAGTGGCCTGGTTCACCTTCGACCCGGTCCTGAGCGGCGGCCCCGGATCCGGGCTGAACTTCTCCGATGACAACCGGACCGTCTCTGTCGATGGCTGGGAGCACCGGGTGGCCCTTGGATCGGTTGGCTTTTCCCGTGGAGTTCACTACTGGGAGTTTACCATCGATAAGTACACGGCCGATACGGATCCTGCCTTCGGGGTGGCGCGAATCGACGTCGACCGGGACAAGATGCTGGGTAAGTTTTACGGGTGCTGTGCTCTGTTTGGGAAATTACGTTGCAATGCATGCGAAAATTGTCTGAAATCTCGATAGCAAACTTTTTGATTCAAAACAAAAAGAAACTAAAATGTATTTGTTAGTTGAAAACCATAAGAAGGGTTTAACAAAATATTTCCGGAAATTTTCAGATCAAGTAAATCTTGGACTGAGAATTTGCAAGCAAAAAACAGTCTCAAAAAGTAGCACTTGATGATACCGTTGTACTAATGTACTGTTGTACTAATATGTTGGTTCTTCAAAACGAAATCAGCAAGCTTCGTTGGATAAATTTATGACTTGTGCTGAAAAAATTCATTTTTGCAACTTGTTGTATAAATAACTTTTGGGGTAATAGGCTGAATAATGTTATAATTATTTTTCTTTTTCATTTAATTATTTTTCTTTAAACATAATTTATCATTTTTGTTTCAAAACGTAACTTTCAAAACAAAGTTCTTGAGTCTTTTAAATCGCATGCCTAATTTTTATAACTTATGAAACTATGTTGCAAAGATTATATGAAGGATATGCACAAAATATATAAAATTTAATTAAAATAATATAAAACAATAAGGTACTCCGGGGTAGGGGGACGATGGCTATTTAAACAACACAGTGCATTAATTTTTCAAAATTTCAATGCAGAATGTCAAATTTACTTGTAATCTGTTCAATAACTGTAAAAGAGATACGATTCCGACAATAATGGATGTTTATAGCAACTTTTTGTGAATGTTCTATTTTCAACTTCGATGTCGCGTTGATGTGCATTTATTTCAATTGCAATTTCCTCGTAAACTAGCTGGCTCTTGACGAAAAACTCTACATTTAAACAATCCTTACATTCGAAATAATCTGTTAGGCAAAGAAAAGGCGGTTAATAATAAAGGAAAAAACAGATTATTTACAAATCACTAAAATTTTGTCTCCAAACCCTACCTGGGGTTCGTCACATTAATCGTAATTTTATCAATATTGATCTACTACTGATTTTTTTAAATGATGTTTTAAAGTTGAACTAAAAACCATCCCCACTTTCCCCGGTGAACCTTTGTTGTATTCGGCAACACTGAGGGTAAATAAGATAAAATGAATATCTTTGCAACGATTGTTATTTTGACAACACAATTCATAACAAACAAAACAAGTCAGTCATTGATCTATTCTTGTGACAGACGTGTTTGAATGAATCTCTTAGTTGAGATTAGTAAAAATCGTTAAATAACACTTCCTAAACCAATCCGTAATTTTCCACCGGAAAACCAAATAAAAACTAACAATCAGCAGCAGCAGCCTTAAAAATCTGCGCTTCTCTTAGTGGCCAAAACAGTAGCAGCCTTAGAAATCTGCCTTTTTTCAAGCCAATCCGTCTTTTCCCATCGGAAGGCGAAATCATAAACAACAATCAGCAGCAGCAGCAGCCTTAAAAATCTGCGCTTCTCCTAGTGAATCCGTCCTTTTCCACCAGAGAGCCAAATCAAAATAATCAATCAGCAGCAACCTTAAAAATCTGCGTTCCCCAAGCCACTCCGCCTTTTTCGACCGGAAGACAAAATCAAAACAATCAGCAGCAGCAGTTAAAGAAATCTACGCTTCCTAAGCCTATCCGTCTTTTTCTACCGGAAGGCAAACTTTTTACCAACAATCAGCAGCAATAGGCGTTTATTTACCTTCAGTATTGCCGAATACAACTTTTGTTTTATATAGTTTCAATTAAATTTCATTTATTTTGTTGGCTTATTCTTAAATCAAGCATTTTACAAGAACTAGAGGCTTATTGGATTAAGCTGCTGTTTAGATAGTTTTCTGTCAAAAATATTTCCTTTGCGTTTCAAAACTTTTTGATAGAATTGTCTATTTTTTGGTTAGGTATGAAATTCAAATAATGAAGTAAAAGATAGATGATAGCACAGCAAAATAATATTGGAGATTTATAAATAGGAGTGTAATTTATTTCATCCGAAAAAGATTGAAGAAAGTTGTTCTGTGAAGTTGTAAATGTTCGAGATTTTAGAAGAACAGCATAGTTCTTTCTCGTTTTAATACTTTTTTATTGTAGTTCGATCTTATAGCTTGATTAGGTTTGAAATTCAAATAAGGAATGTAGAAGATAGAAAGTATGATTCTGATAATCAAGAACCTACTCGTCCAGGAAAATAATATCGGGGTTTTAAAAATTGACATTCATTTTAACCAAACTAAAGATTGAGGAAAGTTGTTTGAGAAGTTGTTCAAAATTAGCAATGAGTTTTAGAAGAACAGCATCGCCATTTGCATTATGGTTTAAATCCTGTTATTTTGATAAGTCAATGATAGTACAAAAGATATTGAACATGCAATTCATAATTGTATCTCTATATTATTTTTTAATTTCCAAAACATTTGGTACAATTATTATTTGTGTTTAGCGAAATTCTATTAATTGCTGCATTGAGAGATAGCTTCTTATCTAGATGTTTTGTTCTGAATTCGAAAAATATGTTTTTTTAGTCAATCTAAAACGATAATAAATTCAAAGTTATTGCATCGAGTAAGGTTAGGGGGCAGGTAGGGATAACTCAACTACGGTAAGATAGTGAACCCTTCTGACAATGATATCGAGACGTAAGCATATGATAACTTTTGCTACCATACTGTTACTGCTCGGTTGAATTGGAGGTTGGGTTAACTCGAAGCTCATGTAGGGCCCAATTGTCCCAGTCCGTCGAGCACTATCTTAACGCTTCCCTAAACTGGTGCTTCAGAACCCTCGGGCTCTGTTGCCGCTATCCTACTCTAAGCTATTCTACTCTCATGTAAGTTTTCCTCTTCTGTCCCCCGATCTGTTTTTCCTTTCCGGGTCAGCCAGGTAGCTCATAAACCCATACAAAAAAAAAAATTAAATTTCATTTATTTTGTTCATATCCTTCATACCATCTTTACTTTTCTTCTCACTTCTATTCGAATTTGAAAGTTTTTTTCTTATCGACTTTTGATTTTTTGTTCCTAAACAAGATTCCAAATTTTCCAAATATCCTATATCTTTATTGAAAATTCCATTCTAAGCTAAATCTGTTGTTTGTTTTTCCAAATATCCTTCCTCTTAATTTTACAATCCAATCACTAGAAGGCCAAATCATAACAAACAGTCAGCAGCAGCAGCCGCCTTAGAAATCTGCGCTTCCCAAGCCAATTCGTCTTATACCACCGGAAGGCGAAATCACAAACAATAATCAGCAGCAGCAGCAGCAGCCTTAATAATCTGCTATTTCTGAGCCAATTCCGATGCTTTTCCACCGGAAGGTCAAATAAAAAACAATCATCAGCAACAGTTTCGAAAATCTGCGCTTCCGATGCAAATCCCGTCTTTATCCACCGGAATTCCAAATTATGTCAAACAATCAGCAGCATCAGCCTTAACAATTGAAATCATGTGAATGATTTTCAAAATCCAAATCAAGATTTCACTTTAAACGTAATTAAAAATTACCCATATCTTATTTCAATTATTTGAAATAAAAAATAAGAATTGTTGCGAGACAGCGATGTAGTTTCGATTTATGATTTATTCTTTTGGAACAAATATAAAATTCCTAAAATTAACAAAGGTTAATGCAAGCCAGGTTTGTTTATCGTAAACTTACTGTAAGTGATCGGCCGTCACACAACTTAGTAGAAAATTTCGTATCAGCAAGTAAGTATAGCGATCTATAACGGTTTGAGGTTAGAATTGAATGGGTGAATTCTAGTACACTTTTGTTACCTTACCGTTTACTTTTTATGTCAGAAATGCCTGATTGCTCGATCACTAACTTTGTGCTGAGTTACTGCGAGTATACTAATAGTAAAATTGAAAGTTAGTTTCCCGTTTGGGTGATAATTAGATATTCTTACCGATCAATGCTTTTGTATGTTGCAGAAGGCAACCAACGTGGAGTAGTCAGCAGCAGCAGCCGCCTTAGAAATCTGCGCTTCCCAAGCCAATTCGTCTTATACCACCGGAAGGCGAAATCACAAACAATAATCAGCAGCAGCAGCAGCAGCCTTAATAATCTGCTATTTCTGAGCCAATTCCGATGCTTTTCCACCGGAAGGTCAAATAAAAAACAATCATCAGCAACAGTTTCGAAAATCTGCGCTTCCGATGCAAATCCCGTCTTTATCCACCGGAATTCCAAATTATGTCAAACAATCAGCAGCATCAGCCTTAACAATTGAAATCATGTGAATGATTTTCAAAATCCAAATCAAGATTTCACTTTAAACGTAATTAAAAATTACCCATATCTTATTTCAATTATTTGAAATAAAAAATAAGAATTGTTGCGAGACAGCGATGTAGTTTCGATTTATGATTTATTCTTTTGGAACAAATATAAAATTCCTAAAATTAACAAAGGTTAATGCAAGCCAGGTTTGTTTATCGTAAACTTACTGTAAGTGATCGGCCGTCACACAACTTAGTAGAAAATTTCGTATCAGCAAGTAAGTATAGCGATCTATAACGGTTTGAGGTTAGAATTGAATGGGTGAATTCTAGTACACTTTTGTTACCTTACCGTTTACTTTTTATGTCAGAAATGCCTGATTGCTCGATCACTAACTTTGTGCTGAGTTACTGCGAGTATACTAATAGTAAAATTGAAAGTTAGTTTCCCGTTTGGGTGATAATTAGATATTCTTACCGATCAATGCTTTTGTATGTTGCAGAAGGCAACCAACGTGGAGTAGAGTAGTAGGTATGGTAATTAGCCTGGCTAGAGATACAAAGTATTGTTACATAATATGTTTTCTGATTAATTCATGATTCTGATTTCTAAGTAATTCATGTAGTACCTTCGGATAAGAACAACGTAACTATGGATATAATTAAATCACCCGTCTTTAAGCGCCGAAACACACTTTAGCTAGACAACTTGCAATGCGAATCACTACCTCTTCTACTTAGACTTCTTTTTCTTACATACTACCGAAGCTTTTCCTGTGTCAAAGATGACAGCGGATTTGACAGGGTTTTATAGGGGAGTGATGTGTTCGGAGCGCTAGTTGGCGCTCGTAACAGTCCCCCTCGAAGTGCACAAGCTGTTCGCTTGTGGTACGACTTTGCTTACGCCAACGTCCAACACAGCTAGCTTCGTCGCTGGTCTGTCATATATCCCGCTGGTAGTTTGTATGGTTGCCCATCTAACGCGACCATCAGGTGAGAGATGCGTAGAAATGATGCGTCCTTTGGGCCAACAGTTCCGTGGTAGGTTTGGATCTACAATAACCGCAATATCCCCGACCTCGATCTGCTTTGCATCGTTGAACCATTTAGTCCTTCGTGTTAGAGTTGGAAGATAGTCATGCACCCATTGGCGCCAGAATGTGTTTGCCATGATCTGCGAGAACTGCCACGATCTTCGAACCGCCAATGCGCTGTCATCAAAGGCAACCCAGGGCTTTAGGCCATTTGATGACCCCAGTAGAAAGTGATTGGGGGTTAGGGCTGGAGAATTTTCATCTTCAATGGCCACGTGTGTAAGTGGTCGAGAGTTAACGACATTTTCGATTTCGATCAGCATGTTTTCCAAAATCTCGTCGTTTGGTCGGTGGTTTGGATTGAGTTTGACGAGATTGTTCTTCACTGTTCGTATTAGCCTTTCCCACGCTCCTCCCATATGAGGTGAGGCCGGGGGGTTGAAGTTCCATTGAGTATGAGGAGAGACAAATTCCTCCATAAGCTTGTTCTGATTCACCGTTTTGAGTAGTGATTTAAGTTCTCGGTCGGCACCTATGAAGTTAGTACCTCGATCACTGTAGATGCAAACGGGAACTCCTCTTCTTGCCATGATGTTTCGAATTGCTAAAATACATGAATTGGTAGTTAGTGTGTGTACCACCTGAAGGTGTATGGCCCTTATAGTGAGACATGTGGCCAATACCCCCCAACGTTTCTCCTGCTTGCGACCGTTGACTACTATCATAGGTCCAAAGTAGTCGAGACCCATATGTGAGAAAGGGCGCGAAAAGGCAGCAAGTCGACCAACAGGAAGCTCGCTCATCAAAGGGGGCTGAGGTCGTGCTCGAAGGTTCTTACAGGTTTGACAATTTGAACGTATTTTCTTATAAGCTGACCGCAATTTTGGCACATGATAGCGTTGTCGAATTTCATTAATAATCGTTTCGTGGTTCTGATGATTGTATCGATGATGGAAGCTCGCAACTACGAGTTTCGTAATGTGATGGTTACGCGGGAGAATAATCGGATTTTTTGCATCTGGTGGAGCGTACTGACATGACGATATACGGCCTTGCATCCTAAGAACGGAATTTTCATCGAGGAAGGTACATAGTTTGTACAATGGGCTATTTTTAGGAATGCAGCTTTTTTTCTGATGGGATGTTTTGGCACTTAATAACGCAATTTCGTCAGGATAAGCCTCTCTTTGAGCGTATCGGAACAGATACTGCTCTGCCTTACACAAATCAGCAGATTGTAGGGGTCCAGAGAGAATGGGTTGCTTTTGGGCCAGTCTCTGGGCATTATAAATATACCTAAGCGCGTAGGCTGTTTTACGAAGCAGAGTTTGCCACAAGGAAAAGTTTTCGACCGGAATTAGAGCTGGCAGGGGTAGACTATGACTTAGTATGTGGGGTCGCATTTCAATATCTGTAGAGGTCAATGGTTCTTCCGGAAGTGGCCATTCAGATTCCGGAAGCAGCAGGAAATCCGGACCGCAGAACCATCTGCTGGTTTTACTGAGATCTGGAAGGTTCTTCCATTTGGTACCATCGTCTGCCACGTTCAACTTAGATGAGATCCAGTGCCATTCGGATAGTGTAGTTGATTCCAGTATGTCGCTGACTCGGTGTGAAACAAACTGGCTGTACTTACGATGATCTGCAGATAACCAACTTAAGACAGTTCGGGAATCTGTCCAAAAATAGCGTCTGCTTAGCGTTATTGAAATGGATTCTTTTACTGAATTCGCCAGTCTAGCCCCAAGGACACTGGCTTGGAGCTCGGAACGGGGGATTGACAAGAACTTTAACGGAGCCACTCTTGTTTTGGTACTCAGTAACGCGCACTCTGTTATGCCATTATTTTCAAATCTCAAATAAACTGCAGCGGCCATGCCATTCTCACTGGCATCGACGAAGGTGTGCATTTGCACTTCAGTGCTGGAATCCATCGTACAAAGGTTGCGATAACAACGAGGAATCGAAACTGTTGTCACGGCGGGGAATACCTCGAGCCATCTTTTCCACTTCTGATATTCGTTGTCCTGTATAACATCGTCCCAGTCTACAGATGTTCTCCAAATTTCTTGCAAAAGACACTTGAGAAACATCAAGAGATGTCCAATAAGTCCTAATGGATCAAATATTTGCATTAGGAAGCGAAGAACTTCGCGCTTGGTTGGCGTCCTGGTTCCGGAGAGAATGTCAGAATCAATGCTTGGTGACATCTTAAACATGAAGCAATCTGTCGTCGTGTTCCACCACATGCCGAGGACTTTTTCTGGACTATTTTCTCTACCGACGTTCATATCCTTTTCGCTCATCTCGTTCGATTCCGATTGGCCTTCGAGTGCGTCGGCTACATAGCTTGAATTAGACTTAAAGTTTCTTAGTTCAAACCCAGCGTTGCTATGAATTATTTTAACGGCTTTGGCCAAATTGATTGCCTCTTCTTCGGTTTCCGTGCTGATAAGCATATCATCCACGTAATGATTGTGTATTATTGCTGACGTTGCAGCCGGGTGTTTGTGCTTGAATTGTTCTGCATTATGATTCTTTATGAATTGAGCGGTACAGGGAGAAGAGCATGCTCCAAACGTCATAACTTGCATTATATAAGTTAATGGCATATTGGTTTCGTCATTCTTTCCCCAGAAAAACCGTTGGCATTGTTGATCCTCTTTCCGTATGAGTACCTGGTGGTACATCTCACGGATGTCTCCGCAAATGGCTATCTTAGATTCTCTGAATTTCAAAAGCACAGCAAACAGCGACGTCAGTAGGTCGGGACCCTTCAGGAGTAAAGAATTTAGCGAAATTCCATGCGCCTTAGCTGCGGCATCCCATACTAGTCTGGTTTTCCCGGGTTTATTTGGATTGGTTATAGGGAATACAGGTAGATACCAGATTCTGGGGTGATCTTCTACTAATTCTTCAGAAGAAAGCAGACGGGCATACCCTTTCGCGACGTAATCGTTCATCTTTTCTTCAAGTATTTTGGATAGATGAGAATCTTTTTGCAGTCGCCTTTGCAGGCATTTCCATCGACTAAGTGCCATGGACTTGCTGTCTGGTAAACGAGCATGATCATATTTCCACAACAAGTTCACTTCGTATCGGCCACTTTGAAAGGTGTGGTTTTCCAGCAGCGTAATAGCTCGTTGATCTTCTCGTGACATTATAACGTTATCTGATTTATTTAGACCTAAGTTGTCAATAGCGAAGAAGTTTTTCATCAGTAAGTTGAGATCTTCATCGTTAGTTTTTTCGCAAGGACACTTCAGGAGTGAGTGTTGGTTCACGTAGAGTGTGGTACTTAGATTGTTAGAGCACTTTCCGTAGACTGTCCATCCTAGACACGATTTAACTGCGATCGGCTCATCTAAATTGCCTTCACGACTTTTGAACGGATGTCCAAGTTTAGCGTGTTCTAGACCTATGATAATCCTTGGACATGCATTCTCGTAGGATTGAATGGGAATATTTTGAAGATGCTTGAATTTTTTCCTCATTTCCATCATATCCAAAGTTTGAGGCCTAATTTGCAAAGATTCGACGGTTCTGATATTTGCTAATCGATATCGTTTCGACTGTTCATCAGTTCCGGAGATGTCCAGACTGATTCTCCGCGACGCGGATTCGGTTCGGTGAGTCCCGCTGGTCCATCTTAGGCAAAGGCTCTGAGTGGGTCCATCTAGGTCTAATTCTTTAGCTATCTGGTCTTCCATCAATGTAAGCTCGGACCCGTCATCGATAAATGCGAAGGTGTTCAACGATTTTTTCGAGCCGTATAGAATGACAGGTATTATTCTAAATAGTCTTCTCGTTTTTTGGATTGATTTTTTTCGGTGATTCAATGAAATAACTGCCGTGTAGTTTACGTTTCGGTTTACTTATTTTATTTCAACCATCTTCAGAACTAATTTTATAAAAAATAAACGGAAAAAAAAAAATGTTTTAATTAATTAATATAAACTTTCTCATCTTTCCTATCTACTATCTTTCGCTTACACTAATAGCTTTTTTACACCCGCTGGGGCGGTCACATTGATTTTTTCTAGTCACTGTTGATGCTGCTGCTGCTGCGGCTCGCTGTCGACTGAATGTGTTCCGTTTTGCGATGTAGTTCCATTTCCTCTTTTTCCCGCAGCTTTTTCCACAGTCCGTTGTACACGCTCGAGATGCCTTTTGTGTCCTGTTGGATGTTAACTGCACGATTCTCTCGCATCTTTATATGCAGTTTTTCAGCTATCCGACGGTGTGTTGTATTTGGGATTCGTTCGAGAATTCTCGTTTTCGGGAAATCAAACACATGACCGGGGCCGTTTTCCAACGCATGCTGAGCTAGGCCTGTAGCTTTCTGTTTTAGACGCACGGTGGTTTCGTGTTGTTTGATGCGTTTGGCAAGAGTTTGCGACGTTTGTCCGATGTACTCATTTCCGCAAGCGCATGTGATGGCATAAACGACATTTGTTTGTTGCATGATCGGAATTGGGTCTTTAAGTTTCGTAAAGATGTTGGACTTGATTTTGTCGCACGGCTTAGGAGCTGCAATCAAATTATGTTTGCGCAAGATTTTCGCAACTTTCTCGGTCAGACATGGTATGTACGGCAACGACATGAAACGGCTACCGTCGGGTATGTGTTGCTTGTTTTCGAGGGTGTTATACAAATTGTGCACTCTTCTTTGTACAACGCTGTCTATCATGTTTTGCGGATAGTTGTTTTTTCTAAGTATCGACTTGACTGTGGTGATGCTGGTTTTCCTTTTTTCGGCATCCGACAGTTTCAAAGCACGATCGATCAGCGCGTAAGCGGTGTTGATTTTGTGTGTATATGGGCTTTCCGAGAAGTAATCTAGGTAGCGCCCATCTGGTTGTTTGGGGTACCAAGTCTTCTCAATTTTTCCATCTTTCCTTAGCAATGTCATATCTAGGAAACGGATTTGTTTGAGTGTAAACTCACCGCTCAGTTGTGGTAGTAAGAGATAGAGCTGACACTAGCCGACGGGAATTTAGACCCACCCGAAACAGACCTAAAAGAGCTTTCGGGAGAAATAAGCTCTGTTCAGTACATAGAGAAAACACACTCAGAGTAACAGCACTGCAAAAGTTATGCTCTTTTCTCGTCTCATACTTTATACTTAAACAACTTGTGAATGTGTTGATTACAATGATAGGGAATTTCGTTTTATATACATTTTCTCTGTTTCGCCACTTTTTACACAACACAGTTGAGACACAGTTCAAACGAAACCACCGCCGTGTTAAGATCGCTGTAATAAAACCCCCAAATCGAACCGAAATAAACTTGCGTTTGAAGTTAAAATCAAATCGTCGCGAGTTTTCAAAGTTTGTCCGAAATAGTGTTCCGGTGCCTAAACATTTGGTCCTTCGAACCGGATGACCGTCCGGAAAGTGGTTCCGGAACATAAAAGTCGGACTTTAAGTGAATCCAAAAACTGCCCGAACAGCAGCAAAAGTGTAAACCATTTTGCGTTCACAAAATCGCCATCGCAGTGCTGGACTTTAGTGATTGTTATTGCGAACAATTAAAGTGCATCTTATTGGACGTTCAAAAGCCGTAGCTTGGCTTGAGTGCATTTTTTACATTGTTCTGCGAAAGTCAGCCATCGCGATATTGGAACAATTACTACGGGATACCTCAATCAAAAGTGAAGCCGAAACCTGAAGCGTATTGACCAGCAAAGCAGCAGAGAACAGCTGATTTTCAACAACCAGCGAACAACGCAGCAGTTTGGAGCTGTTTATCGAAACATACCAGGAAGTATTATTGGCTTGATGCATGAGGCCAGAAAATAAGTACTGTGGCAATAAATAAAGATTTAAGTGTGAATTGATCTTTTGATTGCATGAAGTGTGTGCCCTGTCCGTTAACTACAAATTGGTCTTGGTATTCTTTTGGCATTTTACTTTGCAATTTTTCACTGGTTGTGCCCATTCGCTGCTGTCAATATTGGGTTGCTAGTCTCGGTAATTCGCGTCGCGATCGGATGGAACGTTGAGTTGATCAAAATTAAGTGCAAACACCCTAAGTCAGAAGCACATAAGGTGCAAGTTAGTAGCACAGAAGGTGCAAGTCAGATATTTTGGTCAGAATTAATCAGTTTTGGACGGATTGGGTCCAAGGTGTTGGAATTTGTCGGAAAATCACAAGTTTGTTTAAGAATTTAAGATTGTGTCAGAAATTAAGTCTGAGTTTGTCAGAAAATACAAGTTTCTTTAAGAGATTAAGTTGGAGTCAGGAAACTTGTCAGAATTAAGTCTGAATTAGTTTGTGTCGGAATTCTTAAGTGAATATTGTCGTTAATCTTACAAAACTTGCCAGAATTAAGTCTGAATCAGTTTGTGTCGGAATTCTTAAGTGAATATTGTCGGAAAACTTTTCTGAAACTTATCAAAATTGAATCTGAGTCTTAAAACCATCCAGCATCAGAATTCTTGTCTGAATATTGTCAGAAATCTTGTCGGAAATTAAGTCAGAAGAAATCTTGTCAGAAATCGAGTCTGAATTCAAATCGTCTGGAACATTTTCAGATATTAAGCCTGTGTCAGAAACAACGTGTCAGTTTAAGAGCTTGTCTGGTGGTACAAGTCTGAATTCGTCGAAATTTTGAAGCCTGTGTCAGATTACAAAAAGTGTTGCAATGTCGAGAAGTACGCTGAAGGCTTTGCAAAAACGTGAGCGGCAGTTATATGTGATTTTTGATGGTACTGATAGATTCATCCAAACCTATCAGATCGATAGTGATCGGTGCCAGTTAAGCTCAAGGTTGCAAGTGATTGATACTGTGTACAGTGAATTTTTCGAAGTACGGAGCAAGATTGAAATGTTGCTGGACGAAGCGGCCGAGAAAGAGCAGAAAGATGCTGACAGCGAAGTCAAAGGGGAGATTGCAAAACAGCGCGAAGAAGAGAACGATAAAATTCTGCAGCAGTTTGATGACCGATACTTTGCAATTCGAGGTGACCTCCTTAGACTTCAAGGCGATAAGGATGCCTTAGGGGTAAACACAACCAGCAACAGCCAGAGTCAGTCTGCGTCAGGGAATACGTCCAGAGTGAAGCTGCCAGAGATTCGTTTGCCGTCCTTCAGCGGAACAATCAGAGAATGGGTTACGTTTAGAGATTCTTTCCGTAGTCTCATTCACGACAACGAGCATCTGACGAAAATGGACAAGTTCACGTACCTCCGTTCCTCTCTGCATGGTGATGCACTGAAGGAAATAAACAACATCGAGCTGTCAGAGGCAAACTACGACGTCGCCTGGAATATATTGGAAGTCCGCTACGAAAACAAAAAGCTTATTGTCAAGGCTCATCTCGACGCTCTCTTCGCCCTCGAACCACTAAAAAAGGAGAACTACGACGGTCTGAACTTTCTCATCAGCGAGTTTGAAAAGAATTTGATGATGTTGCAGAAAATCGGTGAGCCAACGGAGTCTTGGAGTACAATACTAGTCTACATGTTGTGCGCTAGACTAGATTCTGCAACATTACGTCAGTGGGAGACGCATTACGGGTCTAAGGAGGTCCCAACGTACGAAGAGCTGCTACTGTTCTTGCAAGGTCACTGCTCAGTTCTCCAATCAATCACCTCTGCAAGAAGTCCACCATCCGAAATACGTCAGACAAGATCAACAGTTTGCCATACAACCATCCGATCGGATTCACGATGCCCGTTCTGTACCGAAGCATGGCACTCACCGTTTCACTGCCAGAGATTCCTTCGATTGAAGATATCAGAACGTGTTGAAGCCGCCAATCGAAGTCGAGTCTGTCGAAATTGTCTACAGCCTGGACATTTTGCGACGAACTGCACCCGTAGCAGTTGTCGATTATGTCAACAAAAGCATCACACTATGTTGCATGCTACGCGATCCTCCGTTCCAAATCCGTCGAATCCGAGATTCAGTCAACAGTCAATTGCACAACCCTCTAATCAAGAAAGCACCCATATTTATCCACAGCAAGCTTATCAACAGCAAAGTCACACCATGCCAATAGTTACGGAAACACACACTCAAACACAAAATGCAACACACAATTCACCAAATGCAACCACACAATTCGATTTGCCAACGCCAAGCACAAGCCACAACTACGTCGCACTACCTGTTAAGTCTGCGTCGAATATTCTGCTCCCTACCGCTCTTGTAAAGATTAAGGACCGTTTCGGTAACGCTCAGATTGCCAGAGCATTGTTAGATTCTTGTTCGCAACATTGCTTAATGTCCCAAGAGTTTTCGAACAAGCTGAAGTTGAAAGAAGCGCCTACATATTTGTCAGTTCAGGGTATTGGGTCGTCTCAGTCAGTTTCGACGAAGTCCATACATGCTGAAGTCTGTCCACGTTCGCCAAAAATATCTAGATTCCAAGAAACTATGCAGTGTTTCGTGTTACCAAACCTTACACTACATCTACCTTCGACGTCGTTTGATCCTTCGTTCATGTCGCTTCCCGATTATGAATTGTTAGCCGATCCTTTCTTCCACGAGTCAAAGCCGATTGATGTCATCATTGGTGCCGAGTATTACTTGGATTTGATGAAAAATGAACGACGAAGGGCCACGAAGAATGGTCCTACACTCCAAAATACAGTTTTTGGTTGGATAGTGTCAGGTCGAGCGGTCGAATCTCATCAAAACGTTTCTCACACCTTAGTTGGTTCTACAAGCAACTATAGAAATCGCTTATACGATTCTAGAAGCTGGAAACATGTCGGGTTACGAGCAAGCACCAAATCCATTGAAGAATCGATGTGCGAAAATATTTTCCATGAACCCACCGTCAGAAATGAAGCGGAACGTTTTGTCAGAACCCTACCCAAGATGAGTCAGTTTTTGTGTCAGTCAGAAAGATCCATGCGATTGTGATATGATATGATGATATGATAAGTCAGAAGGAATGAATTCGGTTGAAAGTCATTCAAAAAGATTTTGTGTATGGTATGTGTCAGAATTTTGTATTGAAGTACAGTCGATCTTTAAGCAAAATCGATCATGAGAATCCATTTCTAACCCATGAGTAGTTGAGACACTAGTTCGAAGTGTCTGCCAGCATGAAGATCGAATTAGCAATGTCGCATATTTGAACTAGGCAAAAATCAAGTCAAGCTCAAACCCTCCAAGTACTATCTCCTCTCTTAAGTCCAATCGTTTTAAGTAATCAAACGGAATTGAAGTAAAGCTAAATTTCATCCAAACCCCAAATCGTTTTAAGATACACTGTGCCTAATCAATTTTCGCATCAAAGCATGAAGGTTCTGATTGAATGCACAATTTAGTTAAGTCAATATTACGAATCATACCGTTTGAAGAAACACCCCCTACCGTAAAGTCCATCCATATTGCTTGAAGTTCCCCCTGTCATCTGTAGAATCCTAGTAGATCCAAAATCTTATGAAGAAATTTATGCTTGAAGACTCCTACACAAATTGTTTAAAGACTCCACAGTTTGAGGCATTATGTCGTTTGTATCACCATATCGTTGTAAACATCGTACCATTTGGAGAGCCCACTGTGCAAGGAGTTGTACTAATTACTTCGCGTTCCCATATTAATGCCAAAAAGGTTTGGCCAAGATTGCGAAATTGAAGGGGCTCCCTGAACAAGGTTCGAAAGGTTGTCATCACGTCGAACAAAGGTCATTAGACGTTCTTAGGAGCGTTGCGGAGGCCCAGCGCCTCCGCATCCAGGGAAGTTCTTTATTCATAAAACAAATTGGCAACAAATTAAGCATTTTCCCTTGTACGCAGATAAATACATCGGGTCGATGATGGAGCAATCAATCCATAGCAGTTGTTGGTCCACGCACAGCTGTTGAGCAGCTACACCCCAGCAGGCTTTATCCAGCGAACCCATGCTGCCAGGTCCACATGCCAGAGGAACTCCATCATCCGAGTCAGTCATGCTATATTCGTGTGATAGCACCTTGTATGTAGCAATTCCGTCTTGGTTTTATAAGCGCCTCATCGAGCCCACCGACGACAGCCAGGCAGGTTCATCGCATCGCAGGTTCATAGAAGGGCTATTCTTGCACGCGGCCCAATTCGCAGTACCACACACCTTAGAGACCGCAGGACGTCCACTAAAGAGAGTCGGCAACAGCACCAGCGGATCTGAAAAGTAAATTTCATTCTTTCAAACCCTATGAAATTTCATCGAAATGTTGTCACTTACCTTGGCAACTACAATCATACGACGATCCCGGGCAGCGGCTAGGCTAATCATCGGTTTGGGTAACGCTGACGGAAAGGGTACACCAATTGGTCCATTGGCAACTTTCTCTCCGGTGAACCAGTTGAATCCGCTGTATTGCGTATCCACGAACCATCGCCGCACTGGAAGAGGCTGCGAAAACAGAAAGAAAACATTTCACATACCGGTGTTGATGTCAAGAAAAATTTCGCTGCCGGAAAACTTTCATTGCCGTTGGCTATTTCACTGATCTTCGTGGTAACAATCCGGCCAATACCTACCTGGGAGGATCCGGGTCCATAACAGACAGAGCAGCAACCAGCCAGCATCCAACAACAACACTATTTCCTCCAGAGGTACCGAAAACGCAACAGGTCAGCAGCTCCAGTCCAGTGTCCAGCAACAAAAACTACACTACACGACACTATAAAGTAAGAGTAAATTAGTTTGCGAAACAGTAACCAAAACAAAATAGAGAATCAGCAACACATACCGTTAGATTATTAGCAGGAAATTTGCACAATTTCATTCCAACACACAACAGAGCCTTGTAAATAGGTACCGTTATTTTTGTTTTGAAATGATATTTCAAGGCGGGCGGCATGTTTGAGTGTAAACTCACCGCTCAGTTGTGGTAGTAAGAGATAGAGCTGACACTAGCCGACGGGAATTTAGACCCACCCGAAACAGACCTAAAAGAGCTTTCGGGAGAAATAAGCTCTGTTCAGTACATAGAGAAAACACACTCAGAGTAACAGCACTGCAAAAGTTATGCTCTTTTCTCGTCTCATACTTTATACTTAAACAACTTGTGAATGTGTTGATTACAATGATAGGGAATTTCGTTTTATATACATTTTCTCTGTTTCGCCACTTTTTACACAACACAGTTGAGACACAGTTCAAACGAAACCACCGCCGTGTTAAGATCGCTGTAATAAAACCCCCAAATCGAACCGAAATAAACTTGCGTTTGAAGTTAAAATCAAATCGTCGCGAGTTTTCAAAGTTTGTCCGAAATAGTGTTCCGGTGCCTAAACAGGATTGTTTGCTCATTTTCTCTCTCGATGGTAAATTTGAGACTCGTGTGTGCGGAGTTGAATTCGGCAAAAATTAACTCCACATCCTCTTCGCGAGCGACGATGAAACAATCATCCACATATCGTTTGTAGACAGAGAGGTGTATGTTTTTTTCCCTCAATCTGTCGATGCATTGTTTTTCCAGCTGTTCCATCGCGATGTTTGCTGCAATACAACTAATTGGTGAGCCCATAGGGACTCCGTGGACTTGCTCGTAGAATTTTTTGTTGTATTGGAAAAAAGACGCTCCCAGTACAACTCTCAATGCTTTTCCGAATGACGCGAGCGGGATGGTCGTGTATTTCCTAAGTATATGCCATTTGTCTTCGATGTATTCGTATGCGCTTGCCGTCGGTACATTCGTGAAAAGAGAGATGACGTCTAAAGATAACATCACGCACCCTTCTGGAACTTGCAGTTTCGAAATTTCGTCCGCAAATTCGAAACTGTTCTTCACGTGGTATTCTGTTTTTCCAACAATATTCCCGAGAATTGATGCCAGATATTGTGCCATGCGATATGTTGCGGATCCAATCGTAGAGACCACGGGTCGAAGTGGTCTGTTCTCTTTGTGTATTTTTGGTAGACCATACATCCTTGGAGGGTAGCAGTGGAAAATTTGTAGTTTATCTTTTGTAGCTGTGTTAATGTGATCATCTTTCCACCATTCCTCTACAATCGTATTAAGTTGTTTAAGTATTTTGTTGGTTGGGTCCGATTCTATTTCTTTGTATGTGGTAGCGTCGCATACAAGTGATGACATTTTTTGACGATATTCATCAGCTGTTATGATTACCGTCTTGTTACCCTTGTCGGCTTTTGTTATGTAGATGTCTGGGTGATTTTTCAGGAAAATACGGCTGTGTAGAATATCTTTCCTGATCCATTCGTTCTCGTTCGTGATGGGTTGATGTTGGTAGTTGAGATAGTTTGTAACAGCTGTTGCAACCTCAGCCCGAATATCATCTGCTTCATTTTTCTTTTGGATAGCGCACTCGACATCTGCAACAAATTTTACATATGGAATGCTGTGCTTGTTTTGAACATTAAAATTTGGACCCAAAAGAAGAACCCGTTCAAGATGATCTGGGATTTCCAATTCCGTAGTATTTTCAATCCAGCTGGGTTGTTGAGTTATGGTTTTCACTTTTTTCTTTTTTAAACTGGCGATTTTTTTCATTTCTACATTTTTAGTCTTGGTGAACACATGACAAGACTTTCGTTCCGTGATTTTTCGTATTTCTCCGTATTCCGCTGTGTCAAGCGATATACTTAATCTTCGTAAAACAAACTTTTTGTTCTTCTTTAACTTTTCCAAAGTTCTTTTTGTATCACTTATAATCACACTTAGCATGCGGATTTTCTGCCGGTGCACTAGTTTTGCTAACTCCTTTGCCGATGCTACATTTTCAACTTGTATTGTAACCCGGTAGTCCAGACATTTTGGTACAAGTTTGTATCGTCTGCAATTTAGCAAAAACTTGATCCGGTTTTTCATGCGTGCCATTTTGATCGATGTTTTTAGAAGAGATTTCACTGTTGATCCCATTTCGTATCCATGTTTTTCCGTTATTTTTCTCACGAAATACATCGTGAAATATGTTTTCTTTATCAAACTTTTGTATCTTTAAATGTTTAAGTCACCGTTGTTGTTATCTTCTCGTTTTTTGGATTGATTTTTTTCGGTGATTCAATGAAATAACTGCCGTGTAGTTTACGTTTCGGTTTACTTATTTTATTTCAACCATCTTCAGAACTAATTTTATAAAAAATAAACGGAAAAAAAAAATGTTTTAATTAATTAATATAAACTTTCTCATCTTTCCTATCTACTATCTTTCGCTTACACTAATAGCACATGATCCGTTGTGTTTTTTGAGGCATTTACTACACAGCCTTTTCTCCTTAACTATTTTCCACTTAGAATCATGGTCTAGTGCGAGAAATGTTGGACATTTTGTAACCGTAATACAACTTCCGGAGCAGGAGACACAAAGCTTTTCTCTGGGCTGGTTTGCTTCTTGATGAGTAAAAGCTGTGAACTTCTCAGCGTCTGGTGAACATTCATCCTCGCTATTTTCCTCGTGGTGATACAGAAAACCTTCCTTTTTCTCCCGTCGAGTTTTGGGGATCGAGGCTGTTACCATAACTGCACTCGCATCTTCTGCTAAGCCGTGCAACCAATTGCTAAAATCCAGCAGCGTTGGACTCGCTACTGTTCTAGAATGATTAGCCCACTGAAGTTTCAATACGGAAGGGAGCTTTTGAATCATTTCGATTCGTAAAGATGCATTATAAACGAAATCGGGAACACCGCAGGCTTCAATATTGGCGCATAAGTTCTCCACCGTCAAAGCAAAATTTACGATGGTTTCTAATCGGTCAATGTTTGGAGGAGTCAGTGTCCTAATCCTAGCGATCATCGCATGTATAATGGTTTCTGGTCTTCCGAATATCATTTTTAATGTTGATATCACGCCTGTAACATTATTTTCATGCAGCAACCTACTCCGTACAGCCTCCAGGGCTTTCCCTCTAAGACATTTGCGCAGCCTTAGCATGTTCTCCTCGTTAGTGAACCCGCACATCCGAGTGGACGAGTGATAGGTGGATAAAAACAATGGCCAGTCTTCGGGACTACCGTCGAAATCAGGTAGCTCTTTGTTAATAGCTTGTCGAGCGGCTATTTGACTTCTGTTGAGAAAGCATACTTCGTTGGGATCATAGTTGGAAATTCGTTGGATGTCTGATGTTGCTAACGGAGTTGAGCGTTGTTCTGGATTGAAATCACCGGGTAGCCTTCTATGCGATCCTCGCACGGGAGCAAAGTTGCTCTGCTGCCGACTACTTTTCGCTGTTATACCTTCAAATTTCGCAGTTGGGTGTTTTTCAATGAGGGGAGGGCGCATTGTGTCTTCTTCAAAACAATCGTCTTGTTCTACTGATCCCGACTCACCTTTTCCCGCAATATTGGTTTTTCTCATCCATTGCTCGATGTTTGACATTTTGTCAATGGAGCAGGCATCGTTGAACTCACTTCCTTCCGTTTCTGGTTCCTCTAGAATGGCATACTTTTGTTCGATGTACTTTTGCTGCAGTTCGGTTAGCTCTTTAAGCTTTTGCAAGCGTAGTTCCTTCGTCCACCTGGAGTCACTTCGAGAGCTGGTCTGACTCACAGACACTCGAGCCACGGAGTTAGTCTCATGTCGCTCGTTGTTCTTGTTGCCATTGCGATCACTTAGCGTAGTAGCTACTCGTTGCTCTGAATCGATTCCGTGGTGAAGGTTCCCGATGGATTGTTTCCTGTTCGAAGGGGTAGTATGTTCCGTTTGAATTGTCGTAGTGTCACATGTTGAACATATCCAAGTGCTCCGATCGGCGACGTTGCTGGTAACTCCAACACAAGAGAAATGATGCCACACTTCGCACTTGTCGCACAAAACCATCTTGCTAGAATCCCGTTCGTTACATGTTCCACAGTGGTGGTCTGTACGTTTTCGAACAGTTCGAAGTGGGTTCCGTTTAGAAGTTCTACTTGTAGTTGACTTTGGACAAACGACTTTCTTGGGCCTAGTGCCGAGTTTCTTTTGTCCTGAAGCGCTAACGTTAGGCGCTAGGGATGTTGCGGGCAAATTTTCTGCTACGATGTTATCTGTGGCTTGTTCGGGACCTATCCACTCTACTCTTCCAAAGGTGACACCCGGCAAAGCCGTATCCTTTTCGTTTTGTTTGCCTTCTTGCGATCCGGTACTCGCCATTACAGAATTTTATATGATGTTGCGAGACAGCGATGTAGTTTCGATTTATGATTTATTCTTTTGGAACAAATATAAAATTCCTAAAATTAACAAAGGTTAATGCAAGCCAGGTTTGTTTATCGTAAACTTACTGTAAGTGATCGGCCGTCACACAACTTAGTAGAAAATTTCGTATCAGCAAGTAAGTATAGCGATCTATAACGGTTTGAGGTTAGAATTGAATGGGTGAATTCTAGTACACTTTTGTTACCTTACCGTTTACTTTTTATGTCAGAAATGCCTGATTGCTCGATCACTAACTTTGTGCTGAGTTACTGCGAGTATACTAATAGTAAAATTGAAAGTTAGTTTCCCGTTTGGGTGATAATTAGATATTCTTACCGATCAATGCTTTTGTATGTTGCAGAAGGCAACCAACGTGGAGTAGAGTAGTAGGTATGGTAATTAGCCTGGCTAGAGATACAAAGTATTGTTACATAATATGTTTTCTGATTAATTCATGATTCTGATTTCTAAGTAATTCATGTAGTACCTTCGGATAAGAACAACGTAACTATGGATATAATTAAATCACCCGTCTTTAAGCGCCGAAACACACTTTAGCTAGACAACTTGCAATGCGAATCACTACCTCTTCTACTTAGACTTCTTTTTCTTACATACTACCGAAGCTTTTCCTGTGTCAAAGATGACAGCGGATTTGACAGGGTTTTATAGGGGAGTGATGTGTTCGGAGCGCTAGTTGGCGCTCGTAACAAGAATCATCAAGCCACAACCGAAACTATGAGTTTGCGATCTTCGATAATAATGATGAACCAAAATGCGAAATTTGGATCGGAACCCTCAATTGGAAATCTTGGTTTTCAACCTGAATTCTTTAATTCAATTAAGCCGGAACAAATATGAAATCCTTCATTTGCCACCCGGAGTTGAGGTACACGAGGGAGGGGTTAATAAAATAGCCAAATTTTCAATAAATTGGAACAAGTTGGAGAAAGCTTGCATGGTTTATATTTGTGTACAAGAATTTACATTACATTACATTACATTTTATTCGACAAGTTTAACAGTTGTCAAAAAGGTTACTGTAAAAGTTATTCTGACGAAAAACCTTTAAAAATGTTGAATATTTCTTTCGCTGCATATTTTTGTGGACTGATTTTATAAAATTATCAGCTCTACGGAACATTCAATATGGAAAAGGAGAATGAATCACTAAATAATGCATTAACCGAGTAAATCGATTTTATGTTAGCTAAGTCACTGCTAAAGATAATTGCCAACGAGCAAATTGTTAAACCACAGTAGGACCTACCGATTCGCGTAATTTGATTTCCCCAGACGACGACGACGGCGACGACGACGGACGCAGCCAAAAACCAAACCAAATCAACTAATTTACCACGGTTTTTCCTTCTCGTTTCTCCTCTTATCTTCCCCGATTCCAGGCAAAGACGACAAAGGTTTCGCGATGTACATCGACCGGCAGCGATCTTGGTTCCAGCACAATTCGGTCCACGAGCGCCGCGTAGAGGGAGGCATTTCGAGTGGAAGCACCATAGGCGTGCTGCTGGATCTGGAACGGCACACGCTGCACTTCATCGTCAACGAGATGCCCCAGGGTTCGGTGGCGTTCCGGGATCTGTACGGGGTCTTCTATCCGGCCGTCAGCGTCAACCGGGGCGTCACACTGACACTCCACACGGGCCTCGATGCGCCCCACATGGACTATCACTAGACGTCGTCGAACTCGGGATGGCCAGATGCCACGTGGTAGGAATGGGGCGGCCACTTTATTATTATTGTATAGTATAGTTGTAGGCTGTGCTCAGCTGCGGAAGCTTCTCCATGACTGGTTGGCCGACTGAATCTGCTCTTGGGGGGACGTTATCTTTAATTCAAATTTCATTCAAATGATTTTTGCAACCCGCCGCCAACCACGGAACTCCGGCACAGATTTGAGGTCGACCGGATCAGCTCCTCCCTAGAGCTAGCCTCATTCAAACATTTGCATGCGCTGCCGTCCAGACCGCCATAATCGAAATATGGATGCTGTCTGGGGAGGCTTGGCCAAACTGTGAGTTATATCATCACCGAGCAGAGGAGCTAAGAGAGTAAGGCGGCTCCTTGAACGGCCCCCAGGCAGCCGGGTAGCCAGCCACCAGAATGGAGGAAGACAACACTCCCGGACAGAATCTCGGAATAAAAAGAAAACTACATAATCATGCTTTATGCTATTTAAATTGTACAGACAATGCTTATAGGGATATTGTACAGAGAGTGGATAAAATGAAAAGGGAAAAAATCAGACAGACCGATAGGCAGATGAAAGTGATACGTGTGTTAGGCGGGTCAAACTGAACTCAAAGCGCCAACAGTAATAGCAACATCGATTACGAGACAGCCCTAACGAAACTATAAGCGGGATTTGGTGTTGGACACAATTATTGAAAAATCTAATTTCGAAAAAATATTTGCTCCAAAATTTCTAAAACCCTCAAACTATCAACTAGTTTACGAAATTTGTAATTACATTATTGAATCATTTCAACAATTGGAAACAGCATTTTTAGAGGTAGGTACCATTTAAAATAACAGAATTTTACTGAAAAATGAAAATTCAAAGTAAAAGTTCAGAGCTGACATTATTGAGTCAGAGTTCAATAGCAAAATTCCACGTTGTAACCAAGAGTTCAAGTTTGGAATAAGAATGAGGAAGCGTTCTAATTCTTGATTCATAAATAATCGGAACCCAATATTTAGAAACAGGGTTCAAAGTTAAGTTTTTTTTAATTTGTGTCGTTAAATTACAGTTTTCAACAAAATAGAGACTCAGGTATAATAATCATTATAGAACCAGAAAGTCAGCCATTTCTGCGAGGATTTGTACTGCTAATCTGCAATTTCATCATTTATTTAATTTTTTTACATGGTTTTACACCTCACGACATAACTTAATGAAGGCAATTCCCGAAATTCACTCGGTCCATGGCAACCGTTCTTCAATTTCTCGGGCATCCCGCATTCGTCAGATCGCTCCATTTGGTATAACCACCTCGCTCGTTGCGCCCCTACTTATATACAAAATCCTGTTAATTTAGGGGTTTCCGAACGTTTAGAGGAAATCTTGGTAATTCAAATTGTCTTTTCCATCACGTTTTTGTACACTGGGTTCGAGAACTGGAAAAAGAACGCACTGGGCGAACGTTTCGAGGCAGGGCGTTTATCTACGAGCTTGTTTAAATTTTGTTTGAATTTATATTCTGTTATCATCAAAACTCTACAAAAAAAATTAAGTTGAGTAAGAACGGATTTAATTGCCAAATGCCAATTCCTGATTTTTATATGGATTTCAGTGTTCCAGTGTGTATTTTGGTGAAAAATAGTCCGCTTATAAAACTTGTGTCGAGTTCATTGGATAACATTTATTCCGATTTTATAAATTCTCATATCGAATACCGATTCTTCGGGCTTGAAAATACCGATTTTACACACAATAGGATGTATGGGAATCATCGTTGTCAGATTGAAATAGCTCAAATCCGTAGGTTTGGCGGAAAACGAAAAATGTACTGATTTTGGCAAAATGAAATTTGATGATGATGATGATGATTTCGTTTATCCGCAGAATCTCTATAATTTTTTCGCTAACCCGTAGAAAATCTGTAGGAAATTCTGGAAATCCATAGATTTCAAGTATCGATCCGTAGATCCGTGGAAGTGTTTAAATTCCGTAGATCTACGAAGAAATCCGTAGATCTGGCAACGCTAATGGAAATGGTACCAACCAGGGGAATGGCAACCTAGTTCTTCTTGCGAGCAAGATTCTTTTTTTCTTTTATATCCATCGGGAGATACGTTTTTGGTGCTTTTCTCTCGAAGCAGTACAGAGTTGAAAAAGTCCAAATTTAAGCCAATTAGGAACCAGAATCAATACTAGTTTTATGATTCGTTTTGGTATATCTTTGTACCTGTAAATAATCATATTTTCGAAGGTGATGGAAAATATTAGAGAAATTCGCCGTGGTGAAATTGGCTAACGCACCGTTGTACTGAAGCGGAGATTGCGGGTTCAAGTCCTGCCGGTGAGCCGTTGTATCTTCATGATATTTACGGCTTATGTTCTTTCTTTTTTTGATAGTTAATGTTTCTCTAATACTTTCCATCACCATCGAAAATTTGGAACCAGAATGTATGTTGTGTTAGTGTGCTATCAATCAGAGCTCAAAAAGTTACCATCATTAACAGAAAACGGGTTGAATGTGAGAGAAAAAGCTCTCCCTTTCATCCCCTCCGCCAGTTGATGAAATAAACTCAGTTTGAAGAGACGACAGACACATGATGTTTTCAAGACAATTTCTATGCAAAAAGAACTTTCGTATTCGATTGAAAAACATATGAATGGAGATAAATAAAATTATTCTTAAGATTACTTTGTTCAAGAACTGAAAATGTTGAACAAAGTTGTAGATCGTGCAATTTTAAGAAACTTTATTCAAGACGTCTTTGCGATCGAACGAAAAATGTTAAAGTGACAAGCATTTAAAAACTCTTTAATTTTATAATTAAAAACGGCCATTTTCGAGCAATTGAAATTTCAAGAGTTCGGCTGAATAAGTTTGCTTTTATAAATGGATTCTTTTTTACAGTTGATAGCCTTCAAACGATTTAGTCACGAAACATTAATTTCCACCTAGAAACAGTCAATAAATGAACGATAAATTATCGATTTTTCAACTTCTATTTGGGGAAACAACTCAATAATGATTGAATGTTTTCAAACAATCTGGTAATTTGAATAATTGAATCCAATAATAAAAACAGTTTTTTGTTTCAGTGTGCTGTGTTAAAAGTGTTTCTGTGCATTAGAGGAAGAAAAAGTATGATACTGTAGTGATTTAATTGAATCTCATATAATTTTTTTAGTTCAAATGATTCGGGAAGTTATTGTGCACAGAAGAATTATGAAGTTCTAAAGAACGGTTCAATCTGAAGAGCGCGATTTAAGTTTGAATATTTGTTGGGTATTTGTTTTCATTGCGGAGTCTCAAAAATGGCCGTCGTTCGAGAAGCTAAGAAAAGAGTCCTACCATGTTTTGAATGAAGATGGCGCTGTGACAACGTTTTCGGAAGCTCAAACTACATTTCAAGTAGAGATGGCGCTGTGAAAGCTTGAAAGAAGATGCATTATTTTTGTGTTGCCATTTCATTTTTTTTTTTTTTTTTTGTTATAATTTATGGTTTTTTGATGACATCAATGGATTAATTTCAATCTGTTGCGTAAGTAGGAATCCAATACTGTGGCACAAAGAAACCGAAGAAAATTTACAGGAGCTCAAGATAAGTATATTTTTTTCTCAACCATGTTTGTAAATTGCAATTTTTCTATCGGTGAATGAATTACTATTTGCTGTTCTAAGATAAAATAATTTTCTGCTAACTAGTCATAGATAGTTCCTTCCTTCCGTGCTCTCTTATGAATGATATTTAAAGGGGTCAACGTTCTTTTTTTTTTTTTTTTAATTATTTCCTTAATTTATTGCTTTTGTCACTTTGGTTTTTCTACGAGCAATTTCTTAATTCATTTATATTCAAATTTAATTTCTTTTTGTTTTAAAGTAAAAAAGGAAGAAAAAAGTAGAAAAGAAAGAAAAATCGTGAAAAACTCAATACGTTCAAACAGAATCTGATGATATTCCGGTGTTGTATTTAACTCTGTGGGAAGTTCGACCAACGCAGAAAAAGAGAAATAGTTAGAATATTATATAGGTTATGTTCTGAAGCAGTTTAAATTTCATTCTAGAGGGTTAGTTAAGTGTCTTTTAACTAGAGCTATTCCCTAGAAATTCTTTAATTAACTAAGTGAATGCTATTTTGTTATAAACCAATCCCAATTAATATAACTCAAAGAACTTAACCTGATTAGGAATATGTTATAAACTTTATCTTCTTCGAATATTTATTGTTAAGTTAACCGAAGGCAGAGATTTTAATGGTCGAATTTAGTAAGGCTTCTGCTGATTCCTTATCTCCTTAGCATTTTTTTTGTGTTTTGATATATTTTGAAAGTTAAATTCATTATTGTTTCATTATTAGTTATTATTAATTATTTTAATAATTTCAGTATTATAATTCTTCCTGGAAGTAAGTGACGCATATTTTCTTAAATTTTAATTTTTAACCACAATATTTTATTTCGGTATTTTAAGATCAGCTCCACGAGTTTTATTGGTGTTCTGCCTACACGTTGTTGAAATTATATATGCTAATGAAGTTTTCTTTCCAGATGCGTATCCTTTTACAAATAAAATATAGTTAGATATTTTAAAATTTCAACAATTATATTTCAGACTACTTTCTCAGTAGTTTTCCTTACTGTCATACTGTTTAACATTTTATATTTTAGAAGGAATGCATCTGGGGATAACCTGAAAAAATTTTGCAAGCGGCACGGGTAGCCGGCCATTGTAGGTTTCTGAGGGTTGGATGCCTTCCTTCGACGAACCATCGGACCGTGGAAGCCCTAGAAGAAATTCGAAGGCCAAGCCACACAGCCATAGGCAGGACCTTGCTACCGATGGGGGAACCATACATACATACATACATACATACAATTGAATCCAATAATAAAAACATACGAACTCGGCCAAACTCTTGAAGTCTTATAATTACTTGAAAAGGGGTAGTTGTTAAAAATTCATTTATCTCAGTTGGCAAGACACATTGTCTTCATGATGTTCAACAAAGTGGATTGTTTTAGCAAATTGAGCAATTTGTTTCAAAACACTGATTTTCTAAAACTTTTTCAAATAAAGCTTCTTTAACATAAACTGAAAATTCTCATTTTATTTTATTTTAAACTGCTATTAACTTTTTCCCGTTTTTCATTCGATTTCCGTGATGTCCTCGACAAAGTTTCTTAAAATTTCACAATCTACAACTTTGTTAAATGCATCAGGTGTCTAGACAAAGTATTTTTGAAAATATTTTTTTATCTCCCTTTTAAATGGATTAATTATTTATTTTTGAAAAGAATATGAAAGATTATGTTGCGGAAATAAATTCTTCGAAGACATCAAGTTTCTATCGTTTACCGTTTAGCAGCTATTAATTTGATTGCTTTGCGCCGGGTTACAACGTTCAACTTTTCTCAAACGGATTCCAAGCTCACAGTCATGTGCTTGAAGCAGGGGTGCCAGGTGATTTTGTCAAAAATCAGGATACCGCAAAGGAAAAAAGGGGGTTTTCAGAACACCTCTGAATTTATAGAAATAATAAATAGCTCTGCAAAGATTGCATAAAGAAGACAAAATGCAGATGCTGTAAATGCCTTAATTTACTCAACAATCGCGAGCAGCTTTTTGGCTGGGCTGCAATTCATGTCGAAAAACACAATTTAAATATTTTTTTTAGATTTGTTGAAAGTTTTCATAGTTTAATAACAAATTCGGTTATAATTGAGATGTGTTTTCAAAAATCAAGACAATTGAATTCCAATTTCATTTTTATAGTTATGTAACGCCACTATTTCACTTTGTTGATGCTGATTTTTTTTTCCAACTTGTTTTCCATATTCAATTCTTATATAGAACAATTACCATCAATTTATTATTGTTAACTCGATTTTCTAAAATCCCAATAAATGATTGTGGTTTTTTTTAAGTTTGTGTTTTGATTACTTTATTTTAATAAGGGTCTTAAACTACACTGACTTAAACATTTTCATGGAAGACTTTGAACTTATTTGAAACTTTTGCAAATTTGAATAGGAAAAATGCATCATTTTTTGAACTTCGATGGTCTATTTATATAACAATAACTTGAAAATTCAACTTTATTTTACCGATCTTGTAGAGCAAGAATCCTTCTAGAATAACATGTTTTTAAAATGGAAATTTTTTAGCAAATTCTTCGAATTACCATCGAAAAATGCAAACTTTCTAGTGAATTAACAGATTTTTTGTGTTAGTGACGACACAGTCTGAACTGGCACTACCTTCTTTGAATATTCCTTGAACGGAAACGGAATACTGTGAATGGAATTAAATTTCGCATTCACGCAAGGCTGTCGATAATTTTAAGCTTCCATTACCATTCCTTTTTTTATTAGAAATCAAAATTACTCGTGGTCTTCGAAAATGTTGATTATTGTGTGGATATTTTCAAAATATTTGGAATGTTTCAAAGCTTTGCCAACAAGCGCACAATTTTTTTGAATAATTTTTACCAGCAAAAGTTATCACAAAAACATAGGATTTTTTTTTAATTTTGTGGACTTGTGCTATTTATTAAGAGTGTGCAGTCCTACCATCTTGGTTCCTAAGTTTTAAACCCACAACTTCAAGATATGATTTGCCTTCATCTTAAACTGCTATAATCTCTAATTTACCATGTTATTTGATAATCTAAATTCGATCTCAAGAGAGTTGGCATAGGAGACAAAGATGTTATCAAATAATGTGAGACTTGCTGGCTAAATAGGCACTAGAATTATATTGGTTCATAATTTAAATAAGGCAAAAAGATAGTTATAGTTATATTTTGAAAAAAAAAATTGTGTGAACGTATTTTTCAAAAATCGGTATGAATTCGGTAGGTTTTGCCAAAAATTGGTATTCTGTAAATACCGATTCTTGGTCAAAATTTTCGTCAAAAATCGGTATGAATACCGAAAAATCGGTAGGTGTGGCATCTATGGTGACAAACAAATACCTTTGCATCATTGCTCGTTAAAAGAAAATCCAAATATTGTTTGATTGTGTTGAAAATTATACTCTCGGACGCATATGCGATTATTTTCACAGTAGGCATCTAACAAGAATGATAGCACAGAGAACCAGAGAACGGGCCCCGAACAAATATGTGTCGAATCCGTGTGTAAGAATTTGAATCGTCGACCATTTTAAAACCGTTAAAATTGACCTAAAAATAGCACCATCTAGTGGCTCTTAGCTAAGTGGCTCAGCTGTTGTTGTCGATTTTTTTTTGTCTACAGTTAAGAACACTCAGAACATGAATAACCCAAAATTTTCTTCCAGGTCGCACCAAAACAGAGTTCAGCTAGTTTTCTTTTTTTGGGGTAATGAAATGAAATTAATGAATGTAATGAAATTTGCAGCAGGAACTACATATATGCTCTTTAAACGAAATCTTTTTCTTTTGGCAATGTTGCCTCATTTCATTTGGTACTCGTTTTGTATTGAGCCACTGATTTTTTTTTTTAAAAAAGCAAACATCATTTAATTGTTTGAAGAGAAAGTTTAGATAAGATTTTGATTATGTGTCTGTTTTAATATGAATTATAATTTCAAAAATAGTTCAGTCAACATTTGCCGCAGGAATTCTTTATGATGTGTTAATTTATGATACCCCTCTAATGAATAAACTCCACTTTTTGTTTAGGATCAGATTTTTTTTTAACCAAATTTCACTCATAACGAAGCATTTCAAATTCCATTAATCGAAAGTATCACCACCCATCTTCGTTCGAACATTGCGAAATTTTAGCATGTAAACATCGCGTCATTTCTGCCAGGATAAGACTTCAGTACCTACTTCCGAAAATATTCGAAAATTGGAAAAGCTTCTTAATATCGAATTTGGCCTCTTAGACAGAGCAAAGTTATTGCATGGAGGTTACCCGGACACCTAAGAATCCTAAGTATTTAAGGGAATAGCAAAAGGCATTTAAAAGCAAATCGAAATAAAGATTTTATAAATTCTTCAAATGTTCCCACCTTCTATTATACTTATTACAGATATCCAATATCACCATGTGCCAATTTTTCATCAATCCTACCGAGATAACAATTTTGTGAAAGAAAAAAGAATACTGAACGAATTTTTAAATTTATTCTTTCAAAAATTTATTCTAAAAAACAAAGGCCAAAAACTGAAAAACCATACGCAATTATTTTAATACCCCATTGAGTGACTGAAAATAAATTTGGCTTTGAGTGCATTTTTCATTCGTTGAAGGTACTATCGTCTGAGCGTGTAGAAAAAATGGAAAAAAATAAAAGTACCGTTAACGAAATCTGGTGGCTCTTAGCTAAGTTGCAAAAATGGCGTTGTTTATTTTGAAATCACGGTTGGTATTTTTACACACGTTTGGGGCTCCAGCCCGAACTCTGGTTCTCTGTGATGATAGCAAGTCAGGATCTGTAAACGCTGATGATAAACAAGCCAAGAAGAGGGCTTATCCCGGTCTTTCGGAACCTTTTTCTCGAACAACTAAGGGTAAGCATTCCAGATTGCCTAGTTTTAACCAGGCTACTGGATTTTCAAAGGAAAAAATGGGAAATGCCCGGTGTTGTCCAGTTGCCCTAGTATCGAGGAAAAAAGCCCGGATTTTGTCCGTTTTTTTTTCACAATTTAAGCAAAATCCAAACCTAAAACTCTAATTTAGATCATGAAATATATGACTTTTGGGACAAATTACAGGGTGACAAAAAAGTCCGGTCACACAGAAAAATCTCAATATTTCAAAGAATAAGAAGAAAATCAGACTTTCATAGCTTAATTCAGTAACTCATCAAGATACTTCACAGACGATATCTCGGAGTTACACCACCTTTCTCTGATCGAACCAGCTTCAGACGTCTCGAAAAGTCGTCGCAAGTGGCGCACACGTCCGGTCTCGTATAGTTTTTTTCAGCCTTGGAGTTCTCACAGACCTTGGTCGTCCAGATCGCGTTTGCCCTCGGTGCCTCTGGTCTCTAGGATCGATTTATGGTCTGGTACACGAATTTCCGGTTGATTACGAGCGGTTTTAGGGTGTTTGAATATGTTGAATATGTGTCCGGGTTTGTACCCTCTCACATATTCAGCGATAACAGCTGCTCTCAACTCTGCCACTCACAACTTAATGCACACAAACTGCACAGAAACGAAACTCTGCCACTGTGGGCAGCAAAGTTAGCTCTTTCATTTGACATATAGATGGCACCAGAGAGATACAACGTATAGGCTACAGGCGACCCAAAAAAAAAGTGTGACAGGACTTTTTTGTCACCATGTACTACATACAGTACCGTTCATAATTGTATAGAAATTGGAAGCAAGCGCACTGTCACTTCGACTTTGAACTTCCATAACTTTTTACTCTGATGATATTTTTAGATAAAATTTTTTGCTTTAGATAGGTCATCTATCACACTATTATACCACAAAATTTGAGCTTTCTGGAGTTTGTGTGGCCTGAGAAACAGTAATTCTACGAAAATCGGACTTTTTGGACTTTTCTCATTTAAACTGCAATATCTCTGAAACTACGCAACATTTTTTATTGAAATTTTGCAGAGTGATTGTTGAAATATAAAGCTAGCATGTCTGAAGTTTTCGAAAAGTTCTATCGATGAGATCAAAAGTTACGCGAGGTGCAATATTTCAGGTATGAACCTTGAAATGCGATTTCTATAGAATTTTGGACTGGACTGGAGATTTACTGGTTGTTAAACAGGGAATATGATTTTCCTATGGAAACATTCGTCCAAAATTCTATAGAAATCGCATTTCAAGGTTCATACCTGAAATATTGCACCTCGCGTAACCAAGGACTAATAAAATCGTGTACACGAGTGGCGATTCCCGCTCGTCTACGATTTTTACCCGTAAAGGTTCGCCAAAGCGCGAGCAGGCTGTGAAAAAAAATCCCTTAGGTTCGTGAACTATAGGAAACACGAGCGAAGCAGTCCAACCAACAGACGATTCTGTTGGATTTTGAATCCTATCTCGCTCGTGGAAATGGTAACATACATGAAAATTTTTCCCCGCGATTTTGGCTCACGAACCATTTAGCGAAAAGGTTCATGAACTTTTTTTGGAAAGGAAACGCATGGTTATTTGATTTTCTTCCGTAGGCAGGCTGTGCGTCTCTTTAGGTACGTGTACGGGTAATAATTTGTGCTTCAAGCAGCAGCAGGAAGTTCTTCATTTTCTTTCAATTATTGTATGGAATATTTATGTTTTTTTAAAGTATATTTAAAAAAAAATTTTCGAAGATAACTTACAGCGTTTCAAGGTTGACGGAATACTAAATATTAAATCAAATTCATTCTGTCATGTCAACTCCTGGGTGGTCAATTGAATTAAACAAAGCTACTTGAGACCCTAAAAATGATCTTTAACAACCGTTTAAGGAATAATTAATCAAATCAAATCTTAAAGCCTCACAATTTCATCCAAATCACTACATTTCTGTAGCAGAGATTGAATGTAAAATTCCATAACTGTTTCTTAAATTTGGAAAAGACAACCTTCTTAACCTTCCGAAGCCGTTCGCAAAATTTCCGTACAAATCTATTTTTTTGATAAATTTGACCTGTAGTTTACGTACGTTCTCCTGGCCGCAAATATTGACCGATTTCGATGAATTTTGGTTCATTGTATAGATAATTTATTCCAGTTTCTCAATATCGAAAAAATAAGTTGAAATATTTTACGAGATCACCAGTAGCTGATTCCGAATGAAAAAAGTCCCGAAAAAAGCTCTTTTTAGAATTCTTATAACTTGTGACAGATTCTAAATATTGCGCTGATTTTATAATATTTGGAATTGTCAAGAATAAGTCTATCCATGGATGTATAAGTTTTTGGTGGTCCAAAGGAAGTTTTGGCCGCTATCCCGGAACTTCCAGTAGAAAAAATTCTTACTTCAAAAAAGTCACCCAATTTTGGCTTTGCATTGCTGTATCTCGCTTACCAATGGAGTGATTCTCTGAATTCAAATTTTAGTTTTTTTTTCGGTAACTTTATTATTATTTTCGTAGAACATAGTTGGTTCCTCAAAAATCTCAGTTGTTCAGTATATTGTAATGAAAATCACATCTTTTTTGTCATTTTTCTAACTTCCTCTCATGTCGGTGGGTTTACGGGATTTTGTTAGCGTGATTTCTCTAAAGTTTGAACTCAATTTGGTCACTTTTTATATACCTAAAGATTCATTAGAATCTCCTCTTTCGCTGGACATACTTTTTGTGTTGTGTTTTGAAAATTTGTAGCAACGTTTTTCGAATTTACTGAAAGCTGTCAGATTTCAACCAGTTTGGCCCACATCTTCAGCAGGTTGGTGTACAAATCTCGCACCCCTCACGTAGCCGCGGGAGAAACAAATCCTTTAGCTCTCTTTTGGTCGCTCACCAAATCTACCACCCAACCCAGCAGCAGGAGGAACTGCCGTCTCGAATCTGAAATCTGAATCTGAAATCTGAAATCTGAAATCTGAATCTGAAATCTGAATCTGAAATCTGAATAATCTGAATCTGAAATCTGAATCTGAATTCTGAATCTGAAATCTGAATCTGAAATCTGAATCTGAAATCTGAATCTGAAATCTGAATCTGAAATCTGAATCTGAAATCTGAATCTGAAATCTGAATCTGAAATCTGAATCTGAAATCTGAATCTGAAATCTGAATCTGAAATCTGAATCTGAAATCTGAATCTGAAATCTGAATCTGAAATCTGAATCTGAAATCAGAATCTGAAATCTGAATCTGAAATCTGAATCTAAAATCTGAAATTTGAAATCTGTAATCTGAATCTGAGATCTGAATCTGAAATCTGAATCGGCGAGACGGCAGTTCCTCCTACTGCTGGGTTGGGTGGTAGATTTGGTGAGCGACTCATCATACTCATGGATTTGAAATCTACGTTTATAGCCTGGATTTCCTTTGATTGAGCTTGATGAATTCTTTCCTGCTTTTTTTAATTAGTCATTTTTATCTGCTCATAAACTGAAAATGATATTAACGAAATAGCGTATCTTTCTTAATCAATGTTGTCCGATTTCCCGGTTTTATCCGGGTTTTTCTGGACATTCAATTCAAAATTTTGAAACAGTCTGACCCGGCTCGGTTTCCTGGATTTCATTGGAAAATGCCCGGGGTTTTCCCGATTTTATTCACTTTATTAGGAAAATCAAAATTACAAACTTCTCCAAACGGAATTTTTCGAGAAAAAATAATGATGAATGGTGTTTTGGATCTTAAAGTACGTTTAAAAATCTGTCGATAAATTCTGATAAAAAAGGTTTTTTTTTGCCCGGATAATGCTCGGATTTATGGACATTTTGGACGGTTTGTCCGGCTCGGATACGCTTCAAACGAAAAAAACTAGATATCTTGCATTTGGTCCGTAATGAGTTAACATTGAAATTCTTAATTATCCTAATGGTTTTCTCTCACTTTCATCAACTTCATCGCACGGTTAATGCCTCTTTTTTCTGCCATGACATGAAATTTGAAATTCCAAACTTATATAAGTTCTTCAATTTGAACTTCGGAAGAAACTTGTAAATAACAAAGGGAATACAATTAAGATGCCGAAGTAGCACAATTCTAGATTGGACTGGTAGCTTTTTTTACATGCAAATTTACTTATTTTTTTTCTTTGTGATGGTCCAACAGTTTAATTTGAATCCTTCGTCCACCCCTTACACCTTTTTAGGAGTGGGAATAATTTTTTTCCTTTGAATAATTAAATCAATATTTTTTCTATCTGTTACTGGGCCAAATCGCATCCTTCCGAAACTCTATATACAAATTTGTCAAATTTGACGCTGTTTAACATCAGAAAGGACAAACTTCAATTCACAAATTATATACATCGTTTAAATGTTATGAAAACTTTGGAAATCTATTTATTTCATCTGTCCACGCGTTGCATTTGGCGCAATCAACAACCATGTGGAGACAAAATAACGAAACGGAAAACACGACCATCAAGTGTGCAATGCGTTTTCCAATTTGGTTCACGAACCAGAATCGCGAGGTTCGCGAGGTTTTCTGCCACGGCTCGCTCATGATTTTCTGGCGATCGGATTCTCCTTGAAAAAAATCCTCTACAATCACGTGTTTGCTGAGTCGCGAACCTACTGTGGTCAGAACTTTTGTGAACTACGCGCGGTTTTGTTTCTTGGCTGCTCCGATGTGAATACGATTTTTTTAGTCCTTGCGCGTAACTTTTGATCTGCTGTAAAGCTGGGGGAGGAAGACTAAACATTCGATGTTTTCTGTATCGTATTTTCACTTTTCATCATCATCTTCTTCTTCTTCTTCTTCTTCTTCTTCTTCTTCTTCTTCTTCTTCTTCTTCTTCTTCTTCTTCTTCTTCTTCTTCTACTTTTTTGTATAATTAAATACAAAGTTACGGTCTTCAACAAAGTGTTCAGCGGAAAATTTCCTTTAGGAAATTTATAAATTGGCACAAAAACCATCTGCTGGCTCGGTTGTACAGAACAAACAAAAATTATGTTGATTTTTCAGTACAAAACATTAAGTTTTTTCATACAAACTTAAAAGTTGAAATTTACTCATGTAAACGTTTCTTAAAAATTCTACAAAAAATCATGGATGAGTTTTGGACCAAGGCAAAACATTTTAAACCCCAGGGTTTGAGAAATTTAAAAATGACCCCAAATCGACTCAGTCTAATGCCACAGCCATGGAAATTTGCTTGGGCGATTTTTGAGCGAGAAACAAACTGAACTCTATCTCCTTTGTGTACATCTTGCCGTTATAGCGTATACTCTACTACTGCACTGTTTACGTCAATTGACAGGTGTTGGTTAGAGCTAATACACTCACAAAAATGTCCTTAAATAGCCAAAAACATCCCAAAACAGACTCCTAAGAAAAATCTGTAGTTTTAAACAGATATGAAATTCAATTTCATTTGAAACTAAAATAATTAGAGCTGATCTTTGATATTCGAACAATTGGTGTACCCAATACTGTAACAATAAAACGCAAAAAAAAAACTTCCTTCAGCACAGCAACAGTAAAAGGTCCAAATGAATTAAATTGTTCTAGGATGGAGAAATAGAAAAACTGACGACAACCATCTAGCTAGTGGGAGGCTGCGGCAGAGTCCTGCGAAGGAACTCAACAACACCAACCAAGCTGTAAATGGGAAAGGGAAATGAGATTGGAAACTATTACCCCTTTATCAGCGGTTCACCATCTTTTGGCCCGATGGGATTTGGTTGTTTTTTTCATTCGGCCTTCTTGCTGCTCGAAAACAATTTTAGGTTTTTCCGTTTTTTTTTTGTTCAAAAAATGTGTTAAGACACAATTGAAAAATTTAAAAAAATATATGATGCTGGGATTGACTTAATTTTTATCAGTTCATATAGAGAAGAATGCAGAATGCAACCAGTTTCAGATTCGATAATTTAAAATTAACAACTTAACATTAATGGAACATTGTTTTAGGTTTTAATTTTCGACTGTGCCTCGCTGCAGTGTTTTGGTTCGATTCCGGGAGATAAGCTCTTCGTTAAACTTTCCACCCGCTTGGAATAACAGAGAGATGGTGCAAAAAGTAGGCCAAGTAGGATGCTACGACATAATTTGTCCCTTGCCACTGGCAAAAAAAAAACCAAACACCCATTGGGCTGGAAGCAATCGAAAAAAAAAATCGGCAAGCTTTCCTAGGATTGCTTCTGCCAGCCAGCCTGCCGGTCACCCTTTTCAAGTGGAATGTATAGTAGGAAAAAAGCACCCTTAAAAGCAAATGTAAAGAAAATAGATTTGGATCATCCCCCATACCCCATTGAATTTAAGTTGATTTGAAAGCGAACGGCGACTGAAGAAAAAAAAATCGTATGCGAAAGGGTAATTTTTGATCGGGTCCTTCTTCGGGTCAAGGATTACACCACATGGAATATGTGTTTGGGTTGTGTACTTTGCTGCTGGTGGAATACTAATGGATTTTTTCTTCTCTGACTCGATCTTTCCATTTTTTTTCCTGCTCTCCACATTCTCTGTTTACCAAACTCTAGGAAAAGGGTTTTCCGCTTTACTAATCATGATCTTTGGCTGAATTCGGAACCTTTTTTCGTCCATTCATTGGTCGAGATCACTGAACTGAATGCTGTTGTTCCAGCTGGAAAGCAAATAGATCCAAATGGAAATCTTCGAGTTTAGGATAACACGCGAGAATTGGATGAATTTAAAATGCCAATGGATGAAATTTTAAAATTGAGATGAAATTTGGATTCAACAAATTTTTTTAATCTTATAAACATACAAATTAAAAAAAAAACAAGGATGCCAATGTAAATGTAAAATTAAAAAAAATGCAATATTCCAAACATGAATTGTTGGCTTAGAGGCGAGTGACTTTCTCCTTTTGAAGAACGCGTAAATCGTGCAAAAATCAATCAAAATGAACTGGTAGGGGGAAGTGTTCCTAAATGCGCATGTTAGGTAATATGCGCATACAGCCGATTGACGATATGGCTAGAGATTCATCATATCTAATCAGTGCAGTTTGAGGGTAGTACGCTTTTAACACATGGCATGAAAAAATTAAATTGTTATATAAAGTCGAAAAAATTTAAAAATTCAAACAAGATTTTTGTCAGTTTTGATATAATATATTGAATTTTAATTATCGTGCGTACAGATTCTGTGAACAAAAATTTTAATGGTTTTTCTTTCTTATTCATCTGGAAATCGGAAATTCAACAAATTGAAGCTTTTGGCAAAGTTGTAGATGATAAGATATTGGAATACGAGACAGGTTCTGAATGCCCATATCAAGGCAGGTTAAATGCCTATATCAAGAAAAATAGATTATTCTTATAAATTTTTTACTTCCTATCATTTAAACATTAAATCTACGCTCAAATCACGATCTTACAGCGAAAAAAGAAGAACTTCATACTGATCCGATAAAAATACAATAAGAGCAAAATATTACCATGAAATATGGCCATATGGCATACTTAACTATGTTTCATGCAAAAGAACTAGTGATGTAAAAAATTTCACCAAAATTTCAGCCTTGACGTATGCCTAACATACGTTTCTACCATTTTCAATTAAATAATTTCAAAATATTGCAAGTGTAAATGAAATATAGCTTAAAACATAAATATGCGCATTTAGCCCGCCGGTTTCGGAAATCGGCTATTTTGACTTCTTTTATTATAAAATTATTTTCACAAAAAGTGTTAGAGATTTTAACAGAAAAATTGCTCTTACGTATAGAAAACAGATGTCCGCTCATGTGCATATAGTTTTCAGGCTCCTATCTATCGGAATATGGGAGAAAATGAGTGTTTTCCTTAATATGCGCATATTACCCGCCTCTCCCCTATGCATTGCATGGTTTTAATCGATTCGATTCGCTTCAAGGAGATTTTTGATCCTCAGTATTGACCATGTGATGAGTTCAAGGCACCTTTAATTTTACAAAATCCCACGCTCAACCAAACCATACAAATTCTCACAACTGCCATTATCGATGTTGATATTACTACGAATTAAAGCTGCAACCTGTAATTTTATGTAAACATTTCAACAGGATGCTGCACACCTACGATGAGATAACGAACACAAGTACACACACATCGACACACGCACTTTTCCACAGTTAGCATCCGGAAAATGAAATTTATCCGCCAATGAATAAATAATTAAAGCAAATCAACTGTAAATATTGTATAGAGGTAGCCTCTCGGTAGGCTCGCGGATAAATCAACGGATGCTTTTGATGACATCGGCAAAAAACATGGGCGAATATTTTCCAATCGAAAGAACACACACACACACGCGCTTGCTAAAAGGTTAAAAATGCCGTGAAACAACATTATCTATCTGTTTAATAGGCCGACAACATAGGCATGAGAAAGCCATAATCCTCACCACAACATGATGAAAAAAAAAACTCGATCCTCGTACTGCAATGAAGTTGAAAAAATTTGTATCGAAATGTTTGCATACATTTGGACTCAAGAACCGTTGAAAAAAGGCTCGGAACTTTAAAATCAAATTAGCGAAATCACTCAAACCTTGAAAATTTGCAAATAATTTAAAAAGGGGAATAAATTGAAGTTTTAAGTTTGCCTATTAAAAAAGAGCTAAAAACTCAACTGAGAAAAATCTTTCCCAAACAACAGGTTTTGAAAAATTCACAGTTTCTTTTAATACCGAAAGTTCTAAAGATGACTATGACAAATTTTAGATTATGAATCCAAATATGCCATCAGTTTTTCTTCAACAGCTGTAACTTTTGTGATTAAAGGGTTTATAATCAAAAAATTTGAAAACACTCAAAAACTTTTTGAATATCTCTGGTAACATCAAACAATATTCAAACTAGGATGTTAAAATTGATATTCTTAAATAGATAATCGTTAATGTAAAACATTAAAATTTCAAGGAGAACTTTGCTTAGTCAACTGCTTTGAAGTGATGGGGTCAACTCTATCTGACTACATTACTTCAAAAATTTGACCCATAAGGAACAAATTGATGACATGTTATGGAAATGATTCCTAATCAACTCGACTCGCTCATTTTTAAAAATTTTTCATTCCTATTTTTAAAATGCGACCCAGAGATTTTTCATTCCTTTTAACTTGAACATGAAATTTTCTTACTAAAAAGAAACTTAACTTTCACCACAAAGGGCCTTTAATAAATTGACAAACGTGATTAGATATGTTAAAAATCTTCATAAAATTTCAAGGAAACTTCGAAGAAAATTTAAACCAAAACTTAATCTCTACTATATTTAAAAGCATAAGTCAAAGAACTCTGCTGTCTTGAATAAACTTGATAAATGGATTGTATTCCTTGACTACTATTTTGAAACGTTCTCCAGTGATGTAGAAATTTCTACGTAGTTGTATATTGCATTTTTTTAAACAGTTTGATTTTATTTTTCAACTGGAGATTAATTTTTCGGCTTTCGGCTTTCGGCTTACGGTCTTATCAATTGATCAATCACTTATTAATGCTTCATCCATCGTTTCGAATATGTATATTTATTCTTTTTCTACATCCAAAAGTACATGTTACAATTTATAACTGCTTTATCTGTTCATTACAAAGATCAAGACTTTTTCAATCGGAACATATAGTTGTTTGTTGCAATGTAACCAAATTTAAGCCTTAAAACTCGTTTCTTCGATCATTAGATACTCTGGTTTCTATTTTGGGCCACCTTCTGGCCCTATTTTGAACCACCTTTAAACTAAATAAGTTTTTAATCTAAATTTTGCTATATTTAGGACAGCGATGAATGCACAATTATGCGAATTATTCATTTAATCTTATCCTTCCTTATTCTTGTAGTCATGTTTTGTTTGTTCACGTTAATTCATTCCTGAACTAACTTTCTTCAACTTTTCTTCAGCCTCAATTGAGGAACACTTGTTTGTTAAATATTTTTAACTACAACCTTTTTCTTTTACAGCTTCTTATGCTATAAAACAATAATTTTTTTATAAGAATAGAGGAAAAACTAAAAAACTCCTCCATTATATAGTGTTTTTCAACTGTTTTGAAAATCTCGACCGACCACTGCAACCTCGGAGCAATTTGTTCTGCGTGTTAAATACTATCCAGTAATCCTTCGGGTGACCCAATGATAAGTTAAGAAACATCATGACATCATCACCTCCGCGACATCAATTAATGTATTTCAATTTCCAAAACTTGAGTGGATTTGGTTTAGCTTCAGTTCTGTAGAATACATAGATTCAAAAAAAGCCAAATTTTTTTCGCTGAATAATTCACAAAAGTTCAGTTTTATCTTTAAAATAATTTTTAAAAAATTATCGTTGGGGTGAATTTTCCAACAGTTTTTTTTTCTAAATTACATAACCACAGGGGCTGAAAAACTTTTATTTTTAATGCCTTTTTGCTTGAAATTTTAACGCATTTTAACAATTATTTCCTAAGTTTTGAAACATATTCAGACTATCTCATAGCTATAGTTGAATACATTTTTTGTTACAATTGTTCTACTTTTAACTGAGATGTTTCAACTGTTACAAGAATTCAACTCCATACATATTTGCCGATTTGTTGTCGATTTTTTTCCCCAATCATTCCTTTAGACGTGGTTTTTTTTCGGCTTTTCTACCTAACCAAGTTTTTTTTTTCAAAAATTAACCCTGAATGGTTGTAACTTTTGAACCAAACTATTCACAATTTTTCATGAAGCATAAAAAATAATGACTGGATTAAACATTTTTTGCATGTCCTGTTTTTTCATGTTTTAAGTTTTTTTTTTAAGCTGTAGCTTCTGAAAACTGCTTATCAAACAGTTGCCATTCATGTGGATGTTGTTAAATTAACGTTGTTTGAAGCTCAGTGCACAAAAAGTAAGTTAGAATAACGATTGGATTGGTTTTATCCCGATTTAAGTGAACCCCGTTTAAAGGCGGGTTTGGGCTTTAGCGAGTTTATTAAATATAATAATGCCACAATTCCAAATTTTATTGATAAAAGCAAACTATTTTAAAAGTTCAAAAGTTATGAAATCTTAAACTAGGACGGAGGGTCCCTAAAATATAAATTGAATCAAGATTTGTAACTCAGCGTATGGTCCACGGCTCGATGATATAACATATATTTTCAATAAAATTTTCCTCAGATGCCTCAATAACTTGCTAAAGAAACATACACAAATTTTCATAAGTTCTATAATATAAAGTGGGAAAACATACATTGGAGATTACAATTTAATACTATGCTGGTGACATATGAGGCCCTTAGGGTTGCCAGATTGCCCGGTTTTATCCGGGTTTGCACGGATATTTATTACGAAATTTGGGAAAAGTCCGGTCCGTCCTGGTTGCCCGGATTTCATTGAAAGAAGCACGGATTTTTCCCAGTTTAATTCGCTTTATTGACCAAATCAAACAAAAAAAACAAATTTCGTTAAAATTTGTTTTGTTTTTTGTAACAAATTTTATAAAAATAAACATGAAAGGTTGTTTGGAAGCCTGAATAACGATTTAAAATCTGCTGACAAGTTTTGATATATTTTTATTTTCAATTTTTGTTCTTATTTTTTTTTAATATTTTTTGGATTCTAAACACCAGGAACAAATTTGTCCGGATTTTGCCCGGATATTTGGTCGACAATATTTAAACAAATGTTCAGATTTTGCCAGGTTTTTGATAAAATAGCACGGATTTATATATGGATTTTATATATTTTGCATACGCTTTTAAGCTGTAAAGCTGTTTTCAAGAAAATGCGCTCCATAATTTTATAATTTTTCGTTTTTCATACATTTTTTTAGGTAGTTGTAACTTTCGTTCGATCGGAAAAGTAAAAAGGAAAAATATTAAAAATAAGTAAATTTTACCAAATAATTTTTTAACATTAAAAATAGTCATGCATTATAAACTCAAAATTAACCATTTTTGCACTTGGTTAAGCAAACGGTAAAATGGTAAAGAAACGTTTCATACCTTCAAACTTTTGACAAATATTTATAAATCATAATTTTACAAGGCACTTATCGAAAATCCTTTGATTATGAAAATATTTTTTCGTTATTATGAGAAAAACTCCAAATTTCACAGTTTTGAAACTGCAATTTCTCCATACGGATCTTGATCCAAAGATTATCAAGATCTGATAACAAGTAACGAATAAGGTCTTTTATTCTTTAATTTTCAAATTCATATCTGTCAACATTCGATATCTAAGTTTTGAAGAATGGTTCAGCTTGTTTTTTTCAGGGACACAATCAATGATTTGATTGAATATTACAGTGTTTATTATTTTTCCTAAATTTGAGCCGTTTCTAATGAAGGAATCACAAAAAAATGCTCTTTTATTGAATTATCCATTCATTTTCTGAAGTGAGTTTTTACTGATGTGTTTAATTTATAGATAGATTTTGAGTTCTGATCTGGTTCTGGATGACTAAACCTAGCTATGGCGCTGGGTTTTTATTTGAAACTCTTTATTGTTGAATTCTGTATTATTTTTATTTCCATTTTACCTTTCACTGAATTTGATTTGAATTCTTATATTGAAATCATGTTCTATATTCTTTCAATTTTGTTGATAGTTCAAATTCTTTAGAACTAATTTGTTTTTTGAATCATGCCTTCGAACGATATTGAGATTTTGCTCTTCAAAACTGTATTTTATATAAGAAATCTGATATCAATTTGTGGTATTAATCTAGATTTTGAATCTTTATCAGAACAAATTTTTAATTGGTTTTCGGAATTTTAACTAAGATTTTCTAATGAAAAATTTTAAATTTAAAATGATGAAGCTACTAGTTTTTTTCTTATTTTTATTCTGAACTATAATTTGAGACTTGAACTTAGAATTTTTTTTGTGGTTCACTCACAAGTATTTTTCTAAAGGAGAATTTTGATTTAAGTTTTGACTTCAACTTTATCAACTGAAACTTTTTTGTGAGGATGAATATTAAATCAGAATTTACCATTCGAGTTTGAATAATCGATTTGCAGTTTTATTTTGCATTTTATTAAGCAGAAATATGGCTTTTTTCAACGATAAATAAACGATATCTATGTACATTAGGGTGTCCCAAAATTGCATAACTTCTGGGAATCTCAGGGCTCCACCTCCAAATGGTAGATTAGGATGTGCAGAAAAAACTTTTGTATGGGGCCGACTAAAAAAAAATCATGTTTAGAGGTTCCGCAAGCGCGATCTTTGAAAAAAGTCCACTTTCAAAAGATTTGATATTAAATAAATTCGGGATCCAAAAATTTTCATGAAAATTATATATTTTATATTTTTTTAATTTTGTTCGAGTTCAATAATACACGTAAAAAATGAAAAATGAACCAAATTTGTTTCAAAATGTAAAACAAGCAAGCTATTTCTAAGAAAAAAAATTTTTTTGGTCCAAAAATTTTGAATTCAACTGACCAAAATGTGTGCCAAGCGTAAAATATTTTCAATACCAATGCCAACATATGCCTAACATTTCACCTGAAGGCTGCAACTCGATTGGACTTAAAATAAAAAAGTTATGGCTGTTCAAAGATTGTATTTTTGTGGCAAATTGTCGTTCAACACACAATGAGTACATTTTACTCATTACGTTTTACAGGACAATTTGCCACAAAAATACAATCTTTGAATAGCCATAACTTTTTTGTTTTAAGTCCAATCGAGTTGCAGTCTTCATTCATTTTTGGATCCCGAATTTATTTAAAATCAAAGCTTTTGAAAGTGGACTTTTTTCAAAGATAGCGCTTGCGGAACCTCTAAACATGATTTTTTTTAGTCGGCCCCATATAAAAGTTTGTTCTGCACATCCTAATCTACCATTTGGAGGTTGAGCCCCCAGATTCCCAGTAGTTATGCAATTTTGGGACACCCTAATGTACATCTTTAATTAAAATGAAGAAAAAAATAAGGGCTCCCCCTGGATAAATTGCACCGGCCCAGCAAATATGAAAGCGTATCAGAAATGATAACTTAAGTCATTTTCAATGGTGTTGTGAATAGCAATCGCAACCGCATAGTATAAAGATCGTATTAAATGTCGTCTGAAGTCAGTTTAAATCGGATATGATAGAAAGTACGCAACGTTTGTAGATTTTAAAATGATTTTGCTCGCGCGCGGACTTCAAATGAAAAAATCATCGTCATGTCCTCTCTGCAATCAGCAGTGCAAACAGATGGTTAAAAGATGGGAATGGAATAATATTGACCAATGAGAGAACTGGAAAAAATTTTCGCTGACAACGATTTTAAGGCTCTGAGAGCAAGATCTTGCGTCTTTTGCATTCTTCCGATAGGTACGAATAAGGTGTCGGATAACGCCCACTCCGACAGTTTTCGTCGCTTTAGAAAGAAATGCATTTTATGTATGTAAATATATTGCTTCCACTTTGTTAGGTAAATGCTGAATCAAAGCAATCGAAAGATTTCTTTTAATTCAACCACGGTAAATGAAAAAGGTAGTAAGTTGCTATCGAAATACTGGTATATGAACTTTTCATTTACCGTGGTTGAATTAAAAGGAATCGTTCGATTGCTTTGATTCAGTTGAATCATTCAACCAAGTAGGCTCACAACACAACAAGGTAAATGCTGTTTTTTCAACATTCATACGGTCATTCTATAATGTATATGAAACATATATCAAAACAGCATAACTATAGAACTACAAAAATGTTTGCTGGGGGGCCCCGACGGCTTAATCCATCCCTGCTTATAACTCCCAAAACAAACTTGTATAAATTTTTGCGCTATCAGCATTGTTGTTTTGCTTTGGTACTTTTTTCTAGAACATTTGATCTTTGTAAGACATCCCGGTTTCGAGATAAAACTTGGGAATCAAGTCTCCCTATTCTTCATTCAAGTTTTTTCACTAAAATATAATAAAAAATGCTTCACAAAAACCATCAGATATTTTTTCGAAGAGAAATTACAAAACTACAGATGAAACTCGTTGAAATAAACACCTCATCTGATATGCTATTGAGCCCATTCGCAGGCATTCTGTAAACCTAATGTTGGTCAGCATTTCGAGCTTTGCAGCGGCTTTTATAGCTCCTATATTAGACAATTAAGTTCTTCAATGTTCTTCGGTTTGGTCACGTAAACTTCAGTATTCAATCTCCCCTAGGAATAAAAGTCTGATACCGTTAAATCCGGAGAACCAGGAGGCCAATACAAACCTTCACTTCTTGAGTTTTCACCAACTTACACGGTTTTCACAATTAAACGATCGAGTTCGATGTAAAGTACTTCGATATTAGTGCATTCTTTTAGTGTGTATCGTCTTATAGCTAAAATAGCATAAATACACGTTTCGAATTTGTGTTTATCTGTCAAAATCTGCATGAAAATTGTGAAGAAGAGGTTGAAAAATTATACCAAAGATGAAAGCACTACTGACATAAAGACTCGAGCTCCCAAACTAAATTATGCATGACCACTACATTCAAGCGAAATAAGAAAAACATTTTAAAAACATTTTTGAGATTGGCAGCTGTTCCATTGTCTGTTGTTTGGGTCTACCTACCCTATTTTGGGTGTTGCCTGGTATTGTTTAAATATTTTCTGCCCTGGGATGCTGGGTATTGTCAGGCGAATTATTAACGGGGTCTGTATTATTTTTTTTACTTATGTAAAAATTTTAGTTGTTTTTTAAAATAAATTGTTTTTTTTTTTTCAAATAAGTGGACTTAAACAACATTTCAGAAATAAACCAGATGAAAATTCATGTTGAAATACATAAGAAACGATTGCCTGTCCTCCAGTGGGATTCAAATTTATATCTTGTGTCTGATGTTCGTTTTCCTTTTTTAATTTGCTCATCAACCAAAAACTACCTAACTACATTGAAAATAAAATGAGTTTCTTCATTCACTAGTTTATTTTAAATTTTAACGGAAACCTAATAAGCATAAATTGGCGAAGAGCGGTAAGCCTTTTTGTGTCGAACACTGGGAAATTTGACGAAAAACAATGCCTCTGGAGTAAAAAAAAAACGGAAGCCATAACAGTTTTAACAAAATCTTTTAAATATTAAAACCTATCAATTTTCTGAAACTAAGAATTTTCGGAATCCTGAGTTTCTGCTTTGCCGAATTTCCATATTTATTTCATTCTGAATTTTAAGGTTTTTGTTATTTCTGAATTTCTAAATATTTATATCTAAATAAATTAATTTCTTAACTTTGGAATATTTGAATTTAAAAATATTTTTTTTCTTAACTTTTGAAATTTTAAAACAAAATTTTTTAAATTTTCGAATCGTATGGTAATAGGTATAACAACATCAAAGCATTTTAAAAAAAGTTTATTAATGTTAGAAAATTTCGTTCCATTCTTTACAATATACAGTACCGTTCATAATTGTGTTGAAATTGGAAGCAAGCGCACTGTCACTTCGACTTTGAACTTCAATAACTTTTTACTCTGATGATACTTTTTGATCAAATTTTTTGCGTTAGATAGATCAACTATCACACTATTATAACACAAAAGTTGAGCTTTCTGGAGTTTGTGTGGCCTGAAAAACAGTAATTGTACGAAAATCTGACTTTTTGGACTTTCCTCATTCAAACTGCAATATCTCTGAAACTACGCAACATTTTTTATTGAAATTTTTCAGAGTGATTGATGAAATATGAAGCTAGCATGTCTGAAGTTTTCGAAAAGTTCTATCGATGAGATCAAAAGTTACGCGAGGTGCAATATTTCAGGCATGAACCTTGAAATGCGATTTCTATAGAATTTTGGACGAATGTTTCCATAGGAAAATCAAATTCTCTGTTTAACAACCAGTAAATCTATTTCAACCGAAAAATCACAACAATATCGCGAGATTCTGATTTCAAAACACAAATGGATCATTTATTCCATTTTTTCTTTTCTTCATTGCTTTTGCCTGACATTTTTTGTCTGATTGGTGGAGGAAACGATATTGTTCTCATGAATCGTCCAAAATTCTATAGAAATCGCATTTCAAGGTTCATGCCTGAAATATTGCACCTTGCGTAACTTCTGATCTCATCGATAGAACTTTTCGAAAACTTCAGACATGCTAGCTTCATATCTCAACAATCACTGTGCAAAATTTCAATAAAAAATGTAACGTAGTTTCAGAGATATTGCAGTTTATATGAGAATAGCCCAAAAAAACCGATTTTCGTAGAATTACTGTTTCTCAGGTTACACAAACTCCAAAAAGCTCAAATTTTGTGTTATAATAGTGTGATAGCTGATCTATCTAACGCAAAAAAAATTGTTAAAAAAATATCATTAGAGTAAAAAGTTATGGAAGCTCAAAGTGGAAGTGACAGTGCGCTTGCTTCCAATTTCTATAGAATTATGAACGGTACTGTATATTTAAACTAACCATGCGGATGTATTATGCTGTTTTCTTGAAAATTATGACACAACTTGTATGTTACCAACTGTTGTTGACCTATGCATGGGACACACATTGCACAAATAACTCAATCGCCAATCCATGTTGACCCGATATTGGTCTCGTTCAATTAGTCCTGACCGGACACACAGCTTTTCCGGAAATATTCGGCTATCAATTTTCTCATCGAGTTGGGCAAATTGATAGATCAAACTCGGGATGTTCAAATCTCCTAATTTTACCAATGACTGAAATGTAATGCAAATTTCGAAACAAATTGATACTGGTTGTTGTAGTCACGTTGATAGTGCGCTTAGGGTGAGTCCGATATCAAAACTGAAATAGTACATCACACATATAACATAGAACAACGAACAGAACCCATAAACACACTCAATTACAAACATGTCAGGGAGAAGATTTACAGAGCAGATATAATCAATCGAGCTCGAGTCGAATCGAGCGAGTGGGATGGCGACAGCTGCGATGACAACCATCTCTGAAACCCCATTTTCATAACAATATTATGATAGAGCCATCATTACCATTATCGAAAGCAAACACATCCCAATAGCACTGTAGGTATGTAGATTCGATTTTAAAGTCACTTTATGCAGATAGAGAAGAGAGAGAGGGCGTCAGTTAGGCTCGAATTAGTTTTCATAGGCCATTTTGTGTACATTTGTATATTGGAGCTAATTTATTGACAATGACATTGTCCCGTTTAACTTTAGAGCGATAGTAATTTATCAAGAGAATATTCGAAACAAAATGGAACCTGCAGTAGAATAGCGAAAAAAAGGAAATAATTTTAGATCCAATACTCAAATCAAAACAAACATAACAATGAAGAAATCATCTTGCAATAAAATCGAGATAAAACAGCAGAAAAATAAGTATTATCGTCAACTAAATTCAGATTGTAAATGGTTCTAGATGAAAACCGAGAAAATAAACCAAAAACCAAAGTATAAAAATACAACTGAAATTCACTTAAATTAGAAAAAGAAGAAAAACACTAAAACAAAGCAACAAAACGATTTTATAACGAGCACATGAAATATGAATTCACAATACAGGTTTTATACTATAGAACACCATTCCAAGAAATTGAGATAACAAAACGATAACACTAGCAATGTTGATGAATGAATAGTGGATTACTTCAGATAGCGAATGATTTTAACGGATAAATGGCTGCACAGTACGAAGAAAAAACTACACTTTAGAGTACACAAACATTTGTATAAATAATTTGAAGGGAAAGAATGCAACCAACATACACGTTAGGGAAAAAAAAGTGTCAGAAAAATTGCAATTTCTGTAGATACGAAATAAAAATGACAGACAAAAACGAAGAATCATTAAAATACGTGGTTGTACTTTTCAACAGTCCTATCGATTATAATAATAAAAATAACATTCAAATATTTGGCTGGTTTCATCATATCATGCGTGGAAAAATATCACATCCTTAATTCAATTTTTTGACTCACCAAAAACCATCAAATTCAGTTAGTAGGAAGATAAACACATTGCTAAATCTACCAACGAGGGAAGCTGTACCAAATATTCGGCATACTCGTCCAGTCTAATATTCGAGTCGATATCATGATACAGTGAGCGAAATAAAAAAAAAAGTACCACTATGTATTTTGCTTGTAAAAATATTAATTATTGAAAATCGTCGAAACTGTCTTCAAGAATTTGTTTGAAATTGTTCAAGAATAAGTATACTTGTTTTGCATGAAGCAATCGTCATTGAGGACGAAAAGTATGAAACACGGGTTCGAAATAAGAAAAGTACCACCTCTGTTTTTCTACAAAAATCAAGATTATTTCTTGAAATTTACTGTGTAATAGTAAACAATAATGCTTCTACGAACTATTTGAATAGATAACTGCATTTTTAGGCGTTTTTTCAGGTATTCCAAAGGTTTTAAAAGGTTTTAACAGGGTCTGCTTTTGCACTAAGGAATTTGACATTTGGGCTACCGTCAAACGGGGCATCATGCAACAGCGATGCAACATTTGTATACCCCAACACTTATTAAATTTTTATTTTAATATAATGTAATAAAGTTATCTTTTAATGAAAACAAATTGATGATGACATAATTTCTTACATCGTGAGAAAGTTATTCAAAGTTTTTGATTCTCGTAGAAAATTTAAAACATCGAGCAATAGGTGAAATTTTTTTTACATTTTTCGATGCCGTAAAACATTTTACCCCGTTTGACTGATTGGCTTTATGAAATTACCTAAAAACCTTATGTTGCTTTTATTATCCTATATCAACACGCTTGGTATAAACACATTTTTCGGGCAATCATCTTTTTTTATATATATTTTTTATAATTCAATGACCAGTCCATGCAAAGATGCATCAAAATGCAAATCGAAGATTTCTCTTTAAAATCTCGTTTTCATATGTGGAATATGATTATTTTGCATCACGCATTTGTTTATTACAAAATTTCATCCATGCAAACATACATTTTTATGATTTCTGCTAGTAGATTTTTTTGTAGTATTTTTTTACCCCTAGATGTATGCAGCATCCTTATGTTTTTTTTTAAAAAACATTCTTGACAGCAAAACAGCAAAGCAAAACAATCATCTCCCAGCATATGGAAACGAGAATTATGAGGTTAAATTTTGATTTGCATTTGTTTGCAATAGCATCGTTTGTTCGAGCGATTGGGTGTTAAAAATCATATTTGACGGCGTGCAGGAGAACTGATTGTGGAGGCGAAGGATGAACCACGAACACGAATCAAACTTCAATTAAATCACTATGCTGTATAATGTTGGTCACCAAAGCTATTATGAAGCTTTTATAAACATGTTAGCAATTTTTGTTTTTTTTTTTCAATTACGCGAGTTCTTGGATTTTTTTTAGCAACCATGATGGTTGATGAATGATGATTGCATTATTGAGATATGATCTTATGAAATAAATAAATGAGAAGCAATGTTTTGACCATATGATAAACATTTTTCTACTGCCAATCAAGATTTTAGGCAAAATGTGTATCTAATAGTTTCTTAAAATGAACGCGCCTCGTCAAATCTTTAGAATATGGTAGTTTTAATTAAATACACCTCAATATTAATTTTTTTTTTTTGGAAAATAATAAGATAAAAAAATTTGCAAGAAACATTTTTTAATAAACATTATTGTGTAAACAGATTATCACCGCTGGTTTTTATGATTTAATAGAATGATTAATGGTCTTTCGGTGAACTATACATTTTAATAGGAAGAATATCAAATGAAAGTAATGAAAATTATAGACGGATAGATTAGATTAGGAAACATGAAAGGTGTTGAAAACGAGCCAAGAGCGTGATTGATGATGAAAACTTCTTGCCGCACAAGACCATTTGTCCCACACAGTATTATTGTCTAGAAGAAGCAAAGACGATGGGTTGACTTTGCATTGATCTATACAATGATACATGAATGGATCGAAGCACGAGTTTTTCGTACCCCGATCGGGGTTCTTTCTATTAGAATGTATAGTTCACCGAAATTCCATTAATCATTCAATTAAATAATAAACATTATTGTTAAACATGACATTATGACATCGCAAACATAATTCAATTAATAGAAAATAAGCCTAAAAAAATATTTTCAAATACATGATATTGTGAATTCATTAACATGGCGTCATTTTGTGCCCTTCGATTTTGCAGCATTCCTCATTTCTTAGTTGTTAATCATTAGTACAGTTAATGTGGACCGACTTTTTTAATAAAATACATAAGGGATTGGTTGTGAATGACCATGAGTTGAAGTCGAATTCAGTTGTCTGACGCCATCTTGGAATCCGAGATGGCGGCTTCCGTTGAACTTGACACTATGTGAATGACTAAAAATCTCATGAAACATCCACCATATGGGTATTGAGTGAAAGGATTAAACTAGAAGAAATCGACTTTCGCTTTATGACGCCATATTGAAGTCCAATGCAATTTTTAGTCATTTACAGTATTTCAAGTTCAGCGGAAGCCGCTGGGGCATCCCGGATTGAGTAACCTCTAAGCTGATCGGGGGACTCCAAGTTGAGAGTGTAGAAGAAAAGCAAAAATGTGAGGTACGTATTTTAGGGAGTTATTGTAAAAATGCCGGACATTACAGCCCCCATCTTGGATTTCAAGATGGCATCAGATAGAGACATTCGACTTATTCCCATATTCTGCAGGTTTCTGCCCTTTTGAATATTTCCCATATTCTGCAGGTTTCATGCGATTTTCAGTCATTTACAACATTTTATTAACAAAAATACCTTAAATAATTTTTTTAACTCCAAAATATTTCTCGTCAGTACTTAGTCAGATCAGTATTTAGATAGATCGATCCCAGAACCGTTCATCTGAATCGATCTTGGAGATTGATCTTTTCCCGAAGATCGAACAATCCTAGTCCCGTGATCTTGGATTTCAAGATACCGTCGAGCAGGGAAATTCGACTTTTACTCGTTTAGACCAAGGTTGCCGAAAAAAGTCTGTGTTTTTGAGAAAAAAAATTTTGACTTTCTGTAATTTTATTCAAAAATTCTATGATGTTTTTCTGTGACGCTATTTCTTTCAATTCCATTAAAAATTCATGATGGATCGGGTCTTTTTAACATTTTAGTTGGGAAAAATCAATTAACGCTACCAATCTCATCATTTTTTTTCCTAATTCAAAGTAAGAAATCTAAATTTTATACTGTCTTAAATAATAATTATTTTGGAAATCTAGTCAAAATTTAAAAACTCTGTGAAATCTGTGGAATCTGTGAATATTTCAAAATTCTGTATTCTGTGACACAGATTCTGTGATGAAAATTTGCTCAATATTCTGTGAAATTACTGATTTTTCTGTGATTTTGGCTACCTTGGTTTAGACCTTCCACCCAATACCCATATTGTGGATGTTTCACGAGATTTACAGTAATTTAAAGCTTCGAAAAGAAAATCGGAAGCCGTCATCTTGGATGAATGTTGGCGTCAAGCAACAATTTTTTCCTCCTACTAGTTGAGCACTTTCACTTAATACTCATATTGTGAAGATATTCATAGCTTTTCGATTTGACGTCATTTTTTAATTTCTCAAACCCTGGGGTCTAAAGAGCTTAATTTTGGTTTAAAACTCATCCATGTTTTTTGCAGAGTTTTTAAGTACCGTTTACATGAGTAAATTTCAAATTTTAGGTTTGTATGGAAAAATGAATATTTTGTAGTGAAAAAACAAATTTTTTGTTTCTTCTTTGCAGCCGAGCTTGGTAATGGTTTTTGTGCAAATTTATAAATTCTCTTAGGGGGCATCCATTAATTACGTAACGCTCCTAGGGGGGGAGGGAGTAAGCTCGAGCGTTACAAATTGTGACAAAGGGGAGGAGGGGAGGTATGCTCATTGTTACGTAACGATTTTTTCCTTAAAAATTTTAGTTTCATCGCAGCTATTATGATGTCATGCAATTTTTGCAGAATGATAAGCCCACCAGAATCAGCTTAGAATTTGTAAGCTTCAACATGATTGGACTGGTTTGTAACCTTCCCTTTTTAATGATTCTGAGATAGACTCCTTAAACTGTGCATTGGATATCCAAGAAATAATAGCTAGAAAACCGAATATTAGATATGTACATTTACCCCTAAGAACTCTATTCAACTTTAAAACTGAAATTTTACTTTTTTTTCTCAATTGATTAAAAAAATGCAATTTTGGTTATTCCGACGAATATTAATTAGTGGAGTATATTTTACATAATTGTTAAATTTATTTTGCTCCTTGAACAAAATAAATTAAACAAAGTAGATCATCAGTTAACAAGCACAGAGCAACTAGTAATAAGACAATCATTTAATATTATCAGATAGTTATCATCAATGAGTACTAAGAAGCGATATGGATAGATATTAATTCCGTTTCGAAGAACGTTAATAATTTTTATATTAAAATCTGTTCAAACCATCGAAAACCATTATTCAAAAACATGAAATGATGGGGGGGGGTAATTATCAGCGTTACGTAATATTTCTAGGGGGGTACGTCCAAGCGTGACGATTTGTGACATACGGGGGGGGGGAGGGGGTCAAAAAAGTGCATATTTTGCGTTAGGTAATTTATGGATGCCGCCTTAAGGAAATTTTCCGCCGAACAACTTTTACGAAGACCGTAACATCTTATCTTATTATCCAAAAATGTATTAGCTGTTAAACAGGGATATGTCTTTTTGCATTGATAAACAATCAATTCAATTGACATCAATACTGAAGTATTAGCTTAGCTTAGCTTGATTGACTACTCACATCCACCTTTAAACTATGGAACCCGAAAATGCTCAATTTTTAATTGTTTTAAGCTTGTTATATTGACATTCAACTTTTCTTTTAATTTAAACAATATCAACGCATTCCGAACTCCATAATCGCAGGCGTGGCTCAATAGAATGAATTCCACATCGCCAATGGTTGCTACTCCGTGATTGACCGAGGCCATCAATTTTGATCAGAGGTCAAAAGAATGGTGTCTGGGATTGACAACACATTCACAATGTCCAAAACTGATGCTCTCTCTTTTAACATCAATAACGGCGCCGGCCACGTCCTAATTGACATCAATACTGAAGTATTGCATGAAAAGTGCAATACCTCGCTAGGTACCTAGCAGTGATATCAATTGATTTTATTATTTATCAATGCCAAAAGACATGCACTCATTCAACACCTAATAACTTGTTTGTCTAATAAGCTGCGAAGCTACGGTCTTCAACAAAGTTGTTCAGTGCAAAATTTCCTTTAGAGAATTAATAAACTGACACAAAAATCATGAGCAGTCTCCGCTCCACAGACCAAATAAAAAAGATGTTGATTCTTCAGTACAAAATATTCATTTTTCCCATGCAAACCTAAAAGTTGAAATTTACTCATGTAAACGTTACTAAAAAAAATCGGCGAAAATCATGGGTAAGTTTCAAACCAAAACAAAGCATTTTAGACCCCAGGGTTTGAGAAATTCAAACATGACGTCAAATCGAATCAGTCTAATGTGCAATCTAGCCTGAGCGTGTCCTGTTTTGACACCTTGATCAAGAATTGTCACCTGTTATTATAACGGTTTTAAATTCTAGCACTGCATGCCTATATAAAACATGCAAAAAAAAGTTTAGAGCAAACTTCTTATTTTATGTCTTATTGGAGTTTTAATAGAGCATCCAAAACTTAAAAAAATATATTTAGTAAAATCTTTATGAGCGTTTTCAGAACTACCTCAAAACAAATGTTTGAATCAAGAATATAATAAAACAGTTATAAAACAAACGAACAGAAACACATACAGAATCTCATTGAAACTTGATGTTTCCTCCAAGAAATTTTTCTAAGCGTACAACTTTCGAGGGTATGATGGCTAGCATCTTACAAATGCTTAAACCACCAACCCACAGAAAGCGTACAATGTATGCCGTGACTGGGATTCGATCTCATACCCGTTGGCTTAGAAGACTTGAAATTTTCTAATGATTGTTTGCTTAATCTATGTTACTTGTGATGTATATTCACAATGACAATTTTTCCCTTATAAAAATACAAAATACATTGGTCGGGCAGAAGATTCAAAGAATCCGACCAAGCAAACTCCAATCCTCGTTGTGGATCCCTGGAACCTGTTGATATCGAATTTTATGTTAAAGCTTTTTAAATGATTTTGATTGTAACTCGTGACCATCAGACAAGTTATCTTGTTCAAACCTAAAATTTAAAAAAATGATTAGGATAGTTAAAAAAAGATTAACTCAATTCCTCTAACACCAAACGAGTATGAAAGGCCGAATTTTCATAGGTGACCATGATCCATTTCATTAATATAATATGAAGTTGATTGGAAAGCAGATTTGCCATCGACCCACAGTGGTCCAAAACCCAGAAAAGCTGGCAGAAAGTCGATTTTTGAAGCGCTTATAATTATCTATCCGAATATTTTATCGTGTTCCGGCATTTTCAGGCTACAAGAAACCATGAAAATAATAGTCATAAGTTTATCCGTTTAGGAGTTCTCAAAGAAATGCTAAAAAAAGTTTGAATATTTTTTGAACATTTCGCAAAGATTTGCTAACATTGAAAAACGAATAGATATTCAAATCGCGAATATATTTTGCTTTGCAATTATTTTAAATTTTTGTTAGGCATATTTTACAACTTATTTTTAAAAAAATTGTGTTTTGGAATACCATTTATTTTATTTACATAGTATTCCGTCTCACGACATAACTTGACGAACATAATTCTTAAAATTCACTCGGTCCATGGCAACCGTTTTCCAATTCCAAAAGACCATAAATATTTGAATTTTATAACTTCAACTAGAGATTAAAAAACTCCACATAACTCCACTCTAATTTTAAATTGAATAGATTCCCACATTTCTGGACTACAAAATATTGCAAGTTTGGTTGCCTTTTTTGCCATTTTTGGAGAACAACGTCAAAGAGCAGAACCACTTTTTTTTTATTTAAATTCTAATCCAATAACCTCCCGGATCACGAACTAAATTGATATTTAATTGGATGTCTAGGTGGATTTTTCTCAAAAATCCATTCACAAAACATCCTTTTTTTTTCAGAAGCACTATCTGTATGAATTTCTGTAATATTTTTTCACTTAGGAATAACTCCCAAAACATAATTAAATTACGGTTTCTCAAATATGCTCTTAATTCATTGATCAAATCATAGAACCTTTTTTGCTGTTCAAAATTCATGAGAACAAATTGAAACTTGAAAAATAGAAACTTTTATGGTTATATTTAAAAAATATGAAATGTGATATAAAATTAAAAATAAAAATAAAAAGATAAAAACAAAAATTAAGAAAATATGAAGCATAAAGTTTGTTTTACTTGTTTGAAATGTAAATTAAGTGTTTTGTTTCAAAACATATTATGATATTATAAATGATCATTAAAGAAAAAAAGCCTACATACCTTAATTTCAAAATTTTGATCAGTGGTGGCGAAATAGTTAAATATTTCTCATCTATCATAAAATTTCTATATTGACTCGTTAATTAATGAACAATCAAAAAAGTGAATGACATCAAAGCGTTGTCATGTAAATCTGTTTGATTGATTTCATATATATTGTAATATTGAGATAAATTAAGAATCCATGAACCTTTCTAGGATTTGAGAGGTTTTGTAGCAATCTGTTGGAAAATTTTAATAAAGAATTTACTTACTGAGTAATTTTTTTTAATTCTTACAATAAAAAAAAAGAAAATATGAAATTAATATTATATTTTTTGTAAAATTTTGATTATTGAACGATTTTAAAAGGTTTCAGAGCAAAAAATGTTGAAAACAGACTATTGCCAGCTTTTTTTAGAATCGGAGTACTGTGCGACCGTGGCCTAGAGGATAGCGTTCATGTCTTCTAAGCCAGAGGTCATGGATCAAATCTCGGTCACGGCACACATAGTACTCTTTTCGGTGGTCTGGTAGTTTTAGCATTTGTGAGATGCTTGCCATCATATCCTTGAAAGATTACGCTTTAGAATTAAGTAAATTAGATCTCTTCAAAGAAACATGAAGTTTCACTGAGATCCTCAATGTGTGTGCTTGGTTTTAGATGGCAGTGTAATCGCTTTGCGAAGAATAAGATTATTTATTTTTCTTCAGAGTATCCTGTGCTTCTGTCTGTGGTTAAAGTTTTTTGCTTAGCTTATTTTTAAGTATGATTATTCCATATGTCTTTTAAACATTCTTGTTCGACGTACAAAAAGGTAGTGACTCCAAATCGCCATGATAAACAAAATACGACGGCCAAAGCGCGATCCCGGAGGTTGTAAAGGGTGATACGATCAAAATTTGGTCAAGTAAAATGTAAACGCGTGTAAATCGGTGAAATCGTTTATTTGAAAAATCAAATTAAACTTCTTTTTCAAGTTTAATTAGTATAAAATTCAGGAAAAATATTCAGTTAGGCTTCCGTTTTTCCAAATCCGAATTGCCGGGCCTTACGCTTAACCCCTGCCATCAGATTTTGTACAGCCACCTTGTCCACCTTCTTCGCCGCAGAAAGCCAGTTTGCCTTGAACTGCTGCTCGTCCTTAGCAGTTTTTTTTGGTCTACTTTAGGTTCCGCTTGACAATAGCCCAGTATTTCTCAATTGGGCGGAGCTCTTGCGTGTTGGGAGGGTTCTTGTCCTTGGGAACCACCTGCACGTTGTTGGCGGCGTACCACTCCATAGCCTTTTTACCGTAATGGCAAGATGCCAAATTCGGCCAAAACAGTACGGAACAACCGTGTTTCTTCAGGAAAGGCAGCAGACGTTTATTCAAACACTCTTTCACGTAAATTTCTTGGTTGACAGTCCCGGAAACTATGAAAATGCTGCTTTTCAAGCCACAGGTACAGATGGCTTGCCAAACCAGATATGTCTTCGCGAACTTTGACAGTTTCATGTGCCTATAAATATATGCTACCTTTCCCCTTCCATTTGCCATATAAAACTCCTGCCCCGGAAGCTGCTAGTAGTCGGCTTTGACGTAGGTTTCGTCAACCATTACCACGCAGTCAAACTTCGTCAGCATCGTCGTGTATTTATTATGTAAAGAATGAAATCGCGTGAAGCAGCGCACTCGCTTCCAACCTTGACCAGCTGCGATCTCTGTATTCATATTTTTCATGATTTTTTCATAAAATCCAGTTCAACTATCCAGCTAACACTCCATAAAATTTGAAGACTGTACTATGACACGAAAAAAGATACAGCTATTCTCGCGAAAAAAAAAGAAATTTAAGATAGCTTCACAAAACTCGCTGTATTTTTGACAATTTTCATTGTAACTTGAAATTTGGTCAAAAGATGTAAAAATGTACGATTTAGTATCTGGCAAATTTTCACCCAAATCGATTGACGGGATCGACAATGAGATCGGTTTGAAAATGAGCTTCACGTTCGCACAACAGGCAATTTAATTCTCTTTTGGGCGGATGTTTTTATGGAAAATATCGTAATAAATGTTTTTTTTAAAGATTTTTCTTCCACAAAATTAAAAAAATCACACCACAGATGTTGGTAATTAATAAAAACTTCATTCTTCATTTTTTTTGGGAATAGAAATTTACTAACAGAGCTCAAAATAAGAAGAACAGAGTTTCTATTTCCAATCAAATCATGAATGAAGTTTCTATCAATCTACTATATTTGAAGTGGTAAATTTTGAAATTGTGAATGAAAAATCCAACAAAAAAAATGATTACGATCCTCTATACAAACATCCATCCAAAAAAGAAAGAAATCGCCTTTTGGTAAATAATGAACCTCATTTTCAAACCAGTCCTATTTTTGATTACGTCAATCGATTTTGATGAAACTCAGCCAGATCCTAAATCATACATGTTTACATCCTTCTACCAAATTTTAAGTATTTTCATTACAAATTTGCAGAAATACAGCAAATTTTGTGAAGTAATCTAAAATTTCCCTTTTTTACGAGAAAAGCTGTATCTTTTTTACCAGTCATAGTTCAATTTTCAAATTATTTGAAGTGTTAGTTGGATATTTGAGCTATATTATGTGAAAATTTTTTAAAACAAATATCAACCCAGACAGAAATGGCAGCTGGTCAAAGTAGGAAGTGAGTGAACTACTTCACGAGATTTCATTATTTTTTTAACACAATTGTACCTACCAAGGAAAATCAGACTTTATCCATATTAATGACTCACATACACGCTCTTTGATTATATTTTACAAGACCACTTTGATCTATCATGTGGTAGTATTTAAAAACAATGCCACCTAAACATATCCTAAAATGCAATTTCCGCCGAAAAATGTGACTTCTTCATTGCAGTTTATTGTATTTTACAATCGTTAATGTCGACCCAATCAGGACCTACATCGAAAAAACCAACGCTGTAACTTATCGTTTTTTGCCCATCTAGGATGATGGTCATCCTTTTATTTTTCGGGAAGCTGTGAACCATGATGGACCAGCAGCAGTTTCGAGATGGTTGAATCACAAAAGACCATCTTTACGGCTCCGCATTTCTCGACTAAAGACTGCTGAAAAGGCAATGTTCCTTGGGAAAAAACTGTTGTTAAATAAACCCCCGGACTTGAGTATATTGAGTGGCTCGCGATTTTTCCATGCTTTATTTTCAACAGTTTTTCCAACAAACAAATTCGTAAAACGGATAAGGCGGGCAAACCGATTTGACCGGATTCGGGCAGAGGTCGTAATGGTTCTATGTAGTATACTTTCTGGCGCAGTTCACTGGTTTAGAAAATGGTCGAAAAAGCTCTCAAGCAATATTTAATCCTCCGTTATAATTGGATTACAAGCATTTCGTATGTTGACAGTCAGCTTATTTTCGCCACTTTTCAATGCTGGTAGGGTATGGGTGCTCGAAAATTGTCCCAGACGATTGGAAGTGCTATCATTTTGTGGGAAATCTTTGTGTTCGCTTTACTCTTGAATCGGAAAACCGTTAGCCGATCTTATTCCAAAATCTAAGCGAGGTCTGTGAATCGCTTTTTTGCTGAATAAATAACAAATAAAAACGCTTAGACGTCTTTTATTATAACTTCTCGACCTCAGTGCTATTATGCTTAACGTTAGGGATGCTAATGTAGCCCGAATTTTTACCATACTTTATTCTTTTATCATTTTGTACTTTTATTTGGGAAGATTCTTCCGGATCGTTGAACCCAGTTTGTAGAATGTTTCGCACCTGGACTTTGGAATTGGTTGATGATGATGATGATGATGATGATGGTGTCACAGTTACGGTTTTGTTGAGATAGTGAGGCAGCAACTTCGGTGAAACGTATCTCGGTTTGGAAAGCACGTGTCCAATCATGTTCTGGTAGGGCCGCACAGTTGGTTGGAAATTTGGCGATACCGGTGGATAGAGCAACTGTCCCGGCACCGGTTCCTGGCTGTAAAAACGACTGCTGTGGCTCATCCGGTAGTTGTCCGCATCCGAGTAGGAAGCCTTTTCGTGCTGGAAAGCTGGCAGATTTTGAACCTAAAATTATTGCATAATGTGAGATAGATAAAATTGTGCAAAAACCTCCTCGGATATGTTGAATTTACAATCAAAATATTAAAATGAGAGTGGCTCAAATTTATGGCTAAAACAAAAAAAAAATCTTACATGCAACAGTCTGCAAATAATACTAGGCCCATCAGAGAAGATCACATAAAAGATTGATCCAGATCGGTCCACCAGAAGTGGTCACCTAACGAGCAGAATTCGTCTATCTATACTAAGATTGCCCGGTTTTATCCGTATTTACCCGCATATTTAATAAATTTTTTTGGAAAAGTCCTAAAAAGTCAGTTGTCCGGATTTCATTGAAAAAGTTCGGATTTTTTTCCGGATCTATTCACTTTATTTATCATATCAAACAAATAAAACTAAGTGTGCTGTAATTTTTTTTTCACCGAATTTTTTTGAGCAAAGTTTATAAAAATAATCATGAATGGTTTTTTGTAATTGTTTTCGAAGATTTTTTCTTTATTTATGTTGAGTTATTCCTCGGTTTTGTGCAAATATGCCCGGATATTTGCCCGGAGTTTCGATCGACAATTTTGAAGTCAAATGCCTAGATTTTGCCAGGTTTTTAGATAAAATAGCCAAGATTTGTCCAACCTGGATACGTGCTGAACAAATTTTGGCAACCTTAATCGAAACATTATTGAAAAAAAGAATTTTTAATGATTTAGAGACCCCTTAAATGAGAAAGAAGGCCTATCAAATAAAAGAAACATGTGTACATAACACGAAATCTGATACAGAAAATGTTATAAAATTTGGGATGCGAGGGTTTTTAAGTACAAAAAAATTAAGGTAGGGTATTCGATATGAGAAATTGGTTTTCAATAATTATCATTATGACAACACATCAATCCAATGAAGGCAAAATTAGTATGTGGAGTTATTTACTTTAGAAAAATATTTCTATACCAGTTCGTGACCCTTCCCTACATTGGAAGAGTAAAAAAGAGGATTCCATATAGATGATACAAAATTTTGAGTAGGTATAACTTAAGAAATTAGGAAGCAAAAATAAAAATAGTGGTTTTAAACAAAATTTCAGATTTAAAAAAAATTGAAAAACTTGTTTTAGTATCGGGTTCTTGAAAAAAGAGAAAATCATTCAAGAGAGAAGTAGGCGTTGTTGGTATGGCAACGCACTTGTTTTTATTTTCAGATCCGTATAAATTTTCCCATTTGATAGTATTTATCAAATTTTTTTTTTTTTTTTGATTATTTGTTCAAAAATTTGTTCCTTCGTTTTGGTGACTGAATGGCTACTGAAATACTGGAACAGGGGAACACCGGAAATGTTTGGAACAGGCTTGTGGGTTGATTGTCAGTGCAGCAAGTGGTGTAAATCGTTTTTCTTCTGTGCAATTGAATATAGGTTCGTGGCTAGCTATCCGATTTAAGTGATAAATTCCATTGGAATATTGTGAATATAAAGTGGTGCGAGTGTTTCGGATTAAGGAACCACATCAATGGACAAGAAAAGTGAATAAGTGACTGACGTAAGCTTGGAATTCGTATGCTGCTTCCCCAACATGGATGAATGGAAGGACGTTTTCTAGCTAAATACAAATAATAACACAAGTTTACAAAATTAAAAAAAAAACATTGTGAGTTTCATTGATTGACCTTAATTTTGAATGTAAAATTGAGCGCTGAATCGGAAAATGATAGTCCAAAAAATCTCAGTAGAACAGTTTTTGAGTTATGCTCCAAATTTGAAATTTTGAAAAAATAAAAAAAATTATTTGTACTTAGATTCAAATATTTCGAACTGAATAACATTAATTTGAAATACCTTTTTTTGAATATTCACCTTGAATAAATTTGCTCTCGATAATCTGAACTGTAATTTTGCGTATGATCAATAGTATTGTTGTTATTAGTGAATTATAATAGAAAAATGATAAAAAATGCATTTTTTAGAGAAAATTTTGTTTCAGACTCGATGGTAAAATTTTGCCTTTTATGAATACTTATCTTAAAGCCTAAACTGGAACAAATATTTTGCTCGAAGGCTGCAACACAAAATGTTATTGCAGTCCAGAGACTGTATTTTGGCTGCAAAATGTCGTCTAGAACGCAATGCTTAAAATTTACTCATTACTTGTAGACGAGAATTTGCAGCCAAAATACAATCTTAGAAGCACAATTACTTTTTTGTTTTAGGTCCAGTTGTGTTGCAGTCTTCGGATAAAACATTTGTTCCAACTTAGGCTTCAAGAAAAATATTCATAAAAAAAAACAATCAGTCAATGATAAAAAAGTTATAAATGAAAATGGGCTCAAGAAACCCCTGTCTATAGTCAGATCCAACTTATATTTGACATGTTACCATCTGGTGAGAAAATGATTAATTTTAGCTTGGAGCGAGTGACATCTATCATGTTTTATTCTTCTTATGATAAGATTAGTAGACTGCTGTTCCTTAAGTTATTCAAAACCATAACTTCTTCAATTTTCAAGCAATTTTGTTTAAAAAAAACCAATGGAAATCTCTGTTTCGAATTAAGTGAAATTTGGTATCCGAGGGATTTTTGGGCTAGAGATGGTATATATAATAGTTTCGAGAAAATCACTTTTTTTAAGGGAAGCCGCCATACAAAATCAGCTTTGAATATAACACATTTCGAACAATTATAAGACGGCTTTCATAAAAAAAATATTCACGTGCAAGAAAAAGTTAAAGACGTGTAGATGAAGTTAAACATTTAAAACGATTTATTAAGTTAAAGGTAAAACAATGTTTTCCGGGTCAGCTAGTTTTCTATTAAAAAAAATGCATTTTTTTTATTATAAACTCACTAATTACAACAGTAGGGGAATGTGGGGATACTTGATCCCTTTTTCTCATTTTCACGTATCATTTTGGAAAAGTGTAAGACAAAAAGAATTCTGAAGTTATCTTCTACCCTATTTTCATAGCATACTTAAAGACACAATTTTCTAAGTTTAAATTATAAGCAGTTTTTTGTACTTTTTAACAGGAAATTATTGGATTAGTATTAGTCATTGGAAAAATAAAAGTGATTTCGTGCTTAGCCACGATGAACATCCATTCAGAAGAAAAATATATCTCTTTGAACTGAAGATCATCAAGTCACATTTCGATAGATTTTCCAAACAAAGTGCAATAACTCAAAGTATAAAAATTTCAAAATGTTTTGAGTTAAACAGGTTCATTTTTTATTGTTTGGTAAATTTGACATTTTTTTTTCTTAAACATTTGATCTATGTAAGACATTCCAGTTTCGAGATGTAGCAGAGGAATCAAGTATCTCCAGGGATTTAGTATCATCATTCTCCCCTACTGTTGATCATACTCAAAAATGAAATTCAGATTATTGAGCGCAAATTTATTCACCTTCAATATGCAAAAAAGGGATTTAAAATAAATGTTATGCAGTCCAAGAGATTTTAATCTAAAAACAAGAACTTTTTTATTTGTCCAAAAAGTTTTTGAATATCCTTTTCGGATTCATCGACCGATTTCACTTTATAAGTGATTTTCAGCTTACTTATGTAGTGAATACAACTACAGACGAAGGATAAATTTATTAAAATGAGTATGTAAATCAATATGCTTAATAGGATTGAATAAAGACGTTCTTCCCAATTAAGAACTGAGACATTTTAACGTGTGGAATTTTAATTTTTTACCAGTGTTATCTATCTGCTTTTTCGACTCCATTATTTTTTTATTTTCAAATATTTTTTTAATGTTTTTGCGATTCTTTCGTCGCTCTTTTCTCTTTCATTTTTTTTTGTTATTTTCATTAATGTCCTGCACCGTTTTTCTTTCCCATTTTCTTTTTTACAATTACAATCGAATCTTCCATCGAAATTTCAAGTTAGGATCCGAGTCTTTCATCGGAATACCAAAATCTTATTACGAGTCTTTAATAGGAATATCAAACAATCCGAATCTTTCATCGGAATTTCAATTAGCGATCCGAGTCTTTCATTGGAACACCAGATTCATTTCAGAGTCTTTCATCGGAAAATCAAGAACCAATCCGAGTCTTTCATCGGAGTCCCAAAAATAATTCCAAGTCTTTAATCGAAATATAAAAAAATCCGAATCTTTCTTCGGATTTCAAATTACGATCCAAATTTTCCATCGGAATAACAAAATCTTATCCGAATCTTTCATCGGAATATAAACAACCAATTCGAGTCTTTCATCGGAATTTCAGTATCGATTCCAGTCTTTCATCGGAATACCAAATTTTAATTCCGAGTCTTTCATCGGAATATCAAACCAGCCGAATTTCTCGTCGGTATTTCAATTTACGATCCGAATCTTTCATCGGAATATCAGAATCTTATCCGAGTCTTCCATCGAAAAATCAAAAACCAATCCGAGTCTTTCATCGGAATCCCAAAAATAAGTCCGGGTTTTTCATCGAAATATAAAAAAAAATCCGAAACTTTCTTCGGATTTCAAACTACGATGCAAATCTTCCATCGGAATATCAGAAATTTATCCGAATTTTTCATCGGAATTATCAAAAACAATCCGAATCTTCCATCGGAATTGAAAATGGCGATCCGAGTCTTTCATCGGAATCAAAACACTTTATCCGAGTCTTTCGTCGGAATATCCTAAATCAATCCAAGTCTTCCATCGGGATTAAGAAAAACTCCGTGTTTGTCAATGGTGACATTAAGAGAATCCGAATCTCCGTTAAGATCTCTTGCCACTCAATTCTACAAGAACCTTTCAAAGAAATTATTCAATCTGCAGAAAAGAGAATCCGTGACTGCAATTCGAAATTCAATCTAATCTCCTTTTAATTGATACTTTCCTAACCCGTAGTGCTAGTTTATTTTCACATTCACATTTACCAACTGCGCCATTGACGTACTTCTATTCGTATCTTCCCTTCATTTTTTTTTTCACTCGTTAAAACGCGAATTTTATCTCCAAGATTATTCGTTAACAGAATGATCGCTATATGATCTCTTTTTATCTCTCTCTCGCAATTTTCGCTACCTTTGTCGAAGAACGTGTTTATTCAATCCGATTGAGAATATTGATTTACTCAATTTTATGAATGTAACCTTCGTCTGTAGTTGTATTCATTACAACTTAGTTCAAACATGCTATAAACGAGTGTAATTTTCAAGAACATGCTCGTATCATTTACCACTAGTTCGTTATAATTATTCTTCTAGAAAACGTCGAGTAACTATCAATATAGGTGTCACGTGTTTGCATAAGTAAAATAAATCAAAAAGATGCCACTTTTCTATTGAAGTATTGGTATTTGATAGAGTAGTTTTTGAGTCTGAATAGATTCAAATAGTTTTTATACCGCTAAATTTAGAATCAACAGTTTGATGAATCAATTGTTTTATTTAAAATTAAGTGTAGATGACATAAAATTAGGTTTGAAAAATTGTTATGAAAATCGTTTCTTCCTCCCAGTGTTCCAGTTGTCTTTGCGCCGAATACTGCATAGTGGGCCCGGCCAAGTTAGGATGAGTAATAAATATACTTTCTACTTGTGAATGTATCATAGGCAGAAGCATTAGCATGTACATGGTCTTGAAGAAAGAAATATATTTGAGGGAATAATAATAAATCATCTTTGTATTGCAATTCAAGCTTTCATGCTTTATATATATTTTCTGGAGGAATTAATCAGCAAAAACATCTCTTTCCATACAAATTTTGATACAAAATTAAAATTCGATGCGTTATGGAATCAACCAAAACATCTGTCAATTTATGCAGCGGTCTTATCGACATATCAAAACACAGATGAGCACATTTACGAATTACGGAAACCAATTGAATTGAAATTTCAAATAACAATTGGTGCGAATTAAGATGTTAATGTTAAGAGGAATGCGGCATGTTTCATATTTAAAAAACCAGAACTGGACTCCTATGAATGTAAAACATGGTTTCAAGAATTTTTTGGACTACTTAGAATTTGATTTAAAAATCGATTTCGTCTTTGTTTAGAATTTGAAGCTTTGGGGTAACATTGATCAGTCTTTATTTTGACGGTTTTAACGAGTTTTCTTGATCATAAAGGATACAAAACACTTTCATAATATTTACTTATGCTAGTTTATCTATTGTTAAGACAGTTCGGTGGCTCAAAGATACTAAATTTGCAACTGTTGGTCCAGTGAACTCTGAGATATACAATGCTGAATTTCGGTGTTTCTTGGTTTAAATTTCTTCGCGGTTTAAAAATAACCATCGCGGTCCTTAATGTGTTAAGGCCGAACAACAGCTAAAATAAAAAGATGGACAATGGTGCTGCATAAATTAAGGGGCTTAATTTTTTAACATAACTTATAAAATTTTAACTACCAAAAAAAAGAAATTTTGCCTTCATTTAATTCCCTTGGCCCTCGCACTATTCCCCTTTAATTTTTCCTTCAAACTTTACCAGTTGATAGGGTTTCTAGCCTTTTGTCCTAGACTGGCTTAATCTTGGAAAATGTCCCTATTTTTTTAAAATATCAAAAATTATCCTCAAAATACGAAAAAAACTACACCAAAACTGCATACTAAGAAAAAAAGTTGAACTCTCACATAAATCAACCTGATGCTTCTAAACGCTTTGGTTTCATCAGGAAGGGTGTTTGTATGCGATCATTCGATTCCTATTTTAACTTCAGACTTAGTAATTGATGATAATGTGGAAAAAATTCATGTTGATCAAAGTTACCCCGGAGATCTAAACTACCCTGTTTACGGTATCAAAACTTATCTTTTGAAAAATCTAACAGAATGTTCCAATTGTTGTCTAATCACGGAAGCCCAATTTTTTGGTTGCCTTTTTAATCCCTTTACGGTTCCAATAAAAAACAGGGCTAATGTTTTGCAAATGCTTATAATCATAAGCAAGATTGCTAAAATCACTAAAAAGCTGCGTCTGATGGATGTACTGATATTAATTTTTTGTCAAATTTCAATACCAATTTCAAAAATCACATAAAATCTGATAATTTATGGTAGAATGTACAGATTTTTTGTGTGTCAGATTTCAACATTTTTCGAATTTCAATACGCCTGTAGTCTAAATAAAAAGTACAGCAGAATTTTCACAGATACAAATTTAAAATGGGATTATGATTCCCGGGTTTTGATTTGAACTATTGTATAAAAAACGGGAAAATTTCGGTTTTTGAACGCAATGCAAATGAACTTTCAATATGTGGAGCTTACTGGAAAACTCACTGGCTACAGTTTTGCCCAAGGCGGTTAAACGGTAGCAGTAGTGGGAAATAAAATTTAACGTCCCAAACAGAGCTTTCTTTTTTGTCATAAAAAAATTCTAGCAGATTTTCTGTTCTGTATTTAGAAATCTAATTTTACCAATAACATTTTTTATTTAAGAGTCTTGAATTGTCATGATTAAATGATCTTGATTGAGTTTTCTATCTTTTGTAGAAAGAAAATAAAGTTATCAAAAATTTAAAGTCATTTTAAAAATTCGAAATTTTTTTTATTTATATCGAAGGAATAGATTATAAAATAAAGAATTCTTTAGCAAATGTAGTCAATCGTTAACAATTAGATAACAAATTGAGAAATAATTTATCTGAGGATTCAAATAAGAAGAAACATGTTCAGCTGAGATGGAGATTCAGACTCGAAAAATAAAGATTTGGAATTTTTTCTTGAATGAATTGTAAAAAATGTTTGAAAAAGATAAAATTACTCAATCAGCGACAATTATTCAGTTTAACCTAAGCTTGCCAGATTGCCCGGTTTTATCCGGGTTTGCCCGGATATTTGATGCAAAATTTCGAGAAAGTCCGGTCCGGCCCGGTTGCCCGGATATCGTGAAAAAAGTCCGGATATTGCCCGGATTTTTTCACAATTTTCACAAAGAAACAAAAAAAAAAATCAAAATTTTTGAGTAAGTTTCAGCAAAATCGATTAACGGTATGGACATTTTCAACGGTTGTTTCAAATAATTTCGCTGATTTACTTTTATAAACCTTTAAATATTTAAGTGTTCCAAAAAGTTTTCGGAAGTCTGCAATTACATTAATAAAATATTAATTTAATTTTTTTTTGCATTTTTTCTTTGCTTTTATATATAATAACACCGGAATTTTGCCCGGTTTTTGCTCGGTTTTTGGATGTGAAAAATATGAATCCATGCCCGGATTTTGCCAGGTTTTTTTTGAAAAAATGCCCGGAATTGCTAGGCCCGGATGGGAGTGGAAAAAATTCTGGCAACCTTAGTTTAACCGTAATATTTTGAAATACACAAATAAACACTAGGGTGCCCCAGATGCCAAGACTTTTAAAAAGTTATGCGCTGCGAGCTAAAAGTGATCCTAAGCCTAGTACATGATCTCATGCCTAATTTGGGCCAGATCGGATCACGGGAAGGGTTCGCTCAACGAGACTAAAGTTTGTATGGGATTTTTAAGCATTTTGTTCAGGAAAAACATGAGACACCAGTTTTTTCATCAAAAACTTTGCCAAATTTGGTATGAGATCTTGTACTGAGCCTAGGATCAATTTTAGCCTACAGCGCATAACATTTCACAGGTTTTGAATTTCCCATACAAATTTGGGGCAGTCTTATACACATGCTTAAAATCGACCATATCTTGAAATATTTAAAGATCACTCAGGTCAAGTGTCTTACCTGCTTTTGAGTGCGGACTTTTGGGTTGTAAATTTTCCTCCTATTGGCGACCACCGGTGGAGAAATTACCAATCCCCGTTTCAAGTACAATCTCAGCAGGTATTCTTCCAGAAAGTGTTCCATCGCTTCCTCCGGATCGTCCAGCTCTAGATCGTTGCGTCGCAGAAGGGCCCTGATCTTGGGCGTCTTCAAGTATCGAACTTTACTGTTCGGTCTACACTCACATCCGGTTCTCGATAATTGCTGCTTCGGACGCCAATCATCTTCCATCAACGGGATCATTTCGTGTTCGTAGCCATGTGGCTGCCACAGCTGATCGTTGGCACTCAAATCGGCAAACGCACTAGGGGCACTAAAATCAACATTTTTATTTTAATTTTCCTTTAACATTTTTAAAAAATCACAGTTTTTACCTCCTGCCACTCACTATGACAAAACCCGAAGTGAACAGTAGCGCAATAAAACTTTGAAACATTTTCAACTATTAAACACTAACGCTAGTCACACGGTTCGAAAAATAGAGACCCCAAAAACTCCCGGAGAGTCAAACCTCCGGCATCGATCACTGCCCTTACGCTAATGACTAGAAAAACGGTCTTCAACGGTTCGGTACTTCAAGTGGCGAATCGATTCAAAGTACGAGTAACGTTCAGCATACAGTACTTCAACATAAATGGCGCCTCGACTTAATTGTTCATTTTCATTACTTGCGTACCGTTTTCTGCCACACTTGTGACCCGCTCTGTGACGAAGTGGTACAATTTGGGATTTATTTTCAAATCTGAGTGTAAAAGATTAAGTTAAACAAGTTGAAATGCTAATATTTTTAAAAGAACTGTATCAGTAAAATGCAAAAGTTATAACCGAAAGAACAACAAACTCGCTGCTTCGATCTTGTCAAATTTGAGTTCGAAGAAACATACCCCAATAATACGTTTTACTTCTAAGCCCTTCATCATTCATGTTTATGTGCCCATCGAACAGAAGGCACGTTACATTGCTTACCGGAACATTGCAATGATCTTGGACAGCTAAGCGGAAGATCGCATAAATCTTTTTCTACGCCCCTTATTCATTCTGTGCGAGACATTACCTTCCAATCTCAGAATCTACTGGATCAAATTCTTTAAATTTTATATTTATTAGATTCCAAAAGTGTTATGTTTCATTTTGGAGTATAGTTTCATGATTAAATTTATAACATTTAAGCTACGCATCTGTTTGTACTTAGCACATTCGTGGCAAGTGAAAAACGAAATTTCTTGTCTTAGGTCCGCCGCTATATGCTGATACAGACGATAAAGTTCCAATGACCACCAATATTGAAAAAGGCGTAGAAAAAATTAGAATTTAAAGATCACTTAGTTAAGGATTGTTATTGTTAAAAACTCCTTAGAGACCATTCAAATATTACGTAACGCGTATAGGGGGGGAGGGGGTATAGCAGTTTGTTACGGTCAGTGGATTCTGGATAGAAAAACTGAAACGAATGTGTTACGTAGGGGGGAAAGGGGGTTGAAAATGATCGAAAATTGCGTTACGTAATATTTGAACGGCCCCTTAGACAACAAATCTTTAATCTTTGAAGCCTTGGAAACCTGTTAGATGGTTGGGTAAAAGTACGACCTAAGTGCTATACTTTTTTTTTAGAAAATATTGTAGTTGTTTTTCCAAAAAACCAAGATTAGTATTTGATTACTTGGACTTTCATCTCTTTTGTAGAAAAATACGAAAGTAATCCATCGACGCATTGTAGTGAAAATGCCTGCTATCAAAACGTACTCTTACCCCACCTTTGGGGCAAAAGTTCAAATGATGTGGGGTAAAACTACGACCATTGAAAATTCCACATTTCTGCATAATGTCAAGAGGAAAACTATTTAATTGAAATCTTTACTTACAGCAGCAGCCTATGTATCCGCATGGATGAACAACTCGCGTGAATTCGGAGTTCTCTACTAACAGTCCATATTCAACAGGTTTACGGAATCCAGTTTTCATCGTATTTGAGCAATTTTTTCACGAGCAGGTCTTTGTAGAAACAAAAATATTCGCTGATGTTTCCAGTGCATTTAAAAAAAAGTTAAAACTTATATCAATCGTACTTTTGCCCTATTTGCAGTTAGTTTCGAAATCTACTGCCATATTTTTTTCTTTCTTTTGTGTGACATTCTTTACGACTTTACTGATTTGACTTTGACTAAGCTTGTTGAAGGACTTCTGACTAAAAAAATCCTTCAGCCATCAACCCCCCCTCCACCACCCTCTGCCATATAGATGTTTTCCAAGTTAAATTAAAGTTCAATATATGAATTGAGTTGAGAAACAGGAAATTCCAAAAGTATTTAAAAGTAGGTAAGTGTAAACAAATATGTAAAAAATTGACTCGGAACCAAAGACTTTATTACATTCACGAAATGAAAGTAATTTTTAATGTTTCATTATGATTTGCAATTCTATAAACCTTTTGTATTGAAACTCAAATTCTGCCACTCAAAAACCCTACCACGTCTGTATTTAGGAAGAGTAACGAAACAAGTTCAGAATTTGTTATCAATCATTTAAACTTCAAAATTCATTCAACAAATTCAAATTTAACATTTCAACAAGTTGGTAGTCATTTGACAGGTGTTTACTACTTACGATAGTCAACAGAATCAATTTTCTCCAAGGAACCAATTTCAGCTTAAATTATATTTTGTGTTTCGTGTTCTTCTAAATGGTCAACTCTACCTTCAAAATATTTTGAAAAATTACACAAGGCCACTAAAATTCTCATTTTTTGAGGTGCATACAATTTAAAATTTAATTTTGATTAGTTTGGATGCACTGAATCCAAATATGCAGTTATTTTAAATAACTTTTTTTAATAGGACAATATCATGAAATAAATTTCTTCACTTTTTGTCTGAACTGTAAAACAAAACAAAATATTTTAAAATAAAAGTTTAAAATCAATTTCAAACTTTCCCAAATAAGACAAGTAATTTAAACTTCTGCGAAAAGGTTTAAAGAATTTTCTTTTGTTTACTTTTCCCTGCTCTACGAAGATTTTAATGAATTTTTAAAATTTTAAACCAATTTTAGTTTTAGATATTTTCTTAAAGCAAAAATCAAATCGTTTTGCGGGCTTCTATAAATATTACAAATAAAATAAAATCTCTTTTTACTGTCTTTAGTAATGATATCTTTCGAAATTTTCAAAAAACTGTAGAATTTAACTTTTTCAAATCATTTATTTTCTGAAGTTAGAATATCTATAGGCAAAATATTATTCTTCGAATGAGTTAAGCAAAGTAAAAAAAACTGAATCAGTTTTTTTCTTTCGTATATATTTATAAGTTCTTCAGTTATCAATGATTGATTTCACTCAAATCTGATTTCTTTTTTATCTTTTAAACTCCATATAACTAAAACTAGAGGTTATAGACAAAATCTGACAACACATTATCTCTTTTTAAATGTTCATTTTTTTTCAAGCTAAATTTTTAATGAGAAAAACACTGTTTGTATCTTTCGTCCTTTCCAGGATCAAATTTTTGAATTTACGGAAACAAAATATTCAGAACTTAAAATTCAAGACTATCCATTGCATGAAAATTTACAAAAGTTTCACTTATTTTTATTATTTTGAATCTTCTTTTCTAAAACTATCGTGAATTTTTAAATTATTCTATAAAAAAAATTAGAAAAATAGCTCAAAAACGCAAATTTAAAGAAAAATTTAATGCGCAATGTTAAGCAAATAAGCATTAGCTTTGTGCTTTCAATATTCGATTGTGTGATTGTGCTTTCAATATTGATTTTTTTTTCAAATTCCCTATATTACCATGTAATTTTCAAAGCATTCAAAACTGGTTTTATTCGAAATTCCAATTTGTATTTGTTTACTGGTGTTTCGGAAATACTGATTTCAAATTTGTAAACTAGACTGCTAAAAATTCATTTTCAAGCAAATTTACAGCTAAGAATAAGAAACATTACTTTCGATAATTTATGCATGACTTACCAAAAAAAAATCATCAATTCTGATTCATTTGGAATTGTATCAGTAAAATTTATTATTTTTTCGAACTTGTGTGATAGTCATGAGTAGGAAAACGGGATAAGAAATAAAATTTCTTATATATTGTGCATTTTTGGTATTGTTATTATTTCTAGGTAAATTGGAATTTCGAAACAAACCACCCTGAAGATCGAATTGAATATCAATTTAGTTTTTGGTCAGGAAAGCTATTTACTTATAAGGCAAATTAGAAGAAAAAAATGGCTCTACTCTAAAATATTCCTAGCAAAAAAAAAATTATTAGATTGGCCCAAAAAACTGACCTGTGCAAAATTTCATCTCAATCAGACTTGATTTAATTTCGGGATTTTAATCCAGGTTTTTGCACAGGTCAATTTTTCCCATGCATCCATTTGCCATCGGTTTGCGAAATTCGACATGACTCATTTGGCTGACACCTTAATGTACACTGCCGGCCAAAAGTTTGGGATCACCCCGTCAAAAACATAAAAATTTGGATAGCCCAAATCTCAGCCATCTTATTTCATACTGGAATTCGTTTGATCTCATTCAAGAGATCGTGATCAAAACCTTCTTTGTATGTATTTGACAAAATGTTAATATTGAATTTATGTGACTAAAATTTAGCCTAAAGTTGGGACATTTATCAACAATCGTACTTCAAATTCAAACCCGTTCATTTCAAGGTGGGGTGGACAAAATTTCAAAATTCGAGTTGCATTCGAATCCTTTTATCGTAGGGGAGAGTGGGGTATCGTGGGCCATGGGGTAACGTGGGCCACTTTTAATATCTCAGATGTGTGTTGAGATGAAAATCTCAAACCAACTGTCATCGTCGTCGCTTTGCGTGAGCATATATTTCTATAAGTTGTTGACTGAAATACGCATCATATGATCCTATTATTTATCAAGCTAAAAAAATTACTTACATAATTAAAAAAAACTCCCACTAATTTCATCGATGGGGAACCTAAAGTGCATAACAAGAATATGCTCATACGCTTATGATCTTAGTTTTGTCATGATATTTCACGTGGAAAAAGAATTGTTGATGAAACTGCAAAAAGTCACACAAACGCAACCAATTTGCAAATCATAGCTTGTGGGAAATCGTGTGCCACACATCTTGAATCACCTATATTTTTATGTTTTTAAGCACATTCAGAACTTAAAATACGTTTTACTTATATGTAAAGTTTTCTTATACCAAATGAAGAGTTATGAAAAATATTTTGTCCATCCTATATTAGAAATTTGGCCAAAACGTTCGCGAGCCGTGGTTCTGGAATCTATGCGATCATACACAGCTCTCTTTTTTATTTCATCATCTTAAATTGCTTTTAAATAACGAAATGAATTAGGAAATCACAGTTTTGGGTCAACTCATAAACTTTGCATGTTATTTGGTCAATTGGGATTTGGTGGCCCACGACTCCCCACCATTTTTTAAACTACAAAAAATATTGCTTTTTTTCAAACAGTCAGAATTTGGGGAAAATAACTTATTAAAAATTTTAGAAAAATACTTTATGATACCTTGAAAATGTAGAAAACCATACCATTTTTCATTTTCATTTTATCTTTTATAATAAAGAAGTTATGGAACAATGAAAAAAAGTGGCCCATGATTCCCCACTTTCCCATAGTTCTATCAAAATTCGAAGAATTTTTATAAACAGATATTTAAAATATCAAAAAATTTAAATGGATGAAGCGAATATTTTTTGTTCTTTTAATTTTAAAGTTGTTATGTAAATTTTGTAACTGAATATGATCGTTTTTGAAAACTCAATAATTCAACTCTTTGCCTCTTATTGATTTCAAGATTGCACGGAGATAACAAATCCAAAAAGTTGGTTATTCACAGCATTCGCGGTCCTATGGGGGGAGGAGGGTTAACGGGGTGATCAGCCTCCCCCCCCCCCCCCCCCCCCCCCCCCCAGTGCACACTGGTATAGAACATCAATCTAGCGGAACTAAATTAATAGCGCCCATGGATGAAAAGATAGACTTTTGATGTCTTCGACAGTATTGCATAATTATATAAGGCGCATACTTTGAAATCTAATATATAAAGATGAGTTGGACTATATATGTTTGTTTGTTTGTATGCACCTTATACAAATCCACACCGCTTCACAGTGGTCCAAAATGCGAAAAACGTGATCGTTGCTTATAACTTTTTTAGGTCACATTTTAGCATATCGGTGTCTTCGGAGAAGTTTGTCAGTAAAATCAGCTCTATAATAAAAAACTATTATTTTTCTGATTAATCCTCCTACAAGTGAGATAAAATTTCTAACTTCTCTGTTATAGGTTTTAGCTCTTTGATGTCTTCGACAAACTTGTTTGAAATCAAATTTTCTACAACTTTGTCTCAGACGTCAAGTTTCTAAAATAATTATTATCCGAGATATTGGCCAAATAAGAAACTTAACCTTTAAAAATCAGTTTTTTAATAATAACTTTTTTCAGTTAATTTTAAGTTTAATAAAATGTTCCACAAAAATGTTTGTCTTACTAAAATACACCACTTTGTTGAACATTTCAAGTTTGTAAAATGTGATACTGCAGAGCTATGTTAAAAAGATTACCGAAAATAGGGCTTTTTCACGCCTTATTTTACAAACACCGGGCAACATCGGGCAGCCCGCTTTAGATGCAAAATAAAGTCGAAGATTTCGTCTACAAGATGCAGGTACAATCGTCAGTATCCACTTGTATCCAAGCGAGATACATCAATTTTACTTTTCCATGTTTGCATTAAAAACAACGATTTCTATGAAAGCACATACAGCGCATTCTACTAGGTACGTGTGTTTTCTTCTAGCTTTTCCTTGCGCGAAGTCAGAAGCAAAGGTTTGGAAGCGCATTAGTATTATTAGTACAGGTTATTGTGTGTTCAATTGAAATAGATATCCTTTACAAGCTGGAGATGCTTATAATACAAATGCGCTTCCAAACCTTTGCTTCTGACATCGCGCAAGGAAAAGCTAGAAAAAACACACGTACCTAGTAGAATGCGCTGTATGTGCTTTCATAGAAATCGTTGTTTTTGATGCAAACATGGAAAAGTAAAATTGATGTATCTCGCTTGGATACAAGTGGATACTCACGATTGTACCTGCATCTTGTAGACGAAATCTTCGACTTTATTTTTCATCTAAAGCGGGCTGCCCGATGTTGCCCGGTGTTTGTAAAATAAGGCTTGAAAAAGCCCTATTTTCGGTAATCTTTTTAACATAGCTCTGCAGTATCACATTTTACAAACTTGAAATGTTCAACAAAGTGGTGTATTTTAGTAAGACAAACATTTTTGTGGAACATTTTATTAAACTTAAAATTAACTGAAAAAAGTTATTATTAAAAAACTGATTTTTAGAGGTTAAGTTTCTTATTTGGCCGATATCTCGGATAATAATTATTTTAGAAACTTGACGTCTGAGACAAAGTTGTAGAAAATTTGATTTCAAACAAGTTTGTCGAAGACATCAAAGAGCTAAAACCTATAACAGAGAAGTTAGAAATTTTATCTCACTTGTAGGAGGATTAATCAGAAAAATAATAGTTTTTTATTATAGAGCTGATTTTACTGACAAACTTCTCCGAAGACACCGATATGCTAAAATGTGACCTAAAAAAGTTATAAGCAACGATCACGTTTTTCGCATTTTGGACCACTGTGCGCTTAACCGATCAGCCTAAAATTTGGTACAGAGATGTAGTTGGACCATGGTAAGGTTTTAGTAATAGTTCTGAGCCCCTCCCACCTAAGAAAAGGGACCCTCCCATACAACTTTCGTTTTTATTCACAAGAACCAAAAGTCATGGCACCCATTTTGTCAAGACATTTTCGTTTCCTTTGGTGGGGTTATTTTCACCATCTCCATGGGCCGGGCATTAGCAGCAACCATCCAGAGTTCACGTGTAGTGGACAGCAAACCAAAGCCTGCTAATGATTAAAAACTTGGTAGCGATTTTTTTGGCGGGATTTTTCTTTCTACTGTTCGTAGCACGGGGCAGAAGCGCGAGGTTCCTAGATGATTTAATGAGCCTACATTCGAAAAAAGAAAAAGAAAAATTTTGAATCTCCTCTTACGAATTAATTGATGAGAACAATGGTTTTCAAAATGGTCCCTACCGCCGCTGGGAGGTGTTATCAATCTACAAGAATATACAGTGTACTAGTATCGATGCATTGATTCATATTCATAATGAAATGACTTTTAAAGCTGAATAACTTTTTAGACTGAGTGCTGAAAACCAATTTGAAGAATTCCGTAAAGAAAAAGATAAATTTATTATACCCAGAGTTTGAAAGTCATGTAGAAATTTAAACCAGGAATAGACCACTAAACGTGTATTAAAACTAAATTCAACACTTGAAACTTTTTGGTAATATAATCTGAAGTTTTTAGTTTGGTACAATTCAACTACTTTTCAATAATTGTTGGGCATTCTATTACCAAATTTTGAGAAAATAGAAACCTTTTAGAGCCGCGAATTAAAAAAAATCTAACGATTTTTAAATTGATCACTATTCACGATGATTAATGCGATAGTGGTGTTAAAGAATAAAAAAAAAATTGAAACTCAAACACCTTTTTGATAACATTGTAAAATGGGTGATTTCATGTCAGAGATTAACGGAGCTTTGAACATTTTAGAAAAACCACAATTGAAAACCTGGAGGCAGAGTGAGTCTTTAACAAGGTTTTAGTGGAAATCTTTTTAGAAATTTTCAAGTACAGTAGAACCACGCTTATTCAAACTCCGGTAATCCGAACTTTCACGTAATCCAAGCCTCCGTTTTCACAGAATATACATGTAAAGTTGTGTTTTATCACCTTTATTGTTATGGTATTAAATCGTTGTTTTCGGCGTGTTTAAAGTCTTCATTTGCGAAAAACGTCGATTAATTAGCATAACAAAAACCATGCCTTTACCGAGCTACGCGCCTGGATGATATGCAAAACCGGAGTCAAAGGATTAAATTTTGAATATATTTTGTGTAATCCGAGGTTTCTCTTTTCCGAGCTGGTTCTTCCCTCGCGGGGTTCTACTGTAAATAAAATTCGAATATGCCATTCTTCGGGGAAATTATCCATGTTGAAAAGTGGGATCTTCAAAGGGGGTCGTTCGCATATATTTACATGCTTGAGAAACTGAATTTTCATTAAATAACTCATGGAAAAAAAACATCATTATCATGATAAAAAACACATAAATCTAAATCAGGCTTCCTAAAAATGATGGATTTAATTTGTTTTTGTTATATAATGAAAATCCAACCATTGAAGGGAAATGATTTAAAGTTTCTATAAATACAAACCTCAATAAGGAAAAAAAAATAAAAAAATAAAAAACAAAACCTTAAAAAGACTAACCAAAGCTAACATGGCCAAATTTATTATAATGATTAATACAAAGCTTCCAAAATTTTGGAAAATCTATCGACTGATTTTGATTTATATTTAACCCGAGCAAGGCCGGGTAAAATCAGCTAGTAAAATGTAAAGTCGAGGAGTCCACCAATAGCAAGATAAAAATGCTAACTTTTTTGTCAAGCATTTTAGAGCTTTAGTTTCTTCTACAAAGTTGATTATCTTAACAAAATACAAAACTTTGCTGAACAAGTCAAAGTTCTACAATTTCATTCTAAGGAGTTACAAGGAATTTAAAAATAAAACCTTGAAAACACAGTTTATTAAATCTGGATCGTTGTAGGTAAGGCAAAGCCATTTTCAGTCTTCGAAACAAAGTTCAAAAAAGTCAAGATCTACAATCTTTTAGTACATTACGATGTGTTTTGAAATTGCTGAAGCGCTGTAGAAAGCATTTAGTGAAATATATTAACGATTTTCAAAGAGAAGTTTATCAAATTGCGCAAATTTTCGTACCATCAGCCAATGTGGATATTATTTTTGGTATTAAGAGGAATCATTACCATATAACACGAGCGTGAAACTCGGTGGAACTCGGAGCAGTTTTATAAACTAAGAAACTAATAAAGTGTCTAAAAAAGTGATATTTGTCAAAAAAATACTAGATTTTGAATCTTAAAATTGCTTCGAGTTCCACGCTAGTTTTATATGATAATGATTCCTCTTAACACCAAAAATAAAATCCACTTTTGCTGATGGTGCGAAAATTTGCGCAATTTGATAAACTTCTCTTTGAAAATCGTTAATATATTTCACTAAATGCTTTCTACAGCGCTTCAGCAATTTCAAAACACATCGTAATGTACTAAAAGATTGTAGATCTTAATTTTTTTCAACTTTGTTTCGAAGACTGAAAATGGCTTTGCCTTACCTACAACGTTCCAGTTTTCAAAAACTGTTTTTTCAAGGTTTTATTTTTAATTTCATTGTAACTCCTTAGAACGAAATTGTAGAACTTTGACTTGTTCAGCAAAGTTATGTATTTTGTTAAGATAATCAACTTTGTAGAAGAAACTAAAGCTCTAAAATGCTTGACAAAAAAGTTAGCATTTTATCTTGCTATTGATGGACCCCTCGACTCTATATTTTATTTCAAAGTATGCGCCTTATAAAATTATGCAATATTGTCGAAGACATCAAAAGTCTATCTTTTCATCCCTGAGCGCTAGATTGATGTTCTATACCAGTGCAGTGGGACAAATTGTTACAAAATACACGAACTTTTATAAAAATAAAGGGTTTTTCCTAGTCTGTATACCTTTGAATTTTCAAAATTTTCCACTCGGTGGGAATCTTTATCAAACAAAATTAGTTATTGCAATCAATTTATTTCATTGAGGTGTTCAATTTTCCAATATGCGCTTTAGAAACGTAGGATTTCTACTGGCATTCAAAGTTTCTGACCTTTATTTAATGTTAAACTTTCAAAACCCCAATTTTTTATTTCGCCGAAAATTCTCAGAGTTCTATTATAACATAGCGAATACATGTATCGTTGTAGAAACATATTTTACATTTTTTAAATGGCTTAGTAAATTAATGTCTTTTTCAGTTGCAAATATTCAACATATTTGTCGATTTGTTGGCGTTTTTCCTAACCTCGCATTAGATGGGATCTATAATTCTTTTTTACTTCCTTACAAAGGATCTTTTTTCTTTAAAAACCAGAATGGCTGTAAGTTATAGACCTAACTGTCAATAGCAATTTAAGATTGAAAAACACATGGATCAAGAATTTCCATCCAACGCTATCAAAATGATGAATTTTCGGTCCCTTTTCAGTTTTTTTGGCGCTACTCATCAACTCTCCGTTTTCTGAAACTACAGTCGCTCGGATTTGTAACATCTTCTCTTTCGGAATTGTAGTGCAATTCGTGACTTATAATTCCAAAAGAAGCTTGATCTCCTATTTCGTTGCCTCAGACTATGAAATCTCTTAAAAGTGGTTTAAGCGGATGCAGCCAAAATCGATTGTTGCCAAAATCGAACGGGCTCTGTAGTACTTTAACCAAAATAATAGACTGGTTCATGCTGCAAAAAATGTATGAAATTGAGAAAGCTTTATTACTATCGATGTAAGTTGATTTGCTAGACTTCAGGTTATTCATCAAATATAGTAAATTTTCGGATAACTGCACCGCTGTACTTTTGTTTCAAATAGTGTAATTTCTCTGTCAATGAATTTTCTAATGTCCACAGTGTGCGAAACGAAAGTTCTAAATAATGAATGTTGCCAAACAGAGCATTTCAGCGCCAACATGTGAAAAGGGTATAAAAGACAACGTTAACAAACCCCGTTTTCAGTAAGTTCAAATAGCCCAATATAAGCTCTACTTAACACAAGAAATTGTCTTATACACCCTTTACTCCACAACAAAACAAACGGTCTAGATAGAATAACATTAAAAGGAGAAAGCTATCCACTCACTCCTAGGGAGAACCATAAGAGTTTGTCAAAAAATAGGGGAAATTTTATCTCCATCACACTCACACATATGACACATACAGTACAAAGCAAAGGGTGTAAAAACATTTAGACGAAAGTCATACTCCAGTTCTATAAACAATTACGAGCCAATTTTCCATGGTAATACCCCCATATCAATAAAAACATATTAAGAATGATCCTACGCACCGTTTTGACCATATAGACTTGGAAGATTCCCTGTGAATTTTAATAAGCGATTTAAAAAAGGTTGCAAAATTTTCAAACGCGTTTTTCTCGAAACGTCATAAATGAACATAGACCCTTTTCATGTGTTGGTGTTGATTTCATCTTTTCTTGTGGTGTTTATTTGTTGATATTGTTTGGTTCTACATAGGGTAAGTGAGCCCTATTTTGGCATGGTCCTTTTCTTGGCATGCCAACATGTCTTTTCATGTTTTTCAGGTCCAAATTGAGCTTAAAAAATTTTGAATATATTCTCATTGCGAAGAAAATAATTTGTTTCAAATCTGTGCATACCGAATTTTTTTGATGGTTTGTACTTTAATAAAGAAGTTAATTTTTTTCGATCTGCATCCGAGGAAATAATGTTGGAAATCACCGTATGAAAATCAGATGAACTCACCTTTCTAGTGCAACTTCTAAATTCACATGCGATTTCAAACGCGGAATTCCATTTGAAAAATTTGCAATAAATACTCATGCTTACAGTTAAACTCGACAAAAAATCAAAAAATACTAGAAAGACTAAAGAGTGAATATTTATTTAGGTTTTGAATAAAAATTTAAAACTAATTTTGTTCCTTTTCTTGGCATGCAACTTCAATTGAAATACACCACCAGTGTTGGAAGCTGGAAAAAATACATGTTCATTAATGAGGTATTTTTCTGCTGATGTTTTCCCTAGAACTTCATTTAAAACTACGCGCAAATGTTTTCATATTAATTGGGTTGTATGATAAGACCGTTGCTATCAACTTAAGCTTCGAAATAAGTTGAAGAACATAAGTGATTCGACTAACTAAAAGTCATATCCGAGCATTGAAAATGCAAAAATCGCTATTTGGGAACCATGAATCGAAGGTACATTGGTATGCGTGCGAACAGCATTTGCATTGCAGTCTGCCGAGAAAAAGCCACGTGGTCTCCTACAGAACACAGTGGTTCGAAATATAAAAAAAAAAACTAAATTAAATTAATCTTCTCACAAGACTTAAGATGTTTTTCTTATCTAAAAATTGTTAGATCGATGGCAATTTATGACTTTAATATATAAAATACATAATTAATTGAGTTTTGGAATCGTTTTCTATTGCTTGGGAACTATATACTTACTCAGATTTAATTTTTTGGATTTTTGTTCTAATTTTTTTCATGGAAACAGAAGTTGGAAGTTCAGGAAAATATCGTTTGCTTTCCAATTATTCCTTAAAATATTTGATGTGAGTCGAATTAAAAAAAAATGTTTTAGCAAGTTTACATTCTAACATCTATTTGGCGTGTCAAACCACTGCTCAACGCCCCGGGCATTCGAGATGGCTCTTGTTAGAAGCTCATATTCTCAGCTAACAAATTCAAAAGGGCAAAACTATAAAATACCATTCAAGGAAATTTTCAATTTCTTACTTTATGAAGCCAAACTCCACAATATGAAGACAGTTGTTTGGTAGTGAAAATAACTCTATGTGTCGCAATCGCATTACGGAATTTCTGGACTTCCGACTTTTTGAAATGAAAGCTTATTTTGTGCTTCCCTTTCAACCAAATTTCATCAATGTTTTCAAAAGCCTTTTTGTTGTATGAGTGGCGCCCGGTGTTCCATCGTCGCATAGAACTTTACGCTCAGCTGACGTCATTCTGTCAGTGGCCTTATATTCAGAATAGCCAACGATTCTGTCAACTGTCAATTGAGCTTTGTTGGTAAAGATCTATTGCACTTTGCTGGTGGCCAAGAATCGGACCATCGAAACGGCAAACAATTGGTTCGGCGGCCAAGTAATTGGAGCACCACAGTGAGTACTTTGCATGCATTTTACTCACATTTATGAAAGTTCCATAGAGAAAACATATTTTTGTTGAACTCTCAGCAAGTTAGCAAGTAAATTCTTTGAAGGATGTTATATGGTGCACTCAACAGGAAGGTAGGAATGTCGAAACAAAGGGTAAACCATGCCTTAGGTTCCAAGGTCAGGTACATTTACCCTATTCGTTGTTTTTCACTTCTAACGCAAAGTTTTCAGCACTGTTGTAACAGTGGTATTCAGCACTGTTAATGAGGCGTCAATATGTTCGACCGCCTCGACTCATTAACAGTGATGAATACCGTCCTTAAAAAAGTTAGCCCATTTTTGAAGCCCAATAACTTTCTTATCTTAACTCTTTGAAATGCAGTCTTTGGATGAAATATTTTCCATAATTTAAGCTTTAAGAAAACCTGTTTATGAAAGAAATCGGCCGACGGGAACCAAAGTTATTGATGAAAAACTGGTTTTTCATGTTTCTCCCGAACAAAATGTCTCAAAATCCCATACAAACTTCAGGCTCGTTGAGCGACCCCTTCCCGTAATCCGATCTGGCCCAAATTTGGCATGAGATCTTGTACTAGGACTAGGATCAATTTTAGCCTGCAGCGCATAAAATTTCACAGGTTTTGAATTTCCCATACAAATTTGAGGCAATCTACTTAACATGTTATTTAAAAATCTTAAAAAAGTCGATTTTTCGAAGGCTCAGAAAAAAAACATTTCTCCTGATAAAATTTATGCATTTAGGAGCAAATGGGTTAATTTGTGTGAAAGTTCAACTTTCTTTGTTTCGGTTTAGCCAAAGTGTTATTTTTATGGTCTTTTGGTGATTATTTTTGGATATTGAAAAAAAAACAAAGGTGATTTTCCATGAGAAACCCCGTATAGAAAAAATGGCTGAAACTCTATCAAATGGTTTAATTTGAAGAAAAAAAGAACATGAGAACAGTGCGAGGACCCAAGGAATTGCATGAAGGCAAAATTTCATTTGTTTTTGAGGCCAAAAAAATTGAGATATGTTTTAAAATTTTACCCCTAGATGTATGCAGCAACATTGTTCATCTTTTGATTATAAATGATTTAACTTTTTGAATCAACAGATTGTAAATTATAAACAAATTTACTATTCGTGTTTTAGTGGGCCAATAACCCAAGTGGACGAACCTTACCAGAAACTTTTCCGTAGGCCATTCAATTCTCGGCCATGGTCAACCGAAATTTCCACAGAAACAACGAAATTGTGTGGTCATCGCCCACCTGCAGCAGCAAAAACAGAAACAAACCAAAACAAAGGAAATCCATAAACTCGCACCGACTCGAAACGGAAACAAAGTTGAAGATGTGGTCAAGCCGTTGTTGTTGGAGGAAAAAGTGGTACAAGCGTGGCAATTAAATAAACGCTACCGTACCGTTTCTGGTTGTTGTTTTGTTTTTTTTTCGGGGTACTAGGTACGTTAACTACACGCCCTACCATTGTGACATGGCCCAAATGGTCCGTGAGAATAGGGTTAAGTAGTTCTCTCGATGGGCCTTTTTCAAAGGTCTTTTCCAAAGGTCGATTTGAATGAATACACCATAGGTTTTTTTATTTCGATTTGATGTTTCAAAATCAAAGAAAAAATTTCGAACATATTTGTAGATATTAACATTTTTATCTTTTAAAATTTCTACACATTCCAGATCATCAAACTATCATTGAAATAAGATGAAAAGATGAATATAGGTTGAGATTTTAAAAGTTGAGTTGAGAACGTATGTATGCACTTAAGGATGGTTCTTATTTCCCAACTTTCTGGAAACCAATCTACAGGTCTACATTGCTGCCAGAAAATAAATAAACCAAATAAAACCAACAGAGAAAATCCTAACAGATCAGCTTAACTATTCAACAATATTTGTCAATCTTTTTAAAAATCACACATTTCAAAGAAATTCCCTTTTCTTCATCTTCTGTTAAACATAAAAATATGTGTGGCAGTAAGGTCTTATTAAACCTTAGTCAGATAGTTTTGTGATTTCCCATTTATCAACAGATAAAATGTATGAGAAAATATAAACAAAAACGTGCATAACTTTTTTCTTCAAATAAAATCTTTAACTTGAATTAAGTTTTTAAAAATTCTACAGTTTTGCCAGAGTAAATTATGATTTTTTTATGGAAATTCATACCCTTTTTCATAATTTTTAAACTTCGGGGCACTTGAGGGTGGCCTCAGAGTTGTCCAATCATAGAGAAATTTTGCAGTTTGTTGTCTTGTTAAAAAATATCAATATTGCGAGGTCGGAGTAGTGATTTTTATTTTAAAACCTCAATATAGCTAAGGCCACCATAATGTACTTGAATAAAAGTTGAAGTTGCTGCTTAAAGAGCTGAATTCGTAAACTTTCAGTACCCATTACAACATCAACCGTACGAAGCACCACTTAAACAGTTCCTCCCAAGTGCCCGGATTCTGGAGCGGAGCTAAATTAATTTGCAGTTGTTCTAACCAATTACTATGGCAATCAATTTGCCATGATTTCAAACTGAATCACACAGTACCTTCCTACCAAAAGTCGGTACTCCATATCATGCTGAGAAGACTTTCCATCAGAACCGGGGGCAAGCCAACAACAATGCCCTCAAACTCGCTCGAGTATGGAACGTAAAAAGCTGCACTTCCGATTTTGGAATCCCCAAATGAATTGTTTCCGGTACGGCGGGTTCCCAGAAGCCAGCGAAAATGCCGAGATGCTGGAGAATGCACTTTTCACATGATGACTCGAAGGTATACAAGCGGCGTAGAAGGGTTCATTTTTGAGAAAAGATTTTTTTGACTTGCCTTTGGTTTGTTTAAGAGCCATGAACCTTCTTTAATACATATTAATCACTTTAGATGAATCAATCAATCGATATTGTTTATCACAAGGACACAAAACAGTATATCAAGTAATTAAAAACAGTGTTATATATTTTTTAACAAGTTTATTGGTAATTCGATGAGTTAGGCTAATTAAGTCATCCACTGGTGAAAGTCAATAACTGATAACTAACTCTCTTCAGAGCCTTTTCTGGAGGGATTGGAATCATTTTCAAGCGCATGAACTGCTTTGGTAGAATATTTTTTATTTAACCTGGTTTTTACTTCACCTAAGTTAAAAAAAAATTATTGCTATATTATTACAATAGAAACCCGCTTATCCGAGCTCCGGTTATCCGAGCTTCCGAGTAATTCGAGCCACCATTTATATACAAAATCGATGTCAAGTTGTGATATATCATCGCGGTATATTGTTTTGCTATTTAATCAAAGTTTCTTCGAGTTTTATGTCTAAGCTTACAGAAAAATGTTCACAAAGGCACAACAAAATCCTTGCCATGCGCCTGGATGATATAAAATATTATACGAACAGTAGATGGTTTGTCAATGTATATCGGCTTCACTTATCCGATGTGGTTCTTACCCCGACTATCTCCGATTAGTGGGGTTCTACTGTATAACCTTATAACCTTTATCACCAGTTCAGGGCTTGTGATATAGCTCAGTTGGCAAGTCTGTTGTCTCCTGAGCCGATGTCCGCGAGTTCGAGCCCAAGAGTAAACATCGAACACAGTTGTACCGAATAGTTTTTCAATAACGATCCGCCAACTGCAACGTTGATAAAATCGCGAATGCCATAAAGATGGTAAAACGACTATAATCGAAACTGTTCAGTCCACCAAGCGGACTGAAGAATGGGAGAAACCGAGAGAGCGGAGAAACGCCGTTGCGCGACGCCCAAGTAGCGAGAGCTATAAAAACAAGCGGTCGCGTCCCCGCGGGGTGAGTTTTGATCCAACCGTCGAGCGAGCAACATCATCGTGGGAGAGCCGAAAGCGGCTCAGAAAGAGAGCCAGCCAGCAGTGGGCTGCATCAAGGCCGCCGGAGGAGAAAATAAATCAGTGAATGTAAAAGTAAACAAATATTAATAGTGAAGAGAAAAATAAACATGAATCAACGCCAGCAGTAAATCGAGTTTTCTTTGCTTCGCTTCTGCTCTTGCTCCGATTCCACAACCAATCGGCTCTTTTCAGAGCCATCTTTAGAAAGAGTTTGCGATCACTGTGGAAGACGGTGATCGACCCGGCCTTGGCCCGCCCAGGTACAGTCCGAGGACTTGCCTGCACCGGTGAGACAACAACTGAGGTTGTCTGGGAGAGACTCACTTCCACGAGGGGAATGAGTCCCATCGGTGGTTGTTTTCCAAGCGCCGCCCCACGTCCACTAAAGGTAGTTCATGGCCCAACATGAAATGGTCCTTCGAACCGGATATAGAAGCCGGTACCTTCTGACGGAATACCTCCGTCAAATTGAACGAGAGTGGATCGGAAGCAAACAGTTGAGAGTGGAGCAAAGGGAAGCTAAGTTTAAGCAAGAAAATGGTAACAACGATAGCAGATAGGAAGAATCCGAGTCAATCAAGTACGAACGAGGTACTTGATTTGTTGTTCTACACCCGTGGCTTGGCACAACGCAACGTGCAGCGAGTGCAAACCATCCTGAAGAAGGCAGAAGAGGACAAAGCTGAGCTAAACCCAGTTCAGCTACGAGTATACCAGCGGAGTGTGGATCGATCCAAGGCAGAATTCATCAGGCTGCAGTGCGAGATCATCAGCCTGTCATCACCAATCGAACGAGAGCGGCAGGACGAAATTTATCTCACCTTTTTGGTCCTTCACGAGGAAGCGTCGATAGCAATCGAAAGTTGGTTAGACAAAGCGAAACAACAACTAGCTCTGCAGCCACAGACAGCGAGGGGTCAGCAACCGTCCGTCATCATCGAGGTTGCGAATTTTTCACCGAGGCATTCCAACGAGAGCAATCAACCCGAGGAAGCGGGACCAGATCCATCAATATCGCCAGCCCAGGTCCAAGAATCAGCGAGTGAACCAGTGAGCAGCGGCGTGTTCCCAAATGCCGCGCCCTCGAGTTGTTTGGTTTCGAGAAACATCTTTTCTGACGCGGAGTATGTTCAGTCCACCAAGCGGACTGAAGAATGGGAGAAACCGAGAGAGCGAAGAAACGCCGTTGCGCGACGCCCAAGTAGCGAGAGCTATAAAAACAAGCGGTCGCGTCCCCGCGGGGTGAGTTTTGATCCAACCGTCGAGCGAGCAACATCATCGTGGGAGAGCCGAGAGCGGCTCAGAAAAAGAGCCAGCCAGCAGTGGGCTGCATCAAGGCCACCGGAGGAGAAAATAAATCAGTGAATGTGAAAGTAAACAAATATTAATAGTGAAGAGAAAAATAAACATGAATCAACGCCAGCAGTAAATCGAGTTTTCTTTGCTTCGCTTCTGCTCTTGCTCCGATTCCACAACCAATCGGCTCTTTTCAGAGCCATCTTTAGAAAGAGTTTGCGATCACTGTGGAAGACGGTGATCGACCCGGCCTTGGCCCGCCCAGGTACAGTCCGAGGACTTGCCTGCACCGGTGAGACAACAACTGAGGTTGTCTGGGAGAGACTCACTTCCACGAGGGGAATGAGTCCCATCTGTGGTTGTTTTCCAAGCGCCGTCCCACGTCCACTAAAGGTTGTTCATGGCCCAACAGAAACAAAAAAAAATTATCACCAGTTAATCTTTCAACCTAAAACCATAAAACCTAAAAGTTTTTCATAAATCGGCTTTAAAGTGATGACCTTTTAAGTAGAGACATTTTAAAATTATGAAATTTTTTATAGATGGATAGAAAGTAAGAAGAAATTAAAGATGGTGATAATGAGCCGATAGGATTTATTTTGAAACATTATCATCACATATCAAATTTTTGTTCAGCACGGGCCAACTGTAAGAAGCCTTCTTGATGTCAACAACAAACGAAGCGCAGACATTGCATCTGACCATTCACCTCGTCCTTGGTGAGATACGACTGAGAGTCGCGCGTGTCCAGCGGTGAGAGGAGAAAGTCGGATGTCGATACGACGTCCGCCGGTTGGAGAATCCAGAGGTGAAAAGGGCATACGTTGAACAGCTTGAATCCCGAGCCTCTGAACTGCCGACAGACGGAACAGTCGAAGAACAGTGGTGTGGAATCAAGACTGCCTTTATCACGACGAGCCATGGTACTCTCGGTAAAGTTTGTGGAAGAAGAAGTGAATGGATGTCGTATGAATGGATGATCGGAGAAAGGCGAAAGTCGGAATTGAGAAGGCAGTTTAACGAGCTTTTAGACGAGACAAGAGAGCCAGGACAAACTCCCTAGCTGAAGAGGGAGAAAGATCCGCTGCCAAAGGAGATATCCGATTACTATATGACATTTCTCGCCACCTTAGCCGTGCAAAGACTAATGCAAGAATGCAGCTAAAAGACCGAGCAGGTCAGTTAATGGCCGATCAAACAGATCAGCTCAAATGATGGACTGAGCATTTCGAAGAACACTCCTGAGTCACGAATAGCGATGGCCAACAGAACCCGCAGCTCGAAGCGCCAACAGTAGTAAGTCGCATTAATGGCATCAACTAGGAAGCGCCCTCACTGCCTGAAATAGAAGCGGCAATCAAGGACATGAAATCCAACAAAGCGCCTGGAATCGATTGCATTCCTGCTGAAATGCTCAAAGCCGACCCTGCCTTGTCAGCACAAATGTTGCACCGTCTATTTTATTCTGATACTAGCTGATCCCATACGAACTCCGTTTCGCTTTCAACTTGGAGTATGTCATGAATAGTTTGTATGAAAGTCAATTGCCAAGCATTCTCCAGATGCACTTCTGAATTCATAGTTAAGTAATACTTGCAAAAATATTGGAAGATCACTTTGTCTGTCGTCTGCTACTAAATTTGAAATCAGGAATCAATTGACCGTGCCAAAAAACTCCCGTGTGCAAATTTTTAAAGCAATCCATTGAACAATAACGTCAATATTGCTAAAAACAGTGAAAAATTAATTAAGATGGATGACCCTTTTCGTCGACCCCTGACAAAACATTTAATATCTGAAATCGATTGCCCGTTTCTGATAACTACCGTGTGCAAATTTTAATCCCAATCCGATGTATAATAACGACGATATTGCAAAAATATTGGAAGGTTTATATGGACGACCCCCTTTGCTGGCCCCTAACACTGAATCTAATACCTGAAATCCATTGCTCATCTTTCAAACTCTCGTGTATCAATTTTCGTCTGAATCCGATGTATAATAACGACAATATCGCATCAACAGTGAATAGTTAATATGGACGACCCCTTTGGCCGACCCCTGATTTTAGCTTGGATAAGTGAAATCAGTATTTTGTCCCTAATAACTCCTATGTGCAAATTTTCATCCCAATCCGATGTATAAAAACGCCAATATTACTAAGTTACTGAAAATTTAATATGGACGACCCCTTTTGCCGGCCCTTTACACTGAATTTGATACCTCAAATCGATTGCACGTCACTCAAAACTGTCGTGTACCAATTTTCATCTGAATACGATGTATAATAACGTCAATATCGCAAAAACAGTGAACAGTTTATATGGACGACCCCTTTGGCTAACCCCTTACACAAAATTTCACACCAGAAATTGATTGCTCGTGTTTCAAAACACTCATGTGCAAATTTTCAACACGATTCGACGAAAAGTAACGTCAATATTGCGATAACAATATTTGTCTTGTATGGACGACCCCCTTCAGAAGGGGTCATCCGAAAATCTAAAAACATTTTTCATCCTTCCTGGTCCTAATGAGTATCCATGCCAAATTTCAGCTCTCTAGCTCTTAAGACGGCTGAGTCTATAGAGGACAAACAAACAAACAAACAAACAAACAAACAAACATACAGAAATTGCTTTTTATATATATAGATTTGGAATACTGCAACATTTCCGGCCGACTGGATGCAGGGTATCCTCGTAAAGGTTCCGAGACCTGACAGAGTGCGGGAAATAGCGAGCTGCTTTGGAGCTTTCGGTGAGGTCGACGAGTTTGCTCGGCGAGCAAAACAATATCGTCTGCCAGGTCAAGGTCGTTCAGTTGCTCCATTGTCGAAGGCTTCCGCGGCAATCCTCGGTTTGGTCTACAGTCAATCGATCCAGCCAGAATCTCATCCATTACGATGAAAAAAAGCAGCGCTGACAAAATACATCCTTGTCTCACTCCAGCAGTCACCGGGATTGGTTCGGAAAAGACACCGTCGTGCAAGACTTGCACAAAAATGCCTCGTACTGTGCTTCGATGAGATGGACGAGTTTCTCTGGGACCCCTCGTCGTCTCAGAGCAGCTCAGATGTTTTCGTGGTTCAGTCGGTCAAATGCTTTTTCGAAATCAACGAACACCAGCAGAAGAGAGTCCTGGAATTCATTGATTTGTTCCAGTATTATTCGTAGCGTTGTGATATGGTCCACACATGATCGTCCGGATCGGAATCCAGCTTGTTGCCGTCGGAGCATAGCGTCGATTTTCTCCTGGATCCTTTGCAAAGTACTTTGAGAGTTATACAGATCAAAGTTATGCCTCGGCAGTTACCGCACTATGTGAGGTCTCCTTTCTTCGGGATTTTTACAAGGATACCCTGCATCCAGTCGGCCGGGAATGTTTCAGTATCCCAAATGTCAGCGAAACGACGGCGCAACATTTGTGCTGACGAGGCAGGGTCAGCTTTGAGCATTTCAGCAGGAATGCAATCGATTCCAGGCTCTTTGTTGGATTTCATGTCTTTGATTGCCGCTTCTATTTCAGCCAGCGAAGGCGCTTCCAAGTTGACGCCATTCATGCAACTTACTGTTCGATCTATCAGCAGCTGACCTGCTCGGTCTTTCAGCGGCATTCTTGCATTAGTCCTTGCACCACTAAGGCGGCGAGAAATATCATCTTCGGCTAGGGAGTTCTACAGTCTTGTCTACAAGCTCGTTTAACTGCCTTTTCCAGCTCCACATATCGTAAGCGGGCGGCTGCTTTGGCTGACCCATGCCTGCTCAATTCCGACTTTCACCTTTCTCCGATCATCGATCATCCTCCAGGTTTCATCCGATATCTATTCACTTCTTCTTCCACTAACTTTACCGAGAGTACCATGGCTCGTTGTGATAAAGGCATTCTTGATTCCACGCCACTGCACAGTGGTCCGAAAGGGCTAGAAGTGGAACTTTTTTCGTAGTGCCTCTGTCTTTCATCTTAATTTTTAAGTGTCCTCAGAACATTTACTTCTTCCAACATGCTTCATAACTTGAAAGCATCAAAAGTAGGCAAAGTCCACTATAAAAAATGTAAATTCTAACTTTTTTATTTTTATAGATAAAGCTTTACTTTATACTACAAAGTTTTAGAATACGTGAAAATATGAAACTTTGTTGAATAAATAAAAACTCTTTCTCTTTTCAGAGCAGAGTTATAAAGATTTTATTTTTAAAGTTATTGAAAAGTTAGTTTTTTAAACTTAACTATACTTAGATGAGGATTTTAAATGAATAAAAAGTTGTGAAAATTTGTTGGAGCATTCAAATCACACGTTTTGCACAAGACTTCAACATTTTACGATGTTTCCTAGCCAACTTATTGCAACTTTAAGTTTTATTTTGACTCAACTTCAGGAGCGTTAATTGCAAAAACGTGCAAGTGGATTTTTAAAACTAATAAACCACATTAAAGCTTGAACTAAGTGGAATAAATTGGTGTTGGCGTCATTTGTCTCCACGCGCTCATATTTGAACACAACAAGCATATATTTGATGTGTTTTGCGTGTTTCCATACAAAATCCATACAAATATTTTTTGTATAGAAACACGTAAAACATGAATGAGTCTTTAGCTGCTGTTGATTGGCCAAGTGTTTTATATGGTTCAATTGACCATGTGGTAGAAGCTTTTTATGGAAAATTGAATGAAGTGTTCCGAGATACTGTTTTATGGAAAATTGAATGAAGTGTTCCGATATATTGTTCCTGTCAAAAAACGGTGTTCACGTATTGGAGTAAGTCAACCTTGGCTAAACCCCGAACTTCGTAACCTTCGCAATCGTTTGAGGAAAGCGAGAAAAAGGTTCTGCAACGGCCATGATATGACCGTGTCTTTTGAGGTACGTAACTTAGAGAGCGCCTACAACACATTACACGTGACAAGTTTCTGTGACTACATCAATCGCATTCAGGATATCGCTCGCACCGATCCCTCATCTTTTTGGTCATACATTCGACAAAGAAAGGGTACTCAGAGTATACATCAAGTAACCACATACAACGATGGAACTGCCGAAACGCCAAATGCTGTTGCATTCCAATTCTCTACATTCTTTCAGAGTGTTCTTAGCACTAACTCACCACCTTTATGCGAATCATACCTAAGTAGCTTGCCGAATCGTGACTTCAACCTTCCTCTGCTGAATTTCTCCTCAAACGACGTCTTCCGGAAGCTGTCTACGTTAGATGGAACAAAAGAACCTGGACCCGATGACATTCCTCCAATTCTGGTTAAGAAATGCGCCGATCCGTTATCCGTACCTATTTCGATCATCTTTAACCAATCGTTAACGGAAGGTACTTTTCCCACCGCATGGAAAATTGCATCGATCACTCCAATCCTCAAATCCGGCAACTTGCATCAAATGGAAAACTACAGAGAGATTTCAATTCTAAGCTGTTTGCCTAAGGTATTCAAGAGCCTCGTTTATGACGTACTTTATCAATCGGTGCATCACTGTATTTCTGAAGATCAACATGGGTTCATGAAACGTAGATCTACGACCACCAACCTTATGAGGTACATTTTGAAATTGGTTACTAGGCTGGATAAACGTCAACAAGTCGATGCAGTTTATGTAGACTTGAGTAAGGCGTTTGATAGAGTACCGCACAAATTTGTCATCAAAAATATGCGTCGGATAGGACTACCTGGTTGGCTTTGCAAATGGATTAACTCTTATCTCGTAGACCGAACTGCTTACGTGCGACTAAACAACGTGGATTCGACGCCTTCTCGAATCACTTTTGGAGTTCCACAAGGAAGTCATCTGGGACCTTTGATCTTCGTTCTTTTTATCAACGATCTATGCGCTATCATTGAATCGGAGAAGTTGTTGTACGCCGACGATCTAAAAAATTTTCGTACCATAGCTTCACTAGTTGACTGCTGTGCTCTCCAAAAAGACATCGATTCAATTCTAATGTGGTGTCATCAGAATGGTATGGCTTTACTCGTAAACATCAACCTTTGAACTTCGAGTACAAAATGTCATCGACTACTTTAAGCCGCAATTCCATCGTCAAGGACTTTGGCATAATTTTATACACCAAGCTCACTTTCTCGCAGCATATCTCGACTACAACAGCTAAGGGCTTTGCGGTTCTTGGCTTCATACGACGCAACACGCAATTCTTCAACGACTACTACAGCCAAAAAGCACTTTATTGTGCTCTTGTACGCAGCATTGTCGAATACGGAGTGCAAATCTGGGCTCCATACCAGGTTGTACAGGCAAACCGGATCGAAAGAGTACAACGATGCTTCCTCAGATACGCTCTACGCCAGATACCATGGAACGACGCCTTGAACCTTCCGCCCTACAAATAGCGCTGCATGTTGCTGAATCTACCGACGCTGGCATCAAAGCGCATTCTTCTACAACGGCTCTTTATCTTTGATATTATACAGAATAATGTGGACTGTCCAGAATTGTTGTCGTTACTTCCATTTAACGCTCCTGTAAGATCAACTCGGACGCAGAAATTCCTCAGACTTACTACTAGACGAACCCGATACGGACTAAACAACCCTTCGGATACATGTTGTGCTCGTTTCAATGAAATAGTTAGTAACTTTGATTTTAATATTTCTAAGGCTGTGTTCAAAAGTAGAATAAGATAGTATCTTTTTGTAATGTGTAAACATCTCTAAATGTCTGCAAAGACTAAGACTAAATAAATAAAAAGTTCCGGTTTTAGCCCTTTTGGACCTCTGTGCACTGTTCTTCGACTGTTTCGTCTGTTAGTACATCATCGGAACTACATCGCCGGTGTCATTAAAGGGCGCTGTAAATCGTGATTCGGGAACGTAATTAGAGATGTATTGAGCACACGATGCAAACAGATGAGAACGAGATTTGCAGAGAGGCACTTGAATGGAATCCAGAAGGATATCGAAGAAGAGCCAGACTCAGAAACTCGTGGCGGCGAAGCCTAGCCGCCGAAATACGAACTGTCGTCGAGAGTCTTGACCGAGACCTTATGAAAAAGCTGGCTCCGGATCGTCAACAGTGGAGGTCTTTTACCACGGCCCTGTGCATCGGAGGAACGGCGCGGTAAGTAAGTAAACAGGCCAACTACGGGTAGACACAGATAGAGTAAGATAGTGAACACTCACTCAATATCAAATTTTGTTAACTTCTATCGTAATTCAAGTGCGTTGACACTGTCGAACTCCATGGATCTTCGTTGAAACTCCTTCTGAATGGGAGTTAAAGTAGTGAAAGATTTATGTTGAAGCAATCTTTCTTTTTTCCTAAGGATGGCTTGAACAGTTCTACTTTGGTATCCATTTTTATTAGCCGTTTAGAAAATGTATTGAAACTCCTTTTCTCTTCCTTCAGTTGAGAGAGCAATCTTTAGTTCACTCGATCCAGCATAAGATTGTAATTGTAATTGTAATTGTAATTGTAATTGTAATTGTAATTGTAATTGTAATTGTAATTGTAATTGTAATTGTAATTGTAATTGTAAATGTAATTGTAATTGTAATTGTAATTGTAATTGTAATTGTAATTGTAATTGTAATTGTAATTGTAATTGTAATTGTAATTGTAATTGTAATTGTAATTGTAATTGTAATTGTAATTGTAATTGTAATTGTAATTGTAATTGTAATTGTAATTGTAATTGTAATTGTAATTGTAATTGTAATGGCAATTATTTAACTTAAGAAAAAATTTCAAAATTATTACAAATTGGAATGAAGAATTATTTTCCTAACCTTATGATAATTTCCAAAATTGTTCTAACCATAAATCAATCTGATCCACTCCGAAAGATCTCCTGCTCTATTTCATATCGGAGTTTAGTTTTCCTTTCAACTAGAAGAAATCTGAAACAGAATCAAAAGCCCCACATCAAAATCATCGAATGTCCTTTCCTTTGAATCAGTGTAATGAACGTACCCGGCTGACTAATGTGCTCATGTGTACCTACGTCTACTAGTGGAACCTCTACATGAAACATATATGCCACAGCCAGCGAATATGCTTGCTTACTGAAAGGAAATTGTCTCCCCTGGGACAACAACATATTTCTCACTTCATTCTTTCAACATTCACTCCGCTCCACCCCATCGAAGCTCGCAGGAAAACTAAACTTGAAATTCTAGGTGTAGGGTCAAGTGTGGCAATTTACACAACTTGGCGAAATCTCAGCCTTGGTTTTAACAGTGTCTCAAACCCCTGGTACCCATCAAAACAAATGTAGAGTGCCTTAATTTTGAGGCAATCAAACGTTGACTTTACAATTGCGAGATTGTAGTTGAATGTTATGGATTTTTAGGGTAATTAATGCGATTTGAGCGTACTTACTCGTCCTACAATTTGTTGATATGTGCCATCTGCAAAATGTTAACGCAACATTCCTCAAACCAGAAGTTGTGAAAAACAAAGAGGTCTTGTGTAGTATTCCAGGGAGAAGTGACACTTTGCAGCATGTAATAGAAGACGGTTTTTGAGGATTACTTTTTTTTTCAAAAACACAAAATATTATACAGCTCCCCTTCGATTTTGGCAACACGTCCGTATATTTTCTGTTGCCAAAATTGAATGCAATCAAAATCGAACGGTTTTTTGTCTCTTTTTGTTTACTTTTAACTTTAACTCAATCAAATTAACATAGAACATAATATATACATTAAACTCATTAGATTGGCTTTGTTATATATAATTGAGGCAATCATCTAAATGTAAATTTATTGCTAATATTCCGTTTGACATAAATTTTAATTATTTAAAAATCAATAAATTAAAAAGTGACTAAACAAACAATTGTTTGAAATGTAGCCAGAATCAAACGGGGTCTGTACTAGAAAAAAATAAGTCTCGTAAAGATTCATTGAATTTTAAGTTTGGTTCATTATTACATTTTATGGCTGATTGCATGCTAGATTGGCTACCAAACAAATTCACCTCAAATTAGGCTCTTCCAACTCGCGAATGTTGGTAGCGGCTACTCGATTGGTTTGGCGCGAGAATGAGCATCAAGCCATCCTGTGAAGGTTGGGCGCCTTTGTAAAAGCCCATTAGTTAATAAGCCAGTAGCCTTTTGTCAATCGTCGTGAGACATACAAACTTGTCGCTTAAAATTATAAGGTCGGGTACCTTCTATAAAAACCCAAGTTAATGTAGTTTTCGATGGAATATAAGTCGTTAAAGTTACGCCGTGCTGTTTTATTTCGGGAGTGATCCGTAAACCCTAAATCGAGGAAATTAAAACCGGTTACCTAAGTGTTGGGTGCGCCCATCACCTTTCCCACCAGCCCACAGTGATACCCATTGATCGAGTAGAAATAAGCTCAGCCCCGAGCTATTCGAGGTAACTTCCGTCATCCCCAAACATGGTCCTTCGAACCGGATGGATAAGGATTCCGATGCTGTGAGGCCCGCCAAGATTTAATTTCCCGATACCACACTCCAAATCCCGAAATTGGCTAACGAAATTGATCTGACGCCAAGACGCCATTTTGCCGCCAAGTTGGAATATTAATACAAGGCCTTGTTCTAGCCTTGAATAGGTTAGTAACATTCCAACTTAAATTACCTTTCTCGTTTTGTGCTGCTCTGGTTCCCTTATTCCATACAGAAAACGCTTCTTCGGCTGAATCGGCCCCCAATATCTGCTGACTAGACCGTTCTCCAATCCCGGCTGTTCCTGGTTCCTGTTTTTATATAAATACAAGGCAATTTACTAGCCTTGAGCAGGTTAGTAAGATTCCAAGCTCCTACATCATCTCGTGCGGTACTACCGTGATTTAATTGACCATTTTAGATCGGCATTCATTCATCATGCCAATTGGAGCTGACGCAATTAAATCCAAGGCTCGGCTGCTGAAGCGCAACAGCATCCTGACGTCATTCACCGTGATCTGCCGTTTTGTGGAAAATTACGACGAAGTAAACGATGCACCGGAAGTGTTTTCACGATTAGAAAGACTGGAGAAATTGTGGGACGACTTCCACGATACAAAGACGGAAATAGAAATCAACGACGAATCGACCGAAACAGCAGATCAACACTTCAAGGCTAGGGTAGAATTTGAAACGCAGTTCTACAAGGTAAAAGGGTTCTTAATTACGAAATCCAACGAGCAGACAGCAGGCACACTAAACTCGTCACATACCGGACAGTCTAACCATACACACCCGACTGTTCACGTAAAATTACCCCAAATTAACCTTCCTCGATTTTCGGGTCGCTTAGAAGAGTGGCTAACGTTTCACGACCACTTTATTTCGTTAATTCACACGTCAGACTTACCGATTATCGAAAAATTTCAATATTTGCGAGGGCAACTTGATGGAGAAGCGCGGGGTCTTATCGAAACTTTGTCCCTTACACAAGCCAATTACTCTATTGCGTGGGATCTCCTGAATAAGCGTTATTCCAATACTAAGGTTCTCAAGAAGCGTCATGTGCAGATCCTCTATGACCTCCCAAAATGAAATCGCAGAATGGTTCTGAGTTGCACAAATTGGTCGATATTTTTGAGCGAACAGTTAAGGTACTCAAGCAGTTAGGAGAGCCTACGGATAAAAGGGATACTTCGCTGATCCATCTATTAACCCACCGACTGGACAAGAAAACGCACCGTGACTGGGAGGAATTTTGTGCCGATAAGGACGATGAAACTACCGACATGCTGATATCGTTCTTGCATCGAAAGGTCAATGTTTTGCAAGCTGTCATTGAAGCTGGAAATGATGACGTCACCTTCACCAAGAAGCCGCAGACGACGGGTCGAATTGGAAGTCATGGAGCCTTTCAACAGCCATCAACTTACAAATGCATAGCCTGCCCAGAAACTCATCCATTGTTTAGACGCCCAGCTTTTGGACAACTAACTGCTGAAGACCGAGAGCTGCTTTTGAGGAAGCATGCCCTCTGTCGCAATTGTTTCCGGAAAAACCACATCGCAGCCGAATGCAAGTCTACTGGAAGGTGTAGAGTTTGCGGAGAACGACATCACACTCTAGTTTGCCTCAAGAAACCCAGTACTGGACCATCAAGAGGAATTGCCGAGTCCAGCTCATACCGCCCGAGGCCACCACCAAACCACAACTCATCGCAGGCAACCGTTGCTGTTAGCTCTGAGCCAGTCAGCTTATCAGCAATTTCGCAAACCGATACGAGAGTTCTTCTCGCCACAGCCGTCGTTCTTTTGATAACCGAAAATGGGGTAGAGATACCGGTCCGTGCCCTGTTAGATTCCGGGAGCGAGTGCCACTTCGCTACGGAGCGCCTTCGTCAACTGCTGAACCTCCGAGGAGAACGAGTGAATCTTCCGATTTTGGGTATTGGTCAAACCAACACTCACGTCCGATCCAAAATAAGAGCCAAACTGAGATCCCGCATTTGCAACTTCGAGGCTGCCATCGAGATGTTAGTACTGCCGAAGGTCACCATGGACTTGCCAGGAGTTAGCCTTTCGCCGAACAATTGGAATATTCCACCCAGCATCCAATTAGCCGATCCATCTTTTAATGATTCCAACCCGGTCGATCTAATTATTGGGGCAGAAATTTTCTTCCACGTTTTCGCTGTTCCTGGTCAAATTTCCCTGGGTGAAGGCTTACCTCTCCTCATCAATTCTCGTTTGGGCTGGGTCGTCTCAGGTCGAGCAACAAAATCCACCATCACTTCCCCTCGTCTGTGCAGCGTTGCTCGTGTACAAAATCTGGAGAAAACAATAGCGCGATTTTGGGAAATCGAAGAAGGAGGATTCGAGAACCGATATTCCGTAGAAGAAGCCGAATGCGAGCGTCATTATCTCCAGCACGTTTCTCGCCAAGCCGATGGTCGATACCTAGTTAAGCTGCCTACAAAACCCGATATCCTTGCCAAACTAGGTGATTCGAAGACAGCCGCAGTAAGAAGAAGCACCAAATCGAACGAAGGTTTTCCAATGATCCTGCAATAGCCGCCGAATATCGTAAGTTTATGGACGAGTACGAGTCTTTGGGTCATATGGTTCAAGTGAACGACGACATCGATCCAAATGTACCCAACTACTATTTACCCCACCACCCCGTAGTAAAGCCCAGCAGTTCTACGACAAAGGTGAGGGTCGTGTTTGATGCCTCGAACAAAACCCCAGGAGGACCCTCTCTCAACGATGCATTACTCGTCGGACCCACCGTCCAATCTGATCTCCGTTCGATTGTAATGCGCTCCAGAACTCATCCGATAATTTTGATTTGCGACGTCGAAAAAATGTACCGACAGATTTCCGTCGCCGCCGAAGATTTGCCGCTCCAGCGAATCGTGTGGAGAAAGTTTTCCGATCAGCCCCTTCGCACCTACCAGCTTACCACCGTGACCTACGGCACAGCTGCCGCTCCATTCCTAGCCACACGCACTTTGAAACAATTAGCCCTAGATGAGGGGTCTGAGTTCCCATTAGCTGCCCAGGCAGTTGAAGCCGATTGTTACGTTGACGATTTGATTACGGGTGCTAAAACCGCAGTCGTAGCTCGAGAGTTGATAACGCAACTCATAGCCTTGCTGGAAAGGGGAAAAATGAATCTCCGTAAGTTCGCCTCGAACGATCAATCCATTTTAAAAGGTATTCCCCCTGAAAACCTTGCCATTCTACCAACTATTGATTTCGACCGTGACGACACTATAAAAACTTTGGGGCTTGTTTGGGATTATAAAGCAGACTGTTTCCTTTTCAAGATTCCCACATACACAACACAGCAGGAAAAACCTCTGACGAAACGCAGTGTTCTCTCCCGGATCGCCCAACTGTACGATCCTTTGGGGCTTGTAGGGCCTGTTATCACATCTGCCAAATGTTTTATGCAGGAATTATGGTGTCTCGAAAACGAATTTGGAAAACCCTGGGGTTGGGATGACCCGTTGCCTCAACACGTGCAAGAGAGATGGGTCAATTACGAAAAACAACTACCGAATTTAAACCAGCTCAAAGTTGAAAGATTTGTGCTCATAAGTGATCCAAAATCTGTCCAAATCCATTGTTTTTCGGATGCATCGGAGGTGGCATATGGGTGCTGCCTGTATATACGGTCAGAGAATTCAAAGGGCAAAGTCAAAATTTCCCTCCTATCATCTAGGTCACGTGTGGCTCCTCTTCGCAAGAAAAGCATTCCCCGCCTTGAGCTCTGCGGAGCACTTCTTTCTTCCGAACTGCATGCAAAGGTCGAATCTTCATTAAAACTGTCAGCACAAACATTCTTTTGGACGGATTCAAGCATCGTATTACAGTGGTTGAATGCTTCTCCTGGAACCTGGCACACATTCGTCGCAAATCGGGTGGCGAAGATACAGCAGCTGACAAAGAACTGTCGATGGAATCACGTTAGTGGAGTGGAGAACCCTGCCGACCTAATTTCGAGAGGCATCTCACCAGCAGCAATAATCGAAAACGAGTTGTGGTGGAAGGGTCCGAGGTGGTTGGCTCAGACCGAAACGAGTTGGCCGATCAACATCCCAATAGAAATCTCCGATGATACCAGCTTAGAACGTAAAGTAACCGTTGCGACGGCAGCTTTACAACCCAAATCCGATGAGTTCCTGGATCGATACCTCTCACATTTTTCCGAATTTCACACAATGCTACGTCGCACTGCCATTGTGCGAAGGTTTCTCCGATATCTCAGATGCAGAAAAGCTTCCGTCGATAGTGGACCGTTATCGTGCACCGAAATCAGATCCGCTGAACTGCGAATTGTTTCTTTGGTTCAGAAACAAATGTTCCCTTCCGAATTTACAAATTTGACCTCCGATAAACCTGTCCACCGATCATCACCCCTACTATGGTTGAAGCCCTTTATCCGTCCGAGCGAATCTGTAATTCGCGTGGGTGGACGCTTACAACATTCTTGTGAGCCAGACGATGCAAAACACCAACTTATCCTACCATCCAAACATCGGTTCACACGGCTTTTATAATAATCCTTCCACCTACGTCTCCTCCATGCTGGACCACAACTACTCCTCAACGTTGTTCGCCTACGTTATTGGCCTTTAGGTGGACGCAATTTTGCTAGAACGATTGTGCATCGATGTGTAACCTGTGTCAAAGCTAAACCAAATTTCATCCAGCAACCGATGGGTGATTTACCCAAGGCACGAGTCACGGAATCCAAACCATTTACATCATCTGGAGTAGATTTTTTTGGCCCCGTTTGGATTAAACCTGCGCACAGAAAGGCAGCACCTGTGAAGGCTTACGTTGCCGATTTTATATGTTTCGTCACACGGGCAATCCACCTTGAACTTGTTGCAGACCTTTCAACTGCAAAGTTCATACAGGCTCTACGCAGATTCATTTCCCGCAGAGGCAATTGTCGGGACATCTTCAGCGATAATGGGACTAATTTCGTTGGAGCCCGCAACGAACTAAAGGTGTTGAGCCGTTGGAAAGCAGATAAAACCCACAATCTCATCGCTAAAGAATGTGTGCACAATGGAATTGAGTGGCACTTTATTCCTCCTCGAGCACCCCACTTTGGCGGCCTGTGGGAGTCCGCCGTTAAGTCCTGCAAACACCACCTAATCCGGGTTCTCGGCACGAGTGCCCTCGCATATGATGATATGGTCACCCTTCTGTGCCAAATTGAAGCTTGTGTAAATAGCCGTCCGACTATCCCCTTGAAAAATGATCCCCTGGACCTCGAACCCCTTACCCCAGGTCATTTTTTGGTCGGTTGTTCGCTTAAGGAAATCCCAGAGGAAGACTATACCAATATCCCGCAAAACCGACTTAAAATGTGGCAACTAATTCAACAATTGAAACAACGATTTTGGGCTCGTTGGCACACCGAATATTTGAACCATTTGCAGATGAGGACGAAGTGGAACAAGTCACCGACGAAATTGCAAGTGGGTCAATTAGTAGTTCTTCGAGAAGACAATATAGCACAAATGAATTGGCCAACCGGCAGGATCATCGAACTCCATTCTGGTCAAGACGGAGTTGTGCGCGTTGTTTCTTTACGAACTGCGAGTGGAGTATGCAAAAGAGCAGTTAATCGGATCGCCTTGCTACCAGTCACCGATGACATCGATGAACAGCAGAATGATCAACAACCGCAGGTGACTGAGAGTACACCTGTAATATCTTCACGTGCTGAAATGGGATTTCAGGGGGTGGGAGAATGATTGCATGCTAGATTGGCTACCAAACAAATTCACCTCAAATTAGGCTCTTCCAACTCGCGAATGTTGGTAGCGGCTACTCGATTGGTTTGGCGCGAGAATGAGCATCAAGCCATCCTGCGAAGGTTGGGCGCCTTTGTAAAAGCCCATTAGTTAATAAGCCAGTAGCCTTTTGTCAATCGTCGTGAGACATACAAACTTGTCGCTTAAAATTATAAGGTCGGGTACCTTCTATAAAAACCCAAGTTAATGTAGTTTTCGATGGAATATAAGTCGTTAAAGTTACGCCGTGCTGTTTTATTTCGGGAGTGATCCGTAAACCCTAAATCGAGGAAATTAAAACCGGTTACCTAAGTGTTGGGTGCGCCCATCACCTTTCCCACCAGCCCACAGTGATACCCATTGATCGAGCAGAAATAAGCTCAGCCCCGAGCTATTCGAGGTAACTTCCGTCATCCCCAAACAATGGCTTTGTAGATTTTCAATGATCAATCAAATATCTTTAACGTATAAGATGAGGATGAGAGTTTAGATCAAGAATAAAAGCAAAAATCAGTTTATGTAAGACATAGTGACTAAATTTGCAAGGAATATTTAAAAAAGGTAGTGCCAAGGCAGCCCTGTTCTAGTATTGGTACAGACTGTGATGTCACAATTACCAAAAATCTGTAGATTTACAAGGTGGTTTACAAGGGGGTTTTAAGAAACCCCAATTTTTTATGGGCATTCAAGAAAGCCGAGTTAACAATAATTTTAAAATTGATGTTAATTGTTCTACATAAGAATTGTATCTATATGGTAAACCGGTTGTATAAAAATCATAAAAATCAGTTGAACACTTAATAACTACCAACTTGATCTTATTAAAATTTAATTTTTTTTTTCATCGTCCCATGTTTTATTAAGCTTCAAGATTATACGAATGAACTTTCGTATGAAATTTCGATAAAATCATGATTGGGACGTCACAAAACATATAGCTCTCTCTCGGCACTACCTTAATTAAATATTCCTTACTAAATTTGAGTATTTTTTGTAATGACTTAATCTTTTTGATTTGGATATGTTGAGTTATGAAAATAATCAAGAGAACTTTATCAATAAGAATATGAAATGGTTGAAGTTATTCATTACGTGTTTCTATGTTTTACATGGGTCCTTCGAACCGGATCGTTGTTTGATTGTACAAATGTCTATTCAAGAGGTAATGTTAGCCCCTACCCTAGGTGTTGTGATGAAACTTGGTAACTATGCCTTCGAGAGCGTCTCCAGAAGTCAGATGACATTGGATTCGCCTTAAAATAAATTTAATTAATTGATTTAATGTAATAAATGCAGCATTTTCATATATCAGTATAGCACCCCTCAAAGTAACACTATCTTACAGCTATGCAAAAATCTTCGCTCAGCAAATGTCTAAGCAGCAGGAAAAAAGGAATGTTACAACACTCCTGCCAGCATATTTCCAGCACTTTTCGCAACACATGTCTGGAATGGTCTCTCGAGGGGAATAATGATGACATGAAAAGTTTAATAAACAATGTAAAACGCATTCCTTTTCCTGTATCGTGTTTTGCTCCTCCTACTCCTTCTTTTTTATTTCTCTCATCTCCAGAGCCCAGGGGTGAAGCTGCCAAGACTTCGTATCCAGCATCCAGAATCCTTTGTGTTCCGGCAAGGCACAAGGGGGCGAGGGTGCCACTATAGGACTCACAAGTGGGTTGGTGGGTGTGCTGCTTGCAGGAGGCGTGGGTGGAAAAAGTGTTGATGGGTTGTTTTGTCTACTATTCCAGCTTATTGTGCACAGTGCATTCAGGGAAAAGATTCCTGTTCTGGTCCTCTGCTGCAGGCTCGGGGTTCTAGACATTGTATATTTTCCGCCGCACAATAATGGGAAAAGAAGCGATCTTAACACCTTCGGGGAATAGATGCATAGTAATTAAAGAAATTGTTTTCATTGTTAAGTGCGGGAGTGTTTATGCTTTTACACGTGCGGAGGAGATAAAGAAACATGCTTGACAGTTGGCCGCTTATTTAGATTGCAGCAGATGAACATATCCGGTAATGTGATAAATGTTTTAAAATGTGCATGGAATTATAAACACATTATCGATTCCGTAAAATCATATTTTTAACTAAATCAAATTTTTACCTATCTATCTTCTGCACCAAATTGCATAAAAATCACATGGAAATGTATGAGTTCTGGAGTACAGTTTTTATAAGTTTTACTAGCTGACCTGGTGTGCTTTGCTACACCTTTTCAAATCAAATGATATTTTCAAAAATTGTTCAAATTTTTATTGTTTTATTGGCATTGTTTTAAATCAAACTATAACATAATTTTCTGGGAAAATGTAACATAATGGTTCTTTTTGTTTTGTTCAGTTCTACGAAATATCAGTAATTCGACGAAATTTCAAAGAAATATTAAACCAAAATTAATCTTAAATATTTTAGAGAGCAAGACGTTGTGCAGTCTTCAACAAAATTGATAAATAAATTTAAATCTTTTATATTCAAATCTTTAAATATACTATTGTGATGTCAGAAATAAATGATTTTTTTTAATCAAATCTTGCAAAAATTGTAGAATTGAGGTTTTTTCTAGAACATTGTATATCTGAAACTAGAAAATAGGGATTCCTAATTAAATGATGGTTAATGAAAAGATTTAAATGGAAATCTTATGGAATGCATAATACAGTATAGAATAGAATACAATTCATGGTATTTAGGAATAAAGTGATAATAAAGCAAACAAAATTTTATACCAGTGCCAGCATTTACACTTACAAATTTGCCTCTCTGTTATTTGAAATATTAATAAAAATGATCCATACATTGTTGGTACAATCTATAACGTAAAACTCTGATAAATTCAATAGACTTTAACAAAAAAAGCTTTTCGCTCGTTATTCAGTTACAATAACCATGCCATGAAAAAAAAAAATATAAAGATAAAACTCTATAAATCTCAAACTTACAGCAGCTAGAGGTTGAGGTGTGAATAATCGTTTGGCATTATTTACTCGAAATGAGTAATTTTGCATTTATCCTCCTTTGGCTACAAACGACTCGTTTGATGATCTAGAATTTAATGAAATCCATGTACAGACCCCGTTCGTTTTTGGCAACACGCCCGTAAATTTTATGTATGTATGTATGGTTCCCCCATCGGTAGCAAGGTCCTGCCTATGTCTGTGTGGCTTGGCCTTCGAAATTAATTCTAGGGCTTCCACGGCCGATGGTTCGTCGAAGAAAGGCATCCAACCCTCAGAAACCTACAATGGTTGGCAACCCACTCCGCTAGCATAAGTTTCTTCAGGTTATCCCCAGATGCATTCCCTCTAAAATATCCCTACCCCAAACGAAAGTATATGGCCGTAAGGAAAATTACTAAAATAATCTGAATAATACGATAATATGAATGAATTATAAAAATAGTTAAAAATGTTTTGTTTTAAAAGGATACGTATCTGAAAGAATAAAAGTTAATATGCATATATAATTAAACCAGCATTGGGACGTTTTGTCCCTTTTCATCCCAACATACGGTAATGGATTTGTTCGACTAGCGATATGAATTATACAAACTATCTTTTCGACACTTTTCATATCAGATATAAATACAGTGTTCTTCTCTATCTTCCATTAAATAATAAATAACAATAAAATGTAAAAATATAATCAGAAATATTCATTAAAAAATGTTGCAAAGTATGGAAAAATCAAACGAAGAATAACGCATGCGGTTTGAATCAAATTTTGAAATAAAAAAAATCTATAACTGTTAATTTTCTTTAAAACTGAAAAGCATATTTTATAGAGAAGTGCAAATGATAGAAAAAAAAATTTCAAACATTTAATAATTGTTGTATTACTTCTTCAAATGGTTTGACCATGTAGAGCCCAAATTCTTCCTATTTTTAAAATAAAAAGATGGTTAAATGAATTTAAAAGACTTTCTCAGAATCGATATGTTAAAAAGAGTTAATATGTTTCCATATTATTATGCATGCAGAAAAAATCCAAAATATGAGCGCTAATAATCATAGCAGCTTTGCCTACTAGCGACACGTCGCATACGTCGCGACTTTGAAAATGATAACGACGCACCGCAAGTTTCCTAGGAGACCTGGAGCATGCGATTGATGGCCTAAGGAAAATGTACAGTAAATAACGTAAACAAAGTTCGAGTATTACATTGAAATCGCCTACTGGACTGAAAAAAGAAAAACAAACCTGTGAATGACAGAAAGCTCGCTAGTAAAAAAGCGTCGCTAGTCCTACTGTCGCTATTCGGTTTGGTGCTATACACATAATAAAACAACACATGCAACGGTTAAATACATTATAAAGGTTGAATATTTTGGACAATTTTTGGGGAAAATGACAGATATGAAACAAAATGGACTTATAAACTTTTGAACTATGTATATGAGTAAATTATTTTAAATGTTTTTGCTAAAAGTTCAAGCGCACTTCAAACACTTTTTTTAAAATTGATAAAAAAAAATTACAAAAAAAATGAGAATTAATGTTCACTGGTTCTTTCACTAGCTTTCAACAAACATTTCGAAAAGACAGTTCTAATCATTATAAAAACTGTGCGCCAGTATTGAAAGCTGAAAACAGAAATGTTTTATGTGATAGAAATTTTAAAGAAATATTCATTAAAATGTCTGCTGTCGCATTTAAATGCATGCTATGTAACAGTTCATTTATTCAGCTGGATCGAACACAATTTTAGTAGAAACATCTACTTATCACTACGAGACGATTTAGCAATCCAGTAGTAAGAGAACATCTACTATTCGCCACAACCATTTAAGGCGCACCCACCGCCCAACGTGAGCCTTTAATAGCAGCAATGACACAAACCTGCACGAACCGCACGAACGTTGAGCGCATAGACCAGGCTGACTAACGAAAAACATTTGCAAATCAAGGCTTACTACGATTGAAAAAAAAACTAATTCTTTCTGGACTTCACAGACACACAAAAACAGAAAAATTAATAAATAAATAACGCCTTAGAACGCTCTCACCAAGTTTGGCTCCATCTCCTGGATCGCATCCCCGGCTCTATCCGGCTTGAATGTTTACTTCCATAGGTCACTCCAGCCAACAGCAAGCACACATTTTTCAAGCGACATTTTCACTCGATTCGATTCATCGCATTTCCAGCAAATGAAACTCGCGGATGCCATTTTTTCACGTCAAACTCTTTCACATCCAATGTTCATCCATTCACGGAAGTTATGATGCCTTTTCTTTAAAAATTCTTAACTTTTTTTTCCCCGGGCACGAATCAATACAAATAACATGATCGACAGCAAACCGGAACCACTTTTAAAACAAGCTAACTTTTACATCTCACAAATACAAAAACTTCGCATCAGAGCAAATAGCTTAACGAACCGCACGCGTCGACAGCAAGGAGCGAACTGGGCAACACGCCCGTAAATTTTATGTTGCCAAAATCGAATGTTGCCAAAATCGAACGGTTTTTTTTTGTCACTTTTTTATTTTTGATTTTCATTTCAAATTAGTCAAAATTGATGTAAAACCTTATCTTAGCATAAAATTTTTCAATTTCGCTCGATTATGTTAGTTTTGAACAGTAAAACATGGAAAAATTCATGTTTTTACAGTTTAAAACTGTTATAATTAAGCCAAATTGAAAAATTTCATGCTTATATTTCGTTTTACATTAATTTTGATTAATTTGAAATGAAAACAAAAAATCAAAAAAATGACAAAAAATTGTCTTTTTTGGATGTTGCCAAAAACGAACGGGTTTTGCTCGGATGTTGCGAAAATCGAATGTTGCCAAAATCGAACGGGGTCTGTATAAATATTTTTTTAATGTAACATATTTATTCATATTTTGGAATATGAAAACTAATACATATTTTCGATTATTTGTTAAACTGGAAACATAACAATATGTGGGTTAGTTAGGGCCTTGTACCACAAAAAAAATTATGTTATTCTCAGACGTAAATTTCGTCGACAATATCATCGAGTAATTGTCCTAGCAGCCCGTGAGGAACGAAGGAGAGATTGTTAGTAGGATACTTCATAGGATCAATTAACAACCTTTGTATTCGAAAGATAAATTAGGAAAAAATCAGAAACAAAGGTAAATCAATATCACCAACTTACTATGGAAACCGTCTAAACGTCTGCGAATCTATATTGGCATCGGAAATTTTAAGATAAATACAGACCCCGTTCGTTTTTGGCAACATTCGATTTTGGCACATGTGCCCAAATCGAACGGTTTTTAGAAACAACATTACCTTTTAGTTTTCGTTATAACAGGACCAATTTAATTCAGACAAACATCATAAATACCGTAAAACGGGGTAACTTTGATCACCGGGGTAAATTTGACCAACAATAAACTTTTCCACATTATCATCAATAACTCAATCTGTAGTTTAAATTTTTGAAAACTGTTTTCTGGGTTTGAAAGCCTATTGGTTAAATATCAAATTGGAAAAATTTGGTTGGAACTTGAAATGTTTTTTCTGTTAGTAAAAATCAAATTTCTCAATCTTAAAATATTTACTTTTTCCAAGGCTTGCAAACAAACAGCTCTCCTAATGATATCATAAAGCATTTAGAAGCAAACGGTTTGTTTAATGTGAAAGATCAACTTTTTTTCTTTGTATATAAACAGTTATAGTGCTATTTTTATAGTCATTTAATGATAAATTTTTGATATTTAAAAAATAAGGACATTTTCCAAGAGTAATCCCGAATTGAATATATGGATAGAAACTCAATCAAATCGTTAACTTTGAAGAAAAAAAATAGAATGAAAATAGTGGGAGGGCCTAGGGGAATGTGTGAATGTAAAATTTCATTTGTATTTTGAAGCTCAAACTTTTTAGCAATTCTTAAAATTTTTGCCCCTAAATGTTGGCAGCATCTTAGTTATTTTTTCGATTATAAATATTTTTAAAATAAAACGCTAAAAACCGAGATAAATTTGATAAATTAGCATATAGAAATATTATGGAGGTGTTTTGTATCCTTTATGATCGAGAAAATTCGCAAAAACCGTCAGAATAGAGACTGATCAATGTCACCCCTAAGCATCATATTCTGAACAGAGACGAAAACGATTTTTTAATCAAATTTAATGTAGTCTAATAGGTTTCTGCATCCATATTTTACGTTCATAGGAGTCCAGTACTGGTTTTAAAAATATAAAACATGCCACATTCTACTTCAGAGAAAAAATAATCGAAATATATTGAAAAAAGTGATCAATATTACCCCGGATTACGGTACGTTTTTATGCTCTGAAATGGTGATAAAATGCAACAATAAAAACCAAAGATTTTGAAAAAATTTGTAAAGTACTCAAAAATGACAAAAAGATGAAAAAATCAAAGAGTTAAAAAACAAATTCAAATAAAAGACTGAATATAATAAAAAACAACTGACAAATGATGAAAAATGACAAAAACAGCAAATATGACAGAAGAAAACAAATATTATAAACAAAACAAGTAAAGTGCAAAATGCATAAAAAACATGATGAAAAAATTGAAAAATTACTACAAATGGTCGAAAATTTACTGAAATCAACGTTTTTGATAATAATTATAGTTTTTTTTATAAAAACAACTAAAAAACAAGATGAGAAAAAAAGCTGTTCGATTTTGGCAACACAAAATGTACGGGCATGTTGCCAAAATCGAACGGGGTCTGTATATACAAAATGGTCCAATAATGATATTGTTTTTAAACAAAAATCCAAATCTCAACTCCAGTTACTCGGGTATTCTGCAAAAATTATGTCGTTCGTTTCGTCGAAAATGGAAACAGCCGTTTTGAAATTTGAAAAATAGTAGCAATTCAACACCCTGATAAATATATACAGACCCCGTTCGATTTTGGCAACATTCGATTTTGGCAACATCCGAGCAAAAACCGTTCGATTTTGGCAACATCCAAAAAATAAGGTTTTTTTTGTAACTTTTTAATTTTTTATTTTCATTTCAAATTTATCAAATTTAATGTAAAACGTAATATTAGCATGAAATTTTTCAATTTGGCTAACGTATAAGAGTTTTAAACTGTAAAAACACGAATTTTTCCATGTTTTACTGCTTAAAACTAATATAATTGAACCAAATTAAAAAAAATTATGCTAATATAAGGTTTTACATCAATTTTGAATAATTTGAAGTAAAAATTTGAAATAAAAAAGTGACAAAAAAAACCGTTCGATTTTGGCAACATTCGATTTTGGCAACATAAAATTTACGGGCGTGTTGCCAAAAACGAACGGGGTCTGTATGTACATTGAACGGACGTAGAAGTTGCGATCGGATTACAAATTTTACATTTTTTTCTATAATTTTTTTTTATGAAACGCTTTGTATGTTTTTATGTTTTTTCACAACGATGAAGGGAGCAGTGTCTAATTGAAAATATCATAAGAGCTCATTCAAATTTCACAACAACCCAGCGGCACACGTGCACTTTAAACGCATAATCCTGCATCGAGGCACCCTCCTCCGGCAATAGAAATGTTTCAGAATTCCGGACAAGGAAAGGTGGAAAGAAAGAAACCCACGCGCCATTGAACAACACGTGGGACCATGACCATTTGGCAAGTTCAATGAGCGAAGCCACTTGGTAGTCATAACCGTGAATCGTTATTTCGTTCTCCGGTTCAAACCGCAATGGTTATTCTTTTTTAAATCGTCAAAAGAGGCAATGGTAGGGGAAATTCGGGTAAGAAGGACACCCTAAGGTAGAATCGCAATATAAAATCAGACATTCCTTTTTAAATCGCAGTTTTATTGCAGATGGGCAGCTTAGGTTGTTTGCTATCGTATGAACCATTGGAATTGGTAAATTTCCTTCATCAAGACTGTTTTTATAGCAACCTAAAACATGCTTGCAAATTACACTTTTCAAAAATGGTCGGGTAAAACGGACACTGCTCAGAAAAGGTACATTTTGCCGCAGAAATTGCTGTAAAAGTAGATATTTTTGTTAGTTAAGTATAAGAAAACTTTTTTAAACCAAAATTGAACCAACTGGTCGGAGTCCAGAAGCGAAACAGTATGGTTTCGAAATTCCGTATTTTATAGGCGTTTTTTACAGTATTTATGGCCTGTTTGAGATGGTTAGTGCTTTTCGACCGACAATTGCTCTTGCCAAGGTCTTTTGAAGGCATATGAAGGATCAAACCGATGAAAAATTTAAAATACCTGGAGCAACTTATGTGTCCGTTTTACCCGACCTTGAGGTGTCCGTCTTACCCGCCTTAGCAACTTTTTTTTCAAATCGATTGCTGTTCAAGCCCTTTGACGGAAATTCGTTGATTTTCCACCAGATGGTTAGAAAGAACCCTAATAAACACTCTACCTTTTAAAACGGTTGAAATTTTTGAAAATTTTGCGAGTTATGAACTATTTAATGAGGAGAGAAAATTATATCAAATAATGGATTCTCAAAGTTTTTGTTTGTTTTGATTACTATGATAGGAGCTTGCTTGCTATAAATAAACAAAGGTTCTCGAAAGTGTTGATACACTAAGGCGAACATATTCTCATCATTAGATTTGTGCCAAACATTGTAGTTCTCAAAATATTGAAAGTGTCCGTTTTACCCGTTGTGTCCGTCTTACCCGACTTTCCCCTACATTATGATGGAAATTTTTTAAAGGATACGGAACTGTATTGCGAAAAAAAAATTTATGAGATATTCAGCTTTGAGAAAAAAGATCAAAGTCAGGAAAATGAAAAAAAAATAATGAAAACTCAATCATTTAAAGCAGCATAAAAACTTTAAAATGCCTGAGAAAAATAACTAAATATTAAAGAAGAAATGACGAAGTGATACGAAGAAACAAGAAACAAGAAAAAGGTTGTGGATCTTTAATTACATGACTGTAACAAATCAAAAATTCAACTGCCATGCAAAACTTTCATCCCATGAATCGTGCCTTTAAATTCGATTCAAAACTTTACACGCAATTGCACACCCTCTTTGCACTCTTAATTAACGCTTTATCGTGCTATTCTATGACAAATTAATGGAGCCGGAAAATTTATCACCTTCACTCATGCTCTCGGTTTCTGCGAACAGCTTAGTTTGGCTCTACACGCTCGATTTTGCCATTCACAGCCTTCGTTGGAAATGGAAAATCATAGCTAAACTCTCAAATTAAGAAGGACCGAGACCGTAGAAACGTAGAATCAACCCCGAACGAACTCCAACGGACCAGGACCATACTCACTCAGTCAGCACTAAGATTTATGGTTTTTCATCTCACAGTCTGGTCCCAAATGGAACATTGAAATGAATCCTGGATGTACATAGGTTCTTGGTTGAAAGGGATAAAAGTCGTACGAAACGAAATGTCCACCTAACCGGAGTGCAGTTTTAATATTAGGGAGCACCAAAGACTAGAAGGACATGACATTACACTTCTCTTGGGCCAGGGACGAAGGAGAATTTGGTCGGTTAGCTTCATGGTGGTTTTCGGTCATCCGATTTCCTCCTGATGAATCCATTAACGCTTGATGAATTATTGAGCGTCTTGATGCATTGATAATAGAGGCTGGGTTCAACCATTGTTCGAAAAATATCGAAGGGAACCTTTTTTGTAAGGGGGGTTCATCAAGTCTAGATGAAATAATAATTTTCGTTCATCGAAAGAAGCTCTACTATCAATCTATTGATTCTTTCTTCCTAAGAATAGCTTCCCCTTTCAGTTAATGCAGTCGCAGTTAACTTAAGCATGTTTGTTCAAGATGTAAATAAAATTTACATCTGATTTTAGTTGTAAAGAATGTTCATTTGAGAAAAAGGGTTTAAATGTCTAAAACAATTGTTGTCTAAAATGTCTAAAATTGGGTTTCAATTCAAATATTTTTCGGTTTTATAAAACACCTATCAAGTACGTAGTAGAAAAATATACCGTAAAGGGTGATACGGTCAAAATTTGGTCAATATCAACTTGACGTATTTCTTTCAATTTTGCATTTAAAAAACCTGAACATCCCTCATTTTGAAGGTGTGTGTGTGTAGAATGTTCATAAGTCATTTATTTATTTGTTTAAGTCTTCAAAATACTAAATTATGCACAGACTTTTTACAAACTAAGGATTCTTCTTTTAAAGGTTAATTTTGACACGTTAAAATCGAAGTTGTCGCTTGTCTCGTTGAATCTCCTACAGCATGTCCAGATGGGATTGTTGAGTTCGTAAAGCGTGCGGAAAGGCGGGAGCCGGAAGAATTGTTGTTGGCGTAAAGTCCGCGGGGGTGCATTTATTGGCAGACGAAATAAGAGTTCACTGCAGTCGATATTATTACACAACAGGTCGTAGACGAAAAGTCGTTGAAGTAGCTTTCTGCGCTGCGCCAGCGTCGGAAGATGAATCAGATTGCACCTACTTTCGTACTGCGGTAGATGCGTTGCGTCGTTCCAGGGTAATCGGCGAAGAGCGTACCTGAGAAATCTTTTCTGTACTCTTTCGATGCGATCAGAGTGCAGGGCGTAATACGGCGCCCACACTTGGATTACATATTCCAAAATACTTCTCACGTGTGAGCAGTAGATAGCTTTCAGGCAGTAGATATCACGAAAGTCTTGTGTGTTCCGCTTAATAAAGCCCAGCATTGCGCATGCTTTGTTAGTGGCGAAAGAAATATGCTCGTCAAATGAAAGCTTGGAGTCTAGAAGTAGTCCTAGGTCATTGATTGAAGATTTTCTGTCGAGGGGAGTTGAGTTCATTGCGTAATCAAATATAAGTGGCGATTTCTTACGAGTGAATGTTATTGCGCAGCATTTGTCTACATTGACTTCCATGCCATTGCGGTGACACCACGTGAGAAGAGCATTGATGTCCCTCTGAAGCAACGAGCTATCAAAATCGTCTTTCACAACTTTGAAAATTTTAAGATCGTCGGCATAAAATAGTTTTGATGACGTTAGTACAGTGGCGAGGTCGTTAACAAATAAAACGAAAATCAAAGGTCCTAAGATGCTCCCTTGAGGAACTCCAGATGAGATTTCGAACGGTTCAGATCGACTTGTCCTTACTTTAACATGTGTTCATGTTGCTCCTATTTTGATTTTGGAATTCACTCTTAATTTGTCAAAATGCCGTCCAAGGAAGAAGAGCAGCGTATCAAAATTTTGCTCGCGCATCGCGAAAATCCGAGCTACTCGCACGCAAAGCTGGCAAAATCGCTGAAAGTTGCCAAATCACGACGGCCAAAGCGCGATCCCGGAGGCTGTACACGACGATGCTGACGAAGTTTGACTGAGTGGAAATGGACGACGAAACCTACGTCAAAGCCGGCTACAAGTAGCTTCCGGGACAGGAGTTTTATACGGCAGAAGGAAGGGGAAAGGTAGCAGATATTTTCAAGCACATGAAACTGTTAAAGTTCGCGAAGAAATATCTGGTTTGGCAAGCCATCTGTACCTGTGGCTTAAAAGCAGCATTTTCATAACTTCCGGGACTGTCAACCAAGAAACTTACGTGAAAGAGTGTTTGAATAAACGTCTGCTGCCTTTCCTGAAGAAACACGGTTATTCCGTACTGTTTTGGCCGGGTTTGGCATCTTGCCATCGCGGTAAAAAGGCCATGGAGTGGTACGCCGTTAACAACGTGCAGGTGGTTCCCAAGGACAAGAACCCTCCCAACACGCCAGAGCTCCGCCCAAATGAGAAATACTATTGTCAAACGGAACCTAAAGAAGACCAAAATAAACTGCTAAGGACGAGCAGCAGTTCAAGGCAAACTGGCTTTCTGCGGCGAAGAAGGTGGACAAGATGGCTGTACAAAATCTGATGGCAGGGGTTAAGCGTAAGGCCCGGCAATTCGGATTTGAAAAAGCGGAAGCCTAACTGAATATTTTTCCTGAATTTTATACTAATTAAACTTGAAAAAGAAATTTAATGTGATTTTTTAAATAAACTTTTTTTTTTTTTTTGTTTCGATTATAGTCGTTTTAACATCTTTATGTCATTCGCGACTTTTATCAACGATGAAATTGGCGGACAAGTCATTGAAAAACTTATCCGGTACAACTGGGATCGATGTTTACTCTTGGGCTTGAACTCACGGACATCGGCTCAGAAAGCAACTGACTTGCCAACTGAGCTATATCACAAGCCCATTTAAATAAACGATTTCACCGATTTACACGCGTTTTCCCTTGACCAAATTTTGACCGTATCACCCTTTAAATGGGACATTTTTTGGACTAAAGGGTGTTCGGATCAAAAAGTGGTCAACTTAAATTCGCCTTTTTTTTTCTAATCATTTATATAAAAAAAAACCTGAATACCTCTCGTTTCGTAGGTGTGTGTGAGTAGAATGATGCTTCTATTTGGTCTTTGAACTTCAGTCTTTAGTTTTCAAAATGGCGTTCAAGCAATAGAAGCTACGAATCAGAATGTTGTACATGCGTCGTGAAAATCGAAACTACACGCACACGAAAATTAGATTTAGATTCGAAGGCATCAAAAAATGCGTCCGAATCTAAAGTGAGCAAGATGGTTACTGTTTTATAGAAAAACTTCTGAACTTCGAAACTGTTTTACAATAAAATTTCCCTTTAAACTTCCTTCATTTAAAGCGCAAATCAGTGCATAGTCTTTGCTATGCACATTTAGCTTTAATCTGTTTTTCGAATTGCTTCAAACTAGCATGAAGCACTTAATATAAATAGATATGATGAGTGGAAATGCCCGCTCAGACAAGCCTTGAACCTGTATTTCTTCGTTGGGTTGTTTATTTTAAGCTCAACTGGACAAAATAACTGGTTCGTCTGGCTTATTCGAAGTTGCTAGTTAATCTCTTTAGTAAAAAGAATCAAGGTAAAATTAGCCAGATGAATTTACCTTGTTGTGAATATATTGAAGCCGTCCATTATTCTGCGATGTTATTTTACTAATTTTTGATATCTACACAATTGCGCTCTTCCAAGAATCAGGTACTTCAAAAATTGATTCGGCTTGTTTAAATGATAGCATTTGAAATTTTGCTCACATTTCTGGAATTTCATAATTCAAGCTAGTCCAGACTTCCGAAGTAGAATTTAGTGCTGGCGCTATTATATTTCTCAACAAATTCCCGTTGAAAGTTTTTCCCAAACTCTTAATTCACATACTTTTTTCAGCAAATTTGTGTATAAAAGCTGATCTCACATCTATACAAAGAACTCAATTAGTGAAAACTTTGGCGAAAAAATCTTTTTACGAACGTCCAAATAGAAAATATACTATTAACGCGCCAGGACCAAATTTTACTTCGGAAGTTCGGACTTGAGAAAGACTTCCGACAAAGAAAATTGAAGTACTAGATTGTCGGAAGTCTGTGTGTTATTACCAGTTTACCAGCGACGTTTTTAAAATTATTATTAAAATTAACAATATATCACAATACAATCCGGGCCCAAAAACTGTGAAATCCGAACATCCCAGCTCTCTACATCGTTAGTGTAGTCTACAGTACAGTAGTACAAAATCACCTCGTCCAAACCACAACAAATCCGACTTCATTTTCCGTTGCACTGACCAATTCCACACTGGAACTAACAAAGATTTTCAATGTTTTGAGACAACTTTAAAAAAATTAGGAAGGGCAAAATTTTTCACGTCTGTTCAAAGCTGTGTGTTGCTTCGATCACGCAATGAAATCTAAGGTGGATTGTGAATAAAGCTTCAAATCAGCGAATGTCTTAAAAGTGAAATCTCTCTCGGTAGTACTTTCGACGGCATTCTAAATTCGTGGACACATACATTTTTAAGTTTGTTTATTGAAATTCTGTATTATCCAAAATTATCAGTACCAACTGCCTTAAAAGAACCAAAAAGTATTGACAGAATAATAGAGCACCCACTCGGTGCCTATAAGTTGTTCATCGATTTGGCGAAAGCACCTTCCACAAGGCACGTGAACCGGAGCAACGATATGATTCCTAGGGTTGCCGGTGATGTTTGGCTGCTAGAGGGAGCAGCATACATGTTTGTAACAGAAATTGGAGCGAAAATGCCCTAAGGTTCATTGTTAATTAAAACTTTTAATTGAGTTCCACCTCCTGGCAGCTTCTGGCAGAGTAGGTGAAAATTTTTCTCAAAGTTCCCGTTGTTCATGTGAGGAAAATTAATTGAAACGAAAAATCGGCGATCAAAACTTCAATGAACCAAACACCACAGCACCGGGGCGTTAGATGAATTATGAAATATTGAAGTCCATCAGCTAGCAATGTTTGGTTTACTTAGGTTGCAACATGTCGAGCCCAGAAAAAAATGAGTTTACTGAAAGAAATTGCTTTTCTTTTAAGAATACGTTATTTTCTGATTAAATTTCTATATTATGAAATTTGTACAAAATTACAAAACTTCAGGATCCTTAGATTCAATGACTTATTGTGGTATGACTCACCAATACCATACCAAATATTTTGTTTATAGTTTCGACCACACAAAACAACAACGATTCACCGCGAAGGACGCATTCAGATATGCAAACAAAACTTTATGAACCAATGCTCTTGAATCTGGATTCCGTCGTCGATGATGGTTGGTAGATTGGCAGTCCGCATCTTTCGAAGCGCACCGATTGCCAAAAACTCAATCGAACTGAAACTAATGTGAGAATCGGTGCACGTGCTCTCTTGTCTGCCTTCACTAGGTATGCGGTTAGTCGTAATAATTTTCGGTCTCGGTAGGGGTGGCGTACCGATTTTTCCTTAATAATCAAAATCAGAGAGGTCTTATAAGTGAAGCTTGAAAAAATGGAATTGCGAAATCATCTCACAGCTACGACTTGTTTTTATTTCTTCAAAGATTTTTTACTTACATGAAATATGGAAATTCTACAAACAATGGTTCTTCACCTTATACCAAACAAATCAGCATGTCTCCTCAATCGTAGTTCGTCAACGACAACCAGTTTGTTCTGATTGTCTCGTTATAGCTATGATATGATTGTTTTCGTATTTCTGCACTCATCACAATTCTGGCAGAGGGATTGTAGGTTTCTATTTTGTGTGGATGAATAAATATATACAACAGAATAAGTCGTTTAGTTAGATATTTTTAAAGGACCGAAAAACCAAAATTAATTCAAAAACGGAATGATTGCCTTTCGGAAATTTCAGATTTTCTTATAAAAGTTCTTATATCAAGGAATTCTAGCGTTGACAGAATAATTCCTAAACATTTAAATTAAAAATAGTTTTTGTCATTTTTGTCATTTTTGTCAATTTTTAAATTTTTGTCATTTTTGTCATTTTTGTCATTTTTGTCATTTTTGTCATTTTTGTAATTTTTTGTCATTTTTGTCATTTTTTATCATTTTTGTTATTTTTGTCATTTCTGTCATTTTTGTCATTTTTGTCATTTGTGTTTGTCGTTGGTTATTTTGGTCATTTTTTTTACATTTTATCAACTTTATAACTTTTGCCATTTTTTTATTTTGGACATTTTTTTATAATTTTTTTATTTTTTGTCAATTTCATCATATTTGTAAAATTTGTCAATTTGGTCAAATTTGTAAATTTTATCATTTTTGTCATTTTGTTCAATTGGTCCATTATGTCAATTTTGTCATTTTTGAAGGTTTGGTAATTTTTTTCAATTTATTATATGTTGAATTTAGTCAATTTCGTCAAATTTGTAATTTTTGTCGATTTTGACATTTTTAAGAAATTTGTTTATTCAGTCGGTTTTGTCCATTTCCAATTTTTTTTAAAATCGATATTTTTTAGACATTTTTTTTGTCATTTTTTTCAATAATGTCGTTTTTGTTAATTTTGTAAAATTTAAACATTATCAAACAGTGCTCGATTCGAGATGCCAGAAGAATCTTTAACGATTTTTTCAGGAAAAAAATGTAAACAAAAAGGTTAAAATTTCGATTAATTAAAATTTTATTTTTATATGGCCTATTCCTTCAGAAATCTCTTAAAAAGCAAGTAGAATAAATTTTAAGGTTTTCTTCTAGAATTTCAAATATTTTTTGAAAGAAATATTGTTAACTGCTTAGCGGTACTTTGAGTTTCAAAGACTAGTGTTTTTCATGCCATTGAAAACACGCCTGTTTTCTGTTAAGCAAAGCAACAAATTTGAAGGTATTGTTCAAAATCAACGGAGTGTTCTTATGTGAGAATTATTTGCGCATTTTTCGTAATTTTTTGTAAAAAATTAAATTTTTTTCCGTCGGCGTATCTTGCAAGCACCTTCTCATAACAAAATGTTGCTTAATAATTTTTAAAAAAATATCATGAGTAGCGAACCGCGTGACCATCCCTAGTACCAAAATGAATTCTATTGAGAGTTGTGGACGTTTTTGAACAAAAAGTTAAACAAAAATTATGTTAAGAATTAAAAAAGGGCTATTTTATTGTTTTGGTGTCTGGCAAAATCTTTTGAAACATTTAGCGAAAAAGAAATCAGCAATAAATATTCAATGCAATTTTATGACAGTTTTAGTAATAGGCACTAAAGGGCTTAACATAAAAAATGTAATTAGTTTCAAGCAGGGATGAGAATGTCATCCAAAAGACAGTCGGGATCGTGACAGTCGCATAACATTTTCCAATGACATTCGAAAATGTCGCAATGACATTGACGGTCATCCGAAAAAATGTTAAACGACAGGAAAAAATGTCATTCAGTTTTGCAATGACAGTCGCTCAGAAAAATGTCATCGAATTATTCATCTCGATAACATTTTTGACTTGTGACAGTCGAAGATTCTGTTGGTCCTCTGACTGTCGGAATGACATTTTTGAAATTTGGATTCCGTGACTGTCACGGATTTTTTTTAAAAACGTCATGGTTTTGACAGTCATGACATTCATTGGCCACGGCCAATCTGGCCGGTTCCGGATTCCGAAAAATCAAAATGATCAGATTTTAACTTGCAACACATCATTAGAAAGCTCTTGGCCTGTACATGATGGGAATTGATAGGAAAAGTGATTCGGGGCCATCTGGCCCTGGCCACGGCCAATCTGGCCGGTTCCGGATTCCGAAAAATAAAAATGATCAGATTTTAGCTTGCGACACAGCAATAGAAAGCTTTTGACCTGTACATGATGGGAATTGATAGGAAAAGTGGTTCGGGGCCATCTGGCCCTGGCCACGGTTAATCTGGCCGGTTCCGAAATCCGAAAAATAAAAATGATCAGATTTTAACTTGCGACACATCATTAGAAAGCTCTTGGCCTGTAAATGATGATAATTGATAGGAAAAGTGGTTCGGGGCCATCTGGTCCTGGCCACGGCCAATCTGGCCGGTTCCGAAATCCGGAAAATCAAAATGATCAGATTTTAACGTGCGACACATCATTAGAAAGCTCTTGGCCTGTAAATGATGGGAATTGATAGGAAAAGTGGTTCGGGGCCATCTGGTCCTGGCCACGACCAATCTGGCCGGTTCCGAAATCCGGAATATCAAATTGATCAGATTTTAACTTGCGACACATCATTGGAAAGCTCTTGGCCTGCATATGATAAGAAATGATAGGAAAAGTGGTTCGGGGCCATCTGGTCCTGGCCAGGGCCAATCTGGCCGGTTCCAAAATCCGGAAAATCAAAATGATCAGATTTTAACTTGCGACACATCATTAGAAAGCTCTTGGCCTGTACATTAAAAAATATTTTTGTACACATAGTTGGATTTCCTGTTTGTTTTTGTCATTTCGTTGATTAAACACAGCTTTTCTTTTTATTATCTTCTTAATTATTTATTAAATTAAACATTGGAATGATGGAAATTAAATGACACATTAAAAAAAACTATCTCGGAGATCATCTGAATCGTCAGAGTCATCTCCATGAATCTCGTTAAAAGTTTCCTTATTCGTTCTAATGATCAGGAGGTCGGATATAGTTTGCGGAGCCAAGCGAGTGCGATGTTCTGTGAACAAAAGAGCAAAAACACTGAATTTTCGCTCAACAGACACTTGATTGCTTGGCACAGCAATCAACACCATCGCCACCTCGTACATCAAAGCATTTGTTGACTTTTGGGCTTCCCAATGCTGCCAAATGTCGTACTGGTATCCTCTTCGCACTTCCAGATCCAGTTTTAGAATACTCTGGTCTATATTCTGGTCGAGGTTGGCGATATCAGCACTTGGAAGGCTACTTCCACACACCTCGGCCAAAAATTCATCCATTTCGTCTGGTGGATCCATGAAGACAGTTTGAGCAGAAGACGATGGAGTTGCCTGTGGTGGTCGCATTCTTTCGATCCGCTTCGCTATTGATTTTATAAAACTCTGTAAAGATAGTTAAACACAAATGTAATATAGTGGCGGAAAAAATTCAAAAGTTTATCTTATTTTACACATTTTGGCATCATTTGATTTTCAGAATACGTTAGAAAAATTCACAATTTTTATTTTTCGGATTTCGGAACCGGCCAGACTGGCCGTGGTCAGATCCAGATGGCCCCGAACCACTTTTCCTATAAATTCCCATCATTTACAGGCCAAGAGCTTTCCAATGATGTGTCGCAAGTTAAAATCTGATCATTTTGATTTTCCGGATTTCGGAACCGGCCAGATTGGCCGTGGCCAGGGCCAGATGGCCCGGAACCACTTTTACTATCAATTCCCATCATGTACAGGTCAAAAGCTTTCTATTGCTGTGTCGCAAGTTAAAATCTGATCATTTTGATTTTTCGGAATCCGGAACCGGCCAGATTGGCCGTGGCCAGGGCCAGATGGCCCCGAACCACTTTTCCAATCAATTCCCATCATGTACAGGCCAACAGCTTTCTAATGATGTGTCGCAAGTTAAAATCTGATCATTTTGATTTTTCGGAATCCGGAACCGGCCAGATTGGCCAGTCCACACGGCAAAGTCAGCAAGGAACCGTTTTGACTGTCGCGACTGTCATTTTAATAACATTCTATGACATTCAAAATGTTAAATGTCGCCATAACATTTGCCATTATGAATGTCATCGAAGCAACGACCGACATTCATCAGCTTATCGTAACATTTTTTCCCATGACTATGACAGTCTCGATGCAAGTTGTGACATTCATCCCAAATGTTATTTGAAATTTTTTCGAAGGAATTTCTTAGCGATGACATTCACAAAATCCAAAAAGGACATGACTGCGACAGTCGTTTTCGTACTGATGAATGTCGCTCTAGGCTTCAGAAAAATGTCGAATGACATTCGGACAGTTATCATCCCTGGTTTCAAGAATTCAATTCCGATTTTGAATTCTTATTGTATCCAAAATGCTAATCCTTACCAACCTACCTTACCTTAGTTGCTTAATGTATCCCAAATGCAAATCCTGTGAATTTAAAGTCTTTTTTGATATGCATAGATATACATATGTTCTAATTCATCATACAATTTTCAAAATTTGAATTTCCAAAATGTAGATGCGTCCTATACACCGTTAAATACGATACATTTAGGTAATCAGATTTCAACTTTCAGCTGTAAAGGATTTAGTCTTATTATTAGGAACTGCTGTTTAGAAAGTTATTCTCAATGGCAAATCTCATCCGCCTTTCTCCCGCCAGAAAATAATCCAATAACTTCCCAAAGCAAACTTGACAAAGTTCGATCAACCGTTTACGTTGTGATTGTTTATAGCACCACACTTTCCAATGACCAACAGAAATTGAAAGCTCGGAATCTTTCCCCTCGGTGTTGGAAATGCAATTCAAATTTATTCCATTTTATAAACCAGAATTTTTGCACAATTCTTCATTTTGGCGCCGTCCATTGTCAACAGACACTAACGGGGAGCGCCGGCCGTCCAGCTCACTCCCGTCGATGTTAGGGGGAAAACCATAAAATGTAAAATAACACCGGGCAGCAAATTATTATATAGTTTTTCTGAGTCTATGAAACTTCAAATTTTTTGTCAACACTTTTGTAACTCTTGTTAAGAAATATGAAAAATCTGAAAGTGTATACTCATAAGATTTCTATGCTGTAACTGATCAAATAATACAAATAAACCATAAAAATTTAGTTTCGAAAACTTATTATTTATACACAAAAAATGTGGTACAGTGTAATGACTGACTATATTTCAAAGCATCGGAAAAGCAAACTGGAGCAAGTGAACGAGCCATACTGTTTGAATCATCCGAGTGGCAAATTAATTCTATCTCCACTACTCATTTTCGAGATGGCAAACATTGTTGTTGCCGCTTCCGGTGGAAATTAATACTGTCATAGTCACAGCCATTGCCACATTGTGGGATCCTTGAAGGTTAACTTCGATATGTTTAATTTGACTTCGTTTTATTACATCATAGCCTTTAGAAGAATGTTTGAAGATCTGTGCTAATTCTAGAACAATTATTTAACACAGAAATTTCCTGACAATAAAAACATTCTCAAGCCACCACATCCAGCGTTTCCGCCTTCAAAAACATCATTTTTATAATATGTGTTTGAAATATTGAAGTATTGGATTCACAATTGCATCTATTCTAAACTGCACTTAATTCATTTTCTATTCGCCAAACTCTTCACTTCTTCAAGTAAAATAAAAATACGAAAAGAAAATATGAAGCCATTAGTTGAAAACAGAGCTTGGACGAAGTCAACGAATACATTTAAATCCATATACTTTTACATAAAGTGGCTCCAAAGAGTACGTCATAATCAAAAATAAATTATACAGACCCCGTTCGATTTTGGCAACATGCTCAAACATTCGGTTTTTGTTTTCAATTGTTTCTAGAAAACTATTTTTATCATTAACATTTTTTGTCAGTTTTTGGAAATTTTTAGGATTTTTTTTATTTTCATATCATGTTTTTGATGCTGTTCGGGCGGTGAACAAATTGCGGGTGGACTGTATTAGGTTGGAGTTGGCGTGCGTGTCGGATGATCGGATCGGAAAATTATTCAGGCGGAGGCGGGTCGGAATGCTTGAATTACTTCTATAGGAGAGGACGGTTCCACTTTGGAATGAATAAAACTTGTAATTAAACTCAAAACAACTTAAACTTTTATTACTAAGAGAATCACGAGATTTTGATGTTGATCGTATGCAAATTTTCTCTTAACTGACCGTTAATTTTCACTCGTGTTGCCAGTATTTTTCAACGGTCTTTTATGTCGGCTTCTTCCGTGCTGGCAGATTGTCAGAAACGGAACATATTCCGGCCGGGGCGGGTGACATGTTGTCCTCGATTGGTAGCAGCGATATCTTCGTGATAGCACGCCGATAAGTTGAACCTTCGCTGTACACATCTACGGCGCGAACCAAATTATCATCGCCAGGGAACACAGCTGTGATGCGACCAAGTTTCCATTCGAGGGGGGGTCGGTTGTTATCATGGAGGATAACGATCATGCCAGGTTTGATGTTGTCTTGCACGGATGTGTTTTTCTTCCGCACCTGAAGAGATGACAAATAGTCCCTGGACCAAGCTCTCCAAAAGTGCTCACGCATAAGCTAAATATGTTGCCATCTGTTTAATCGTCCTATTTTCTCATCACAATAGGTAGGGCCTGATGGTGCTGTCAATGGTCGACCGATGAGGAAGTGTGCTGGCGAAATTACCTCCGGATCAGCAGGATCGTTGGAAATCGAATACAAGGGCCTGGAGTTGAGGATGGCTTCGATTTTACATAACAGAGTGGCCATTTCTTTGAAGGACAACAAAGTGGTACCGATGAGATGATATTTGGTGCTCTTTACAGCGGCCTCCCAAAGACCACCGAACTCGGGAGCATTTGGCGGGATGAAATGCCAAGCAATTTCTTTCGACTGGCAATACCTCTCGATTCTGTTGGCTTGTTGCTGCTCCTGGAACTGCTGGTACAATTGATGGAGTTCGTTGCTGGCACCTTTGAAGTTGGTTGCATTATCGGAATGCAATTCGGCAACCATTCCTCGGCGACTGATGAACCTCTCCAAAGCAGCGATAAATGCATCGGTCATCAAATCTGACACCAATCCCAGAGGATTGCTTTTGTGGCCACGAACACCGAAAACGAACACGAACACCGAGACGTAAGCCTTGACCACCTTCGGACGATATTTACCTTGCTTCCCTCGGATTGGACCAGCATAATCGACACCGGTGATGTTGAACGGCGAGGAAAACACCACACGCTGCTTTGGCAATTCACCCATCAGTTGCTGGACGTTAGTTGGATTCACACGGAAACACTTGATGCATTGCCGTGTAACATTGCGAACGGTTGAACGGGCGTTAAGCAACCAGAAACGTTGTCTAAGCGCTGAGATGAGCCCACTCAGACCCACATGGAGAAGCTCAAGATGCAAAGCTCGGACCAGTAGCTTTGTGACCGGATTGTTGTTTGGTAGGATGAGCTGATGCTTTGATTCGTCGGGCAAGTTGGAATGTCTCAGTCGACCACCAACTCGAAGAAGACCGTCGGATAGGATGGGATTGAGAGCTGCTAATCGTTTGCATGGGACACCTTTTCGGACTCGTTTGATTTCGTCGTCAAATTCCAAACGTTGAATGACACGAACGATGACCAACATGGAATTTCGAAGCTCGTCGATAGTCAAATGCGGATGCAACACACGTTCCTCTTTTGGCTTGCGGCGGTTGTTCAGATACCTCAACACCCCGGCGATAATTGCAGCCTTCGGAAACAGCTCACATCGGTGAAAACGTCCAACGGCTTTTGATTAGTTGCCAGAGTAGTCACCAAGTTGACTTTTAACTCCGGCAATTCATCATCGGGGATGTCTTCTGGGCGCTCTTCGATGAAAGTTGCTTCGGTCAGGAATTGTGGGCCTTCCCACCACGTCGTATTTTGGCTCAGCGGGAACGGCAGTTGGCCTCTCGACACAATATCGGCTGGATTGAACTGCGATGGAACGTAATCCCACTGTTCTTGTTGGGTGTGAAGGTTGATTTCAGCAATTGCGCACGAAAATCTCAAGTCAGTCGGGGTGTTTTTTGATCCAAGCCAAAACGATTTGACTGTCGGACCAAAGTAGAACTTGGCGAAAATTGATGTCAATAAAGGAAACAATTTTTGTCACCAATTTGACTATAAGCACTGCAGCACACAATTCTTTTCTTGGGATTGACAATTCGTGGAGGGGGGCGACTTTTGATTTGCTACTCAGCAAGCGAACCTTACAGGAACCATCGGGGAAAATGCTTCGAATGTAGACACATGCACCATATGCTACCATAGAAGCGTCGGCGAAACCATGCAGCTCATAAGCCACAGCGTTGCTGAATGTCACTTGACAGGGGATAACAACTTCGTTCAGGTGAGACAGTGACTCTCGGAGCTCGTTCCAATTCTTGAGGCTGTCGTTGTCGAGGTGATCGTCCCAACCCAACTTCCTTCGCCAAAGTTGTTGAACTAGGAGTTTGGCGATAACGATGGTTGGTGATATCAATCCCAATGGATCGAACAATTTGGCGATTTCTGAACACACAATTCGTTTCGTGGTGGGCTGCTTTTCGTTTACTGTCGGGGGAGTATTTCGGGCAATCAAAAGTTGATCAGTACTAGGCACCCACAGTACGCCTAGGACTTTAATCGCTTCATTGATGTTGAGTTCGTCGTAACGTTTGGTGGTTTCTTGTTCATTCACCGGGATGTGGTCGAGCAATTGGGTTGAGTTGGAGCACCATTTGTGGACAGGAAAACCACCCTTCAGCAGAATGGCCTTCAGTTGTCGTTGGATTTCAATCACCTCGTCGATGTTGTCGGAACCAGACATGATATCGTCAACATAGCAATCATGTCTTAAAATGTCAGCAACTTTGGGAAACTTGTCTCCCTCGTCGTCGGCGAGTTGTATCAAGCACCTGGTTGCTTGAAACGGAGCTGATGCGGTCCCATAGGTGACGGTTGTCAACTCTAGAACTTGCAGGGGGTGTTTCGGGTTTTCTCTCCAGAAAATACGTTGATAGCCAGTGTCGTCGGGATGCACTCGTACTAGTCGGTACATTTTGGCGATGTCAGCCGTAAGAACGTAACGATGTTTGCGGAACCTTAGCATAATGCTAAACAAGTCGTTTTGAACCACTAGGCCGACGGTGAGGACGTTGTTCAGGGAAAGATCAGACGGGGATGATTTTCCATCGAACACCACTCTGCACTTTGTGGTGGTGCTGCTGGGGAGAGGTACAGCGTGATGTGGAAGATAATATTTCCCACGCTGGGGCGGGTCGTCGGCTTCGTTGATTGTTTGGCAGTGACCCAGTAGTTGGTATTCACGAATGAATTCAACATAATGTGACCACAGTTCGGGATTTCGTTGCAAACGATTTTCCAGTATGAAAAACCTTTTCAATGCTAGATTTCGGCTGCTGTCCAGCTTGTCGGCATTTGGTTCCAACGGCGATCGAACGGTGTACCTACCGGAAACATCACGAGTGTGGATGGCAATAAAATGTTCCTCACATTGCTGCTCTTCGGCTGTTGTTTTCGGAGCGGTTGTAACTTCTTCGAGTTCCCAGAATCTGGTGATGGAGTTTTCGATGGATTCCACCGAGGCTAGTTGGGCATATTGGATAGACTCATAGTTGGATTCCGATGTCAGGGTACCAGTCACAAGCCAACCAAGGTGTGACTCTCGGAGTTCGGGTAAACAGGGATCCAGTATGAGATGGCCAGTCTTGAGAATGTTGAAAAATAGAGCTGCTCCAGCCAGTAGGTCGATTTTGTCGGGCTTGAAGAAGTTCGGATCTGCTAGTTGGATACCATGGGGGAAATGCCAATCGGTAACATCGATGTTGGTTGATGGGATCGGACCAGTCACCTTCGGGATGACTAGACATTCTAGCTCGGTGCGAAAATCACTACAGCGTGATTGGAGGTGAACTTTGATGAGATGGCGGGCGACAGTTTTAATTTCGTTGATGCCACCAATTGGAACTTCGACCTTTCGTTTCTCGAGACGCAGCGTGTTGGCCAACTGATCGGTGATGAAATTTACCTGGGAACCACTGTCAAGGAGAACTCGGCAAGTTTGGGGTTGGTGGTCGTTATCCAGGACGTGAACGACAGCGGTGAGCAACAAGACTGTTTTGGGAGAAGCAGTGTAATTGCATGGCATGAACGAAACGGTTGGTTGGTGTGCGGCTTGAGAAAGGGTGCTTGGTACACTCGTCGATAAGGTTTCGAAGTTCCTTATGAGATTCGGATGTCATCTTCCTCAGCGAGAGTATGCCACGGATGTGAGTCTCGACGATGATGTGTTGATTTTCAAATCTTTCGGTGAGGATCCTCCATGCGTGTGCGTAATTCCCTTCATTGATTGTTTTGGCGTCCAGTACGCCAGCGGCTGCTCCGATGAGCGCTTTGTCCAGGTGGTACAGTTTTATCGCATCGGAATCTCGCGACTGAGCCATCAAATCCTGAAACATCGCTTTAAATTTGGGCCAATTGGTGTACTCACCGTCGAATGTCGGGAATGGCGCTTTCAGCGGCTGTTGGTGCACGATGACTTGCGGATGTGGTGGAGGATGTTGATGATCGATGATTTGGGCTTCGATGCTGGCGGATGTCCAATCGTAAAGCTGCACGAAGCGGATGTAGTTTTCCTCTTGTGATGTTAGGTCATCGGCGTGTAACAGGGCGACTATTTGGCTGTGAAAACTGGAGAATTCACCATATGCTGCTTCCAGTTTTCGGGTGTACACCCTCAGCTGCGGTAAATCCAGAAGCATTCCCTTCACTGCGTTGTGGATTCAGGCTACCTTTTGATAAACCTGATTTCGTTGGCGGAACAATGAAGAAAGCTGCTTCATCGTTTCGGCGTCGACAGCAGCGGCCGGCTGCTCGGAAGATTCAAGCGCTACCATCGGATTCGGGAACAGTGTTTGAGTTTGATTACGTGGGGACTCGGAACCGTAGCTTTGGAGGTTATGTTCGTTCGGAAAACCAAGTAAGTCGTTCGTTTCGTCGGGATCTGTTCTGGCGGAACCTTTCGGGGGCGTTCTGTTGAGCGGCATCTTTCTTCGGTTCAAATCCGGTTCGAAACAGGACCAATGTTCGGGCGGTGAACATATTGCGGGTGGACTGTATTAGGTTGGAGTTGGCGAAAATTATTCAGGCGGAGGCGGGTCGGAATGCTTGAATTACTTCTATAGGAGAGGACGGTTCCACTTTGGAATGAATAAAACTTGTAATTAAACTCAAAACAACTTAAACATTTATTACTAAGAGAATCACGAGATTTTGATGTTGTCGTATGCAAATTCTCTCTTAACTGACCGTTAATTTTCACTCGTGTTGCCAGTATTTTTCAACGGTCTTTTATGTCAGCTTCTTCCTTGCTGGCAGATTGTCAGAAACGGAACAGATGCATTGAAAAATCATCTCATTTTGTTTATAATGTTTTTTTTTACATATTCACAATTTTTGTCATTCTCATAAATTTTTAGTTATTTTTTTTCATTTTTAGTCTTTTGTTTGTATTTGTTTTTTTTATTGTATGACGTTTTTTTTATCATTTTGGTCATTTTTGCGTACTTCATAATTTAAAAAAAATGTCGTTTGGCTAAATAATATTGGTCCTGTTATAGATAAAACTATGAGGTCATGTCGATTCAAAAAATCGTTCGGCTCATGGGCCAAAATCGGATGTTACTAAAATCGAATGTTGCCAAAACGAACGGGATCTGTAATAATTATGTCTTACTCTCTGGAGCCACAACATGTACATTTGCTTAAATTGACCCATTTTTTTTTCTGTAGTATACCCTCTGATCTTACAACACGTTATTAATAAAACAAGTAGGAAAAGAAATCGAATCTTTTCACACATTGTGGACACTTTTCAAAGGTGGCTCCAGAGAGCACAGCAAAAGTATTGACAATCAGTCATTTTCTCAATGAATGCTGTATTTGACTACATATATCACTAAAATAAACAAAATCTTCCCTTACTAATAGCTACTATTTTTAGCCGAATTTTTCTACTAGGATCATGCAACACATACAATTATTTAAGTTCTGCTCTCAAAACTTCCTTTGGTAGAGTAGAACCAAGAAGTTCATTTGATCACAAATCAATTGCTCGGTGTACATAAAACTATTTTCCCGAAGTGCCGGATATTGATCTTGATTCCTCACAAACACGATTGGAAACAACTTTGTAGAAAGGTGTCGCTGTCGCCTTCAATGGATATTTTTCTTGTTCCTATAACGGTTTTCGGTTGAATCGACAAAGCCGTAAATGTTATTTTGTCTAGACGTTTGTATGACAATCAGATTACGTTCTTTGACAATGTCGTCGTCGTCGTCGCAGTCTTTCGTTTCTTGCAAAACCTCCAACAGTCTCCAAGTCAAGCGCTAGCCATCCGGTGACAACGTATAGGAACCAACAAACAGCGGCGGCGTGGCGAGAACAAATTGAATAATTTATTGTTCCACCAGATTACGCTATGCATTATTGAAATTGCTACCCCTGACATTGGGAATCGATTCGATTTTGCAGTAGGAAAAGAAAAAATTCCCACAGGAAGAAAAGCTTGTTACTGAGCGCGACCTTTCCAAAAAAAGAACGACTAAAGCAAAAGAAACTGCAAAACAAATGTTTGTCTTTGCCGCCGTACGGGGAATTTTATATTCTAGTTTCTTATAGTGGGTAGTATGTAAATTTATATAACTGCCTGTGGGATTCCAGATAATTCAGTTCTTCTACTGTTTTTTATTGTTTTTTTTTTAATTCTGTATAGTACACTAACTATTTGAACAGGAAATATCGAGTAATTTCTAAAGAAAATAATTCCAAAAACGCAATCAAATGTGGCAAGAATTGAAATGAAGAATGAAATACGAAAAGAATACGACACAACAGGAACATAAATCAAATTCCTCTTTTGTCAAATAAATTAATTTGAAACCTCGATCTGTATGGCAGCAGTCAAAGACTTAAATAAATAAAAATGGATTTAAAAGACATAGAAAGTTTGATGGTTGTAGAGCCCTCTGCACCATATTAGTGCTGATGATTGAGTTCTGAGCCGTGATTTTGAAGAGAAATCTGTAGCCATGTCAAGAGCGATAGAATATTAGTAGGGTAGGTGCTCCTAATTTGGCATATGTAGGGGAGAGTGGGATATCGTGGGCCATGGGGAAACGTGGGCCACTTTTAATATCTCAGATGTGTGTTGAGATAAAAATCTCAAACCAACTGTCATCGTCGTCGCTTTGCGTGAGTATATATTCCTATATGTTGTTGATAGAAATACGCATAATATGCTTCTTTTATTTATCAAGCTAAAAAAAGTTAGAAAAATTTACTTACATAATTAAAAAAACACCCGCCAATTTCATCGATGGGGAACCTGAAGTGCATAACAAAAATATGCTCATACGCTTATGATCTTAGTTTTGTCATGATCTTTCACGTGGAAAAGGAATTTTTGATGAAACATCAATAAGTCACACAAACGCAACCAATTTGCAAATCATAGCTTGTGGGGAATCGTGGGCCACACATCTTGAATCACCTATATTTTTATGTTTTTATACACATTTAGAACTTAAAATACGTTTTACCTATCTGCACAGTTTTCTTATGCCAAATGAAGAGTTATAAAAAATATTTTGTCCATCCTATATAAGCAATTTTGCCAAAACGGGTTTTGGAATCTAGCGATCATACACAGCTCTCTTTTTTATTTCACCATCTGAAATTGCTTTTAAATAACGAAATGAATTAGGAAATCACAGTTTAGGGTCAACTCATAAGCTTTGCATGTTATTTGGTCAATTTGGATTTGATGGCCCACGATTCCCCACCATTTTTCAAAATCCAAAAAATATTACTTTTTTTTAAACAGTCAGAATTTGGGGAAAATAACTTATTATAAAATTTAAAAAAATACCTTATGATACCTTGAAAATGTAGAAAACCATACCATATTTTATTTTCAATTTATCTTTTATAATAACGAAGTTATGGAACAACGAAAAAAAGTTGCCCATGATTCCCCACTCTCCCATACCTAATGTTAACATACCGTTTGATTTTGACTGTTTGTGACGTTATTTTCGACTTATTACAACTACAAAAAATATGGAAATGTAACGGTTCATCTTAACTTTCATCATAAACACAATTTATTTTTCCAACTCCTAAAATGTTCAGTAAAAACCGATCTTTTTCCAAAATATGTCCAAATTGAACGGGACTCTTAGCATGTTTCTTAAAAAACACAGTTTTAGGAATGGAACATATAAGCTGAACTTTTCAACCGATTTTTTTGAAAATTTTTGTCGGATTGTTAATCACAACGATTTTTGTAATTAGATAGTTAAAATCATGTTTTTATCAAGTATAAACTAAAAAAATGCTATGTCGATAATTAGGAACACTTTTTTCAGTGTGTTCCTAATGTTAACATAGTAAAATGTTCCCAACTATATTGAAGTTATACCGTTTTTTCAAATGTATATGATGACGTTAAATAAATAAAATAAATATTGACGTAAAGTTGTTAAAACTTATTTTATATTGACTTTATTGTCAACTAACTTTAAAATAAATGGTTATATGATGAAACATGATAACTTTTTTGACTATCGTGTATATCAAGGCTTTATCTAAATGTCGAAATTATATTTATGAAAATTTTTACAGAGCGTTGTTTAAGAAACCTGAAGAAGTTCAGGAAATAGACATGAAGCTTCACAGCGTAGAGAATCAGTGGCTTTAATTGAATTTAAAGATGCTTTTAATAAATACCATATGTCTATTCGAAGATAAAAACTTATTAAAATTTTGATGGGCATGAGCATTGTACAAAAGTTCAAAGAAAATCGTTGTTCGAAAATTCAAAAGAACTAATTTGAATCATTAAACAGTTTGTCTTTTACTTTAACAATAAATCCTTTTTTTCCCAAAATTAAAATTAAAAATGTACCCCTTTTTTTAAGATTCTTTCAATAAATTACGTTTAAATTGATGGTGGTACGGGAGTGCAATCAATTGTGTATAAGTTGAGTGAAATAAATTATGGGGACATGTACAGCTACTGTTTTAAAGGGGGTTATTAAAAAACATTCATAAATTTGAACATCGAGTGCTTGAACGTAATGTGAAAGTGCGATACATAGGATACTTCAAGAGTAAAACAAAGGTTAGTGCTTATAATATTTATTGGAAGAAAAACACAGGTTTTTCGGAAAAATGTGTTTATCTCCATTTTATTTGATTTAAACCGTGGGAAGAATACCTGATTGGAGTGTTTGTCAGCCGATGCGGATTTTGCTGCTTAAAAATTGGTGAGCTCGTTCCTTGCACTTTTTTCTATTACCATTTGCAATTCCGACTTGATATGAATCTATGTAAAACGCAAATTATGTTGTGAAATGTATCATGTTGTATATGAAATTGATAAAAGAATGCATAAAGATTATGATTTGGAAACAAAAGTAAAAAATAAGCGATCGTCGGTTTAAGTAGATTTTTTTTCTTTCCCATGTGTAGTGTACCAGCTACAACAAAGCAACCAGGATGCTGACCGGCCGTGCGAAAAGGGAATATGGCATAATCTACAATAACGCGAGAAGAACAGCCATAGTAGACCGGGGTATAAATAGAACGTGCAGTGCTCGATAAATTGCATTCCTAAGTTGACATTTGAATAAAGAACATCTTAGTTATTAGACATCGCTCGTCTTATTATTGTGCTTAGTTGATACACTACAGTTTGGCGACGAAGGGATTTTCGAAAATGAACGTGAAGCCTCCGGAGTTCCACATTGGTGATTCCTGGTCACTGTACGAAGAACGGTTGAGACAATTCTTTGTGGCCTACGGAATCGAGGAGAAGGATGACGAGCGACGGTCTGCCTTTCTGCTGACGGCGGTTTCGATGGAGGTGTACCAGACAATCAAGGACCTCTGTTTCCCAGCGAAACCGGAAACAAAGATGTTCGACGAACTTTGCATTTTGCTGCGCCAACGGTTTACCCCGACGTTGGTAATTTTTCACGAGAGGACCCGGTTCATAGAAGCGCGTCAAGGCGACGGCGAATCAGTCATCGAGTGGTCAACCCGCTTGAAGAAGTTGGCCGCCGAGTGCGAGTTTGGCAATGATCTGCCAGTGTTCCTGAAAAACATTTTTGTAGTTGGTCTTAAACGTGGACCGATTTACGAGAGGGTTTGCGAAGAGGATCCGAATTCGGAGATGGAAGTCCTCGTGAAAACTGCTATGAAGAAGGAATCAACATTACGACAACGTGAGGTTTTGGAAATATTCAAGGTTCGTTCCGACCGTGGAAGGAAGGAAGACAATCTGGAAAGACCCGATCCAGATTCCCGTTGTTTTGCCTGCGGTAAAGGCAATCACAATTTCCGGACTTGCCAGTACAAGGCGTACGTGTGCAAGTTGTGTGAGCTGAAAGGACATCTGGCCAAAGTATGTCCGAACAGAAAAGATCCGAACGAAGGAGCGACGAAGCCCAAAGTTCATCATTTGGCGATGAACAGGTTGGATATTCCCCCTCCCGTCATTGTTCCGGTTCGTGTTGGTGGTTACTCAATCAACTTCGAACTAGACACTGGAAGTCCGGTGAACGCTATTCCGAAAGCGTTGTTTCATCGGCTTTTCAAATCGATGCCGCTCGAGGCTGGTGGAAGCGAAGATTTCGTTTCCTATAACGGCAACAACTTTCGAGCAGCTGGAAAATTCAGAGCGAAAATGGAGTTTAGACACCACAAATCCAAAGAGGTGATCTTCGTTTTCGATGGTGATCGGCAACCGTTGCTGGGACGACAAACAATGTGGCGATGGGGGTTGACAGTAGATTTTGGTCATTCAAAGGAGCACATGAAAGAGGTAAATGCTCCATCGAAAAAAGATTCTTTTCCCAAGTTTTACAGGACACATCGGGGAGCACGAGCTTTCGAGGAGAAGGCGAAACCCGGCATCTTCAGCGACGGTCCAGTAAAGGCGAAAAGGAGTTTCAGGGTAAACGAAACAGTGTACGTTCGAGACTACCGTTTACCGAAGAAAAAATCCTGGATCCGAGGTCGCATCGTGGCAAAAAGAGGTTCTGGTCTTTACGAATGCCACACTAAAGAGCTTGGAGTCATCATTCGCCGGAGTCATCAAATCAACAAGTACCCATACGATGATTTTGGTAGCGAAGCAGATCTTGGGTCTAACGATGACGATCCAATGGAGAGCCACGTCAAGGAAGAAGAATCACATTTAATTCCGGAGTCCCATCGGTCCCAAAAAAGCATCAGTTATCATCATCATCCTGATGGAATCTACGTGAGCAGATGCAGCCGAATCATCAACCACTTCGTTTCTAGGAGAGGGAGTAGTTGTAGTGTACCAGCTACAACAAAGCAACCAGGATGCTGACCGGCCGTGCGAAAAGGGAATATGGCATAATCTACAATAACGCGAGAAGAACAGCCATAGTAGACCGGGGTATAAATAGAACGTGCAGTGCTCGATATATTGCATTCCTAAGTTGACATTTGAATAAAGAACATCTTAGTTATTAGACATCGCTCGTCTAATATTATTGTGCTTAGTTGATACACTACACCATGCTTTTGCCAGACTGAAATCTAGTAATGCTAAGCTTGCTGCGTCCATTTAAACATTATGGATTTCGAAACCTCGGTAAACCTGATAAGAATTTTTTTTCTGTTTAGTTTAATTTGAAAAGACTAATGAATGCGATAATATGCTTGATTTTTGTTTGTTTTTTTTTCAAATTTGTATATGGAAGAATTTTCGAGTTCCTGTGAAAACAGGTAAAATAACTAATATGAAATGGAATTGCAGGTGGTAAGAAGGTAATATATGAAACAATATTATTAATTTGTTATATAATAAAATAGCTTAACTCTATTATGGGGTTGAGTGGGGGGAAAGGACAGGACATTAAACGATCGGAAGACTGATATACAATGGATTGTGGGTTCAAGCCAGCCGGAGTATCTCGGCAAATCTGGAATCATGAATAGACTACTTAGGTGTCTTTTCAGGATTCTTTATTATTGCAATTATTGTTGATGAGTTAAGCCTGGACAATATTTGAATGTGCGATCGAGACTTCCCGTACCGCCTCGGGTCGAAAGACCTATCAGCCACTGGCGGGTTCCTATACATACATACATACATACATACTTTAACAATAAAACCTTTTTTTCGAAATTTGCAGGATATTTCAACATAAAAATTATTCCAATGTATAGAAAACAGATGTAGCGTTATAATTAAGTATTTGTGATTATTAAGTAATGAGCGTGCAGTAATTGTATTAATTCGAGCCAAAATTAACTGTTTAGAATTGAAAGTGTAAAATGTCAAACGTACACGTGCAACAAAACAAAAACAAGGAACAACGAAAACAACAATCAACGAATCGACCCGACACCAGCAGCAGAAATAAGTTGTCTAGTTCGACTCGACATTGCTGCTAAAATTCTTGCGGTCAGCAGCCTGCCATTTCTTCGCGTCCCAGTGCCGTTGTTAACACAGGAGACAGGAATTTAGGATTCTTGAAGGCTTTGAGGTGAGAACAATAAATTAACCTTGCTGATTCGGAAACAATCAGGCGTCTCATCAACTCTTAGGCATCTGGACACGAGCACAGCGTAAATGCGGATGGAGGACAGTGCCGAGCTCGAGGGAAATAAAAGGAACAAGAAGGCGAAAGAAACTAACCGAACAGAAGGGTGAGTGAACGAAATTTTGATTGTCCTCGCAAAATGTTGTCATCATAACGTCGTTCTTGTAGGACACAAGCAAAGCTCTCACCTGAGCATTCATCAGACCGATTGTGGAAGCCAGCAATACGGACGAACAACGACCCCCAGTGGGTGAGTAAAAAAGTTGTAGTAAGGAAGAAATAAAAGTGCTTAGACATAGTCGTTTGTCGATAGGTCGTTGTTGGAGAGCCGAGTTCGGGAGCTCAACGCATTATGGGGCCCAGCTAATTTGGCCAAGCTGCAACACAACCAGCCGGAAGCAGAAAGCGGAGGTGCTCCGGGCAGTGGTGCGCGCCCGTCGAAGCAATGCAGCCAGGCAGGGTTGCCAGTAAACCAGATACGACTGTGATATTACGAAAGAAAGCTGTGATACCTCTGTGCCGTCCAAGCAGCTGTGATATGATTGTTGTGCGTTTGATGTTAGAGTAGGAAACGGGCCCGTGAGTAGTTATTATGTAAGCTAGTTTAAGTTTTGAAAATGTCGTGTATTAATCAATAATTATAATTGCTACAAGTTTTGGGTTTTGAGTGTTTGTGTTTTGGGTTGTAGTTAGCCGTGCAGCACACACTGAAAGTCAGTGGTGCCCAACTTGTTTCATTGGCGCCCAACGTGGGGCACGAACCCACGACCCTGAGATTAAGAGTCTCATGCTCTACCGACTGAGCTAGCCGGGCAGTGGTGCGTGCCCGTGGAGCCGAGCAACCAGCCAGTGTTGCCAGATATTCCCGTGATCATCAGCTGTGATAAACCTGTGCCGTCCAAGCAGCTGTGATATGATTGTTGTGCGTTTGATGTTAGAGTAGGAAACGGGCCCGTGAGTAGAAATTATGTTAAGCTAGCCTAGGTTTTTAATGTGTCGTATAAGTAAAATGTAAATTGCTACAAGTTTTGGGTTTGAGTGTTTGTGTTTTGGGTTATAGTTAGCCGTGCAGCACACACTGAGAGTCAGTGGTGCTCAAACTTGTTACACAGATGTCTGCTTATGTGTATTTAAAACTTTTAAACACATATTTGAGATGAAAACTGCTCGAAGCAGGGCATATTGATATTATCGATCTTCCAATAATCCAAGACCAATATGAAAGCTTCTTGGAGTCTGCTACAAAACAGGAAAATCTAAATTTATCATATGTATGGGCAATGATAGTCCAAAACTTCTCAATTCGTCCTCAAATCGAAAATCAACCTGAGGAGCCTACACGCGATAGAAGAGCACTCAAAGGTAAATCTTTCATCGAAGCAAATTATATAATTCCTTTTTTTTTATCATGGAACATGTAACAAATTTGCAAAGCACATGATTTTTCGCAGCTCTTGAAGTTACCTAAGTCATCACAAAAAAAGGAACATCTTAACTACAGAAAAAAATCCTGTTCTAGCCGCTAGAACCTTCACTTACAAACTCTCAACAGCAATGGATGCAAACAAGTAGTTTGAAGAGGAAAAAACAAAGGAGTGAAGAAAGACTCAAAAATAACAGAAAAGTATACCAGCCTGTTTCAGAGAGCTTCTCAACGAGAAAAAAATCGAAATGAATAATTGAAAAAAGATTCTGAATGAAATACGTTGTAAACTTATTTGTATCCATTACTTCAAATTATCTATTTATTCAAATTTGGTAAATGCCCAATGAAAAAAAAATGTTGAGATAAGCAAGTTTCATCTGTCCGAATTCTAAAAATGAAAAGATTGATTTTTTATAAGCTTAACGTCCGCTTCTTTCTTCAAAACTGACAAAAACTTGTTGTAGAATATTAATAGGCATGCTTTCTCTGGTCGTATTTCAAAAAATAATATAAAAGTTTTGTTTAAAATGTATGCTTTAAGTATTTTCTAATTTGACTAATGAGAAAGATAATAAAATGCAGAATTAGGAACAAATATTGGGTACGGAGATACACTTTTCCTTTATATGTTCATAATTAGGAACACATATGTTAAAAATTAGGAACAGTTAGTGCCACATTAGGACCATCGACACACTTTCAAAAACCACAATAGTTTTCGAAAATTAAAGCTTATAATGATTATTTAAAACTTCAACCGAGTGCCTTAAAGAATTTGGAACTTAGTAACCCAAGAATTTTGTATCTTGCAATTGAAGATTTGGCTTACCGTTATCAAATCTGAAAACCCCTGACAAAATATAGCGAAATTAGGCACACTTACCCTAACTGTTGGCGAAATAATCCGCGATCACAGCAGTCTGATGTTTAGTCATAGTTACCTTAGAACATAGTTACGAAAAAATTTTCATTCCACTGTTAATGTTCAATTTTAACGGACGTCTTTTTACTTTGCGAGAGGTTATGGGCCCAGGCAAATGGACATAACCGAAAGTAGTGGAATAGTCGAAAATTAGAAATTTCTCGAGATAGAAATTCCTCAAGCAGTAACATCAAGAAGTTCTTCAAGAAACGAAAATGTACTCTGGCAGCGGAAGCAGCGGATCGGGAGACACTGGAAGCGGTGCGGCGAGAGCGGTTCGTGCGACCGGCGGAAGCAGTGTGGCTCTGACGATCGAGAAGCTGAAGGGCCGAGAAAATTTCGTTTCGTGGGCGTTCGCAATGAAAATGACGCTCATCCGGGAGGGTTCCTGGTGCGCGGTCGAACCGAAGGAAGGAGAAGTCGAGGAGTAGATTGACATGAAGGCGCTGTCCACAATCTGTCTATCCCTGGAGAAGACGAATTACAGCCTGGTTATGGACGCGAAGAACGCGAGAGAGGCCTGGGGAAAGCTGAAAAACGCTTTTCAAGATGACGGAATTTATCGTCGCATTGGTTTGTTGCAGCAGCTTACTTCTATCAGACTGGAAAACTTTTCGAGCACAGAAGCGTACGTGGATTCAGATCGACACGGCAAATAAAACCAGCATGACAGCCGAAGCAAGAGGCGTGGTCAATTTGGATTGCATCGAAGGGCCGGTGGACGTACAGGACGTGTTGGAAGTACCAGAGCTAGCAGCGAACTTGTTGTCGGTTAACAAAATCTGGAGCAAAGGCTTTACGATGGCGTTTACGGCGGATGATTGCAAGGTGCTTACCGAAACTGGAGAAGTTTTCGCGTCTGGTACTGCGGAACGAGGATTGTATCGACTCAACCGACAGGTGCAGAAGGTATACGTGTGCGGGGAGCTCGAAGTGTGGCACAGGCGATTAGGCCACTTGAACCTGCAAAGTTTGAAGCATAGGAGCGGATGGCAAACGGATTTTCGATGAAAAAGGCTGATACGTTGGATTGTGTGGCGGGCGGTGCACGAGGTGCCGCAGTTCCGGATGTCAAGACGATGGACGATCCGACTACGTACAAAGAGGCGTTGCGTAGACCAGACCGAGGGCTGCGGGTAGCGGCAATGCGAGAGGAAACCAGCGCGTTGGAGGCCAACCAAACGTGGACGTTGGAAGAATTACCGAAGGGCGGAAAAGCGATCAAAAACAAGTGGGTCTTCAAAACGAAGCGTGGACCCGATGGCCAGATCGAGCGGTACAAGGCGCGCTTGGTCGTGAAAGGGTGCGCACAGCGACCGGGCATAGACTACGGCGAAGTTTATTCACCGGTGGTCCGGTACTCAACCATAAGGTACCTGATGGCGTTGGCGACAAAGTTTGATCTCGACGTGGATCAAATGGATGCGGTCACAGCTTTTCTGCAAGGCAGACTCAACGACGAGGTAATCCATATGGAGCAGCCCGAAGGTTTTCAGCAAGACAGGACGAAAGTGTGCCGGCTTAGGGAAGCGCTTTACGGATTGGAGCAATCCAGTCGTGTCTGGAATCAGCATCTAGACGAGGCGTTACGGGAGTTCGGACTGGAGAAATCAAAAGTGGATCCATGTCTGTACTTCGACATCGATGAGGACAGAATGTTGTTTGTCACTATCTATGTGGACGACTTTCTGATTTTCACCAACAATGCAGAACTGAAAGATGAATGATCTGGGCGAAGCGAAGTTGTGCCTGGGATTGAGGAGCAGCAGGAATCGAGAACGTGGTGAATTGACTCTTGACCAACATAACTACATCAAAGAAGTTTTGGACAGATTTCACATGGGAAGTTGTCATCCTGTGAGTACACCGTTTTAGGTCAGCGAGCGATTGGACAAATCGATGTCACCACAGAAACCGGAAGAGGACGAACGAATGAAGAAGGTTCACTACAAGGAAGCTTTAGGATGTCTCCAGTATATTGCGCAAGCAACACGTCCGGATATCAGCTACGCGGTGAATGCAGTCAGCGAATTCAACAGCAATCCGGGACCAAAGCACTGGGACGCAGTGAAAAGAATTCTACGATACCTGAAGAGAACGGCGAGCAATCGGCTGCGGTACAGCAAGCAAGGCAACGGAGAGCTAGTTGGCTACACTGATGCAGATTGGGGAGGAGACAAGAACACAGCGAGATTGACGACGGGATACGTGTTCATGTTCCAAAGTGGTGCTATCTCTTGGAACGTGAAACACCAGTTAACGGTAGCTTTATCATGTTGCGAAGCTGAATATATGGCGATGTCGAAGACGATCCAGGAGGCGTTGTGGTGGCGGAATTTATTGAAGCAAATTTCCGGAGAAATTGGTGTACCAATCCTGTGCGACAATCAATCTGCCATATGCATAGCCAAGAACGGATGCTACAACCCGAGGACGAAGCATGTGGACATTCGCTATCATTTTGTCCACGAAACGATCGATGACGGTAAGGTAGCGGTGGACTACGTCAACACGAAAGAGCAAGTCGCAGACGGATTCACCAAGCCCTTGGTTAAAGCTGGAATCGACAAGATGAAGCAGATGCTAGGGATCGAGGATTAGGGAGGATTGTTGGCGAAATAATCCGCGATCACAGCAGTCTGATGTTTACCCGCATAATTGAGGATGGTAACGAAACGATTTTTGAAACAGTCAAACGACGATTTGACAAATCGTAAAAAAACGTTTAGCAAACGCTTATTTAAATTGTAAAATACATTGCAGGAATCGTGAATTTCAAATTGATGGTGTTTTAAATATGTCGTTAGGTTATGTAACTGTTAAAAACTGTTAAAACACTTATATGGAGGAACTCTTCTACAAATAGTTTGTTTACAGTTGATGAAACACAATCAGATAAAGTTATCAGCTTATCGAACTATTGTGACTGCTGTTAAAATAGAAAATGGCTAAAACGATTTCATATAACGTTCTTCCAACGCTTCGCCTACACCAACTAGAATAATGAAAAACATAATACAAATCGTTTGCTTTTTATAAACTGTTTATCAAAACGTTTGAAAGAAAATCTTAACCGTTTAAAACTGTAACAAAACTGCTGGAGAAATGATTTTGAATACGGTACCACAGACAGTCATCAAAGAACCCAAGTACGTTTCTAGTAAAGGTAATATGACATTTTGTTTTTTTTTATTTAATAATCGAAAAATAATTTTTAATGCATAATTTCGTTATTTTCACTTGATGAATTTTAATATTCATCTCGGCAACAGACGTTTTTTTCTCGTCCTGCAGGTTTCTCTCGGTGGCTGACTTAAAACCGGCTCCATAACTGAACTATTTACACCTTCCGTAGTAGACTGCTCTGCTGCAGGTAGCTCAATACAGCCGATTAGAATCTGTACTTGGGACCGGGACTATCACTGTAATGCAAGAAAGAACAATTAATAACCACTTCAGCTTCACGCAGTCTGCAAAACTAAACCGAAACACAACTTCATCCACCTGAAAAACAACCGCAACTTCTGCAACTTCAGATTCCTGACGTAGATTTCCCACCTCCCAGTATGCTGGAAAGATGAAGCAGCGACGCCGTCCGGAAAGCCAAAAGACCGAATTGGCTGTTGAATCCAAAATCGGGAAACAAAATCCGATGAAGTTGGCCTCGGACCACGATCGCGAACAAATTTACTACGTACTTCCGAGCGATTCAAACACGCAACTTCTTCTTGGGCATGTTTGTTTTTATCGTCCTGCTTGCGGCTTTTGGAAGTGGTGCCGATTTTCCATGTTTTTTTTATTTTCCCAAATGTGCTGAGTCGAGAAAATCCATTATTTTTTTTTACAATTTATTCTATTCAAAATGGTTCATACATTAAATTTTTTTCATGATCATGTTATTTTTTTCAAAATCAAATGATTCTTAAATTAAAACACTCGTACAAACCAAAATTGAAAATTCATTCAAGTTTAAAACTCCAATTGTGTTTGTGAAATAAATCATGAGAATATTTCGTTTTCTTCCCGAGCTAAACTACCGTATTTGTTAGGATTAACAAAAACCTTACAAAAAAAGAAAAAGTGATATTCCCTTCATTTAACAGACTTTGCAATGTATTTTAAGATTTTTTTTTCTTTGGGTTTGTCCAATGTGTTTTAAGATTACAGGAAGGTCATACGAAAATGATTTGTTTTGTTCAGTTCGGTTACACTATTTTTAATTCAATTCAATTTTCATAAATTCATTAATGTGTTTTTTTATTTGCAAAACTATCTGGCATCTTTGTCTCGCGCTTCGGTCACTTTTTTACATGAGTGTGACATTAGCCATGGACGCTACGGTTAACGGTTTGAGATCATTTTAACGATTAGAAAAATATTGAAGTAAATCGTTCAAACCGTTCATTCGCCGTTCCAGATACCATCACTTTTTCACATGAACGTTCATGTTTCGTTCTTATTGTAGTCGAAGTAAAGTCAAACATAATAACTACGTTTGCAGGGACATTCACTATTTCTGGAGGAGTAGATGAATCGTATGGACTGTTTGAGATATGGTTTTTTCGTATGCGGGTAGTCATAGTTACCTTAGTACATAGTTACGAATAAATTTTCATTCCACTGTTAAAGTTCAATCTTAACGGACGTCTTTTTACTTTGCAAGAGTAACTGATGTTCTGCTTGTAGCACTTGTATAACTGTAGAAATACTCTCTGGAGCCACGCACAATATACATTTTAACTTCATTGTTGTCTATCTCGTTCCCGAAGGAGCTTTTCGGTTGAACCACGGAGACCATGTTATGTTTCTTCTTCTTCTTCTTCTTCGTTTTAGTTTATTTTGGCCAGAGAATGGAACTCTATAACACCACTTTTCATTTGATTTTAACTTGCACGGTTTTAACTCGAGTAAGTGTTGCCAATTTTGTTTCTAGATTTTGAACTTTGCTTTTTCTAGAAAACTTAAAACTTCTTTCATTCTTTTTTCGTCGAAGTCTCGTATAAGTTCGAGAAGATTGCATGTTATGTTTGCTGGTAAAAACTGTTTTTTTAATGCAAACTACACTGAAAAAACTCTCAACATGAAGGCCACGTACAAATGTACATGGATGGAAAATGTACGTGAATTTCAGGTAGCAAAATCATATTTCTATACAAAATTTCAAATCATAACCCAGTTACCTTAGCTCATGGGTGGCGAAGATTTTCACTGAAATAGCCTTATTTTGTATTGTGGCTGTACCATTGGCCGCGTATTTAAAGCATGATGGATATTCATTTTTTGTGCGGTTCTGGAAAGAATTCCTATCTAACCTCAAATTTCCATTACTTCTTATCAATTTTCAATCACAAAAATCGGTACTTCTGATATAGTTTCTAAAAAATGTGTGTTTTTTTTCAATCGGTAAGTATCCTTATGGAAGAACGTCTCTATGTTTAACGGATTTTTTTTTATTCTCTATGTTTAAGGTTTTTGTATGTTGTATGCAATCTATTTTTTTTAATATACATAAAAGCCCACCGGCGGATCCATAACATGAAAATTTGGAAAGAAAATTCGTTTCCTGTTTTTTCACCTCATTTAAAAAAAGAAACTTTCTAGGCAACAGGCGTTTTGAAATTGAAAAAATTGAACCCGACTGTAGGTACCTATACCAATCTATATCGCACAAACGCCTGATCTGACATCTGAGATTATTATAATATATATATATGACGGTATACATCAGAGTGCTGGTATGAGCATGAACAAAAGTTATAGTAAAAGTTGTCTGTTGTAAAAGTTTTGTTTTGCCACACAAATAAAGTTTTGTTTGCCAGGAATTTACCACTTCGTGGCATTCTTCCCTACAAATGAAGTAAGTAAGAATGTTTAAATCGATAAAGACCTTAATAAACAAACCTATGATTAAAAAAAAATCGATAAAGGATAAACAAAAGAGTCTCAAATGGCTGCATTCGTGGACTCTATCGAAAAGAACATACTTATAGTTATTTATTACATATTGCATCCTATTCGCAAATGAAAAGAGAATACTCCTGATTCTTAGGGTATTCAGTTTTCAAAAAAGTCCAGAAACAACACTCCCAGGTACTTGCTATTATCGAGGACTTTGTGAATATCATCAACTGGTTCAGTCGCTGCTGTCAAAGTAGTTGCAATTCACAAGCCACAAGAAGTTGTTACAACTAGCTTGCTTATTATATTCGCCTATATTCAAGCATATGTCCACAACCGAAAACTTCGAATCATCGAAATCAGAAAAATGGAAACGAGGAAAAATGTCATCACTTTTAGAAAATAATTCAATTCGTAAAACAATCGCAGATTTATTTACAAA